>NC_044911.1:14417056-15116936 GCF_001633185.2 Quercus lobata | reverse complement strand
CACACTTGACACTACTACTATACCATCAATAAGAACAACATAAAGGCATATGATTGGGCATATATTCTTTTCCTCCGGAAAACCAACTCTTCTTTAGGAAATTAAAATAAGTATCTTCATGTATGTGATTTTTATTAAGGTAAAAAAAGAAAAAGAGATGGATGTCAATAAGCTATGACCAACCCAGTTGATTTGATCTGTTAATTAGACCAGCTATATAATACCTGGAATTTTGCAAAGGCTATGGACTTCTAAAATCCATGTCACATATATATACCTATAATTTAAAAAGAGTGAGAAGAACCAATACGTCTCATTGAAAATTTCCCAAATTATGAAAAGATGTGGAAAAGTGAAGCATCAATGAGATAAATTAAACAATTGCTTAGGGCATCTTCATTTCTATAAAGGGAAATCATATGAAGCCCTATATATTCATATTTTACTAACAAAGTGATTAATCACAGCACAATTAACAAAGTATTTGTTGCAATTTGCACAAACTCTTTGGTATTTTCTTCGTAAAGAACAAGAAAGAGAAATTATACAAACATCTTAAAATAATAAAATAATAAGAATAACCATAAAGATGATATTGTAATCATAATGGTGATGATTTTCATGCAGGAAGGATTTGCTTTGGGTCTTTGGTTCTTCTTCTATTTGTCAGAATAGATTGCAGCCTTTCTTGGTTTCTTTTCTTTTTCTTTGTTTTTTCTTTCTTTCTTTTTCCTTTTCTTCTTTCTCTCTTTCTTTCCAACATGGACTGTTGCACAGTTAGTTCGGTTGAGAGCCATCAAAGCTTAGCCAGGCTCCCCCAGTAAAAAGAAAAGAAAAAGTGCCAACTATAGATGGTTTCATGGCCTCATGTTGAAAAGAACTTGAGGAAGGTTTCAAATACTAATGATGACGATAATGATGTTGTCTGTAAGGTTGTTTTTTATTCTCTATAATATTTTGCTCCTACCCATGATGATCCGGGTTGTCAGGGTCAGGCCAGAATGAAGAATACTTCAACCATTCTGCCTCTTGAGGATTTGTGATGGATGATTCCTGCAACAAATTAAATGCAAGCCAGGCATGTGAAGATTAGCGTTAGAGATGGAATAGAATACAATATATATACAGTCTACTTATGAAACAAGAAGAAGCAGCCTCTTTAATCTTTTTCCCTAGCAATCAAAATGTCTGGTGTTGTGCCTTTCTTGTAAGGCCACACATCACAAAAGATACAAGTCACTATCATTCCTCTCCTTTCAAAAGTGGGAAAAAGAAAGACAATTCCTTAAATTATATACCTAATTATGACCCTTTTAGTGCTATTTATTGTCATTTGAATAGCATGTTAACAGGCAAATTATTGAAAAGAAAAAGTCTTGGGAAAAGTAGTTTGTAGTTTAAGTTTTTCAAAAGAAGAATAAGGAGAGGTTCTTTAGTCTCTTCTGGTTTCACATTTTCTTATTACTATATTCTTAGGTTTCCTATTTTTTTGATCTGATAAAAAACAGATCAACCCAGAAAATGAAAAAGGAAAAAAAAAAAAAAAAAAACAAGTACAAAAGCAGCTTCAGTTCGTGCTTTTATTTTTCCCTTGAAATTCTTCAACCTAACTCGCTCTTTCCATGCATTTAGGTAGAAAAGATTGTCTATAGAGTCTTGATAAGCTAGGTTAGATGCTTGCATCTCTAGCATTAGAGGACCGGGAGGGAAGATAAAGTGTAAAGGAAGAAAAAAAAAAAGTTCTTCTGGTTTCTCTCTTTAATTTAAATTATATCAACAAAGGAATTTATTTATCTTTCTTTTTGTCCTTTTTAATCCTTATTTACCTTTTCTTTCTTCTCCCCTAATTGCAATTATGAAAAAAAAAAAAGGGCTTATGGATTTCAGGGTCAAAAAGCTCACACTCACTTCTTTGATATTAGTTGAAGTGCAACCCATTATGAGTTCCTCTAAACCTGATGCAGACCTTCCTCCAAGTTTATGATGCTGTTGCTGCTGCTGCTGCTGTTGTTGTTGTTGCTGCTGTATTTATGCATTCAAAAGACAAGGACAAAGAACAAAAGAAAAACACTTCTTAATCATCATGTCTTCAACAAGGATTTAAAAGTATAAAGACAATTTCATGTTTGTAATTTAGCAAACATCAAAAGCAGCTTGACTCACAGAGTCTGCCACATGAAAACCACGACTCAGACTCAACTGGATTTCGGTTAAAAACTCAGAAATATTACCAGACTGCAACTTTTAGTTAATACACATTCAAAAAAATTGTATCATTAGTCTTTGCCGGTGTAACAGGGTCTTAGTTTTCGACTATTGCGGCTCCCTCACTTTTTTACATTTTCTTTTATCTTATACACCTCACTTTAGTACTAGAAAATAGTATTAGCAAACAAAGGAGAAAACTACACCGACTAATGAAGTACATATTTAGGAAACACATCTACCAGTAAAAGTTGGACCTTTGTGACCTGAATATGATTTTTATTTATTTATTAATTAAATTTAATTCGGACTATAGCTTGATTACCTGGAAATTCTCATTTTGGAGCATTATTCTGGGGACATGGTACGGGTCTTGGTCGAGAATAATAGAGGTGTGATGGAGTGGAGGTGGTGAAATGATGGTTGAAATGGGATGTGAAGGTCTGCTGATGTGGAAGGCTGTAGTTGCAAGCTGATGGTGTGCATGGTGATGTTGTTGCTGTTGGTGATGGTGCTCATGGGCCATAGGATGTGGCCTCTGATGATCTCGCAACTCTTCGCACGTGCCTGATGCCGGTGCTTCCCTTGCTGTTGAAGCCTCTGCTATCCCTACCTGCAACAGACAACACCCTTATGAAGCAGTTTGCTAGCTAGTCCATTTTCAGCTTCCCTTCATTTCGCTTTAGTTCTCTTTTCTCTCTTTATTGTTTTTCTATTTGTCAACTTGGGCATTTATTTCAATTTAATGTAGCCCTTTTGGTGGGTAAACAAGCTTTAGTTAGCTGACAATGCTAATCAAGAGAGGTCCATAGAGTTTTCATGCTGCATATGCAAGCAATGGGTATGAGAAAAGCAACCCTAAAACTTTTTGAGTTCTTTAAAAAATAAAAATAAAAAAATAAATATTTGAGAAGTATATGACTAGTTTGATGTCAAAATCTAATTACTTCTAGACGCTGAAGATCAACAATTCAACATGCTAATAGTGATGTGATTTAATTCATCTAAATTTTATTGAGCCGAAAAAGACAAAAATTTCTAGCAATATGCTAACTTCAACACCCATATATTATATATGTTTATCATTGATTAGTGTTTGATTGATAAAGGAGATGCATGGAAGTTTCAGATGTTTGAAAAAAAACATTGAATGAATTAATTAACAAATAAATGTACCTCATCAAAGCTTTTCCTGAGTGGGGCAAAGCTGAAATGGTCAGATTTTAACTGTTGAATGTCAATGGCACTGTAACCTGATATTGGAGCAACCCCAGCTGCAGACATTTCATCTCTATGAGGAACTACTTCCTTGGAAGAACAACTTCCACTACCACTATCTCTCCTGCTATTGGGGTCACTGTTTCCTTCGCCAGTGGTTGCACTCCTATCAGACCAATTGCATTGTCTTGGCTGTGTCTGATAGAATATCTTTGAAACCACAAGCTCCCCTTCTTTCTCTTCTTCATGTTGACCAAGGTGGTATTGATGCATGACCCAGTTGGTCTTTTCGGGTTTTCTGTTTTTGCCAAAATTTGTATAAAGGACTAGTATTTTCTTGCACCCTTTTTGCTTGCCATTCACCATTACAGGCCTAGTTTTGCCAGTCTTGTGCCACCTTGTTTCACCACCTTGCAAGTCACATTCGGTTTGAATTTTTCTTCTCTTTCTTGTCCCAGTTGTGTAAGCTTTCGATGGTCTATGAAAGAAATGCCTGCTCAAGCCATCTCTTGTGACTCCTGGAATTAATGTGAATGAAGCATCAGCAAAAATCAAAGTTAGGTTGACTTAGGTGTAACAAACTTGCAGACAAGTGGGGTTCTTCAAAGTCGTAACAAATATAGGAACAGCTAGCATGGTGTACTTATAACATACCCAATGCATGAAGTTTCACTTGGTTTGAGACCTAATGTTTTAGTAAAACCTAACAATATTAAATGATGCTAGTGTTGACATATCCAGCACAAACACATAGATAATATTCCAGTTTCTGACCTGGAAGTTTTTCTGGATGGGTATAGCAAATCCCATCTTCTCCTTCAATAGTAGGGATAAACTCATCTATCAAAGGGTGAGATTTCATGTCTTTGGCCTCTACCTTTGCTTCAAGGTGTTCGATCAATTCTTGGTCTGTAGGATCAAATTTCACTCCTGCAGGTAGACCTAACCAATCCTGAAACTCAATTCAAACTCAAGTAAAAAATCAAAGCAAAAGAGAGAGAAAAAAGAAAAAGAGGGTCCCTTTAATTAAATTTTGATTTGTTTTTATATGAAAAGAAATGATTATGAGAATAATATTAGTATCATAATAAAAGAGCAAGCATATTTCTTTCTTTTGCGATTTCTCATATGTAAAAAAAAAAATAAATAAAAAATCTTTATGTTTGAAGCCAAGAATATTATGAGATTTTCCGTACCGGCTTTCCCTCAAGCTTGTGTCCACAACCGGGACAGTGCTTGGATCCACACATTTGATGCTCTTCAAGCTTGGCATCGATGAGATCAGAGCTGCTGATGGAGCCCAAACTACTCTTATTCATTGCTCTTTTCACGTACTGAATATATAGCAGCTATCTTTTTTCCCTTGACTTGAAATCTCATATCCCAGCTTTGCTCTCTATATTGATAGAAACCATAACTTTGATTGAGATCTGATGCTTCAGAAGTAAAGGGAAAGAGTACAAAGAAATAAAATTTCTGGGTATTCTACTTCTACAACAGTTTTCTAAAATATGAACTTGGACTGTTGCTTCAAAAGGTGTATATATATATATATATATATATATATATAAACAAGCAAGCTCAACCAAAGTCTGGTTCAATCAGAAAACAATTAAGGAATGACCCCCCCTCCCCAAAAAAGAAGAAAAAAAAGAAGTGTTGGATATATATAGTAACTAAAAAAAAAAAAAAAACTGATTGATTACATGTTCTTAGAATACACCAATCAACCAATTCAGTCTAAATAAAAAAAAATCAGGAAATCAGATGAGAAAATATATGCCCAGGATAGGAAATACAAATATTCCCTAGGAAAAAACTTGTAAAGAGAAGAAGAAGAAGAAGAAGAAGAAGAAGAGGAGGAAAAAAGGAAACTGTCACAGTGGGATTGAACTATAAACCTGCTTTAACCATGAAAAACACCGGAATTCCCTCTCTGGCTACTTTAACTGAAGCAAGTGCCTGTCTTTGTGTGTGTTTCTGTGTAAGAGAGGAAAAAAAGGAAAAGGTACCCTCAAACCTACATACCAACTTTATGCCTTTGCCAAATTAAGAAGCGCATGTAGGCGGTTTGAGAGAGAGAGAGAGAGAGAGAGAGAGAGAAAGAGAAAGAAAGAAAGAAAGAATAGAGAGAAAGAGAAAGGAAGAGAACAGGATAGAAAGAAAACCTGGTTGGTATTTTGTTTTTCTAAAGCTCAAGGGGGCTCTCCTTCACCTTTGTTTGAGCCTTGACTACAAAAGCAAAAGGCAAGAAACGGCCTTCACAGCTGTTTTCTAAGCCAAACATTCAAAAGCTAGAGCAACCCATCTGAATTTTTACTTATATTTATTGAAATTATAATAATAATAACATATAGTATAGGAAGAAGCAAAAAAAAAAAAAACAAAAACATTATAGATAAGCATTGGGTTACCATTTTCATGGTAAAATGGTGAAATCGACAAAGTTAATATAACTTAAACTGTGTTTAAAAAAAAAAAAAAAAAGAAAAAGAAAAAGAAAAGAAGATTTAGTAATTTACATCACACTGACAGTAAAACTTTTGAGTGATAAACACGAAACCAAGGGTTTTCAGTTTCATAATTTTACATAACAGATTATAGTTAGGACTTAAGAGTACAATATAGGCCAAAAAAGAAAATTCTTCATGGGGATGTAAGAAGGATAGGAAAAGAGAGAGAGGTTGAGAAAAATAGAAATAGGAGAGAAAAAGAAAGGATGATAGGAACTCACATGGGTTTTGAGCTGGAGTGCTGATGATTATGCTTTTGCCATGAATGTTGCAGAGAGAGAGAGAGAGAGAGAGAGAGAGAGAGATATTAGAAGGTTGCTTGATAAGCAAGGCAAATGAGCAGTATACTTGATGGACCACCACCACCCCTTCTAATTAGAATTATATAAAATCATATAATAAAAAAAATTCTACGAAACTTCCGGTTGAAGCACCAAACATTTTACCATGAGAATAACAATAAGAAACAATACTAATTCTGTGTGTACTATAGTTTGTATATTTTCCTGTCTCCTTTTGGCTTTTTATGTTAATTCTAGGGGGGGAAATCTGAAGTACATTCCACTCACACGGTTCATGTTTACACATGAATGATATTGTAGACCCACCACTATGTGGGCCCAGCTTGTAAATCTTCTGCCCTTAAAGTACTTTGATCAGATGATGGTTAGCATTCACGTTTATAACATTCTTTTGAGCAGTCAAGAGTAGAATTATGAAGGGTCCAGAAATGATGTTTACACAACAGATAGATGGCCATGATTGCTTCTTTGTCTGATATTTCTCTCTCTCTCTCTCTCTCAACAATCTTAGAGTAAGGTTAAAAGCACAACAATTTTTCATAAAATTTCTTGCAATTATTGAGTTACACTTTCCCTTTTTTATATAATTTGACTCACCATTAATACCACTTTAACATTTACTATTAACAACTTATCATTGTGATAATTATAAAATATTTTGCAAATTTTTTTTGTTATCCTAGAATTATTGAATTGTCTAATAGAATTGCCAGTGAGGAATATATATATATATATGTATATATATATATATATAGAGAGAGAGAGAGAGAGAGAGAGAGAGAGAGAGAGGTATATCTGTGTGACATTAGACATTGTGAACATAAACAGAGGGCTAATTGGTTGAAACCAATCAAATGGTAAACAACCTTTGATTTTTAGTTCTCTCTTTTTGTCCAAAAGAATGAAGAATCAGGTTGCTCATATTATCCAATTAGTTGACCTTTGACTAATCAAGAAATGGACCCCACATATCTTAACACTGTTTTCATGCTCTTGATTCTTTGCATGTCCCATAATATATCTTGATATTTATATATTCTTATTGTGTTATAAATGGTTATTTCCTTTTTGTAGGGGAAATTAAATGTGCCCGGGAATTTCAATAATAATAAACAAGGATAATATTCAGCAATGCGAATGAAATATTCCACAAACTTTCAAGGTGCATTTCACTTGGCAGCATCTTTGTGAGTTTAGGTGTTCATTTTGGAAGGGAGGAGAATAATACTTAGTATATATGTATTTTAAATTATAGATAGTTTCAGAGAAACAAAAATGTGGAATGAGAAGTAACTTTATGCGTGGGATTGAATTATTCTAGCATATATATATATATATATATATGTATATATATATACACGTACAATAAATAAAGATGATAAAGAGCTCTCAATGCTTGTTTTCTAACTATTATACATAGGAGCTGATAGACCAAGAATGTATTGACCTCTTTAGTAACTTAATCAATTAATTCAGTCAAGTGAAAGTAATTTGATTCAATTACATGCAATAAGCGTGGTAGCACAAACAAATCACCAAATAACTAAATGCAGCGAAAATTAAATTTGACACAGGTAATTTATTTACAAATAGGGAAAACCACCGAGGCAAAGCTTCACTAAATGAATTTAAGGTCACCACTTCTGAGAATCCACTATTATCAAAACAAGTGGTTGTAGGGGGGTGGGCAGTGCTAGTGGTGTTGGGCTGCCTCTTGCTGCACTAAGCCCAAGTTTTCTGGATAAGAGAGTCGGGATCGGCTTAGCTTCAGCTTAAGTTGGTCCGACTTGTGCGCAAACTAAGCCAAATCTGCCAGGGACGTGTTCACGGCAGGTGAAACTGTTTCAGACAAATCATGGTAGGCAGACATAATAATAATAATAATAAAAACAGAAAATATCTAGCCACTTTAATGGAGAATTGACCAAATAGCCCTTAAAATCAATTACAATAATAATACTATTTGTTTTCTTTTTTACGGAAGAGAAAAAGGCATAACAGAGGACATCAAATGTTTATAAGTATGGGTTAGTCGGAATATTAGAGGAAATCGACCGGAAATTCAATCCGCAGGAGCAGAACCACAAAGGGGAGAACGTTCCTCCTCAAAGCAGTCAATCTCTCAGGAAAGAGTCCTATTATAGAGGTTAACCGCCCTGAGAGAAACGGGTCTAAGTGGTTTTCTGCGTAGGTATTCTCGAGTTTTCTTACAGAGGGTCAGATTTCATGAGGGAGAGAAGGGACTAATCTACTAGTGCATGCCCACCTTTCTAATTCTCACTATTTCTTTCCTTCTTCTCACTTCGTTTTCCTTGCTGGTCTGGGTGTACTGGCCGACCATCACTGTTCCGTCTAGTGTCGTCCTCCTATCGCTAGATAAGGAAGAGTATTTTGTTTGCTAGTCTGTCGTGGCACCCTTTCCTGCTACGGTCTGGATTATTTCTCTCTCTCTATCCCTCATGGCATGCACCTAATGGTTCCAACTTAGTTTGCCTCTTTTGGGTAGTAAGTCATCCCAGCAGGACACCTCCCCGAAAGAGCCTGAGCCGGAACCATAAAAATAGATTTTCCCCTCTCCCCACCACCAAACCATGCCCTTTGATCCTCTGACCCCTTGATCTCACCATGCTCTGTATTGGCTGGGTATAGACTGGTGGTGCCTGGGCCTTGCGCGTGCCCTCATTCCATATGTGTCCAAAATTTGCCTACTGCCCATTCGTCTGCCGTGGTTTAGAGACTCACCGTTCATGTTTTTTGACCTCTTATGTGGACTGATTTTTATTTTCCCGCTCCTCTCAGGAGCTGGGCTTTATTTGATGATGGATCTTACATTTCTTTGGCCCATTCCTTGTTTTCCTTTATTTCTTGTAATGTCGTTCTGTTATTCCTGCTGTAATAACTTAATCCTGCTGGGCCTCTTTTAGGCCAGCTGTTTATTCCTTCTCTCAGTGGCTTGGCATGGCCACTGGTTTGCTTTTATTTATGGGCTCCTATGTCCCTTTTGGCTTTCCTTTGGGCATCCTCGGCCTGTTTGCTTTCTTTCGGCTTCCTCGGCCCTTTTGCTTATTCTACATTCCCATGGGTTTTTTACTAACTTCATTAGGTTTCCTTGGCCCAATAACCTTATTCTCATCCTTGGGGTTTATGGGCCTGCTTTAAACCCCTTACTTTCTTAGTTTGCATTATTTTGGACCTGCGGCGGCCCTTTCTTGCTTTTCTACCTCATACACTGCCCATGAGATACTATTTCTTTCTTTCGGGGCTTCTTTGAGCCCACTTGCCTCTTCAAGGCCCATTTGTTTATTTTTTGGGCCTGTGATCCATTATTCTTGCCGCTTGGGCCTAATGGTTTTACTGTGTGCTTTGTCAATTCTTTGTTGCCCTTGTTATTGGGCTTTCTTTCTTTCCACCTGGATTCTCACAAATGACCCTCAACATTTAGCCCCCTGAACATATGAAACGTTTCTGTAGTTCATATGTGAATGAAAAGACTTTTCTGCCCTTCTCTCTTCTCATCTTTTTCTTCTTCTTTTTTCGCAGGTCTTTTTTAAGCTGTGGACCCCTTCTTATAAATATATATATATATATATATATTATATTTTCCTTCCTGCTACGAACAGGGTTGTCTCTTCGAATTTCCAAGTTTGACAGTTATTTTCTAAGCATAGTCACCGCTTCATTAATTTCATCTCATTTTGATGGCTGACTCGTTGCCTTCCTTCGTACCGTTATTAATGACCTGGGTATTTAAAGAGGAATCATTCTGCACTTTAAACACAAACTCCTTCTTTTCCAAGAACACATATTCTCTGTCTCTTACTCTTCATTATCTTTTCCTTTTCAAACATCCGTAACCATCTTCTCTGACTAAGTCCTCTCACCATGTCGCCGGTGAAAAGCCAAGGCTCTTCCCGCCGTAAAGGGAAGACAATCGCTTCCGACTCTTCCGCCGTTCCTAACGTAGGCGAGGAGACGGAACACTCAGATTCGTAGCAGTCCGCTAGGGAAGAGACACGGCGCGGACCCAACAGTGAATGTACCCCTTTGATCGATCTGTGGTATGAAGCCCACCCTTACTTTCCAAAAGTTCCTGGTGACCATGCGCCGTCGCTGCCGGGTCGCGTATGGCTTGCCCTTGGCCGGCGAAACCCCGACGTCTCTTGGGCTCCGTTAGCATTTTTAATCCCCGATCTAGCCATTTGCCAAGGCATCTCACTTCCCGTACCCATTGATTTCAAATTTGGGTCTGGCACTACCTTGGGTTGGAGAGAATGGGTCGACAATGAGCTATCTGATACGGGCTTCATGGGGTTGTTGCAACGAGCCGGCGTTTTGAAAGCTATTGTCTCATCTCGCTGCCTGTTGAACTTTCGGGACCTCTACAACCTCCGACATTTGGTCCGACGGTGGTGTACCACCACCCACACCTTCTTTTTCTCGTGTGGCGAACTCACCGTTACCCTCGAAGATGTGGCCAATCAATTACTCCTGCCTATTCTTAGTGATCCCGATCCTGCCACTCTAGAGTTTTCTCCAGAGGAAGAGGCGATTGAGGCCGAACTGAGGAAAAAAATGGCCGGAAACGCCAAACTGTCATACTAGGTTAGTTCTTCTTCTAAGTTTTCTGTAGCTACTCGCCGCGCAGCTTTTGTTGCGTTTTGGCTTTGCAAATTTGTTTCTGGGTCCCACCCCCACTATGCCATAAAACCTTTGTACTTTCGTTTAGCCATCAAAATATCTGCTGGGGTGAGCCTGTTGTTGGCCCCCATGTTCCTGGGGCATCTGTATGTCCAATTAGACATTTTAAGTAGTGATGAGAGTCAGGCTGGGTCCTGCCATATAGTTACCTCTTCCGTCCACTGTACCATACTGCAGCAGTTGTTATTTGAGCATTGTGCTCAATACTTGGCAAAGTGCAGATTTGCTCGTTTTGCTAGAGATAAGTACCAGACATGTCCGAGGGTAATTACTGACTTTTGCGGTAGGTTTGAGTCTGATTTTTCGCTTGCTTTCCACTGGTCTGGCTTGAAGCCCATTGGCTATTCCGTGGTTGAGTCTTTTGATGAGGGCGTTGGTTTTTCTTGGAGGGCCTATAGAAACTTGGGTGCAAATTATACATGTATGGATTCTGCCATGGGTTCATTTGTTGACACCATTGGGACTACTACCCCCTTGGTTAGTTTTGATGAAATAGGGATTACTTATCTGGCGGCCACTAATGCCGGATGTCTGCCTTACTTAGCAGACGAAGGCATTAGGTTTGTTCACTATCCTGCTAACTGGGTGAGAAGGCAGTTTGGGTTAGATCAGGATATCCCCGATGACATTTCCTTCCTTATGGAATCTCCTACTTCAGTCCGTCTTTTCTTGCGGCCTACTGCCTTTGAATTTTGGAGGCAGCGCTTTAGTGCCATTACAGTTCCCGATTCACTAAGGGAGGGCCTCTATACTCCTCCCATGCGCGGTTATTGGCACATGGTGATGACTACATTTGTGGATGAGCTAGTGGGTAGCCATGACTTCTCTCTTATTCCCCCTGATGGGCTAGGTATGGTCATTTCGGTTAACCCTCGCTTGCTTCTTCCTTCCAAGTCTGTTTTGGCGTATGCTAGGAGACAGAACTGGTCAGCCATTTTTGAATGGGATGTAGAGAAAAAAGGATGGTATTGGCATGCTGACGATTATCCTTCTGGTTGGAAGAAAAATGTCAAAGTAATAAACATCTCTGTACCGAGTAAGAAAACTCCTGCCAAGCTTAAATCTGCCGGCAAAGCCAAGTCTGCCACCCCACTACCACCTACAGGTGCTTCCCTGGCTAGCAGAACTTGAGGTAGCAAAAGGAAGACAACTCCTCATCCTGTGTCTGTTGCTAAGCGGAGGGTAAGTTATCTCTCCCCTTCTTTCTTTTTTGACAAAAATACCTTTTAACTTTCTTGCAGCTAACCTTGCTAATTTCCTCTTCCTCCTTCCTTTTAGTCTAAGCATAAGGAGGACTCGTCAGTTACCCACCCTATCTTGCTTGATGAGCCCGAATTTGAGGTAAGTCTCTTTTCTTCACTTTTTTTTTTTTTTTTTTTTTTTTTTCCGCACGTGTTCCCTCTGCTACATGTCTTTTGTTTTGCTTAATAATTCATTTGGTCTTCACGTCAGTATTTGTATTCACCTTCTTCCCCTTTTTCCCCCTTTTTTTTTAGGAGGAGCCCGAACCTCTATCCATATATCGCCCTACTGCCGAGGAGATTTCCACCACCATGGGTGTACCCATGGAAGGGTTTTTTGATGGGGCCGATGTGATATTCGCAACACCCGTTCCCTCCACTGCTGCACATAAGGCTCCTGCTAAAGCTCCTACCCCTTCCACCCAGCCGGTACCTAGAGAAGAAGATACTCATATCGAAGGGGTTGGTGAGACTACACCTTTGCCCACCGAGACACCCACTCCTCTAGAGAGAGCAATTTCTCCTACCACCGTTTAGACTAAGACCGCTCCTTCTGTTTTGCCGCTTGTCATTTCGACCAGTGACCCCTTTGCAGCTATCTCCAAGGCTACAAAGGGCGGTGCTTCCATTGTTATTACTCCTTCCTCCATTCCCGGTTCCGCTACCCGTGGTCTTGATACGGACTTATCCTCTGAGGGGTCCGATGACATTCTTGAGAATCCCGATGATGCGCCCATCCTGAAGAAGAGGATTTCTGATTTTGATGAAGAGGAGAGTGCTTTGCTCGAACCTGACTTCATGGGTATGTATCTTTCCTCCCCTGCTCTTTCCTCTTTTTTTTTTTGTACTTGCGTTTCATTTGCACGCCTATCTCCTTGCTTGCAGAGACTTTTGAGGGGCCAGGAATTACAGCAGGCGTGGGAATGCCTGCTCCTGCCATACCCGTAGCGCCCATTCCTGTCGCGCCTTCAGTACCTTTTTCAGCAGCACCTACTGCTCCTGCTTCTACTGTACCTATAGTACTTGTTTCCGCTACACCCACAGCCCCCATTCCTGGTAGCTCTAGCAAGTTTTCTTTCTCTTTTATTATATCATCTCTTTTTTTTTGTAAATCTTCTCTTCCCAGACCATGGCTTTTCATTTTTTTTTTTTTAGGTCCACTTCCTATTGCCCCTTCTCAGTTTGAGGTGGGTAGCAATTCCGCCGCCGTCCCGAATGATGCTGCAACCTTCTTTGCCCGCTTTGACCTACCAGAGGTTAACGACCTTGGCCCGGCAGACTTCTAGGCTTCTGGTCCTCCTTACGTGGATTTTATGGCTTTCGAGTTCCCGAGGATTGCGTTTCTCACTTGGTGATGATCTACAGCAGCTGTGGCAATTTTATGCAAGAATTCCATCTTGGCCGTTCTGCTAGGGAGCATTTCTTGAAGATGTTGGGATGTGTGCTGAACGACATTGAGCACAGCTTTATTGATTCTGTTTCTGCCGAGAGAATCCTGTAGTGGAGGGCCGTGATTCAGGAGCTTATCAACGTGGGCTTTGCTGTGGAGTTTGTTCTCGATCACCTCCGTGAAGTTGCCCGAGCCCTTTTTATGAGGAGAGTTCAGCCAGCCGTTGATGCTATAGATGCCCGTATCGAGCTTCTGAAGAAAGAGGTGGCGGATTTGGAGGGTCGTCGTGAGCGCCTTCTTTCCGGCGTTAGTGGGCCCAGTCGTTTTGGAGACCAGACTCTCATTTCCGGACTCCATTGATGATGACGTAGTTCCCTTCCCTTTTCTTTGTTTTCCTGTTTTTGTCATGTCGCACAGAACACTTATATGTTTCCTATAGTGTTTATTTGGCCTGTGTTTGCCACAGTTTGGGTTTGTAACCATGATACTACACCTTGCTACTTCTTTTACTATTGCTATGACATGGTGCTAATACTTCGTACTTTTTCATTACATACTCATGAAAGCACGTTACAACTTTTTCTTCTGTGAAATAGTCACTTGGAGGAATAAAAAAAAAAAAAAAAGCAGTGAAGGAAACATAAAGTTTTTTTTTTAACAAAAGAAAGGGACAACCACATAACTCTTTTCCCTAAGCATAATAATGTTTCAGCCATTTCCCATTGATGGGATCCATCAAGTCCCTGCCATCCACTTGAGTTAGGCGATAATACCCACTTTGATGCGCTTCCCTTATCACAAGGGGTCCCTCTCACTTTGGTGCAAACTTAAATGGTCCTGCCAGGCCTCGCCTGACATGGTCTGCCACCTTTAACATAAGTTGTCCTTCTGCAAACACTCTTTCCTTCGTCATCCTGCCGTAGGCTTCAGTCATCTTTTGTCTGTATTTTCGGCTGCGTTCTTGGGTTTCTTCTCTCTTTTCATCAAGCCCTTCTAGGTCCTTGCACCTTTCTGCCGCGAAGACTTCTCCCTCCTTTTCTTTTTCTCGTGTCTGTATGACCCTCAGGGATGGTGTCATTACCTTAGTTTCGTAGACTACGGAAAAGGGTGAAAAGCCTGTGGCTGACTTTGGTGATTTTCTGTAAGCCCAGAGAGCATCTGGCAGGTGCGTCGTCCATCTTCCTATATACTCTTGGCTCATTTTATTGATGATTTTTATGAGAGTTTTTTTTGTTGCCTCTGCCTGTCCATTCCCTTGAGGGTAATAAGGTGATGACCTGTGGTGCTTGACTTGGTAGAACTCTAGCATCCTCCTTACATCACTGTTGACAAATGGTGTGCCGTTGTCACTGATGATCCTATGAGGCACCCCAAATCTCACAATTATATTTTCTTTGATGAAGTTTGCCACTGCTCCCCCTGTGGCCTTACGGAGTGGCATTGCTTCTGCCCACTTAGTAAAATACTCTGTAACCACTAATATCTATATGTATCCACGTGATGGTGGGTTGACTGGCCCTACTAAATCTAGCCCCTAAGTGTGGAAGGGCCATGGGGTGACCATGCTGTGTAATCCCTGTGGATGGGTATGAATCAAGTTGGCTTGTACTTGACAACTGTGACACCTTTTTACAAATTCTGCCGCATCTCTTTTCATGGTTAGCCAATAGTAGCCCATCTGCAGCAGGCATCTGTAAAACTTTTTCTTCCCCTGGTGTTCACCATATTCCCCTGAATGTACTTCTTTTATCATTTCTTTTGCTTCTTCAGGGCCCAAACACCTCAAAGGGTCCCCATCATATCCTTTTTTGAAACGGACCATGTTATGCAAGAAGTAACGTGTTGCCAACCTTTTTAGCTTGTATTTTTCACTGTGCTTTTGTGGCAGGATGCCCTCTGTTAGGTACTGCGTGAAAGGGCTTCCCCAATCCTCGCTGACGAATACAGCGTAACTTTCCTCCCTGTCTACCACAAGCCGGTAGGTCCTACACTGGGTTTGGACTTGATCTGCATCTTTACCCATACTTGGCCAATAGAAGCCTGCCCTCTGAAGTTTGTGGTAAAGACTGACTTCTCTGCAGGACTCGCAAGTCTTGTTATGTATTTCTTTCAATTTTCTCTAGGCTGCTTCCTGCCCCACACATCTGGATAAGACCCCACCTGGCATCCTGCGGTACAACTCTTCTTTTACCAAGGCGTAGTCTTTTAGTATCTTTAATTTTGCTGCATCGTCTCCCTTTATCAAGATTTCCTTTATGGGGATCCGCCAATCCCCTTCGCCCTGTTCCTCCCAGAACTTTTCCTTCAACACCTCAATGATGGATTCTTCTCTCTTGTTGACTTCTATCCTGGTGCTACTCCCTTTGAAGATTATTTGCGAACCCAGTGCGGCTAATGCGTCCATAAACCGGTTTTCGTTTCTCGGAGCATGCTCTATTTCGAAGGTTGAAAATTTTTCTTCCATTCTCTGGGCCATAGCTCTGTACGGGGCTAGGCTAGGCTCCTTTAAGGAAAAGCTTCCCTTGGCCTGGTAGACAACCAAGTTCGAATCTCCCAATACCCTCAAATGTTTGACTCCTATTTCGAGAGCCGTGGCAAGCCCGGTTAGGTCGGCTTCGTACTCGGTCGTGTTGTTTGAATAAGGGAATTCTAACTTAAATGACAGTGTCATTGCCTTGTCTTCTTCATGATACAAAACTACTCCCACCCCTCCGGAATGGGTAGTAGAAGACCCATCAAATTTCATTATCCACTGTTCTCTGACATCTTCTGCCACGGCTACTTCCCCTGAAACTTCATCATCCAGTGGGAATTCTTCCTCTCCTGGAAATTATGCCAATAAATCTGCTATAGCCTGACTTTTCACTGCCCTAGGTGTCCCCATTCTCAAGTCATATTGTGATAACTGTAGCAACCACTGGGATATCCTGCCGGAGAGGATCAGCTGTTGTAACAGAGCTTTAATGGCATGGGACTTAGTTATCGGCCATACTTCGTAGGCCAAGAAATAGTGACGCAACCTTTGCGAAGAGTATACAATGGCCAGGCATACTCTCTCTACCCTTGGGTAACGAGTTTCTGCATCTTTTAAGGTGCGACTGATGTAGTATATTGGCTGCTCGGCACCACTTCCATCTTCCTGAGCGATTAATGCACCAATGGCATATGAGTTGGTGGCCAAATAAAGTAGCAGTGGTCTTTTATGGATAGGAGCCTGCACCGTGGGGAGGTTCATCATTATCTGTTGTAGCCTTTTGAAGGCCGTCTGTTGCACTTCCCCCTACTTAAAACTTTGCCCCTTTTTGAGTAACTTGGTGAAGGTAGAGGTGATTGATACCAGTCCAGGGATGAATCTCCGGATATATGAGACTTTTCCTAAGAAGCTCTTCAACTCTTTTATTGTGGCCGGAAGTCTCATAGTTGCTATGGCCGTAGCTTTGGCCGGGTCCACGTCTATGCCCCTGCTGTGAACCAGGAAACCTAAGAATTTCCCAGAGGACACTTCGAATGCGCACTTGAGGGGATTCATCCTTAACTTAAAAGCTCTGCATCTTTTGAATACCCTTTTTAGTACGCAAAAGTGTTCTTCTCTCCTCCTTGATTTAACCACTATGTCATCCACATAGTCTTCCAGCTCCTGGTGCATCATATCATGAAATATGGTCGTCATTGCTCGTTGATAAATTGCACCTGCATTTTTTAACCTGAAGGGCATCATTGTATAATAGAAATTGCCCATGGGTGTTCTGAAAGCAGTTTTCTCTGCATCCTTTGGTGCCATCTTGATCTGATTGTATCTGCTGAAACCGTCCATGAACGAAAACATGACACTTCCTGCCGTGGAATCTATTAGTAAATCCATGTTTGGCAATGGGAACTCGTCCTTTGGACAGACTTTGTTGAGATTTCTGAAATCGTCACAGCATCTTATCTGGCCGTTCTTCTTCTTCATTGGTACTATGTTGGATAGCCAACGAGGATGTTGAATAGGCTTGATGAATCCTGCGGCTAGCAACTTCTGCACCTCTTTGACTATTTGCCCTTCTATTTCTGTGTGAAATATCCTGACAGGCTGGGCCACCGGCTTGGCCTCTGGGTCTACATTTAATGTATGCGCAACTAGCCCAGGATCTAGTCCTGGCATTTTACTATAGTCCCAAGCAAAAACGTCTTTGAATTCTTTCAACAACAGTATCAGTTCTGACTTCTCCTTTTCTGTCAGGCTTGCACTAATTGAGATAGACCTTGGTTCTCGTGAATCAGACCCTAGGTCAACCTATGTGTCCTTTTCTGCCACAACTTCCTCATCCTTCTCTTCTTCTTTTCCCAAACTTTCTTCAGCGATGCAACACGCCAAACTCTTGTGTTGCCCTTTTTGGGTGGGACCCACTTGCATCTCACTCGTGGGCCCCACGCGCCTTCATAACTTATGCACAATCCTGTCATCAAGGTCTCGGACCCTAATGCACTGAGGTGTTTCATCTGGCTCTGCGGCAGACACTTCTTTTCTTTTCTTCTTTCGCGCCAGTAGTTCTGGGTCACCTTGGACATCTTCCCACCTAGGCAGGAAGGTTCCTCTCGGCTTTGAAACTGAGTTTTCCCCAGACGGA
This sequence comes from Quercus lobata, assembly GCF_001633185.2. Lineage (NCBI taxonomy): Eukaryota > Viridiplantae > Streptophyta > Magnoliopsida > Fagales > Fagaceae > Quercus > Quercus lobata. Next base: position 15,098,759 of record NC_044911.1, on the reverse strand, counting down.
GCCCATTGGTCATAAAACATGGTTTCCACCAAGTGGGCTTCTACCTACTCGAATGGCGAGGGGTTTGCAGCTATGCGTATCATCCTGTCATTCAATCTTCCTTTCACACATTGGTGGTAGGTGAATGAGACCAGTCAGTGTTTGTGCAACCAAGACCTTCCCAAAAGCACATGATAGGATACTTCTATTTTGACCACATGGAAACGAGTTAAAGAAGCTATAGGGCCTACTTTCAACCACAACTGAATATGGCCTGCGGTGTACTCACCTTTTCCGCTGAACCTCGTTACTTCCATCAGGCATCCCTGGATCTTTCTTTTTGAAATTCCTGCTGCTTGCAAGGTGCTCAACGGAATGAGGTTTACGAAAACACTTGTATCCACCAAGGCCCTCTTGATGGGGATTTGATTTATAGATGCTGCTAAATAGAGAGGCCTCCTGTGATCCGGGTGTCCCACCTCCATATCCTTATTGCTGAACGTGATTTCTGTTGATTCCTGTAGGAAGGCTCTGTCTTCTGGCATTTCTGCTGACAGGCACTCCACCCCTGCCCCGGAGGCGATACTTACTAAAGCCTCCGTGGCTATTTTCCTTTCTTTTGCTGTAAGTCCCAACTGGTCAAATAGATTTTTGAACTTGGCACTCTGCTGTAGAGTGGTAATCGCCGCGGCAAGCAGGGCCAAGTTTTCTTCCTCGTCCTCTCCCGGGTCTGTGCATATTACCACTGCTGCTACACCCTTTCCCTTACGGTTTAGGAGTGGGTTTCTATGGACTTCCTGCTGGGTTAGCTCTAATGTGCCTTCTTTAATCCTGTGGTGCACCAACCTGCGAAGGGCCCAGCATTCTGCGGTGGGATGTTGTACATAGTTGTGTAGGCGGCAGAAGCGAGGATCTCTCATTTCTTCCTCTGTGGACTCTCTGGAAACCTGGTTGGGTTTAAAGATCCTGTCCGCTATCCATTTGTCTAGCAGCACATCCAGCTCCTTAGGAGTACATGGTAAGGGTAGGGGCGTATCATACTCCCTCCCCTCTATTTTCCTTCTCTGCTCCCCAGTGGACACTGTCATAGCCTGCGGGGCATTTCTTTTGTCTGAATTGAGTTTTACAGACTGAGCCGTCTTTTTAGCTTTCTGCAATAGCTGTGCGAACTGGGAAATTTCTAGATTTTCTAGGACAACTCTGAATTCCCGAATCATGTTGGTCATGCACATTCCATCAAATCCTCGCCATTCCTTTGCTTGGTCGCTTGCAGGGTTGCGAGTGTTACTGTTTCCTCTTCGTGGAAGTACTTAGTGCAAAATACATCCACCATGTCATCCTAAGTTGGGATTGATCCTGATTTTAAGTCGATGTACTAGGTGTATGCCCAGTCACACAGTGACTTTGAAAACTCCCGCAGACATAAGTCTTCGTTTGCTGCATAAGAGCCAAGGGTATCAATAAATTTGATCACATGCTCAACTGCACTTCCCTTCCTGCCATCGTATTCTGCAAAGGCCCTTGGCTCGTACCTCTCGGGGTATGGTTTGCTGAGTACCTTTAGAGGGTAAGGAGGCCTTCGTGCGTAAAACCTCTCCTTTGGTGTTCTGGCTCTCTCTTGCTCTAGGAGAGCCGCTACTTCAGCCATAGTAATGAAGCGCTGTTCTGTGTTCTGTGGGACACCTCCTGCCAGTGTCTCCTTTTTGTCTGCTGCATGCTCTGGGTCATGCTGGCTGCCTTTCTCCTTTATTTTGTCTACCTTTAGTTGACGGATCTCTTCCATCATTTGTTGCTGTAAGTGCTGCAGTGATTGCAATACTTCAATAAAGGTGTTGACATTGTCTGTGGGGACTCTTGTCGGAGGCTGAGGATCAGCCCCCGTTCTGCTGGCACCTTCTGTTTGGTTAAGTTGCTATTGGTGAGGCGTTGTTAGCCTAGATTCTACTTATGAGGGTACGACACTCATATTCTGTGTTTTCCTAGACTTTGGTGGCATTGTTTGCGAGGGGCTCTATTTTTTTTTTTTTTTTACCCCTATTTGCTTCCCAACTCCCCAGCGGAGTCGCCAATTGTAGAGGGGTGGGCAGTGCTAGTGGTATTGGGCTGCCTCCTGTTGCACTAAACCCAAGTTTTCTAGATAAGAGAGTCGGGACCGGCCTAGTTTCAGCTTAAGTTGGTCCGGCTTGTGCGTAAACTAGGCCAAATCTGCCAGGGACGTGTTCACGGCAGGCGAAACTGTTTCAGACAAATCATGGCAGGCAGACATAATAATAATAATAATAATAATAAAAATATATATATATATATATATATATATATATATATCTAGCCACTTTAATGGGGAATTGACCAAATAGCTCTTAAAATCAATTACAATAACAATACTATTTGTTTTCTTTTTTATGGAAGAGAAAAAGGCATAACAGAGGACATCAAATGTTTATAAGCATGGGTTAGTCGAAATATTAGAGGAAATCGACCGAAAATTCAATCCGTAGGAGCAGAACCACAAAGGGGAGAACGTTCCTCCTCGAAGCAGTCAATCTCTTAGGAAAGAGTCCTACCATAGATGTTAACCGCCCTGAGGGAAACGGGTCTAAGTGGTTTTCTGTGTAGGTACTCTCGAGTTTTCTTACAGAGGGCCGAATTTCATGAGGGAGAGAAGGGACTAATCTACCGGTGCATGCCCACCTTTCTAATTCTCACTATTTCTTTCTTTCTTCTCACTTCGTTTTCCTTGCTCTTTCTTTTAAGTTTTCTATTTCTTAGTCAAAGTTACGTTGTTCCTCCTCTCTGTTCACGGCAAGACCTTCCTTTTATAGTGCCTGCCGTGACCCGATTTTACTGTTTTAACCCTTAACTCCCTTTGTCTGGTCTGGGTGTACTGGTTGACCATCACTGTTCCGTCTGTGTGTTGTCCTCTCATCGCCAGACAAGGAAGAGTATTTTGTTTGCTAGTCTGCTATGGCACCCTTTCCTACTATGGTCTGGGTTATTTCTCTCTCTTTCTATCCCTCATGTCATGCACCTAATGGTTCCAACTCAGCTTGCCTCTTTTGGGTAGTAAGCCATCCCAGTAGGACACCTCCTCGAAAGAGCCTGAGCCGGAACCATAAAAATAGATTTTCCCCTCTCCCCACCACCAAACCATGCCCTCTGATCCTCTGACTGCCCGACTTTACCATGGTCTGTATTGGCTGGGTACAGGCTGGTGGTGCCTGGGCCTTGCGTGTGCCCTCATTCCATAAGTGTCCAAAACTTACTTGCTGCCCATTCGTCTACCGTGGTCTAGAGGCTCGACGTCCGTGTTTTTTGACCTCTTATGTGGACTGCTTTTTGTTTTCCCACTCTTCTCAGGAGCTAGGTTTTATTTGATGATGGATCTTACATTTCTTTGGCCCATTCCTTGTTTTCCTTTATTTCTTGTAATGTCGTTTTGTTATTTCTGTTGTAATAACTTAATCCTGCTGGGCCTCTTTTAGGCCAGCCGTTTATTCTTTCTCTCAGTGGCTTGTCATGGCCACTGGTTTGCTTTTATTTATGGGCTCCTATGTCCCTTTTGGCTTTCCTTTGGGCATCCTCGGCCCGTTTGCTTTCTTTGGGCTTCCTCGGCCCTTTTGCTTATTCTACATTTCCATGGGCTTTTTACTAACTTCATTGAGCTTCCCTGACTCAATAACCTTATTCTCATCCTTGGGGTTTATGGGCCTGCTATAAACCCCTTACTTTCTTAGTTTGCATTACTTTGGGCCTGTGGCGGCCCTTTCTCACTTTTCTACCTCATACACTGCCCATGGGATGCTATTTCTCTCTTTCCGGGCTTCTTTGAGCCCACTTGCCTCTTCAAGACTCATTTGTTTATTTCTTGGTCCTGTGATCCATTATTCCTACCGTTTGGGCCTAATGGTTTTGCTGTCTGATTTGTCAATTCTTTGTTGCCCTTGTTATTGGGCTTTCTTTCTTTCTACCTGGATTCTCACAAATGGCCCTCAACAGCGGTTACAAGTAAAAGGAATGCTAGTGCCTAATACCAACCTTTAGTTGAACTCTTACCCCAATATCCAATTGGACTTGTAATGTAGTGACAATCTCTCCTTTCAATGCTTGGCTCACAGTGCATGATTAACCAATGATACACGGATCCAAGTTCGTGACTAACACACCAACTTGAGAAAGATGTTGGCTGCAAAGTTCTTCAGTTCATCCAAACGATGAAGATCAAGAAACTCCTTGGTTACAAAACCCTTGGCACAAAGACGCAGCAGCTTCTACAAAGATTATGATGAACTAGGACAATTTTGTCTTCGGTCACAATATGCGTGCAACAACAATTGCAACAACCTTTGTATCCCCTTTGACGGCCCTTAAAATAATCATTACATATGTCTAGGGTTGTGAGAAAAGAAATCTTACACAATTACACTTGGATATGCATGAAAATAGATCTAGAAATTTGAATTTCGTAATTCTTGATAAATACTGTTTCTGTCGAGCATCAACATTAAACCTCGATAGATATTATCTATCAAGATATCTGTCGAGTTTTAATGAACAACACTTTTTCACTTGTTTCTTGGATAGACTTGCATGGCTTCAATACTAGACTTGAACTCTTGTTCCTCAAAGTACTAAACCCATCCTAGATCTACCCAATTACAAGTAAAGTGCGTTTTGTCAAACGATTAGTCAATTTACAATAATATATGTTCTAACAAGTTCCACATATGTCCTAACAATCTCTCCTTTTGGCAATTCGTGACAAAACCACAATAAACAAATGAAGTATGAGAGAAGTCATAAATCACTAAACTCAGAATCACTTGTTGAGTACAATAAAATCTAATCCTAACACAAACACTTGAAAAACTTTGCAAGAAGAGAGTTCATAGCATGATAGATTTTGACAACCTGTCTTTTTGAAACACTTTAAACAAAACTCATTAAGGCATGTTAGTGTGAAACAGAAATAAAGGATTGCATACATAAAGAAACATGTGTATAAAGAGAGAAAAGAAATAACACATGGAGAGATAGGTGAATAATAACACACATCATCATATATAAATGAGAAATGAGTACAATGTATGTTATCAAAAAAATAGGAGTAGTGTACAAAAGGATAATGTAACTAAGATAAAGAAAGGAAAAGTACATATATCCTCACTACATCCTTCAAAAAATATAAACACTCCTCCTATAAAAAATGTCCTATGCTAACTCTCCCCCTAAATACATGACTACTCTCAACCCAAAACTACCATCCCTTTTTGTCACGAATGACAAAGGGTAAGTCACTAAGAAGTCGTCTTGTCATCACTGGAAGAGTTAGCATCCTCATCCTCATCACCATCATTAGTACCATCATCAACATCCTCATCCTTAGAAGCCTCTGGAGAAGGAGAGGGAGAAGCGACGAAGCCACCAAGGCAAGCCTGTCGTCGTGCGATATGACTAACATGAGTGTTCACCTGATACAACTCAGTAGCAAGTGTATCAAGGCAAGCATCCATGTACTGAAACTGCGCCATGACTGCCTTGAGGGTCACACCACCCACAGAAGAAGAAGAAGGAGCAGAGGTGGATGGAATGGAGGGAGCTGGAGAATCCGTCATCTCAGTCCATGGCCGCTTCGGTCAAAGCTGGTCCTTGTTCCGTCGAATAAACACTACGCTAATGGCATTCATGGTCGTGAAGTGAGGAGACTCAGGAATAGGGATAGGAAGATGGCAAATGATCTGCGTGATAGTCGAAGGGAAAAAGAGCTTATCACGGGTCTCCATATCCCTATAGACATTATTAATAAGAGAGAGAATGAAGTGAGAAGGAAAGTCTATAGAGAGGTCCTTAATGAGGGATAGCAAAAACTGAGCACGAGGCTTTGTAATAGAGTTATAGTGAGACAAAGGATGGAGAACAAAAGTTATCACCATGTTTAGGAATCTCGGACCTTTTGCAAAGCCCGAGCGTGAGGTGTTTTGGTGCTCACCCCATAAAGAAGGTGTCTCACAGAAGAGAGACAGAAGTTCGTCTTTGGACACAGTCGTCAAACGTGGACAAGCGAGGTAATCAGGATATGATACCCGCAGAACATGTAGTATCTCTGAAACAAGCTTTGGAGTGACTACAATACGTTTACCTTTAATATGCGTAGCAAATTGAGGTATAGAGGTATTGATACAGTGCATATTGGAGTAGACCTCCTGCATGATCACGATAAGACAACTCACGGGTATCTCATAAAGAGATTCCCATCCCCGACTGTAAATGACATCGGGTAGAGCAGTATCGGAAAAGTTCGATAGAACCACATGGCACTCTGGATGAACACCATGTTTAGAGAAGTTCTCCGAGAAGTCCTTATAGGCCTTCTCATCACGGAACTGAATGTGAAGAGGAGTAGTAGAAGAAGATGTCTTGGAACGAAGAGGGTTTCGAAACAGAGTGGATTTGCGCTTGGGTGTCATGTGCAGTCTATCCGAGAGAGAGAAAGGGAAAGAAACAGAAAAACACAATCACAACAGAGTACCAACAAAAGAAAAGAGAGGGTACGTATGTATGAAAAATGTATGAACATGTGATGTGCTAAAGGAAATTGCATCATGGGTTCAACCCAATCCAAATCTATCAGCACACAATTTTCAACATATAAACACACATCTAGCTGCATGAAACATTGAGAAAATGTAAATGGAATGCAATGCATGATCATATAGCATCAAATAAGCAACACCCAACCCAAAAATTTCACAAAAAACTCAAAAGTTTTCAAAAACCCCAAAAACCTAGGTCTAATGCATGAAATGCATGAAGAAAGAAGGATTAAAAGATCATACTAGAGGAGAAAAACACAATCTAGGCCAAAATCCAAGTGGGGAAGGTGAAGGGAGTGAGGGAAGAGTGTTTGGAGGGAGAGAAAAGAAATTTCTGTCAAGGGAGAAATGAGAAAGTGAGATCTAATTTTGCGCTGAACCTATTTAAACAAATCGTATCTTGATGGATCGAGGATCAGTCGAGATCTGTTAAGCACTAAATCTTGACAAATATGAATCTATCGATGGCAAAATCACCTTGATGGATCGAAAATCTATCGAGAAGCTATTGGCTAGACAAAAACTTTCTTGATAGATCGAGAATCTATTGAGAAGCTATCGAGACAAATTCCCGAAAACTTTGATGAATTGAATTTACGATAAGATCTGTTGAGGAAAGAAGTCCAAGAGGCTTGATAGATAGAAAGCTGTCGAGGATTTATCGAGATTGATAAAAAGAAGTTTTTCAAAGAGAGGAAAAACACACAGAAATAAATGCAAACAAGCAAACTACTCAACCAAAGATCCAATCAACATTTTAAGCTTTTAAAAACATCTCTCAACAAGAAAATGCAAAGCATTCATAGATTCAACACACACACACACACACACACACACTATAAACAAGTCTAACTAATTTTATATTTCAAAAACAAGTCAAGACAGTTTAATGAGCATACATTAACACATATATTCCTTGTAATGGCTAAATCACATTGTACCTGCATATGTATCAAAAGTAGCAAAGAATATGCGTGTTGTGCGTGAAAACATCACAAGAGTGCATAAATGTCTTAAGTTATGATGATTTAAGATATGAGAAAATCAATTTTAACTCACACATAATCATAACTACTTAATGGTGACTATCACCTTCGAGGTACATCCTATAACTCCCACATCTTCTAAAAACACGCTTGCAACCATATTTAAAAGCATTTTAATTCTTTTTACTTTTATTTTCTTTGCATATTCTTTTTATTTTTAGCATATCATACATGGACATATAAGAAAGAGAAGAAATATTCAATTATGTTAAGCTTTAAACATCACAAATTTTCTATGCCAAAGCACACAGATGTCATTCATGATTGGCGGGCTTTAGTGGTGAGATGGTTATTTATGTATTTCTCTTAGGATTTTTTAGTTCTTCCCGTCAAAAAGAGTGATATGAGTCTTAAGTACAAGAAATTACTTAATCGTACTCACCACAAACACGAGCTACAATGCTCACTTGCTTAGTTGTGCATTGAGATGCTCATCTAAGTTACAAAAGATACAAAGTTTAGAAAACTGTGTTTCAATGACCATTCAAGGTACATAAGTATCAATGTACACAAAAACACACACTGTTTTTGTATTTTTTTGTATTTTTCAATTTTTTTTTTTAATTTTTATGAAAAACAAAATAAAGCAAAATTGAAAACAAACAAACAAAAACATGTTAAACAAAACATAGCATAAAACTAGACTAACTCAAAAATAAGAAAGCAAAACACACAAGTAATGCATAAACAAAAAGAGGGAGAAAGAGAACAAGTGACTAAATCACTTTGAGCTTTTTTCCTTCCACACCTTGGAAGAACTTTCGTTGAGCGAACTTTTGATCCGGTGGTGAGGGGGAAGAATTGAAACCATTCAAGTTCGAAAGGAACATGAGGGCCTTAAGAAGATCTCTAAGAGGAGCAAAAAAGGATGAAAACTGATTCTGGTTTCCAGATGAGATCATACTGTTGCTTTGTTAAGTGGCTAACAATTTGTAGCAATTTGAACAAGTATGCCCTGAAGCTCCACAGTGATGATAGAGATGCTACTTTTTCTGTTTAGACTTTTGGTTATTACCCTTCTTAGTCCTAGGGTTTCTAGTCTCTTTCTTTTCAAGTTTAGGGGGTGCTCCTAAAATTGATTTGCCCTTGTCTACATTCTCACTAGCTATATCAGTTTTACATTCATTGTTCTCAGAATTAACATTATTAGCAGGTGAGACAAACACAGTAGTACTAAAAGAAGCAATCTTAGGAGAAGAGAAATCATACCCCAAACCAGTTCTATCAGAAGCCGATTTCTGAAAGTTAAGCATCTCATCAAGCTTTGCACTGGAAGTCCTCTCCAATTGAGCTCTGACCCATGATAGTTCTGCTTCAAGCTTCTTGGTCTTTTCCACCAAGAAATTGTTCTCAAATCGCAGTGCTCCAATGGTTTGATTAGCTTCGTCAAATTTTGTGGAGAGCTCTTCTCGATCAAGTTCCACTTCACTTAGTTTCTTGGTGGCTAGCCTATACAGTTTCTCATGCTTTTCGGAGACCTTGTACAACTTTGCATAGGTTGTATGGATGTCATCCTACTCATCCATCTTTTCAAACTTAGACTCCACCAAGTCCTCTTCTTCATCCACCTCTTCAACAATCCCTTCAGTAGGATTTACTATGGCAGTGAAGGCATTCAAGATTCCTTCGTCATCATTGTCATCTGAGTCATCCTCAAGCTCGGTGTCACTTAAGGTAGCAGCAAGGGCCTTGCTTTTCCCAATAGTCTTGAGATATGTTGGACATTCTTGTTTCATATGTCCAAAACCTTAACATCTGAAGCACTTTGGTCCGGAGGGAGCAGTGTACTGATCGCCTTTCTTAACATCATTCTTCCCTCTATCTTGGCTCTTGAATTGTGAAGAACTGGATTGCTTGCGGTCCTTGTTGAATCCTTTTGCATTGACATTCTTCATAAATTTCTTGAATTGCGTGGTGATGTAGGATTTCATCTTGGAATCTTCATCATTAGAGGACTCATCTGTATCACTGTTTTTGGCCTTCAGTGCCATGCTCTTGCTTGATTTCCCAATCCTAGTCAAACCTAATTCATAGGTTTGCAAGTTGCCAACCAGCTCTATCAAAGGAATTTTGTCAATATCCTTTGATTCCTCAATGGCGTTGATCTTGACATGGAATCTCTCTGGTAGAAATCTGAACACCTTTCTTACAACCTTGGGTTCGGGAATGGTTTCCCCAAGATTAAAGACAAAGTTGACTATGTCCTTCAGTTTGGCATAGAACACATCAAACGATTTATCCTCCTCCATCTTAATTTCTTCAAAGCTTGTGGTAAGCCTTTGAAGTTTTGAATTCTTAACAGCCTTAGTCCCTTCATAGGTTGTCTAGAGGATAGTCCATGCTTTCTTAGCAGTTTCTGTAGAGGATATCTTCTTGAACTCCTCATTGGTGACCATACTGAACAAAACATTCAATACTCTGCTGTTGAAATTTGCCACTTTGATCTTAGCATCATCCTAATCAGCCGGTGCTTCCTTTGGCTTAATCCAGCCAATCTCCACAGCTTGCCACACCTTCTTATTTAAGGACGAAAAAAAAAATCTCTCATGCGTACTTTCTAGTACACATAGTTAGTGCCATAAAATAAAGGAGGTATAATTAAAGATTGTCCTCTATACATGACAAACAGGGGTCAATGGATCACACAGCAAAGATTAACCCTAATTAGAGTGTGCCTACTCTAATTGATTGCTTTGATAACTTAATCAATTAATTTAGTCAAGTGAAATTAATTAGATTCAATTACATGCATGAGTGTGGTAGCACAAACAAATCACCAAAGAACTAAATGCAGGGGAAATTAAATTTGACACGGGTGATTTGTTTACGAATTGAGAAAACCACTGAGGCAAAATCCCAACTGGTGAATTTAAAGTCACAACTCCTGAAAATCTACTATTATTAAAACAAACGATTATAAGTAAAAGGAATCTCAATACCTAATACCAACTTACAATTGAACCCTTACCCCAATACCCAATTAGACTTGTAATGTAGTGACAATCTCTCCTTTCAATGCACAACTCCTAGTACGTGACTAACCAATTGATGCACGGATCCAAGTATGTGACTAACAGACCAACTTGAGAAAGATGTTAGATGCAAAGTTCTTCAGTTCATCCAAATGATGAAGATCAAGAAGCTCCTTGTTACAAAACCCTTGGCCCAAAGACGTAGCAGCTTCTACAAAGAATATGATAAATTAGGGCAATTTTGTCTCTGGTCACAATATGCATGCAACAACAATTGCAACAACCTTTGCATCCCCTTTGACGGCTCTTAAAATAATTTTTATATATGTCTAGAGTTGTGAGAAAAGAAACCCTACACAAATACACTTGGATATGCATGAAAATAGATCTAGAAATCCGAATTTCGTAATTCTCGATAGATACTATTTTTGTCGAATAGCTATCGAGCATCAACATTAAACTTCGATAGATATTATCTATCAAGATATTTGTTGAGTTTTAATGAACAGCACTTCTTCACTTGTTTTTTGGACAGACTTGCATGGCTTCAATACTAGACTTGAACTCTTGTTCCTTGAACTATTAAACCCATCTTGGATCTATTCAATTACAAGTAAAGTGTGTTTTGTCAAAGAATTAGCCAATTTACAATAACATTTGTTCTAACAAGTTCCACATATGTCCTAACAGGAGCAATTAGGACGAGCACAATAATAGAATGACATTCCTTGGCATTAAAACTATCATATCCCAAACTAATCACCTATTTGCCATCCCAAGTAATGCTACAGAGACAAGCTATTTTACAACATTTTTACAAACTGCTGATGTGACTTTAGTAATTTTCAAATAATCATTGATAAACATAAATGTGATGTTAGTGGCGGACTCATATTAGAACTAATAAGAATTTACCATATCAATAATTTGTAAAAATGTTGTAAAATAGTTTGTGACTATAGCATTACTCTTGCCATCTCTTTTTTCTTTATTTTTTTTTTATAAGATAGAATTTCTACTCTAACCTAATCTAATGGTCCCTTTAGATAGAACTTATTTTGCTGAAACTGAAAACTGAAAACTGAAAGTATTGTAGCAAAATAATTTTTAAATGTGTGAATAGTACCGTGAGACCCATTTTTAATGAAAAAGTTGCTGAAAAGTGAAGTTTTGGGACCCGTGAACAATGCATGGGTGCACTATTCACTGTTAAAAAGTCAAAACATACGGCTGGGAAAAAAAAGGAAAGAAACGCAAACGTGGATCCGCAAACACAGATCCAAACAGATACTAAGTGTATATGTGTGTAAAGCTCCCTTCTGAAGACTTGAACCCCGGTCCTTACCCTCCACACCCCATAAGTATTTATACTTATAGAGTAACCACCGCACCAAGGGTGCGTGGTCTTGCCATCCCTATAAGAGTAACAGATATATAAAAGAGTTCACAATCATTAATTACTAAAAATTTATTAAAATAGTAAGTTATGATTGATGTAAATGTAAGGTCATTTTTACATGACACCACTAATAAAGTTTTTATTGTTTACTAACCGTAACTTATCACCTCAATAATTTAACATTTTCTGCGTCACTGCACTTATTGTATGCATAAACGCATTTTAATTTTCACCCCCAAAAGTCTCTTCCCCATTTTATAATTCTATTTCTTTAACTTTTTTTTCATTCTTTCTTTCTTTTCTTTTAAGTTGCTAAAAATTTTTAAATAACAATTTTCAGACTAGAGTCTTGAAAAAAATTCCAACTATTCTCATCAAATACATGGACTAGTATAATATGTGATGATGCCCTGGATAAAATTAAAACTTCACACAAATGAGGCTAGGAAATAAAAGGTCGCATGTTTTTCTGATGAATCCAACGAAATTAAAATCTTCCGAAAACCAAACCGCTTGAAACTTTAGCTAAAAATTAAGAAAACTAATAAAAAATTTGTCACCATGGCATTTCTGTGTTTTCAATAAGATTGTTGGTGTAAAGGAGTGGTTGTTAAATCAATTATATATAAATCCTTCGGAAAATAAAATCAGCCTTGATTGCAGAGGCCTCTAGAAAAATTAGCTATTTTCATGTTTGTCATAAAGATAACTTTGTAACTCATAATCTTGTTAAACATGCAATAATACACATATCCACCATACCTTTCAAATATAATTCAAGCTGATTGTTTCAAAAAAAAAAAAAATCTAAATAGAATTTAAAGCTTCTCAAAAAAAGTGGGCAAATAAAATTAACTGAAAATGGAAAGTCAAAAATAGACGAGGTCAGAGGTAGAAGCTGGGAACACAAGCAAAATAGGATAAAAGAAGGGGGGGAAGAAATCATGTAAGAAATGTAAGCCGGTAACCAACTTAAAATGTTTAGGAAGAATATGGAAACATAATTAATTAATATGCTTGCCTACACAGTGAGAGACAAAACATGTAGGTTTTTACAATGTGAGTTGGGTATGACTCTTGATACGAGGAGAAGAATTTTGATGTTAGGTTTATCTAATATTGGCCCTTGCTTCTATTTCACTCCATTTTCTGTTTTGACCATAGATTTTCCTTTCTTTGGCATGGTACGTACACCACGTTTGTTTCTTCAAAAAATTCATCCATATTTCCAAGTAGCTTGATAGAATTCCGAGTCATTATATCATTCCTAACTCACTTGGTTACTAAATCAATAAAATTGTCTTCTTCTTTTTCTCCTAAGATATTTGAAACATCTTTACTCTTGAATTTTGCCCCTCAGATATTTGAGACAATGACTCCGGCTCTGAAGAGGACAAAGAATTAACAAATGACTTTAAAATGGGGTGTGGGAGAGGAGAACGGAAATGGACAAAATATATGTAAAGATAAGAACCTTTACATTCTCATCTTTAATTTTCCTTTAAAAACAATAATTTTAGGAGTAAAGTAGGGGTGCAGTTGGGCGGGTTATGAGTCGAATCATAAATGAGTTAAGAGACATAAATTTTTTTTTTTTTTTTTTTTATATATATAAATTAAATACCTATTACTCACCCAACTTATTTAATTTAATAACCCATTTATTTAACCCAAAATGACCCAAATACTCTCTTGACCTTCAAAATTACCAAAATACTCTTGGAATTTCTAAAATGACCAAAATAAATAAATAAATCCATGTTGGTTGGCAATCATATTATTGGCATTTGAACTTCTATGAGAGATTTTGTGGTGGGACAACCGCACACATGTTACTGGACAAGTGCATGTTCTTAGATAAAATTTTGGATACTTAACCTTTAATGACTGGCATTATTTACTTGGAAAACGTTTTTTATTTTTTTTGGATGGAACCTGGATAACATAATCAAAGTGTGGTGGTGTGAGTTATTTTAATTTATTTTTTTTATTTTTTTATGGAAGACTTAATCTAGTGTGGTCATTTGAATCCATTTTTTCAATGCTAAATTGCATAAAGTTGCAATTTTTCCAAAGAGAACTCACAGGCCATGCATGTCTTTTAAAAACAATAAAATCAAAGCTAAAATCAAAATTGACCACGAGAGATTTTGAAATGTTGTTCAACATTTTAATAACTGAACAACCCCAATTAAAACAACTAGACTTGAAAGAGCTAAAGCTAGCAATATTCTGAATAACTAATTAGAAGTACTCAACATCCTTGGACCACATGGACATTTGCCTTTTCTCTTAACAAAATTTCATAGACAAAAAATAACTTGATTCTCGAGGGTGTTTGGTACATGCACTTAAACAACAATTTTCACTTTTTAAACAAAATTACATATATTTCCACACACTTTTTCACCCACACATATTTCCAAAAAATACAAACAACGTTACTAGAACAATATTACCATATGAGATTGTCAAACTTCTACTTTCTTCTTTAGCCTAGAGTCAGTCCAGTGCACAAACAATATGCATCTCTCTAGTAAGGGACGCAAAATTAGAACCAAGTAAAATTAGCCAAATCTATGAAATAAAAACCAAATCAAAATCTGTGGAATACAAAAGCAGTTCATGAATGACGGCTGTATTCCTATCCATTCATCTACCATACATGCTTATTTTCACCAATTAAAACTATCTAAGACAACTCAATGCTTCAGATACGAAATAAGTCTAGAAAATTCACTTAACCTGAAGTGAAATAATAAACAAGGACACAATTGAAAGGTGGAAATTGGTGTAGTCTAAACCAATCTCAATTTCAAGTATAGCACGAAGTGGAAAACAAATCCTAAAGAAACCAAGCAATAGCAAAGCTTCTTTGTAGAAAAGTCTACCCAATGCCTTCTAATTACATACACCTATTATATAGGTCTAGAATTAACTTCAAGTTAGTCAAATTAGTGGGAGTTTTAGTTCTTGCTTACAACCAAATTTGTAGCCAAGTTTTATCCATTTATTTATAAAAATGGTGTAGTATATTTCAGTCAACTTTAAACATGACTATCATATCTAAGTAATTTTAAAAGTCTAAAATGCAATTTAGACTGGAGTATCTATCAAACAGTAAAAAGATTAAGGTATTCAGCTACACAAGCCCTAGAAACAAAATGACAATTAGCAAATTAGCATAAACCTGATCTACACAATGAAAGACAGCCAAATTTTAAAAGGGACTTAGTGTTTGTTTAGCTAGCTTATTTTTTGCCAACTTATTTTACTCTTTACTTATTTTTGCTAATATTTATGAGTCCCACTGTATTATTTCAACTAACATTTACCTTTATCTACAGTACTTTCAGCAAAAAGTTTTCAGTTTCAGCAAAATAAACGAATTCCAAACAGACTCTTACTAGAAAAAAAAAAAAAAAAAAAAAAAAAAAAAAGGACAATGGCCAATTTTTGTTTCCAAGAATCTACAAAACTCTTCACCATATCTAACTTGGCCACCTCGCAAATGAATTTTCTCTTGCATTACCATATCCCCCCTTCATTCACACAAGAAATTATAGCAAAAACCTCTTCTTCTTCTTCTTCTTTTTTTTGAAAACCCTAAACCCAAAACTCTTGAAAACCCTAATTTAGAACCAAGGAATTGGTTGACTTGAGAAATCTGATGCAAAGATAGGAGACCCAAAGTTCATGTTGCACTTTAATTTAAAACTCAACCCAAGAATTGGGTGACTTTCCTGAGAAATCTTATGCGAAGATCGAAGACCCATAGTTCATGTTGCACTCTAATACGACCTTTGACAAGTTTTTGAAAGGAAAAGAGAGCAGGGGAGATGAATAGATATGTTTGGCTGCTAAGAAAACGAAAGAAAATCACCAAATTTAGAGTTTATGTTTTGACATCGAGGAGAGAGTGAGCGCACAAATGCTTTGTGGTTTAGAACTTTAGATTTTTTTTTTTAATAAAAACTTTAACTTTAGATTTTAAATTTTAGATGGGTTTCCACTAGGTATTCGTAGATTTATCTATTAAAACTCATTTAATTAGATTATCCAATGAATCTTTACTTATTTAACCCAAATGTTTAATTTGGTTGAGTCAAGACTTGCCAAAATTAGGTGAGTCATGGGTGGATTAATAGTTTGGATAAAAATTGCAACCCTAGAATAAAGTCACCAAACTAGTAGACAAGTGGAGAAACAAAAGGCAAAATTATGAGTTAATTGTAGATATCCACAAGAATTATAAGGGAAATTTGTATTTGTAGTGTATATCCTAAACTTCAAAACATTGTATCCAAGATCCTAGATTATCCTAATTAACCACAAAATTAAGATGAAGAATGATGTTGAACTAACCCTACGTGACAATTATCATGCTATAAGGACCAAAAACTACAAGGGATAAATGTTAGACTTTTCACATGCAACTTTAAAGTCTAACTGATGTAACAACTACCTACCTGACCACCTGTGATTGACTATACATCTCCTACCTGTTTCTCTTTTCACAAGATAATTCTTATTTTAACTTTCCAAAGCAACATTCACAGTAAATTTAGTACTAATTCTCAATGATCAACCGTACAAATAATTAAGCATGTATGTCCCATTGTGAAACTGAAGGCTCAAAAGTAACACCACTTTCAGCGGCCTGGCCTAGCCTAGCCGCTTTTTATATACTAGAAATCAGAACGTCAGAACTTCCTCAATTTTCAACTGCAATCAAGGGTATGAGAACTTGAAGATATGCACATGTTGAATAATATTAGTACAAGCAGTTTTTATACACGAAAGCCACTTCATTTTGAATGGAACTTGCTGCTGACAGAATCATAGGTTGGAACGTAAATAACTGCAAAACATGATAGAAGAACTAAGAAAACAATCACCACTGAATGAATAATACCCTATTAAATAAAATAAAGAGGAAATTACACTTTACCCACCAACACTTAGCCTAGTGGTTTAAAAATTGGCACTTTACCCACCTGAGGTTAGCTCCATTTGTCTTCCATTACCCACCTTTGTTAAAAACATAGATAAATTTGTATTTTTGTTACCCTTTTATGTTTCTCTCATCTCAAAACATAAAAAAAATCAGGTTTCAAAAAAAAAAAAACATAAAAAAATCAAAAATCAAAAGGAAAAGAAAATAAAAAAGCTAGGTTTTGTAAAAATTAAAACCTAACTTTTACATCTTTTTTTATGTATCAACTTTTAGATCTTCTATTTTAACACATTAAAAATTGAAATTATGCATTTCAAGGTGAGTACAAAAATGATGACTCTCTCAAGGCTACTTGCTGTCCTGTGCTCCAGGATTTGACTGTAGGAAGACTTGATTTGAATCATGATTTCAATTTTAAAATCATTGTATCTACAATTAAAAGAATACATTTATCTATATATATATATATATATATATATTTGCAAGCGGAGGTGGTTTACGAACTTGGCATAAAACACCCCATGGCATAAATGCCCCAGCTGGAATACCTTGATTTCAAAGGTTATCTTGTTGAACATGTTTTGTTGGAAAATCTGTCCAACTTAGTTGAAGCTGTTGTCAATGTTGAACCAAATTTAAGATTAATTGATGATATAGAAGATCATGGTAATTGGGTGTGCAGCCTCATCAAAGCACTCTGTCATATTGAACGGCTGCATTTGTCCAGAAATACCATAATGGTAAAGCAGGTTTTTTCATTTTCTATTATTAAATTTCTGAAAAGTTCTTCTTGGACGAGCAGTAATATTGTTGTTGTGACTTGTGATTGTTATGTTGTGGTGCAGTGCCTCTGCAATGCTTTTGAATTTGATCCTCCCATGTTTCATAATATGTCCTTAAAGGTTGAGGGTTCTTACACGTGCCATGTGCTAATGCTCTTGCTTCAACAGGCTCCTAATCTTGCAATACTTGTCTTTGTTAAGGTATCTTATGTTCAAATGATGAGATCTAAAAGTTGATACATGAAAAAAGATGTAAAAGTTAGGTTTTAATTTTTACAAAACCTAGCTTTTTGATCTTCTTTTCCCTTGATTTTTAAGTTTTTTATGTTTTGAGAGAAGAGAAACATAAAAGGGTAACAAAAATACAAATTTACCCCTTTTTTAACAGAGGTGGGTAATGGGAGACAAACGGAATTAATATCAAGTGGGTAAAGTGTCAATTTTTAACCCATAGGTAGGCAAAATGTTTTTTGGGCAAACCACATGTGAGCAAAGTGTAATTTTCCTTAAAATAAAATAAAGAGGGTTCTCATTGGTGAAAAGAAAAAATACCATCTCCATATGATGCCATCGTAAGTGGGGAAGAAAGAAGCTTTTGGGCAACTGAAGTAATATCCTTCACAGTAACTTCATCAACAGCTTTCGTGAAATGGTCCACAGGTTTCCTAAGGAATGAAAAACATATATCTTAAGAAAAAAAAAAAATTATATATCACACCTCTTTAAGATGCATGGAAATGAAAACAAAAAAGCAAGATCAGGTATTATCAATACTAAAAAAATAAGAAATAATAAGTTATAATAGAGGTCAAACCGAAAAACACTTAGGTTCTCCAAATGACTTGTACGTAGAGAAATAAGAATGATGTGGGCAGGGACATGACTAACTAAACTAGAAAAGCCCAACCAGAGAAGACATTCTGCCTTCAGCAAGTGAAGTCCCCAAGCATAACAGTAACAAATTTCACTTGTATCTTTAATGAATCTCAAATAGGCTGCTGAAGCCTGAAAAGAAGGATAAAATCAGGCTCCATTGGTGGGCATTTGCAGGGGTGCTTCAGCTTTATTAGCTTTTTGTACAAGGGAAGAATTCCCCTTCAAACCATTTTAGAGTGAACTCTCTCCAACCCACTACAGGACGATTTATATGATCTTGTATGTGAAATTTCAATTAATTAAAGCCTAGAAAAAAATCTGGGACACAATTTATCATTTATGACACCAGATTCTGTAATATTGCAGTCCTAGAATGAACTTTCCAAATCCACTAAATGTCAAATAGTTCTTTTCTTCAGGAGGGTGGGTGTTTAAACTCTTAACCATGTACTATGACAAAGGGGTTGCCATCATAATCCTAACAAGCATCTTATATGCATTTAAGACAATTAAAGTAACCTTCACGGTCCTAAGATGGTTCCTCAGATTGTAATGTTTATAGGTGCTTCATACCTAATTCTAGAATGATCAATGTAGAGATATTCCAGTTAACAAAATGCAAACTTTCCCTATACTGTGTTTTTACACCTACAAACCAACGTCTCATTTCTATGGTACAAAACAAGAAATAAAAAATGTGCACAATTCCAACTAAACCCTCTATAAGCTTTTTCTTTTTACATGAGGGTAAAACCACAATAATTCACATCAACCAACTAAATCTCCACCTAGTAACACAAACATATTGAAAGCACCCAATAGGCATGCAGAAAATGAAAATATAAAAGAGATATCCTTGTGCAGTGCACGGCAGAAACAAAAGAGAATGAAGTGGATTAATCCATATAAAGATGTCTACAAGTTCCTGGACGGTCATGAGTCAGGCCATACCTCTCACCGGAGGTCAAAATTTGTCTACCTATATCTTCTGATGCACATATCTACAAAATACAATTCACAAGTAAGCATATGGGTTATAAAAAAAAAAAAATAATACACATGGAAAATAAATAGCATACTCTGAATTCCAAATTTATTAGGATGTCAGACTTTGTTGACTGTTTAGCACGATCCAGCTGTACCTGGTCAACTGAAACAAGAGAGGGGAATAACATGTCAGAAGCAGGATTCAAGATTGCATGTGACGATGAAAAACCAATGCTAGGCAACATAAAGGTGCGGGCAGCAACCTTCTCCAGGTGTTGCGACTGCAATAAGCTCCTTAGCCACTATATCGATGGCTTTTGACACAAATTTGGAACCCTGAATTCAGAAACATTAACTCTTTAAAGATGCAACAATATAAACAAATAGGATCCACAGATAGGAGCATCACCAGCCAAGCATTGTACCCTCGAAATAATGATGTCAAACTTTGAGGAACTTCACCATTCTAAACACTTGCCAAAAAATAAAGAAGTCTTTCTGCATAACCATTGCAGGCAAAGGCCCAAGGGCTACAGTATCTTTACACATACTAAGAGAAAAGAGGACTGTAGAATTATAAAAATTTCTTTTTTTTGATAATTATAAAAATTTGTCATAGATCACAACAGGCAAATAGCATAACAAAACAGCTTGTAATCTTGATGGGTCACTTAACCATGCCAGAGTAGGAAAAGGCTTGCATTCATATAATTTTGTTTGTAAAGAAGGGAGAAAGGGGAGGGGAGCAAAAACTTCACTCAATGTAATCACACCTATGCAACCCATGTTCCAAGAGAGATTAGACACCTTCATATATGGTATTGTCAAACACCATAGCTTTCCAGAGTACTGATTGATCATCAGACTTTTTTTTTGATAGGTAATCAGAAAACTTATATTAAAGAGGGAAAAAAATAAATGAGAATTACAAGATGTTCATGATGATGAACAACAACACAACACAACACAACAGCAACAGCAACAGCAACAGCAACACAGCACAGCACAGCACAACACAACACAACACAATAGCAAGAGAGAAGTCAGGAAACTAAGCTAAGGGAAGGCATAAACTCAGAGAGAGAAGAACACTCAGTAAAACCCCAACAACGAGACCACTCCATTAGACTGCGTTGGCATAAAATCTCTAACTCCTCCAACGTTTTCTCTTTATCTTCAAAAGATGTCGATTTCGCTCCAACCACACAATTCACATTAAGCACCCTGGAACCAATTCCCAAATCTCCGAATTATGCTTCCCAAGCCACAGATGCCAACTAGATAACAAACCCACCACCGAACCAGGCATAACCCAATGAATACCAAAAGCTTGATCATCAGACTTGCACAATTCTGATAAGCATTTCCCCTTTTGAGTCCAAAGCATAAAAACTTAGCATCTATTGGCCCATCTTAAATCATCTTAAGTGCCTATTCTTTCCTAATCAGCATGGAATCGACCTCAAGAATGAATTGAACCCTCGATTATTAAATTAACACTATAAAAACAGGATTTAAATATAATATTTACAATGCCAAGTGCCTTCCACCCAAAGTGACAAGGTTTGTGAGATAAAAACGATCTTTTAAATATATCAAGAACTATAATTTGCAGGTCTACCCAAATGATAGGTTAGAAAAGATGCTTACAGTGGTAGCTTGGATGCCAAATATGTCACTATTTTTGTAGATGCTGCTGAATGCAGAAATTGACTGAAATTGTGGGTGCTCATTCAAAACATGAGTGTCTGCTCACCATACAAGCATATATTTAGATGCCAAAATTACAATAGGTAAAAAATAAAAATAAATAACTTTAAAAAATAAAAAAAATAAATAAAAAAAATAAAAACATAAACAAATGCATCAAGGATCTAGGTGCAGAAAATTACTCAGAAAATAGAGAAAACTAAATCATTTTTATTTTTGATAAGTAAGCTTTGGCCCAAGGAGGGGCGAATGGGAGATTTAAAATAGTGACCTCTGCTTTATAAGGAGTGGTCCCAGCTGATTGCACTACCCTTGGAGAAGAAAACTTATAAATATATCTACTAAAAATCTTAGAACCCATAACTTTGAATGCATTATGAGGTTTCAAGCTCAGTTACATAGCTGTCAAAGGTAATGTATTTCAAGAACAACTTACATAGGCGTGAATACATCCCTTTTCCAGGTCCACCAGCTGAGAAGGATCCACCACCTCCCATTAGTGCCTATAGTAAAGTTAGATTTACTATCACAACCCATTAAAATGATCATGAGCAAAAAAACATGAAAATAAATATTGTGGAACCAAGTAGATAACATATTCCCAAAAAAAAAAGGTAAGTTACACACGACTTACACACACGCATGATGGGTCTTGAACCCACAACCTCACCCTTAACCTTATTCTTACAAAGGAAGGAGGTGTCATTTGAGCTAGAGCTAATTGTCCATTCCTGAGAATATTTCAGTTTTTAACCACATAAAGTCACTAGAAAAACTCAAAATCCACACCTCAAGCACAGTTAAAATTACAGCCTCCTTCTCCTTATGCCAGCCACCAGGGAGTTCAAATGCAAGAGCAAAATGGGTTCTCTGGTCATGCAAGGGAACATCAGTGTTAACATAACGCTAGATGGACAGCAAAGACAGGAGAGAAAAACTTAAATGGAACATTTATGATACGCACCCCAGATTTACTTTGACCACGATAATCACCTCCAGTATAAACAGATTTTGGCTCCTCGGGACGAGAGACACTAGGTAGATCAGACAAAAGTGGTTCTGCAACAGATAAGAGTTCATCATGTTCAACACCAGTAGCTGCAAGTACCAACCGAGGAGCAGTATAATTGCCCTGAAATTGTTAAAGAAAACCCGAGTTTAATACAGATGATTCAATAACTGGGCCAATAAATTTGTATAAATTTTAGACTTACAGAAACAAATTCCTCCAGAATTGTACTATTCAGTCTATAGAATGCAGATTTGGAGGCTAAAATTGGATTCGCCAGTGCACCAGAATATCCAGCAGAATAAATTGCATCCAAAAGCAAATTTTTAGGGTTGTTAGAAGTTTCGCTAGTCTCAGCTTTCAGCTTCTGAAGCTGCAGAATGTAGATTGGACTCAGTAATTCTAATATATTTCGCACGTTACAGACATGCTAGCCGATGCACAGCCTGATGAAAAAAATTTACCTCTTCATTGACCTCCCAATCCAGGAAAACAGGATTCCTCACACTGTCAATAAGAAGCTCTACCATTTCAGGAACATAAGTCTTCAAAGCATTAAAGGTGTAACTCATCTGCTCCTTAGAAGATGAGGCTTCCACATTGCCACCAATAGCCTCCACTTCACGCACAACACGCAAGTGGCTCCTGTTTCTTGTGCTCTTAAAGGCCATACGCTGTAGCAGGTCTGTGGCCCCAATTGATGCTGGTGTCTCATAGTTTGACCCACAATCAACATATAACCCGATTGAGGCTGTAGGATTCTGGTCAAGCAACAGCAATCCCGATAAATAATTAAAATTTGAATCCATAATACATCAAGAAACAATAAGAAAGAATAACTCCTACACCCATACTCACTGCCGATGTTTCAGAAGCGATCTTGACACCATTTGGGAGAGTGGTAATCTTGGTTTTACTTGGTTCAACATAGTCCGGCAATGGTGGTGGGAGCGTGACACCTGCAAGTGGGAAGTCCAGAGGAGGTAAAGACTTTGATCCTCCCCCCGTCAGCCAGCCAAAGAGAGCCCCTGAAGCAGAGGATGGATTTTTGGCAACCGCACTAGAACTTGCAAATCTGGCCAATGCCCCATTGCACGTTTGACCCTAATCATGGTTTAATCACAGTGCACACCATAACAAAATTCCATTCTATCAGACAGCCCATACATAAATATAATAAAAACATTATGAGGGAAAATAAATAACCCCACTCCATCGGCTAAATTACCACCAAAAAGACAATACAAGCAAATTTAATCAAAATCAACACAGTAGCATCATATAGTGACACAGGTTTGTTTGTTTGTTTGTTTGTTTTAGCTTAAAACACCAATTTAATTTGTGTGTAAATACATGTAGGTTGTTGTAATATGTAAGTGATCCTACTTCAGCGATAGAAGAAAGAAAGAAGAAACTGAGATTTAATTAATGGCTAGCTCAAGCCACGATTGAGAAACAGGAGGATTCCTAGATCGTTAAACAGAGTAATTTATTGGATAAAAATAGCTCGCTCGATCAGCACAGCACTCAAAAGAGGATTTTATGATCAGTCTCTACTCTCTAACAGCTAGTAATAGCCAAAGTCACCTTTCAACTCTGCCTTCTCTAAGCCAAAGGTAACTATTTATATTTATTATTTAAAACTAGTCATCCATATTCAGTTATTTACAGATTTTATTTTTATTTAAAAAGCTTGTAATTTTTTTTAGCACACTATTAAAGAGAAAGTCTCAGGCTTCTCTAGAATTAAAATCCAAACTTAGGTGATTTGCCCAGAACCCATTAGCAAAGCTCTAGTAAGTATACTTCGATTTCTTATTTTCCATTGATTCCCAAAAAAATATTCACCGCTAGCTTTTTATATTTTAAAATCTCACCAGCAACTTATACAAGCTTCATCCAAAAGCACTAAAAGTTTCAATATTTCACAGAAATTAAAATTATCATGTTTTAGATTATTAGATAAACAAAGTTTTAAACTTTTCTTGCAAAAATTACAACAAAAACCTGGTCTCTGAAAATTCAACCTGAACTCCAATTTTGTTTACATAAAATCATTTTTGTTTCCATAGAATCCAAGGGTGTTGTTGGGAAAGAGCATACCTTGAGAGACCTGAGCCTGAGGCGTGAGGCTGCGGCTCTGTACATGATTGGTGGGAGACTTTCTACTCTACGACTCGCCTCCAATTACAATTACAAATGCCTGGTTGGTCTCTCTGTCTCTGCAGTCTGTACTGTTTCTGTCTCTGCAGCTGTTGTCACTTTGTCCTTTGTTATTGTGGGGTTTGAAGAAGCACGTGCCATTCTTACACCTCTCACATCAAAGTTGCTAAAAGAGCATTCACATCCGCACTGTCATATACCATATAATATATAGATAGATTTTCGTTGCTAAATAACTGTAATATGCTAAGTATTTTGTTAGTTGTCCTGTTGCGAAAGAATTTGTAATAATAGCATCTCGAGTTTCTTAAACTTGAGATTCAATTAAAAAATCAAGCTTTTAAGACTTGTTTTTGTTGTTTTTCAGTTGCTGACATGGCGAAAGTTTCCACTTGGATAGCGAGTTTATAAAACTCGATTTCCAAAATCGAGTTTTATAAACTCGCTTTCGCTTTAACGCTTTTTACCCTTCCCACTTAAAACAATCTACAGAGACCCGTTCAAAATCTCTCAATCTCAAACACCGCTCTCTCAAACTCTTCCCCTCACTGTGAAAATTTCAAAATCAACTCACTCTCAGACACTCCGCTCTCTCAAACTCGCTGTGCCGAAGGTGCTGCTCCCATTGACACTCAGCCACCGAAACTCAGTTCTGCTTCCATTGACAGTCAGGCACTCAAAGTCAGTACTGCTCCCATTGAACCACCGTGCGCCTAAGGTACTCTCTCTTTCTCCAACTTCAATCTTAGGTTTTGGAATTTCATGATGTTTCCTATTTCGTTTTTCAATTTCGGATTTTTCTGGGTTTTGGTGGTTCATGTCATTTCAGTGAATGCATGTATATTATTCTGTTTGGTTGTTTGGGAAATTAAATTTTTTTAACTGATTGAGCATTTGATTGGGTTTCATTAGTGTAAAAAGTGTTAATATCTGGATTACATTGATATTTAATCTAGTTTGTTGGAGTTTTGTTTGATTTGTTTGTGTATCTTGTTTCATGGTATTTTCACTGATTTGTTTTGGGTTTGTTTTAATTTTCTAATTGTATTTTCGTTTGTGGGTTTGTAAAGCAAATTATGGGTTTGATGAAATGCTTCTATGAACGGTGTATGAGTTGTGAAGTAATAAGTGAGAATATTCATTTGAAAAAAATGAGAACTTACACCAGAACATCTGTATTTGAGCGTGGACAGGGTTTTGGGGTTGTGCCCCATTTGGTTCAGCCATGGGAATAAGGAATGAGTCATTGTTTGGTTTCCATAGATTGATATCTGTCAATCTTTATCATTCTAAACAGAAAGAGACCAAAGAAAACAAAGAAATCATTGATAAAACTCAATTTCTAATAGTTCAATGGGTTAAGTGTAATGAAGATAATAGTTTAGTGTGAAAAAGTGTAATTTGCTCTTGTTTTTATAGGCTTATTGCTGTTAATTCAAGAGCTAAAGTAGCTTCCTCATTCCTTTCTTCATATTGTTAGGAATAAACCACTTCTTTTGATAGTATATATCGATTTCGATGTTGAGAGCTTCAATTTGTCCATCATCATTGTGAAAATTAACTTTAGCTATAATGCTCTTATAGTTAATTTAAACTAGATGATGTCCCGTGCGATACACGGACTATTTTACAATTTCACTTGAACGTGTTACATGACAAAACCATAGGCTACCATAACCGAATGAATTATATATATCTCCTAACCAATTCGAAATGAGAATGAGGACAAAGAGAATGAGAACCTCTTAATCTCATTCTTTGAATAAATATGCCAAGGTACCACAATGAAAAATTTGAAATAATTTTCTTTTGTGTTGTCCCTGTTCTGTTACAACTGAATTGTTTAATGTCAAGATGTGTCTCCTCTTTTTTATTTTTTTGGATAGTATAGATATGTCTCCTTTAGTTGCATTGTTTCATTCTTGTAGGTGTCTTTGTCACTTCTCTACCACTCTCTCTAAATGAACAAGCTTATTCTTGTGGGGGTATAAACCCAATTCTAAAGTACATTGATTCAAAGAAAAAGCAGAATTAATGAAAGTAGTAATTTAATTTGGTACAGAATTCAATTTCTTTTAATTGTAAAAGTTTACAAAATTATTCCAACTCCAAAAAATTCATTATGTTTTTTTCTAACTTACCAATTCTAATTTCTTTGATTGCTTAAACATCATCGATTTGCATTAGTTCTATTTTTGGTATGATTGTTTTGGTTTTTCACAATATTATTAGTAGCTTGAAGTTAATGTATGTGCAGCATTGGAGCTCCAACTAAGAGGCCATCTCCCTTCCTTATTGCTCCTTTTAAAGAAGTGGGGTGGCTTCAGCAGTTTCCTTGGCCAATTGAGGCCTTGATGCCATGCTTATGATCACCTGCGTGGACTTTTTTTTTTTTTTTTTTCCAGATTTACAACTTGCCCAAATATAGTCATACTATTTCACAATCTGGTTAAAGAATTATGTTCTTGCATTTACATAATATAATCGCCAGATTGTTGCTTTGTATGAAAAGGATATAGGTGCAGGTGACTGGTCACTTCTAGAGGTTGGCCTCCAACCTGATTCAAATAAACGTGTAATTTTGCTCCTGCTTAGTTAAAAATCATAAGCATGGGTCAGTTGTTTACTGGTCGAACGTGTTCTTAATACACTTTCTGCTTCACTTGCTTGCCTTAGAGCACATTTCTAGGCCCTTTCTTTCTATCAAAACTTTGCAGGCTTTGAACTAACAATTTTTTATTCCATTTTATGATGTATATTCCTTTTTCTTGTGCTAACCTGCTGCCCAATATTTTCTTAATGTGCATTTATATGTTCTTCTCCTAGTTGACTTTTGAAGTAAAAGTTTCTATCTTTGCAGACTAACGTGGCAGTACACATGACCATTTATGTAAATGAAATTAATATTTTATTTTTACTAGTTAGACATATAACATTTTTAATCTATCACTTAACAACAGAGACCATTTTAAGACAAAATTAAAAGATTAGGGACCAAACTGACACAACAAAAAGATTAGGGACCAAATTGAGATTAGGCACCAATTTTATAATTTTCCTAAAAATATATAGTGTTTCTTCGTAACTAGATGTGGTACACCGCAGCAGATAACACAAGCCTGCTGACAGAGCACTTTAAAATCTTTTATTCTTCAAGTGCCGTTACTCCATTGAAGCACCTAACCCCAGTCATAACTAGAGTCCTCCATCAAACTCTAAACTCTGACCTGATGCCAAATCCTTCTAGTTATTGAGCAATCAAAGAAAATGTAGTCCCTAATCTTCCCTTTGCTTTGAATCTTCCTCCAACCCCAAGATTAATTTTCTCTGGACCTTTAAGTTTTAACAACCCAAAAGCTTTTAACCCAAGCCACCCAAATTTATCTGGTCAGGACAAAAAGATTTCAAATATGCTTCATTATGACAAATTTTTTCTAATCCTCAAGTTTTTTAACCTCAAGCCCCCTTCTTTCCCTTCCTATGAAACTGTTAAAGTTACTATCCAAGCTCCTAATAACCTTTTTAGGGAGAATAAAAACCCCAGGTCAGTACCCTTGAACCCTGAACAGAATAGATTGAATAAGTCGGAGTCTCCCAACAATAGAGAGATTCTTGGTAGTTCATGAGTTTATACGAGTTGTGATTTTCTCAATGAAAGGCTTATAATATTTACAAGACAGCTAGGTACCAGATATTTAAATGATTGAACTTTAAAAGATCTTCACTCTGTTATATTGTTTGTTGATCCCCTCCAAAGTGGAAACTTCACTCTTAGTAGCATTTGCTGTCATGCCAGATAAAATTGAAACTCAGCACCTTGTTTTGAACAACCTCTAGCTTTCCTCCAGCATTCTCAAGTTACTGCAACAGATTCCCAAAAACTTTCTCATACCAATCCTTAAGTCTCAACTTTCCAACCTCCAATCTCTTATAGACCTTCCTCTGTCTATGTATGTAATGACACAACTAGATTGTGCTCCAAAAGAAATGGCAAAATTTGGTATTTGGCCTTTGTCAATAGGTTAATTCTTGAAATTTTTATGGCGACCCTCTCAAAATTACCAATCTTAGTACTGGTTAAGCACTTATAACCCCACTCTTTTTTATGGGGGCTAAGAACCAAGAACAAAAAGACTTGCAACAAACTAAATCTGGTTAACCACTTAACCCTGCTTGGTGCTAATAAAATAGTAATTCTCGAATCATATGATGACAGTTCTGCTATGAAGTCTCAAATGTTGACAAATGGTCTCCAATGAGATGGCTCTAGCTCAGTAAACAGAAAATGAAAGATTGATTTTTTCCCCATGTTTGGTAGAATTGAGTAGTTGAAATTAAGAAAAAAATTAAAAGTGGTCAGATTATTATTTTCTATATGGGTTCATACTTTTAATCTTCCCAACATTGGAAGCAAATATGGAAAAAAAAAAAAAAGGTTTTCTTTGCGATGAGAAGATAAATATTGTCCTAATTTATAATTAATTACTAAAAATAATTCAATAAAATAACACAACCCGCTCCCAAATAGTAATTTTCTTTTAATAGTATTAACAATGTTTAGGAATAAAACATACCATGATAACTTCTAGAAATAGAAGCTATAGTAGTTTGCTTAATTGGGGTAGGTTGCGAACTTACTTTTTTTGAAGAAAATTCTATTTTATAGTAGCACTCCTTTGCACCTACACATTAAGTGATCTCACGTTGCACTGTTTTGCAGTATGAGCCTTGGATTGATGAGGAGTTAGAGGTCTTGGACCCCGCGTCAGAGGTCATTGTTGACACGACAGCCATATCATCGATCAGAGGCCATTTGGAATGGCGAGGTGAAATTTCTAGTTCTAACAACTGTTTTAATATTTACGTTGTATTTGACTGTTAGTTAGCAAGTTCTTTCAATGTTGTATTTCTAGTTCTAACAATCGCTATTATTTTGATCGATTTTGTAGGACTCGGGCCCACTTACGTGCCGTGGTCGCACTAAGGAGATGGCAAACGTTCAGATGGAAGATAATCGAGTCATTGATATTATCAAATTGCTAAGGCTAGAAGGATTATTTAGAGCCCCTTCAAGAGAGATAGATAATTGTCTAATATCGGCCCTAGTTGAGCGATGGCGGCCGGAGACTCATACTTTCCATCTTCCACATGGTGAGATGACAATCACCCTACAAGATGTGGAGGTAATTTTCGGACTTCCTATAGACGGTGACGTATTGGTTGGGCCGACTGCTGTGGTGCATGATGGGGGTTGGAGGCAATTGTGTACGGAGTTGCTGGGTTTTAGTCCGCCGAATGACAATAAAACATTGGTGGGGCAAAGAATTCTCATCAGCCGACTTGTTGAGGCCGTTGCAGCGCCATTGCCTCATGACGCAACGGAGATGCAGATACACCGGTATGCCCGGTGCTATATTTTAGCGCTAATAGGGGACAAACTTTTCATGGACAAGTCAGGAGATAGGGTGCATTTGATGTTCCTAGAGGTCCTGCGTAACCTTCGTGATCCGCCACAATATAGTTGGGGTAGTGGTTGCCTGGCCTGGTTATATAGGGAGTTGTGTCGGGCAAGCGAGAAAGGGGCATCGCAGATTGGTGGGGCGTGCACGTTGGTCCAGTATTGGGCATGGGCAAGGTTGCCATTCTTGTGCCCGAGAATAGAGCCCCCACCTGGATGTGATTATGGCCCATGGCCATATGCTCCACTTGCATCTAAGTAAGTCTTTTCCTGATACCAAGTGTGTTCTGGAATGTACTCTTATTAGTAACTAAATTGTATTATTGTTCTTATGTTATTTGCTTGCTTGTAATTGTAGGTGGGTGCGGGTGCCAAGCCCGAAGAGTAGGCCATTCGGCATGGCCTTGGTCCACTATCGCGAGCTATTAGTTAGAATGCAGCCAGAGCAGGTAATAATATTAAAAAAATTTGTTTGGTTATGATCATCTCCGTTAATAATATGATTGCTTCATCCTTTAACATATCTTTTGTTATAATTTTAGTTTTACCCTTTATCTATGTATTTTCCCTTGTTTCACATTTGAAGGCTTTATGATAATTGTTTTTTTTTTCTATCGTAGATCGTATGGCAGCCATACGAGGCACACTTCGGCCACCTTCCTGAGTTCTGCGTTGCAGCCAGGGATACGTGGACAGCAAGGGTGCCGCTTGTGTGTTTTTGTATAGTAGAGAGACACCACCCAGACCGTGTCCTTCGACAGTTTGGCTTGGCACAGGAGCGGCCTGACCATGTTGTCTACGATGATAGGCTGCATAAAATCGACTTACGTGGGAAGGTGGAAAAGAATTGGAGGGAGGAGCATCGACCATATATCATTTCCTTGGAAATGAGACGACAACAACTTTGTCATGCACCTCCTCAGATTGGTGAGATGCCCCGCAATCATGCCTATTACGTCTGGTACCGTCCGGTCACTCAAAAGTATGTCGACTGCAACAGCGCTAAATTAGATATTATGGTAATGTGTTCTACTTACATTTGATTGCCTACTTCGTTTTACTTGAGTACATGTATGAACATAGAATCAATTTCTATGAATTTCTCAGCAAATCTGGTTTGATTTGACTGACATGTAATGAAATAGTTTTTGATACATATAGTATTCTAATAGAACTGTTAGTTTTGAGTAGATTCATAAGTATTATATTATTCATTCATTAATTGATACATAAATGTCTCAAGTCTAACTGTACTGGTTCTTTCTCCGTTTCAGATTCAAAGCCATTTAGCGCTGTTGGCGATGCTTCCTGAAGGCAGCCAAGCTCACAACCATATCCGGCGTGTCCTAAATAATGTGGCTGGCCTTGGTGGTGGTCCTGCAGTAAATGAGCATGCAAACAATGGGGATGAGACTGAACTAGCAGCTGCTGCAACCCCAAGCACAAGTGTAGCACCCGTAAGTACACCGACCCGTGGTCATCGTGCTACTACAAGCCCAAGCACAAGCGCAGCTAGGGGTCGTCTTCGGCCTGCTACAGCAACCCCAAGCACAAGTGCAGTCAGGGGCCGTGGTCGGCGTGCAACAACCCCTCGGGTTGTAACTACTCTTGAGATGCCTCCACCCATCCCGCAGGCATCTCCTCAGCCCGAGGTCCCTTCACCCAGCCCACCTTCGCAGCCCAATTTTGATGTCAGTATTGACCAAAATGTCACCCCTCCTATACTCCCCGAGACACCCTCATACCCACACACCGGCTCTAGTGCACCCACTCCTGGCCTCTACATAGAGCAGGATTACCCACCTACCGCATCCTCATCTGACCCTCTAGGACCTCCGGTTGGGATTGACACTGTAGAGCCACATACTGATGTACCGGACGAGCATCCCCCTCATAAGCCCTCACCCCCACGAGGTAGACCGCAACGCAGTAGAAGAGCACCGACTTGTGGGACAGGTGGACACAAAATAGGACACGGAGGCCCTGCTATGGTATGATAACTTTCATTTGAATGTAATAATATATTTTCTACTTCACTTTATTCTTACCATTATATCGAATATTGATTGCATGCATCTAATGGAATTTGCAGCACGATGATGACCCTAAGGTTGATGCCCCGTAGCCTCCTCCCCCACCAAAACATTACACGAGGGCTAAAAAACACAAAATTGGTGAACCTTGAGTAAGTGCTAAAGTCATGGAATTGGACCATAATATTGACTTCTCAATATGCATTACTGCGTTGAGTCGCATTGTGCTGCACTAGTTTGGATTTTTATTTGAATGCTTGGACAATGTAATTAGTTTTTGGAAATTAGGGTTTTTAGGTGAACTGGTTGAGTTATCAGATCCATTTTTTGGGGGGTTGGAGGTTGATTATATTTTTCTTCAACCAATTTGATTAGTTTAATGGCATTGTGCTGCAAAAGTTTATTTTTAATATATAATAAATTTAAGTGGTTTCTGCTGTTAACCTGGCAGAATCTATTCAGCATGGTGGATTACCAGCACCTGGCTCTGTTGCACCGTCAATATTAGAGGTTTGCATGAATGTGATGATCCATACCATGTTGCTTATCAATGTTGCCAAATTGCTTATTCCTTACCTTCAATGTTACAGACTGGGAAAGCTTTTACAGCAAAGGGAATGCAAGTGGTTGAACTTGTAGGCAAGGAGACTATTTCGAAGTAATTACTGAAACTGGTATTGAAGTTGAGAAGAATTCAAAAGAAACTGAACAACAAACTGATGAGGATCAGTTGTACGAGGAAGTGACATTTGATCGATGCTTCTACATATATGGAGGTCCAGAACAGTTGGAGGTCATTTTCTTAACTTTGGAGTTGAATTTTGATAGTTAAAACAATAGTATCATTGAAATTGTTAAAGTTTAATACTGGCAGGAGCTGGAGGCATTGTCCAACCATCATGGCCTGTTATGTAACCGAAGAAAAGCAAAATTATCATCGGAACAGAGACCTGCATTTGATGGGAAGCTTAAACAGGTCCAGCAAATTTTTAGTTTGAGTACTGAAATGGATGGAAATGGTGTAGAGACAGTCAAAGGGAAGAAAGTAGAGACTGGGGTTGAGGGAAGTGATGATGAGATGAAGAAATTACATGACTCAAGTGTTAGCAAGGCTGCTGACATGGCTGTGGGGTAAATTTCTTGTCAAGTTATCATCTTCCCAACAGTTAATGGATGTTGCATGTGATTCTGCACTGGTTTGTTAGTTGTCTTGCTTCAGCTTGCACTTATATATGATTTTTCATTTAGTTCCCATTATCTAATTTCCAAATCTTGTATAGCTGATATGACTGCATGTTGTAATCACTGTTGCTTTATAAAATCCTCGAAGTCTCTTTTTCTTATTACTTATCAAAAAAAAAAAAACCTCTAAGTCTCTTGTTTATTCTGACTTCTTTTCCCCTCAAGTTCTACATTTTGTGCAAACACAAAGCCAGGATCAAATTATACCAGCTGTAAATCTGTGGACATTTTTATACCACATAATGACTTTTTGTGTGATACATTTTTCACTAAGCCCATTTTTAGAATATGTCATTACTCTGTGCCAATTTCCCTTCTCAACTATTAGGTAATTGGAATTGGGAGCTGTCTTGTCCATATTGTACTCAAAATTGAAGTTTCTTTAAAGAAATTTATCTTTGGATTCAGTCTGTTTCAACATCACATTGATTTGACATTTGGCATGGATCAACACATACGGGAAACATATAGTTAAATGGTGGAATTGGGGACAGTTGAATGCTTTAGAAATTAGATAGTGCAAGATTGTTAGTTTTAGACTAGCTTTGTAGTGCCAAGAGTCCCCATTCTAACTATCAAATTTATCAAAAAAGAAGAAGCTACTTTTAGTCTAGTGGTTATTCAATCCTCTGTCATACATAAGGGATTTTAGGGTGTGTAGTTTTCTGTCCTATAGTACCAGCTGGGTTACTGTTAATGAAATTCTCCATGACCTTGGTAAACACCGTTTTCACTATGCTGCAATTATTGCTTTCAATATTCCAGGTTCACTAATGCATTAGCAGGAGTAGCTGTTAATGATATGATCCAAAGGACTGCTGGCAGAATAGACTCGCTTCACTCAGAGGGAGTTCATGTATGTAGATATTAGGGATCTTATTGGAAACATGTGACCCAAATCTCTTATTTTCAATATGGTTGCTTAATTTTTATTGTTGGTAGTTAAAAATGAAATTATTATTTATATATATATTTTTTGCAGAGACTCTCAGAAATGTGCTATTTTGCTGTTTCTCAACTGTTGATGCTTGGTAAATCCATTCTTTCTAATGCTAGCAAAGTTCAGGATGAAGTTGCTGATGAGGATATTGCCAAAATTGACTGGCCTGAGGATTCTGTTGAAAAAGCTAAGATAATCAGAACAAAGGCACAGTCAATGACAGGATATGTGGAAGCTGTTTCCAACAGCTTTATTACAAGTTGGTTGTCTAGCACTTCATCTCTTTAGTTGAACTTTTTATTTTTTTTATTTTTATTTTTATCAACAGTGCTTGCAAATTAAATATAGTCTTTTTTTCCCTGATACCCTAATGTGTTGGGAAAACTCACCTCTGATCACGTCTAGTCATATCTTGTTATTTCATATAAAGGAAGTGGCACAGTTTATTTATTCAGAAGTTCACTGTCCGAGATAATGAAGTGATTGCAAATAGCCTTTCAATACTTTGTAGAAGTATAATGTCTTATTTTTCATAAAAAAAGGAGGATAATTTCTTCTAAGCCAATTGATTTATTACTAAGTGAAAGGTTTAAAGATTTCAATACTTAAAAAATTAGAAGACCATGAGATGGTTCTGGTGTATTTAACATAATAAAATTTGAATATCAAATATGAGAAGACCATGAATTTGATTCTGGTTTGTTTTAGCATATACATTTGATGGGATGGAAAAGGATCCCCTTCCATTTAAATCCCCCCAATTTTCTCTAATTTTAATCCAGATGTAAGACATTTGACATTTAAAGAATCCAGAGGTCTTAAAGAACCCATGTGAACTACACAAAATCAAATAAATGCTTCATTTCTCACATCTGGATCTTATCCTAAGACTGATTTTATGTACTTTGACATAAAGGTTTGTTTTCATTTATGATTACACTAGACTACAATGTTGAATAAGGGCGATGTATGTCATGAAGCATTCTTTATAATCAAGCAAGGTGCGGACCTTGATGAACTGAGATACCTATAAACTAACTTTAAGTAAAAACAACATTATTATAACCAAGATTTACTCCTATATATTTTTAATCTTTATATATTTATATTTAATCTGGATTGAGCTCAATCGGTAGTGGCCTATATCAGTAAACCATGGTATTGGAATCTTTCATTCTGGGCCTTCTAGCACATGAACAGCTGAACCTCTTTGATATGTAGTAGCAAAGGGATTACATTTATATACATCCCTTGCCTTTTCATGTTTTCATGTTGTTAGGATCTTTACCTCATTGGCTAATTGCAGGACAATTTTCCATGTACTTTTTTTATCAATCGATTTCTATTTCAATACTTGAAATGAGGTGTATTTTGTATTGGGTTGAAGAGGGTTCAAGCTGAAGTTAAAAGTGCATACCAAACAATTTCGGTTGAGCAAAAATTCAAAGCAGTTATGATTTGGGAAGGAAAAAACATTTGTTAAGTTTTCTTACCTTACGTGTTTTAGACTTGTAATAGCCTTATAATGCAATTTTGTAGAATGTGCTAATACGTTTCTGTTAGTTATGCTCTTCAGCATTTGACATTTTAAGGTCAGTAACTTTTCTTCGCTAATGGTTTTATCTTGCACAGAAGAAGAGAATGGAGAAACCCAATCTGGACGAATTGTACCACGTATTTACCAGTCGTGCAGTCAAATTCATCGACTACGGCATGATGGGTGATGGTTCCAAGTCTGAAAACAAAAAAGAATTGAAGACAAGTTGTTTAGGGAATTTCGCAAAGAATTTGGTGAGGAAGAGCCTGGGCGAAGGTGTAATGTTCCCTCCAAATCAACTACTTCCTCTTTTTATTGTAGGTTAAAGCTTAGTCATTGCTTTTCTTATTCTTTTTTATTGCAATATTACTGTCACTCTTTTGATTACAATATTAGAAGACAACAACTGTGGAATTTGGATGAGTATGATCTTGTATACAACAAATACAAATTGTGCAATTTGGATAAGTATCACATATCAGTTAATTATATTGCAGTGACCTCTATTTCGAAGCATACAATATATAGGCAAAGGAGAGTGATTGACCATTATATACATATTACTAATAGATTTGTAAACAAAAATTAAAATTAATAAATAAATTGCCACAAATTGAGAAAAAATGGAACAATTATTTTTATTTTTTTTGATAAGTAAGAAAGATATATATTAAAAGCTACCTCATGAAAACACAAGGCAGAACAGACAATACAGAGAAGGAAACAAACAAAAAAGAGAGACAATGAGATAACTCAAACAAGAAAACAAACGGAGACAACAAAGAGCATATTAATTACAGAGAAGAGAACTACGGAACATAGGGATAGAATCACTAGAGGTGAGTCCCCAACCCCTAGACCAATCAAAAAGAGAGCCACTAAAATAAGCGAGCAACTGGTCATCGGACTTGTCCCTATCCTCAAAAGTACGCCAATTACGCTCCCTCCAAATACACCACAATAGGCACACTGGAAGTAGATAAAAATGGAACAATTATTAGTAAAGAATAGACTAACTTTTACGGGTAAAAACCTAAAATGCGGGGGTTTTTTTTATTTAAATTTTTTTCCTTTAAAGATAAAATTGTAAAATCATGGAGAAAATTGCTTCTAAATAATAGGCAAAATTTTAGGAATAAAAATACCGGGTAAAAATGTAAAAACGTTTTTTTTTCCTCTTCTCTTTAAAGTTATATTTATAAAATCATAGCCAAAATGGCTTCTAAATAATAGGCAAACTTTTAGGAATGAAATTACCTAAACATGGGTTTTGGAAAATTTTTTTTTTTTTGCTTGAAATTGTAAAAAAATTATCAACGCAACGTTCAAGGATCACAATTGATTAACTGAAACAATAAAAGTAATGCATTTATTTTTCACCAAAACTCTATTGGATATTGTTATTCTTAAACATAGCAATTTATCCTTAACAATATTGCACAATCCAAAATCCTGAATCTCAACCGTGGAACATAATAACGAATGTTAAAAAAGAAATGTAAAACACAAAGATAATTTAGGATTCTAAAATCCTAATACATTTTATTTATTTATTTTATTTTCAATGCAATGGGAAACTGTGCTGGTCCAATAGGCCATTAGTAGAGAATCTGAAATCCTAAAATTTAGGATTCGTTTGTGGCTTGAATTGTAAAAAATAAAAAATAAAAATACAAAAATACTACAAAATTTTAGTCTTCCAGATATTGTATCTTAGGTGTTATTTCTTAGGTTATTTCCTTATGTGCAGTACAACTTCCTAGATGAGCGACTTGTCAATTGATTGGATTAGAGGATGTTTTTAATTTTGTAATCTTCATTTCTGTTCGAGATCACTAACATAATTGGTGTATGTGCTACAGTGGCTATTGCTTATTACTTTGTTCGTAACATAATTTTTATCCCATACTTATTGCATTATTATGTAATAACTAAATTCTTTTGATTTTTCTTATTTCATGGAAGACCTATTGCATAAATTTGTTTTAAACTTTATTCCTTTAACTTCCCAAATGCAGGTCCTTTATGGGCTAGAATCTGCAGGTCTGTTATGGGCTGGACTATGCAGGTCCTTTAAATTTTATCAAATTTTTCCTGCTCGATGCATCTTCTGGCGCTCATGCATACGGTGCTGAAGCAAATGCATCTTCTGCATCGAATGTTGACGAGCTTCATCAAGAAATCTTAGTTCGTTCAGCAGTAGTCATAATTCCATTGATTATTGTGTGGACACACACACATATTCCTTGGAGTATTTTCAAGAAAATCCAAAGAGGATGTACAAGAGAAGAAGATGTTGCTGGAAAAGCTACAAGTCAGAATGAATGAAGCAGAAGCAAAGGCCAACAAGCTTAAAGTGTCATTGGAGAATCTATGTGGTATACTAACAAGGTTTTTACATTTCATATTTTGTTTTTATTAGAAATAAATGTGAACAAGTTGACATCTGCTGGGTGTAGAGTGAAAATATGGATTGTAGATTGGTTTGCCCAGCTAACCAATCTACTGAGAGGTCAGTTGAAGAAAATTGATGTTGTTGGGCGCTACCTCATTCAGATTTGGAAGGCCGTTGGGATGGATACTGATGGAGGGAAGGTGGAGTTTCTGCGGTCGTCGAACGAGATAAACCGAATCAAGCTCATGAGTACTAGCCTCTTGTGATGGATATAGCACAAAGGAATACGGTTTCAAGGATAAAAACGTGAATTATGGTATGATGATTATTATTATTACTTTAATATGCTGGTGATGTAGTCATTATTTTTACTTCTATTATATTTTGCTGCAGGTGTGGTCACATTATGGGTCGAAGTGATGAGGACGAGTTCACTGCAGCACAAATTTTCTACCCATGCATGCAATGTGCTTATGTGTGGTCTTTATTTGTTTTGCTTACTGGTAATTTACAAACATGTTACCCAGTTTACAACAAGGTCAGGAGAAGATGTCGAAAAGTGATCCACTATCTTCAACTTTTATGGAAGATGACGAGGTAGGGTGCATGTATAGGGGTATCAAATTGCCATATAGGGGGCTACATAGTGTTTTCTTTATTAGTTGTGCATAGCATAATGATACTGGATTATAAACTAGGTTAACCTTAGATTTAGTCTGCCTCCATGTTGTAGGCGAAAGTAAATTTGAAGATAAAGAGGGCATACTGTCCTCCAGATATTGTGGAAGGGAATCCATGCTTGGAGTATGTGAAGTACCTCATTTTACCTTGGTTTAAAAAGTTTGTAGTAGAGCGCAGTGCAAAGAATGGTGGTGACAAGTAAGTCGTAAGGATTTTATTATGAAAGCTTTACTTATTTTATGTAGTTAATGGTACAACATCTGCCTTTTCACATGCATGTCAACCCTTGCATCTTGTTCAAAGTCCATGCTCCTTAAGAATAGACCTATAGTTGCTTGCGCCATTTTTCGAAAATCATTTTCCATTGGGAATAGTAACTCAGATTGTTTTCTTGCAATGTAAATTTTCTCTACAATCCAAGAGGTTCGAAAGCTTTGAAGAATTGGTTGCTTACTATGAAAGTGGCTTCGCTACATCGAGCTGATATTAAAACAGCCTTGGCAAAGGCTTTCAATAAAATACTAGAGGTATGTTGTTTCCTTTTATCCATTTAGCTCTAATTCATTGGCCCACATCCTTTAGGGTATGTTTGGAACTGCCCCATCCAAACATAGGGTGAATTTTTGGACACTATGAGGCTATTGCAAAGTATGCTCAAGGGACCCTATAAATCATCAAATTCCTAAATTCTGTGCTCTACCATCTTTGTTCTGTCTATTTGTAGCGTGTAAGAGAACACTTCAAGCATGACAATAATGCAAAAGATCTTTTGAAAAGGGTTAAGGTATGGTCGATTGGCTTTTAAAATTAATTTCTTTTAATAATGCGTTTTGAAAATGTTAACAGTGAGAATTAGCAGTTGCACATATAAATCGTGCCTTCAATCAAGCCTTGCTGTAGTGGTCTGAATTAGCAGTTGCACTAGTGGTCAAGCCTTGTTGCAATGACAAGTGCCTTTCACCAAAAGTAGTTGCGGGTTCAAGCTTAACCAGTGAAAAACCCCACAAATATAACTAAGTTTTGTGCACTTAGTACTACGACGTTGCAGCCAGTTGTATTCCTTCATTGAGAAACATACTTGTTTTAGGCAAATATTACATTCAATGTTTTGAAAAAAAAACACTATTATGACATACATATTCAAAATTTCAATTGCATTGGGTTTTGATTAGAATTATTGCTTTATTTGTAGGCACAGATATCACTGTTATATCAACCCTCTTGAAGCATTGGAAGGTGAAGAGTCCAGGAAAAGAAGGCAGACCGCTTCTTCATCATGCAGGGCTTGTTCAAGCTTTATCAGATCATGTTCTGCTTTTTCCTACGATAGATATTTCCCATCGTCTGATTCAGCTCTAACATATTATTATGGAAGAAAAATGTCCTCAATGATTGGAATTATTTATAATAAAAACAAAATATGAAATGTAAAAACCTTGTTAGTATACCACATAGATTCTCCAATGACACTTTAAGCTTGTTGGCCTTTGCTTCTGCTTCATTCATTCTGACTTGTAGCTTTTCCAGCAACATCTTCTTCTCTTGTACCTCCTCTATGGATTTTCTAGAAAATACTCCAAGGAATATGTGTGTGTGTCCACACAATAATCAATGGAATTATGACTACTGCTGAACGAACTGAGATTTCTTGATGAAGCTTGTCAACATTCGATGCAGAAGATGCATTTGCTTCAGCACCGTATGCATGAGCGCCAGAAGATGCATCGACCAGGGAAAAATTGATAAAGACATAAATAATGTAAGTTGGATTTACATTTGATATCCATCTAAAGTGTGAACCTCCTTCAAATTCAGGATCGTACGCTGAAAAGCAAGTGCTTTTCCCATTTCATAATCTCAAACAAGAACTTGCTTCTCAATATCACCCTGGAAGGTTGATTCCTAGACTTGAAGTTGTTACTTGTCATTTTTATGTCTACGCAATAAGCATGCAAAATATATCAGAAACTTTTGTAGTACCAAACATGATTGTTACACATAAGTTGTCATGTGTTTTTTCCATAGTTTTGTTTGTATATATTTTTTGTTTAATGGTAAAACTAATTAGCTTGCATGAATATACAGATATATGCTGTCTCCATAACCATAAGGACATTGGTAAGCTAGGAGTATTTTGCATTTAAAACTGATATTGTTTAGTTCATTTTCACTAGCTGGGCTGGCTAAAGGTTTAATTCTTGCTTTTTGGTTTCAACTTTCTTATAATTCGTTAACGCAACCTTTTTGCAGCTTGGTTTTGTGCTTCTAGCTTTGATATGGGAAGATAAGTTCCCACCTTTCATGCTTCTGATAATCGCAATACTGAATGATGGTATGATTTCAAAGAGGCTCTTGCAAATATTTATTTATTTTTTCTATTACTTAGCTAGTATTCTTGGCCTCGTTTTCTTTGTAAAGAAACTAAATAGTTTGCAAAAACTATATAATTAATTAAATTGATAAATATATGAATGATAGATTTTTGTTTTTGCATTATATGGGAAATGTGATAAAATTCTGTTTGTGATTTGTATTAGGTACCATCATGACGATTTCAAAGGACCTAGTAAAGCCATCTCCAATGCGTGACAGTTGGAAGTTGAATGGGGGGATTTGAGACCAACATTGTCATTGCCACCATATCTTGGTTTGGTTACCGTCTTAAAAGGGTGGATAACTTTCTTTTCCGTGCCATTTCTTAGTGTGATTGCAAATTTTGTATAGAGAGAACACTGTATTGAGATGTGGATATTTAAGCCTTGATTGGCAGGAATTATATGTTTTGTAACGAGAGAACTATGTAGTTGACACATTTTTTGGATCAAAACCTTGTGTCTCATATTATTTGGAGTTAAGATCATTTCACTATATTGTCAAAAGCACTCATTTGGTGTTATGGAGTGGAATAGTTTATTCAATGCAATGCATCTACAGGTTACAATGCGCATAAAAATTTTAAAATTTCATAATCGAATCTAGAGTATATATGAATTTAAAATGATCAGTCATATGCAAAGTATCTAAATATAACCTAGCAATAATGCTAGCTGGAAGGCATAACAATATAGGAGCCGGTGATTCCAATTAATTGAAGACTGAGTGCGGCAAAAGCTACTTCCATGAGGAGGACCATTTATGAAACGTGTATTTATTATATAATTTAGAGTTAATAGTATTGGCATTGGGGTTTGGGTAACACAGGAGCTCAATCAATTAAAGTTAAAAAGAAAAATAAAAATAAAAAAATCCCAGTGTACACATCTACTCCACATAAAAGGAGGCCAAGTGGTTAAAAACAAAATTACAAAACATAAACAGAACTTTTTCCCTTCAAAAGTTCTAAAAAGCTAATTTCTAGAGAAGAACAACAATTGTCACCTTTAACAAAATTAAATAAAAAAAATAAAAAATTTTCAATCCTCATGGAACTAGACTCGAGTTCCTCTCTTTAACAAAATTAAATAAATAAAATAAAAAATTTTAACAAAATTAAATAAAAAAAATAAAAAAATTTCAATCCTCATGGAACTCGAGTCTATAACACTCGAGTTCCTCTCTTTAACAAAATTAAATAAATAAAATAAAAAATTTTAACAAAATTAAATAAAAAAAATAAAAAAATTTCAATCCTCATGGAACTCGAGTCTATAACACTCGAGTTCCTCTCTTTAACAAAATTAAATAAATAAAATAAAAAATTTTAACAAAATTAAATAAATAAAATAAAAAATTTTCAATCCTCATGGAACTCGAGTCTATAAGACTCGAGTTCCTTTATTTAACAAAATTAAATAAATAAAATAAAAAATTTCCTAGGGGAACTCGAGTCTATAAAACTCGAGAATCAAATACTGAAACTCGAGTTTCATAGACTCGAGTTCTAGATTTCATTTATTTCTTTGTTTCGCTCTGTTTACTCCGAGAGGTCCAATAAGCTGCTCTGTTTTTTCCAGTGGAACTCGAGTTTCATAGCCTCGAGTTCCCCTAGAAAATTTTTTTCCTTCGTTTTGCTTTGTTTACTCAGAGAGGTCCAATAGGGTTGCTCTGTTTTGCTCTGTTTTTTCCAGTGGAACTCGAGTTTCATAGACTCGAGTTCCACTGGAAATTTTTTTTTATTGGTTTTGCTCTGTTTACTCAGAGAGGTCCAGGAGGGTTGCTCTGTTTTCCTCTGTTTTTTCCAGTGGAACTCGAGTTTCATAGACTCGAGTTCTTTGGAAATTTTTTTATTTTTTTTTGTTTTGCTCTGTTTTCCTCTACTCATTCCAGGAATCATTGACTGGGGATTTTTTTTTCTTTTTTCCTGGTTATGCAGACAAACCAGAAACTGAAACGTGTGCATGCACCTGGTGAGAAGCAAAGATAGATAAACTACGAATATAATCCATAAACACTCATTTAGAGGCAAAGAAGCTAAGAATGTAAATACACGTAGATTACATCAAACGAAACTACTGAAACTTCTACGCTCTCTGTATGAACATGGTTTTACAATGCAAAATGCAGTTACATCGCAAGAAAAGGCATTCTCAATATCAACATTCTAAACATGCCCAACCACGCATAATTTGCAGTTCTAACCATACTACTGAAATCACAATCTTCGTAGGCATACATTGAATAGAGATTTACAAGCACATTCAACAAAAACCAAAAAGTTCACATAGAGCCAATACAATGTAGTCACTTTTCCTAACATCGGTTGTCCACACAACAAAAACATCGTCCTTGGAAGCATGCCTGAAAAACGTAGAGTAATCACATTAGGAGAAAAGATAGTAAACATTAGGTCAACATGGAATGAACAACAAATATTTAACCGATGCATAAGTATTTGCCATCTACCTACCTAGTGTGGAACATGACTGCTTGTGGAAGCGCCATGGGACTGCGGACATTTTCTGCGGTTATGCCCGGAAGCATGACACAGTCCACATGTCTGCTTGGGCTAACTCTCTATCAAATCTGCATCCTCCCTCCGCCATCTCGGTTCTCGATCCTTATTCCTCACTCCATCCATCTCATTCCTTATTCTCGACTTCACTGGTCGACCTTTGGCCCGCAACAATGCTGGATTAGGCAACCACTTTGGCCCTATGGGATCCCTCCACAAGGCCGGAGACTTAGGAACCACAAATGCATGCTCATAAGTGTTAATGGCATTGTTCAAACCATAACACGGGTGAATATATGTGGTCGAATCAATATTTAAATAGTCACATACTCTGATTGCATGTGAACACGGGATCCCTATGTTTTGCCATTTCCCACAACTGCATGTTCTTTCCTGTAACCGAACTTCATAACTGTGGTTTCCCCCTCCTGCACTACACGTGTTGAGTTGGGTAACTATTTGAAATATCAGCTCTTCATTGCTAAATGGCTTGAGATAATGTTTCTCAGATTTACTCTTATTCTCATCCCACTTGGAGAAGGCATATTTACTCCATTTCTTACCCTCTGAGAACTCAAAAAGGTATTCTTTGCGACGGTCGTGGAAATAACTGACAAGTTTGTTCCAAGTGAACTCAACCAACGCGGCAATAGGAAGGCCCCGTGCACCTTTCAATACACCATTGAAGCACTCTGATATATTGGTTGTCATTGCCCCAAAACGTCTCCCACCATCATGTGACTGGGTCCACATATCCACAGACTCGCTCATTAGGTATGTGTATGGAAGATAATCTTGATTCTTTTCCTTGCCATCCTTCCCCGTCAACTTCTTCTTATTTCTAATGGCCTCAATTTCCGCCTGCTTAATGGTCTCCATTATGGAGGTAAATTTCACTGCCTGACTAGCATATCCGGCTTTCAACGCCGCTGACTTCAGAGTCGAGTTCTGAAAATGTGTGTTAAAGTTGCTAGCAACATGTCGAAGGCAATATCTATGAAATACCAGTGCTCTTCCATCATCCCTTCTAGGCCAGTTTG
This sequence comes from Quercus lobata, assembly GCF_001633185.2. Lineage (NCBI taxonomy): Eukaryota > Viridiplantae > Streptophyta > Magnoliopsida > Fagales > Fagaceae > Quercus > Quercus lobata. The sequence goes on along the minus strand of NC_044911.1, from coordinate 15,054,072 downwards.
CAATGGCGTTTTTGATACCGAGATGTCGGTCAGAAATTATGCAAATGCCTTTCGTAGGTATCACGCGGCCAATCGCATCTCTGAGGCATTGTAAAAACCACCTCCAACTAGACCCTGACTCAGAATCCACAATAGCAAAGGCAAGAGGGAATACCTTGTTGTTAGCGTCGGTTGCCATTGCAACCAACAACTTTCCCTGATATTTACCATACAGATGGGTCCCATCAATACTGATAACCGGCTTGCAATATTTGAATCCATCAATGCTTGGACCGAAAGACCAAAACACATAATTCAAAAATACTGTGTCATCTTCACCGGTGGATGTGGTACGATAGAACACCTGCGTAGTCGGATCCTGATCAATATATGCCATTAGCAACTTCTGCAACCTTTGGTAAGACTCTTCCCAATTCCCAAACATCTTCCCAATCGCCTTTTGTTTCGCATCCCACACCTTGTAGTAAGAAGGCTTTTGTCCCTCATATTTCGACTCTATCATAGATCTGAGATGCTTAATTGGGGTAGTGTGATCCTCACATAACTTCTTAAGGATGTCATCTGCAATAAATTTACAACTCATCATTCTACCATCATTTCGCACCCCAGTCCATATACACGTGTGAGGACCCTTGTACACGGTGACCATCCATAGATTGTGGAACTTGGGCTTCATGACTACGCAGACATACCACGTGCATGACTCATCAACGCATTTCGCACAAAGTTTTGTCGTGGTTGACCTACTGATCATAAAATGTTTGTTTTCCTTAAGGGCACACTTTGTTAATACGCGTTGCACCTCCATTTTATTGGCAAAAGTCAAGCCTTTGCACAAATTCATCCCCTCTCTCCAACTAGACACAAATGGTGTCTCAATATGTGAAGGATCAAATAAATTTTCCCAAGTATTTTCAGAAAATGACAAGGCAGGTAGTGAGTACACAGGGATTGTGTCTGTAATGTTTTGGACACTAAGAACATTGTATGCATCAGGTTGACTACCGTCCAATGTCTCATCGTCATCAATGTCCCTCTCAAAGTCCCTAAAGTCCCCTTGTTCAATCATGTCTTCAATCTCATCTCTATCGCCAAAATCTTCACCGTTAATGACAATATTTTCATCAACATAGTCATCATCCTCATCCTCATCCTCATCCTCATCATCATAATCATCATCATTCTCATCCTCATCCTCATCCTCATCATCATCATCATCGGCATAAACATCAGCATGCTCTACATGTGTAAAATACTGGTATTGAGCATCTGGAACTGTAACTTGTAAACTTGTTTATGTTTGTTGGATTTCCTCAATACCAACTTCTGCACGTGGCTCCAACTGTATGTACAACTCAATGTTAGTTACTTCAGGTATTCTCTCCAACTTGTCAAACATGATCTTCACATGTTTGTCTGCTTCTATCGCCATGTACTTGTAATTAATCCGGTGCTTCAGGATTTCATTTGGCATGCGATAAGTAATGTGTATGTTGTGCACAGCAGGGTTCTTACACAACTCTTCCATAACCATCATCTTCAATTCGTCAAGGGTCTTCAACCTACGATCAATTTGGGTATAATAGGTCTTTATACCCGGCCCTTCAAATGGCAATCCCTTGTTTGCATTGGCATTCTTCAACGGACCACCGTGGTATATGATTATATCAATTTCAGGCATTGTGAACCTGTTACAGTCAAGTTACTATGTTAGTTAACAAACATTTTCAAGTTCCCTGATCTAAAACAAACTTTTTAGTAGGTCTTTAACTTTCTAATAAAAAAATGCGGCCAAGAAACTTTTATAAGTTGCTTTTCATCATACATACAAACTGAACATTTTTTCGTGCCATTTCTTAGTGTATTACGACTATATTTAACAATTGAACATATACAAATCCATCTATCCTTCCTATATACAAGAGGCTAATTACAGCAACATGGTATGAGAGGTAAACACATGTAAAGCAAAAGATAATTGCAAACGCAATTTTTGTTAACACATACAAAATTGCAAAAGATAATGGGGGACTAAATAATTGCAAAAGCCCCTTCAAAAATGAATAAGAGAACCTCTGCTCCATAATATTTTGTTCACACATACACATCTATATTAACCTGTACTAATCTATACTAACTTATACACATCTATACACATCTAACCTATATTAACCTGTACTAGCCTATACACATCTATATTAACCTATACACATCTAAACTCAATCTGCTACACCACTATAAAAAGTTTTAGGGACTTTAAAGGTTTCACTGGAAAAAACAAAATGTAAACGTCCACATGATTTACCTATAACAAAATCAATGGTTCTTAAGTTTGCATCTTGTATAGAGGCAGACAATTCCTAAATAAAGGAACTGTCATGTTCTAGTGCTACGTTTACCATTTATAAAACTGAAAAGGGGCAACTCAAGCAGTTAAAATTACATTAATGTCTCTAGCACCATGTCAGAAAGCAAAATGAAGGAAATATTAGGCAGCCCTTAAAGTACTTCTTAGTAACTACACAAATAATCCTGTCCAAGTTATTTTTTTACTATATTCTGAGATGCTCACAATTTCCAGGCATGGCAAACAACACAGTCAACTCCAAAGCAAGACTTACATCCCAGCATCCACACCTAAATCCCCTGAGATATCTGCATACTCATGTCCTGCTAGTCTTTTGTACGCATTATTTATTGTTTGAAGTTTTGTAACTTCAACAATTACTATAACCATGTGCCCATTTTATGTCTTTTAACAATAAATTCAAACAATCCACTAGCTCCTTCAAGATAAAGTGGTGACTCCACAATCAAGCAACACTCCACATATCAGATAACAAGGGAAACGTACATTGCTATGAATCTTTCATAAAATTTTCTAACCTACAAGAATTTGGTGAATCTAATTCATGAAAGATTCATTCTCTTTAAAATTGGCAGATTTGATCAAGAAGAATTAATGCAGGGAAACACCTCAAAAAGAATAAAGTCAATGAGAACATAATTTTTTTTATTTCACCAAAATGGCTAATGCAAAAACATATTTTTATCAAGATGGTTAAGATTAATCACATGAATTAGTAATAAATCAAAGAAAATATAACAAATAATATATAGCTCAAATGACATGCAAGCCAATAAAAACACGGAATTGAAATCAACAACAGTGGGATACTACAAGAAGAACATCTTATATTAGGAAAATACATGGAGTCATTGGAAAACCCATAAAGTCATTGGGAAGTTCTCTTAGTGGCAAAACCCATACACAACTAATACCCAACTACAATAACAATCAAATCAAAAAACCCATACCTGAAATATGAAATTCTTGAGAGGGAAGAGCAGTGAGAGAGGCAATGTGGTGAGTGAGAGTGAGAGTTAGTGAGGCTGAGTGTATGGGTGAGAGTTAGTGAGGCTGAGTGTATGGGTGAGAGTTGAGGATCTCTGTTTTTGGGTGAGAGTTTGAAGATACTGAGTGTGGACTGAATAATATAGTCCAAGAAACACGTTCTGAAAACTACTGCTATCTGTTTTTGAGTGTGGACGGAACGGACTAGTGAAATTAGTTCCACCAGAACTCGAGTCTTATAGACTCGAGTTCTGTTCAAAGTTTAGAACACCGTTTGGATAAGTAAATCTCGAGTCTTAAAGACTCGTTTTGTGCCAGCAAAAACTCGAGTCTATAAGACTCGAGATCTGTTGAAATTATTTTTTCCTCTAATTGAATCTCGAGTCTTATAGACTCGAGTTTGTGCCAGGAAAAACTCGAGTCTTAAAGACTCGAGATCCGCGTGGCAAATTTTGCCACCTCAGCAGTGCAGAACAAATGGAAAGCGAGTGTATAAGAGTCGATTTTTAAGTTGAATCTCGAGTTTCAAAAACTCGAGATGTTAGTTTTCTTAATTGTTTGAAAACGTGCCTAACTTACTATTTTGAATGGCTGAAGGAATCTGATATGCACAATACCTCGGGAAAAGTACCTTTTTTTCCTTTTGTTTTGTTTTGATTTTTTGTTTTTTTTTTTTGGTTGGTAAAACTATATGTTTTTTTACTTAAAAAAATGTTTTTTTTTTTTTTTTTTTTTTTTTTTTTTTTTTTTAAAGTCAGCCCAAGAAAATTGTCTGTAAAACAATGAATAATGGCTCAACAAATTAGCTAAAAAAAAAAGTCAAGAACACAATAAATGTCATGATATTTTCTCAATATCTTTTTTTTTGCTATGGTGGGCCATGGTATGAAATTTTATTATTTTATTTTTGAGTAATGTTACATGCACAACATTTTTACAACAAATCTTAAGTGATAAATTGTTATTGGTTTTTAATTGGGACAACCACTTTAAGCTATGCACTAAAAAAACAACAAATAGAAAACCAATAGAAGAAAATTGTTTGTGAAATAGCGAATTTTGGCTCATCAAATTTTAGTAAACCAAAAAAGAAGTCTAAGAATACAACAAAATCTCACAATATTTTCACAATACCTTTATTTTTAGCCGAGGTAAGTTTCAGTCTAATTTTTTATTATTTATTTTATAGAAATACTATTTTCATCATAGCAAATTCTAGATGACAAGTTTTATACAGATTTTAAAATGGACCCACGACTGATTATTACTTTTCTATCCATCAATAGTAGCTTACCACTTATGATTTGTTGTGAAATTAATGTGAAAATGTTGTGGACTTAGCATTTTTTTATTTGATCTATAAGAAATTGAGATCTCACAAATTGTGAAATTATTTGTGATAACAACAAGTGTTACAACACTTTTGCAAACCATTTATTTTCAGTTGTAATTAGTCACAATTTCATATTTTATTATTTTATTTCAACCTATAAGAAATTGACACCTCAATAATTATGAAAATATTATGAAATTTGTTGTGTCAGTATAACAATATATATGCCAACTCATATAAATATTTAAAAGAAGAAAATAAAAAACAAAGCACAAACTGAAATGGCGTGACCGAAAAAAAAAAATACAAAACGGTGAGTTTTGCTCACTAATGGACTAAAACAAATTTACCGTAGAAAGAGTCATTTGTCTCTTTATATAGTTAGTAGATGTACATTTCTCTTTCATCCCAAGTCTCTCAGTTGTCTATAGGTCTGGATCAAGTCATCAAACTACAAAAAATGACAAAAATCTAGCTCCCATTTGAATATGGGATAAGACACAATTCCTGACCCATTTCAATCAAAGATTATTAGTGAATTCTTTTCATTCCTTTGTAGAATTCCAAATCCTAATGCTCAGTGTTAGGGTCATATTTTCTATGTAATTGACTTATACTTTGACAAAACGCACTTTACTTGTAATTAAGTAGGTCTAAGATGGGTTTAATATATCAAGAAGTATGTTGATCAAATATATCAAGTGGTATCTTTAAAGTCATGAAGATTGATCCAAGAAAAAAGTGAAGAAAAGCTGTTTCATTAAGTCTTGATAGAAGCTCGACAAATACTGCTATCTAGGTTAAATGAAGAAGCTCAACACAAGCGCAACACAAGTTCAATCTATTAAGAATTACAATTTCAGAATTGCCATATCTGAAATTTGGCCCACGTTGTCTTATTTTATTAGGATTTTCTTTCTCACAACCCTAGTCATATATATGGCAAATTTTAAAAACCATCATACACGGATACAGAGACCTAGAACTCATATACTCTGTGTGAAGCTACTGCTTTTGTGCGCCATAGGATTTTGTAACCAAGTGCTTCTTGATCTTCATTGTTTATGAAGTGAAGAACTTTGCAGCCAACAACAATCATTCAAGTTACTGGAGTTAGTTACGTATTGGGATCCATGCAAAGGAGTTAGTTACAGATTGGAGATTTGTGCAACAAAGGAAAAAAGGCTACTACAAGATCAAGTCCAATTAGGTATTAGAGCAAAGGTTCAATTGTTGGTTGGTATTTTGGGATAGGCCAGGGTAGTGGTAAGATTCCTCATACTTGTAACCGCTTGATTATTGATTAGTGGCTTCTTAGGAGTGGTGACCTTAAATTCACCTAGTGAGATTTTTGCCTTGCGAAAGGTTTTCCCCATTTGTCAATAAATCACCGTGTCAATTTATTTTCCGCTGCATATTAGTTATTTGGTGATTTGTTGGTTCCTCCATGGTTTGCATATAATTTGACCTAATTAATCAACTTGGGTAATTGAATTAATTAACCAGGATCAAGCTATCTTAACCCAACAAGTGGTATCAGAGCGAGCACACTCTGATTAGGTTTTAATCTTTGATGTGTAATCCATTGACCCCTGTTGTTATGGATTGTGGACAATCATTGATTATGCTTCCTCTTTTTTATGGTACTAACTATGTATACTAGAAAGTACACATGAGAGCTATTTTGCAGTCTTTAGATGAAAAGGTCTGGTTGGCTGCCAAGGTTAGATGGACCAAACCTACTGATTTGCCAGCATCTTGGGATGATGACAAGATCAAAGCTACAAATTTCAACAGTAGAGTGTTGAATGTCTTGTTTAGTGTTGTGACTAACGAGGAGTTTAAGAAGAACTCATACACTAAGAGTGCCAATGAAGCATGGACAATCCTTTAAAACACTTATGAAAGTACCAAAGCTGTGAAAGACTCCAAGCTTCAAAGGCTTACCACAAGCTTTGAAGAAACTATGATGGATGAAGATGAGATGTTCGATGAATTCTATGCCAAACTCAAGGACATAGTGAATTCTACCTTTAACTTAGGTGAAAAGATTCTGAAGCCTAAAATTGTGAGGAAAATCCTCAGATCTCTCCCAGAGCGATTTCATGCTAATATCATTGTCATTGAATAATCAAAGGACATTGACTCTATTCCTTTGATGGAATTGATTGGAAATTTGCAAAGCTACGAATTAGGTTTAATGAGGATTGGCAAAGGAAGCAAGAGCAAGAAAATGACTCTAAAAGCTAAGAATGATGAAAAAGATGACTCGTTTGAGAATGAGAACTCAAAGTTCAAATCTTACAATACCAGAAAATTCAAGAATTTCATCAAGAATGCAAATGTCAAGGTGAATGACAAGGATCACAAATAGTCTGGATTTTCTCAATTTAAATCTCAAGATAAATTCAAGAAAGAATCCAAAGAAGGTGGACAAAGCAGCAACATTCCAACTAGTCCAAAATGCTATGGGTGTCAAGGGTACGGACATATGAAGTAAGAATGTCCTACCTATCTCAAGTCAATTGGCAAGAGCAAAGCCCTAGCTGCCACCTTGAGTGACACTAAACTAGAAGCAAACTCAGAGGATAGTGATCAAGAAGGCATAGTCAGTGCCTTCACAACTACTGTTGATTTATTCAAGGAGTTCACAGAGCTAGTTGATGAGGAAGAGGAACTGATAGAGTCCAAATTTGAAGATATGGATGAAAAAGATGATATCCATATTGCCTACTCAAAGTTGTACAAGAGTTCTAAGATGCTTGAAAAGCTTTATAGGCTAGCCACAAGGAAGTTGAGTGAAATGGAGTTGGAATGAGAAAAACTCTCCACTAAAATTGATGAAGCAAATCAAACCATCGAAGCATTGCGGTTTGAAAACAACTTCTTGGCTGAGAAGACTAAGAAACTAGATGTTGAGCTATTTCAGATGAGAGCTCAATTAGAAAGAACTTCAAGTGCTAAGCTAGATGAAATGCTAAATTTCCAAAAGGCTGCATCTGATAAATTGGTCTCAGGTATGATCACTCACTCTCTTCCTGTAGTACTTCCTCTAGTGCCTTGAATAATGTTGTGTTTGTTTCTCTTGCTTCTAATGTTAAACTTGCAATAATTGAGCCCAAAATTGAAAATGTGAGTGAGTCTAAGCATGATAAGGGTAAATCCATTCTGGGAGTACCACCTAAGGTTGTTAAAGAAACTAAGCAGAACAATCATTGCTCCATTAATAAGAAGTCTCCACCTAAAAAACCTCACTTCTGTCATCACTATGAAGCATCGGGACACACTCGTCCAAATTGTTATAATTGGCTTGCTACTCAACAAAGCAATAGTGTGTTACCTTTTGGAGGCCAAAATCAACTTCAAAACTCTTTGGTTCCTATTGGGGAATTCTTAAAGGCTGTGTTGTTCTTGACAAACTTCAATTGATTTAATCCTCCTTCATATTCATCTCATTAGAGGTCTCAGAACAAGAAAGTTTCATCTCCCTCCAAGTCTCCTGTTTGGAAGGAAAAAGATTTCTTCAAGTGATTTCATCTATGTTCTTGCATCTCTTGTGTGTTTGGTTGGTTGTATTTAAGTCAGTCTAGTCTTTATTGCCCTTTTAATATGTTTGGTTATGTGTTTGTTTTGTTTTTGTTTTTGTTTTTGTTTTTTTGGTTTTTTTTTTTTGGTTTTTGGTTTTTTTTTTTTTTTTTCAATAAATAAATAAAAAAAAGAGAAAAAATTTGAAAAATACAAAAACAGCGTGTTTGTGTATACTAGCACTTGTGTACCTTGGATGGGCTTTGAAACAAAGTTTCTCAACTTTGTATCTCTTGTAGCCTAGATAAGCATCTTCATGCATAACAAAGCAATGCGAGCTTTGTGGCTCGATATGATTTGGTTAAACTTTTATCATTCATATCTTTATCACTCTTTTTGACAAGAAGGACTAAAAAATCCTAAGAGAAAGGCATAAATAACCATTTCATCACTAAAACTCATCGATCGTAAAACATCTGTGTGCAATTCCTAAAAGTCATGCTCAGTAAGGTGTAGCACTTATACAGTAAGAAAAGGATATTTGGCTTACATAAGTGGATATTTCTTTACTCTCTCATTATGACCATGCATGATATGCCACTATTTGCTTTAAAGAAAAATATGCAAAGATCATGAAAAGTAAAAAGAATCAAAATATTTTTAAATATGGTTGCAAGCGTGTTTCTAGGAGATGTGAGAGTTATATGATGTACCTCAAAGGTGATGGTCCCCATCGAACAATTATGATTGTGTGTGGATGTATTTGATTTTCTTATATCATTATCTTCATATGATGAGACACTTATGCTTTCTTGCAATAGTTTCACACATAACACGTATACTCTTTACTACTTTCTTGCAAAAGTTTGTCTCTCATTATGACCATGCATGATATGCCACTATATGCTTTAAAGAAAAATATGCAAAGATCATGAAAAGTAAAAAGAATGAAAATGTTTTTAAATATGGTTGCAAGCGTGTTTCTAGGAGATGTGAGAGTTATATGATGTACCTCAAAGGTGATGGTCCCCATCGAACAATTATGATTGTGTGTGGATGTATTTGATTTTATTATATCATTATCTTCATATGATGAGACACTTATGCTTTCTTGCAATAGTTTCACACACAACACGTTTACTCTTTACTACTTTCTTGCAAAAGTTTGTCTCTCATTATGACCATGCATGATATGCCACTATATGCTTTAAAGAAAAATATGCAAAGATCATGAAAAGTAAAAAGAATGAAAATGTTTTTAAATATGGTTGCAAGCGTGTTTCTAGGAGATGTGAGAGTTATATGATGTACCTCAAAGGTGATGGTCCCCATTGAACAATTATGATTGTGTGTGGATGTATTTGATTCTCTTATATCCTTATCTTCATATGATGAGACACTTATGCTTTCTTGCAAAAGTTTCACACACAACACGTATACTCTTTACTACTTTTGAAATATTGTATAGGTACAATGTGATTTGGCCACCACAAGGAATACATGTAATAGTATAAGCTTATTAAACTGTCTTTACTTGTTTTTGAAAATAAAATTGGTTAGACTTGCTTAGTATGTGTTTTGATCTAGAAAAACTTTACATCTGGAGTTGTTGATGGATTTGAGTGCCTAACATGCTTCTTTGATGGTTGGTTTGTTGTCTATCTTATGTGCTTTCATCACATGTGTTTTTCCTTCCTTGAAAAACCTTGTCTCTGTTTGCTCGACACAAGCTCGATAGCAACTCGATACCTCTCGACACAAGACTTTTCTATCGAATTTTTTTGGGTTTTTCTCGATACCTCTCGATAGATAGCCCGATCCATCGAGCCATATTTCTGAACTCTTTGTTTGCTCGATAGATATCTCAACACCTCCTCGATCGATCAAAGTTTTTGGCTGTTGATACCTCCTCGATACCTTTCAATCTATCAAGATCTTGTTCTCGATCTATCGAGATGCCTGATTATATATATATATATATATATATATATATTTGAGGTTCGACTCGGTTCATTTCTCACTCAAATATTAAAATCTGTCTCTCTTCTTTCTCGACCCAAACACCCTCCTTTCTCAAAAATCCTTCTTCTCATCAAGATTTCGACCTCTTCCAAGCCTCAGTCCTTTGGTAAGTGGTCTCAATATCTTCTTTTTCTCATTCTTCATACATTTCATGCTTTTTAGACCTAGTTTTTAGGTTTTGGGAAAAAAAATTTTGTGGTTATGCTAAAATTTTGGGTTAGGTTTTGTTGAGTTGATCTCAGATGAACATACATTGCATTCTCTAGCATTATAATCATGTTTTCATGCATTATAGATTGTGTGCTTGATTAAAAAATTGTGAGTGCTGTAATTTGGATTGGGTTCTTACCCATGATGCAATTTCTTTTACACGTAACATGTTCATGCATTCCCATGCATTGTTCTTCTTTTCTTTTTCCATTCCTAGGCATCTCTTCTACTATGTTTCTTTCTTGTTGCTCTCTCCTGTAGTCTCTTTGATATGGCACCTACGAAGTCTATTCCTCGAAGAACCCGATATCTCGTCGTGATTCTTCATCTTCTTATTCTCTTCCTTTTATTGCCAATCGAGTCAGGTTCTATGATTCAAATCCCAAAAGGATTTTGATGGGAACTTCTGTGACAGGATGATTCACTCAAAACGTCATGTCATTCTTTTTCATTTTTAAAACACTCCTCTACCCAATGCGTTTAGCTCTCAAGGTTGGGAATCTCTATGTGAGAAACCCTCAAGGTGTCCCAGCGTGTTTATATAGAAGTTCTACTCCAACATATATGCTATCGATACCTTTGTTCCTCAGTTTACTACGGTATTCAGAGGAACACGTATTGTAGTTACATAGGAACTTATTTTTGAAATACTACACGTTCCTAGGGTAGCTCATCCAAACTATCCTAGTCATCCTCGTCTTCGCTCTATCTCTTGAGACGAGTTGGACACACATTTCTGTTAAAAGGCCATGTTGTGGGGTGATCTTCTAAATTTCACCACCACTAACTTTGCTAAGGGTCCAAGGATCCTTAATATGGTGATGACCTTTGTTCTCACTCCACGGTCTCACTATAACACTATTATTGAGCCTCGTGCTCGCTTTCTTTTCTCTCTCTTGGAGGGTCTCTCTATATACTTTCCTTCACATTTGATAGTATCTATGATAGATATCCATCAGGACATAGCTACACGTGATAAGCTAATTTTTCCTTCAGCTATCACATGCATCCTCACACACATGCACATCCTTATTCCTTCTGCCTCTCTCTTCTCTATCATGTGTGCTGTTAGTTAGGAGTTTATTAGGAGAAGTGATGCATAGCTGGCTGCTAAGGCCAAGCGGCCTCATGATAAGTCCGCCCACGCTCAACAGGAGGAGGCTACTTTTCATGCTACTGAGGACGCTATCTTTGCCCCTCAACCCCCTTCCTCATCTACTCCATCTTCTTTTTCTAGAGTACAGGTCACTCTCGTTGCCATTATGGATCAACTTCAGCTCATGCATGCTGATTTTGGTAGTAGTCTTGACCATCTTTTTGATGAGATGTGTCAGATGAACACTAGGATTGGTCGCATCACTCGCCGACAATCTCGTCTTAGCAGTTTTGCTCCCTCTTCCTCACCCGAGCTTGCTGAGGAGTCTTTTGCTGGCGGAGATGATGAGAGTGATGATGTTTGTGGCTCTACCCATGATGAGATGTCTGTTTCTCAGTCATCCACCCTTTGTCACTCGTGATAAAAAGGGGAGTAGTTTTGATTATAAGAATAGTCATGATGTTAAGGGGAGAGTTAATATAGTGATAGGGGGAGAGTGTTTTGAGATATATAGTGAGGTTTTTGTTGTATAGTTCTCATTACATGTACCTTGGTCCTGTGACCTTTTACATACATTGTACTACTTATTTCTATACGTATGATGATGATGTATGTGTTTCACATTTTTCTCACATGTGTAGTTTATTTTCTCTCAAAGAGTAGCGACTTGCTTGAGTCAATGTAAAAGAATGAAGTTTCTGGAAACCAAGAACTAAACTTCTGGAAGAGAAAGAAAATTCTCATTGATAAAATTGAAGAATGATAAGTGTACAAATAATTAAGCTCTGTTTCCTTACACTAACAGAGGCGGGAAAGCTTAAAACAGAACCAACTAACTCCCTAATCTAACGGATTTACAACTGCACCATTGGATGCTTGACACCTGGTCTTGCTATAACTGATTCTGACTTGCTTCACTCACATGATCTGCACGTGCTTTCATTAAACAATATGTCTGTGTCTTCAATCTTTCTATTGTCGTTTTGCCTTTTATTTGTTTCTTTGCTCTGCCGTTTTCCTTAAGTTATTGTTCAACTTTTATTTGTTTCTTTGCTCTGCCGTTTTCCTTAAGTTATTGTTCAACTGCCTCAGTCTCAACCGTCAATGCATGACTTTCTATGTTATAGTCTTTGCTCATCATAATGGGTCTCACTTTAACTTATTGGCTGCTAGCTCAAAGAACAGAAAGCAACGGACATCAGTGCTCACCATTCCATTTCTTTGCCGGCCTTTCTGTCACATCCTAGTGACAAACTACAAAAAAGGTGACATCTACGAAAGTGAGTAATGTGGAAATTCTTGTTCACAACAAATTTTAGAAATTTCAAAGAGTAGCGACTTGCTTGAGTCAATGCATGACTTTCTATGTTATAGTCTTTGCTCATCATAATGGGTCTCACTTTAACTTATTGGCTACTAGCTCAAAGAACAGAAAGCAATGGACATCTCTGCTTTTGTGATTTTGAGTTCCAGTTTCTTTCTTTTCTACTTTTTATTCTCACATGCCGCTGACAACATTACTCAATCCCAAACCCTAAGTGATATTGAGGGCACAACCTTGGTTTCTAAAGATGGAGGCTTTGTTCTGGGGTTCTTCAGTCCAGGTGATTCCACTAACCGTTACTTGGGAATATGGTACACCAATATCTCAATTAAAACGGTTGTTTGGGTAGCAAACCGGCGCAATCCAATCACAAACTCGTCTGGCGTGTTGATGGTAAACAGTTCAGGTAGTCTTGTTCTTCTCAACCAAAATTCGACTGTTGCTTGGTCAGCAAATTCAACAAAAGAGGCGGGGAATTCAATAGTACAGCTTTTAGATTCAGGAAATCTAGTATTAAGGAAAGATAATGATGAAAACCCAGAAAATTATTTGTGGCAAAGCTATGACTATCCTTCTGATACGTGGCTACCAGGGATGAAGCTTGGATGGGACTTAAGGACTGGTCTTGAAAGGCGCCTAACTGCATGGAAGAGTCCAGATGACCCCTCTCCAGGAGAACTGAGTTGGGGGATTGAACTTCATAATTACCCTGAGATTGTCATGAAGAAAGGCTCCAAGATGTACTTCCGGACTGGCCCATGGAATGGCCTTGGTTTCAGTGGTGCACCAGAGATAAGGGCCACCCCTGTTTACAGCTTCAGTTTTGTCTCCAACAAGGACGAGGTATACTTCATATTCGACATGATTCAGCATTCTGTAATATCAAGAGCAGTTTTGAACCAAACTCGGTATGAGCGCTACATATTGGTTGATGGAAAATGGAGCCTGTACCATCATTTTCCAAGAGACGAATGTGACACTTATAATTTATGTGGTGTTTATGGAAATTGTATCATTGGTGAGTCACCTAGGTGTCAATGTATACAAGGATTCAAGCCTAAGTCAACGGAAACATGGAATCCAGAGGAGTGGTCTAAGGGATGTGTACGCAGTACGCAATTGAGCTGCCAGGATAAAGAAAAAATTGGGTTTGATAAATTTGTTGGGTACAAATTGCCAGATACCACGTATTCTTGGGTGAACCAAAGTATGAATCTTGAGGAATGCAGAGTCAAATGCTTGAACAACTGTTCCTGCATGGCTTACTCAAACTCAGATATCAGAGATGGAGGAAGTGGCTGCGTCCTCTGGTATGGGGATCTAATTGATATTAAACCGACTGCAGCTAATTGGCAGGATGTATATATTCGAATGCCAGCTTCACAGCAAGGTAAGGGCCTATAGTCTTCATTGCTGTACCTAAAATATTTTTGCTTTTCTGTTGCGAATCCAACCATTCGTATATTGATCGATGTGCCATCAAATCCTCTGTAGTACAACTTATTCGTATTTTGATGTGCAATCCAAACTAAGATCTTTGTTTCCATCTGTTTTATTGCAAATTCAACCATGACGTAGTTAAAGGCAAGCAGAAGATGAAGGTGATAGTAATAGTTGTGGTTGCCATTGCCTCTGTTTTTGGGGTGCTCTGGATTCTTTACTGCCTTTGCAAAATGACAAGCTTGCGAGGTAATATTACTTTCTCTTACTCCGGAAAAGATATCGAAGATTGTGTAATTTAACTTCTAGAATCGTGCAAAGCAGCTAGTAAGATGTTGAACAATAAAAGTTGTGATATATAGCCATTTTGATCTTAATATAAAATCATGCTTAAGGAAGAAAATTTGCATAAGCCAATTGAAAGAATTACGCAAGTCAATTAAACAATGTCACTAGACCACGATTGTGAGCAAACTTGAAATACTTGTAGTACTTATAGCAAGTGTGTTTATTCCATGAAAATTTTGCATAGCTCTCATTCTATCCTCGAAGGACCAAGTTACATTCGGTAAGCTTATCTGATTCGAGAACATAAAACAAGCATATTCAAGGCAAAGAATATAAATTCGTTGTTAAAATTAACTAATTGTGTGTGTTAGAAATATTGAATGAGTGTATTGTATTTTTCAAGTAATAAAACATACAAGAGTGTCTTTATATAAGAGGCAGAGTGTGTAGTACAAGTATGTGTGCTATACAATTAAATAAAGAGAGCCTAAAGCCCATAGACAATAACAGTATGAAAAGTAAAACATTGGAAGGGAGCTTACTTTTGTTAACGTAATGAGGCATGTACAATTGTGGTTTATTCTAATTTAAAAGAGAAATTTAAAGGATATACAATGTTAGAGATATATTAGACATATTAGCCCAATGTAATAGGATCAACCCATCTACTTTGTGTGCAAGACAATTCTCCTACTTGCCAGTAGTTTAGGATTTAGTCTCCTTTATATACTAATATTATGGTTCATTATAACATAAGTTTTGTACTACACTCTTACGTACAATAAAGATGTAACCCTTAAGGGTTTCCTCCGTAGACGTAGGATGACAAGGTTGAATCACGTAACTCTCGTATTCTCATATTACTATTCTGTGTCTCCTCTTTCTCATCTACTCTAGCATATTCAACATGATGTACACTTCAATGCTAATATTTAACAAGAAGAATATGGGTGTTAAGTAAATTTTTATATGTAATTTATTTGATGGGAAAAAAAGGGGGTTAATTTATGTACTCACTTAAGTAGTAAACAAGGCCAGCTCAAGCAGTTAAATACATACAGGCTCATGCGGTTCATTAAAGCTTGCTTAAGCAAGGCCTTGCCTAACTTTAGCTTGAGGCTCACTCGAGTGAGAATCGCAAAAACATAATCTGAATCCTGTTAAGATTAGAATTTTAAACCTACATGTAAACACCTACTAAAATGAGTCTGATGTTAGAGTGGCAAAAAGTAAGCACTTTTAGAGAAGTAGGAAGTTATCAGCATTTTTAGGTTTTGTTTCATTAGGGGATAGAAAATGAGGAAGGGATGGAAAAGTTGGAAGATAGAAGATATTTTAATTTTCTCTCATGTTGTTTGGTTTTGGGATGGAAAAGTGACGTGACAGAAAACTCATTTATTTTGTTGAGAAGAAAAATGAGAGTACAGAAAATGTAGTGTGTATACATTTTCTCCCATACCCCTAGTACGTAATATAAGAAATAATTTCTTTATAATCATTAAAAAAAATTACTTATTATCAATTAAAATTTAAAAATTAACACAGTTCATATTATATTTTTTTCTTTGTTATAATATATATATATATATATATATATTGCTAGGGTCATATATTTTGGTATTGTCAAACCATGCCAAATTACGTGTCTTTTATTGAGTTTTGATGTGTCTTAAAGTTGTAATTAAAAACCAAGTTGAAGACACAAAGTTTGCTTAGGAAAAGCTCAAGAAAAACACATTTTCAGCATGTACCTCGATAGTCTTGATACCTCTCGATAGTAATCTTAATCTCGATAATACCTAGATATGACTCGATAGAAGCTCAAAACCTACTGCCTCCTAGATAGCAATCTTGATACCTCCTCAATACTTCAAGCGTCGCAGATTAGCAAAAATCAGCAACCCGAAAAAGACTTTAACTTATTCATTTGAAGCCCGAATTGAGATCCGTTTGAACCGGTATTTAAAGGACATCAAAAGCCATATATTAGAAGGCTTTTTAGAGAGAGAGAGAGAGAGAGAGAGAGAGAGAGAGACTTTGTTTATGTGGCTAGGTTTTTGTAACCAAGTTTTCTCTATTTCACTAAACCAGAGAGTTTCAAAGTAGATCTGAAGATTCCGTTTGTGAAGAAGCTAAAGTCATAGCAACCACCACATACTTGCTACTGTGAAGAAAACCTTCAAAAGGTTCTTAAAGTTAGTTGGAGATTCCAATTGTGATTGTGGGTGGAGCATTCATATATTGTAGAGTTCAGAGGTTCTGAAGTGGCAGAAAGTTTCTACTGTAAGTTCATCTACTGGTTTGTAGAGTCTAGGAATAAAGGTTTTGTACTAGATCTTAAAACTTCTCTTTATTATAGTGAATTGCTTCTTGAAAAGGTTTCCCCCCAGGTTTTTTACTGTGAAACTAGTTTGTTTTATTGGTTTTCTTGGGTTATCATATCTTGTCTTATTTACTATTCTGTTGTGCATGTTTTTGACTTACTATTGGTGTTTGTTTGGATTTAAAACTTGTTAATTCTATCAACCGATGTCTAAATTTTCCAATATATATATATATGAACGATTAGAGGTGAAACCCACCATTTGGTTAAAAGAAAAAAATAACCACCATTGATTCAAAAAAGAAAAGGGGAAATCAACAATTTGATTAAAAGAGAAAAAGCACTTGAAAAGAAAAAGAAAAAAAGGAACAAGAATAAGAACAACGTTAAGCACACAACCACAATGGAGAGAGGGCAGATTTAGTATTTTCTTATCTACCACTCTCCTCTCCATTTTCTCTCCTAAAATCACCCAAAATTTGGGAGAAAAGATTCTGGTGGTCCCAAGGAGAAAATACCTCCACCAAAATCTCTTCAATTTTTCACCCTAACCAAACAAACCAAAAACCCATTTTTTCTCATATTTTTTTCTCCCCCATTTTCCATTCTCCCTGTTTTCACCCAACTAAACACACTGTTAGAGAAAAAACTCATGTCTTTCATCCCATGAGCTTTCATGAGAAAATCCTTTAGTTCTATAAAAAGCTTGTGATCCAAAGTTTGAAATCTCAAGAGTCTCTCTTCCAGTTAGTTCACTTTAGATCAAATCTTTAAGGAAGCACCTTAGAGTGTGCCAAAGTTTCTAGTTTGTTCATGCAGATGTGTCATTTATGAAGGGATACATAGAAGAATAAGTTAAAAGTTCCAAACTATTTGTGGTCATAAGAGTGGGTTATCTCCTAAAACTATATAGTATAAGTATAACAAATTGTAAAACTCCTCTGGTAATTAATTTTCTTAGTTAGAATAGATTACCCTTAGTAAAAGTTATTCTTGTAGTGCTTTACCCTTTTTGTGACTTCTCCTTCGTTTTTCCACATTATTAGTATATCGTGTGTCTCATGCTTTTATCATTTTTATTATTCTACAACAAGGCTTGGCGACTTGTTGTTTGTTGGAACACAATATTGAAATTTTGGATCATATAATTGATTTAATTTGAAATTAAATAATAATTTTGCTATATAATAATTTCTCATAGGACTAAACCGAATTTAATAGTTGACATATTTTAGTTTCTTTTAATAATGTATAGACCATCTTGCTCTTATCAGATAAAATGGAGAACAATGTTATGATAGACCAGAACATTGAAGGCCAAAGTGAAGACTTAGAGGTTCCATTCTTCAGCCTAGCTACCATAGCCACTGCCACTAACAACTTTTCAATCAATAACAAGCTCGGTGAAGGGGGTTTTGGACTCGTATACAAGGTAAACTCACAAGAGGATTTATACAGACCAGATCATAGAAAACGCAGCTCTCATCATATTCAATATCAATAAAATATACTAATAAATGAGAATTTCCAGGGTACGCTTACAGATGGACAGGAAATTGCTGTGAAAAGGCTTTCACAAAGTTCTATACAAGGATTGAATGAGTTTAAAAATGAAGTTACGTTGATTGCCAAATTGCAGCACCGTAATCTTGTTAGGCTTTTAGGCTATTGCATCGAAGGACATGAGACAATCCTAATCTATGAATACATGCCCAATGGAAGCTTAGACTCCTTCATTTTTGGTTTGAACTTCTCAAGAACTTAATAATTCTTTGCCAAATTTCATGTATTGTTTTTTAGGACAAAGTTTCTCCAAACCAATTTAGAGAAAATATCCACTACATGGAAACTTTAAAATCTACCCTTGTGTACTTTTTGTCACATAATCTACTTAATTGTCATATATCTTGTTCAAATTATTTAATGAATTATGCAAAATAATGCATGTGGAGGACATTTTCCTAACCCAGTTTGGAGGAAAAATTTGTTCATTTTTTATTCTTATTTAAATAAATTCCAATTTCTTGTTTTATTGTTTAAGTTGGAATTAGTATAAACAAGAATGAGAAACTTGCCAGATCAAACAAGAGCTGGAGTTTTGGGTTGGTCTATGCGCTTCAACATTATTTGTGGGATTGCGCGGGGGCTTGTCTATCTTCATGAAGATTCTAGACTGAGGATCATACACAGAGATCTCAAAGCAAGTAATGTTTTACTTGATAGTAATATGAATCCAAAAATTTCTGACTTCGGTTTAGCTAGAATCTTTGGTGGAGATCAAACTGAAGGAAATACAAATAGAGTAGTTGGAACCTAGTGAGTATTCTTAACATGCTCTATTATCAACTTTTTTTTCATAATCAAAGTGTTTCATTCTTAATGATGTTTTGCAGTGGTTATATGGCACCTGAATATGCCATTGATGGTCTATTTTCAGTAAAATCTGATGTATTTAGCTTTGGAATATTGTTGTTGGAGATATTAAGTGGAAAGAAAAATCGAGGATCTTTCCATCCAAGCCATGGTCAAAACCTTGTTGGAAATGTGAGTTATCAAAACAGTTGACTTTCCATTTCATAGATAATGATATGAATAATGATAGGAAATTTATAAATGTTTTAGGCATGGAAATTATGGAAAGAAGGCAAGCCTTTAGAACTTATTGATACTTGCTTAGAGGACTCTTGCGTCTTATTGGAGATTGTACGTTGCATGCGGATTAGTTTCTTATGTTTGCAACAACATCTTGAGGATCGGCCTAACATGTCATCTGTGGTTATGATGTTGCATGGTGAGAGTTCATTACCTGAACCTAAAGAGCCTGCTTCTTTTGTAGGAAAAAAATCATCTTCATCGAGCAAGAACCAATCATCCTCAACCAATGAAATTACTGTTACACTGTTAGAGGCTCGATAGCCAAACGTCATATTAATTTTATTATTGCATATCTAATAATTGATATTTCTATTGTACATTTTGTAAGTTAAACATAGTTTTATTTCCTAAGTTTGTAACATCAGTCTTATTTGAAATGGCTTCTTCAATAACTAAAAAGTTTGAGGCTACTTATAATCTATTTAACCAGTTTCTTAATAACGGAAAAAAGTAGTTCTAATGAGACTTCAAGTTCTCATTCGAAAATTTCTCACCTTGAAATAGTTATCTAAAACCAACAAGTCATTTATTGGCTTGTAAGCTAGCAATCAAGATGAAATTTGTTGTTTGCTTATTGCTTTATGTTGTTTATGAGATATTACATTATTAAAATCATAGGGTTCAAAGAAATGTTAGGAAACTAATGACAACATGTCAAAGTTAGTTTGTGTCAATAAAACTATATTGGGTTTAGGGCACATCAAAGGCTTCTCAAAGACAACGAAGTTTCGATATGCTTTAGTTTTAAAAGTTGATGTTTTTTTTTCGATTGATATCTTTTCCATGATAATAAATTTTCAATTGGTTTTCATTTCCTACTGTAGCTTTTTAAGGTTGCATTTGTAATTTACAATTGTTCTTATGTCATGTAATTATTCATATTAGTTAATGAAGCATTAATCTACTTTAATCATAGTTACTTTGTGAATTTGTGAACTTTATAACTTTTGCTATGATGAGTATTATATTCTCCCATTCATTAAAAAAGAAACATAGCCCCAATTAATTTATTTTAATCAACTATAGGATAACTGGACATAGCCCCAGTTAATTTATTTTAATCAACTATAGGATAACTGGACAAGTGACATGAACTCCTTATGTACCTCCCTCTCCCTTTATTTTTCGAGTTAGGAAACCCAGGCAGCACACACCTCACGGCGTGCCTCGGCATCTGCGTGCTCCTGGCATCAGCCTACGTGCTTTCCATTCGGCCCATCTTGAAACATGAACCAAGGAGTCTGACATGTGTGTGAGTTAACGGGCCAGTAAACCCGTAAGGTGCAAGGAAGCTGATTAGCAGGATCCCCTTGAGGGTTGCACCGTTGACTGACCTTGATCTTCTAATAAGGGTTTGTGTGAGAGCATACCTGTCAAGTTTTAATGGAAAGTAGACATTTGAGCCTTCAAAATGAACACAAATTTGACTTGTTTTGTGTTAAGGACATATTTTGTGTAATTGGTTAATCCTTTGACAAAACACATTTTACTTGTATTTGGGTAGATCTAGGATGTGTTTAATACTTCAAGAAACATGTTGTTCAAGTCTAGTATTAAAGCCTTCAAGTCTGTCCAAGAAAACAAGCCGATAGTGCAAATTCATTAAAACTTGATAGCTAGCTTGACAGCTGCATCTATCGAGCTTAAGAAAAGCTGTTCATTAAAGCTAGACAAATAGCTCGACACCTGCGGACAGATAGCTCGACAGCTGCTCGACATCTCTCGACAGCTAGGCTATCTATCAAGCTCTTCAGTTGATTGTTATCTTAATCTTGACACCTCCGATAGCTGGTGGATCAATCGAGAAAGCTCCTGTCTCCTCGACAGCTCCTTGATAGCTTCTCGATAGCTGTATCTGTCGAAGTTTAAAACTCGACACCTCCTCGACACCTCACAATCGATCGAGGTTACGGGAATTCAGATTTCCAGATCTGATTTTCAGCCCATGTTTTTTGTATTTGTGTAAGGATTCACAACCCTAGACCTATATAAGGCTTATTTTAGAGGTCATCACATAAGAGAATACAAGAAGAACATATGCAAAAGGTGACCGATGCCTTATTCTCTTTGAAAGAAGCTACTGCGTCTTTGCGCCTTAGGGTTTTGTAACCAAGTGCTTCTTGATCTTCATTATTGATGAAGTGAAGAACTTTGCAGCCAACATCTTCTTCTAGTTTGTGATTAAGTCGCGTACTGGGATCCGCACAATTGGTTAGTCACGTATTGAGATTTGTGCATCAAAGGGTGGTGTTCATATATTGAAGAGTTCAGAGGTTCTGAAGAGGTAGAAGCTTTCTGCTGTGAGTTCATCTATGAGGATTGTAGAGTTAGGGACAAAAGTTTTGTACTAGATCTGAAACTTCTCTTTTCTATAGTGGATTGCTTTTGGGAAGGTTTCACCCCAAGTTTTTATTTTTTTATTTTTTACTGTGAAACTAGTTTGTTTAATTGGTTTTCCTAGGTCATCATATCTTGTTTTATTTATTTTTCCGCTGCATGATTTTGACATGATATTGATGTTTGTTTGTTTTAACAAGTTTTATTGATAATAAATCTAATTAACAACTTAGATTTAAAACTTGTTAATTCTATCAACCGGGGTCTAAATTTCCCAACATTTTGGATTTAAAAAGAATGAAACATAGCTTGGGCTGTCCATGGGTCGGGTCAGATTAGGGTTAAGGTTGACCACACCTAACCTAACTGGATCAATTGGGTGAATAGAAAATGGACCTTCTACTGACCGAATATTCAGGTCAGACCTAGTGGCTTGAGTCATTGGTTGAGTGGGTCAGAGCTGTTAGGTGATTCTGTATTTGAAGAACAAATACTCAAAAGAAATCAAACCAAAAGAACACAAACCTAAACACCTTACAACTACAATCGAAAGTTAGAGAAATCAAACAACACGAGAAATACAACAAACCCAGATCTGAAACTAAAACCAAATAGGACCAAAAATACCACAAACCCATATCTAAGACTAAAATGAAGAGAGAGAGAGAAAGAGATGACTCAACTGACACCACCACCACTCCTTCCCCCAGCATCACCACATCCATCACAAAATCAATACATCCACCATTAGATTGAACAAGATAAGAGCCTCGAAGGAGGCTTTACTACAAGAGAGTGGGGTTTGAGTGAAACTTAACCAAGAATGGTAAGTGCAACGACAACTGTGAATCAACAATGGTGGCAATAGGGAAAATTTGGCTACAGATGCTAGGGTTAGGGAAGTTGGACCGTGAGTTATGACATTTCACCTCAAAATCAATTGGTGATGAGGAAGACACACTCAAATCCTTTATGGCATTTGACATTGCACCCTACGGGCCTGTTTTTAGAGAGGTCATGAGAAGTCAAGTTGTGGTCCCCCCAACAATTCCTCCCTCACAATGACACTCCTGTAACTCGAATCCCTAACCTTGGCTCTAATATCATTTTTCGGATTGGGAGTTGTGCCATTCCACCTCAAAATTAATTGATGTTAAGGAAGACACACTCAAATCTTTTATGACATTTGACATCACACTCCACGTGCCTGTTTTTAGAGTTGTTGTTGGGAGTCAAATTTTGGTCCTCCTAACAAGGGATTTGAGAGAGAGAGAGAGAGAGAGAGAGCATTGAAAACTTTGAAAATAAGGGGCTTCTAGTCTTAAGATTGTGACAGTATAATCTAAAATGTTTTCTCTTTTAAATTTATGAGAGGGCAAGTCGTTTTCTACGAGCTAGGAATTGTGGGACCCAAACTCAAATCGAAACTCCAATTTTTAACACTAACAAACCCACATTTGACCCATTGGATATTCGGATCTGCCCATGGGTCTTCAAGTTAGATCGGGTGGGTTGAGTAAAACAGGTTGATGGACAACCCTTGATAGCTATTTGAAGGTGGCATAGTGTGAGGATCCCCTTTTTTTACTAAATTTAGGCTAAACCTATTGGTCTTGGAAGTCCTTTGGGGTGTGTTTTCTGTGTATGTGTATGGAGTCACCGCTTATTTTATCAAAAATAAATAAAACCATGAATGAATATACATCTTTGTTGATATTGAATTGAATTATATCATTTGGATCAAAAGAAAATAACAATTACATGGCTTGAATCAAGATAATTTTTTTTTAAAAATGAAAAATTACAAAACTTTTGATCCTAATATATATCTATATATCTCTAAAAGCTGAAATGTAGTATTTAATATTACTACACTCTTGTTGAGCTACTGCATCCTCCACGTCGTACATTTCTTTCTATTTTTTTTTATAAAATAATTAAATATAGATCATGGAATAACCTGTTGATGCATTCTATTACTATTCAACTGTGACTATTTATTTGTCTTAAGTGCAAATGTTTTTGTTCCAAATTACAAATGTTACTATTCATTAGATACAAATGTTTGACTATTCAACTACCCAAAATGATTTCAACTTTTCTTTTTCTTCTTTATAATTTCAAGTAACTGTTAAAATTGAATAATTCATTATCATTTAAGTAGATACAATGAAAATTTCAAGTATTCAAACCAAACTGTAGTACCCCAAATGTTTAGCCCAAAGATGAGTTTTGTGTCTCTTCGATTATCTACCAATGTTTCCTCTTCCAAATTTTCAATTTTTCACAACCTTATCTCTCATTCACTCACATGTCAATTATTTATTTAAACTTTAAAATGTTATATCTACCAATGTACATTCTAGATACAATCACCCCATCATTTTCATAAAGAAAAAAGAAAAAAAAAAAGCTCAATACTAATTATTCTCCACATTTTTCAATCAAGCTTTAGCTTTCACCATTTTGAGAAGACATCAGCTGTTTCTATTAGAGATTTTCAAAGTTAAGTCAACAATAAGAAGACTATTGAGGTGAACAAAATGCACAATTAGAAATGATCTTTTTTTGCCCTTTCTTTTTGGTATTCTTACATTTAGTCTCTGTGAAGTGATTTTGTTATTTTCCTTCCCCAAATTTTCAATGATATTGACTTTTTGTTCGTAATTGACTTAGAATTGTCAACTTAGTTTTATTTGGCCCATCATTGTTGTGGAAATTCTTGATGTTGATATGAATCATATTGATAATGAAATATATATATTTTTTTGTTTATTTGTAGAAATTTCAGTGTAGTAATTTAGTTATTGTTGCATCCTATGTGTTAGGCAAAATTCCTTTTAGAAATCTTATGTGTTATTCTCAAATCCGTTTGTTATTTTTATTTCGGTCATTCTATTACAAATAAGGTGAAAATGCACTTTTGGTCCCTACATTTTAGGCCGATTCTCAATTTGGTCCCTAAATTGATTTAACTCCTTCAGTCCCTGATTTCAGAAGTTTTTATTTTGATCCCTCCCGTCAACTCAGTAACAGAAAATGCATACGTGGCAAACGGAATGCACTGTTTGCTGACATAGCTAATAAAATAATAATAATAAAACTATATTTAGCATTTTTAAATGCCACATCAGCATTTAAATTAATAAAAAAAGCCAACTCAGAAAATTAGAAAAAAGTAAATTAAATTAAAAAAAAAAACCTTAAATCTAATTTAAACTAAAATCATTTCTTAAAAAATAAAAAATCATTATCTTTTTAATTCTTTTTTATTTTGTTTTTATTTTTCTTTAACTTCATCAGCTTTTAAAAAAAAAAAAAAAAATCCCTCTCTTTATACAAAAATCTGGTCTGAAAGTCTCTCTCTCTTTCAGCTTTCTCTTTGGGATTAGGGTTTGATCTGGGTTTAGAGAGAGATGGGCCGAGATTGGTGGTAGTTGATGTTGATACGACGGAACCCCCACTGGAGGAGACTGAGACAACAATGGAGGATGTTGAATCTGAATCGGAACCGGAGTTGAAGTTGGCTTCTTAACTGTCACATTAGATTCGATCAAAGAGTCAAGATGATCGAAGAAAATCCACAACGAAGATAGGGTTCCATTAGAGGAACGAAGATTCTTGCGGTTAAGCTCCATGTAACGGCAACCCCAGGCATTGATAAGCGTCGACGTGGCGTCCTTGTTCCGACAATCTTCGCGGACAAGTAACGGACGCGAGGATTGCGGAGTAGCAGTGTTAGGCGGCGCAATTAAAGCTAGGGTTGGAAGCGGAGGAGTCATTGATGGCATCAAAGTGTCCGTTAAGTCACCCATAGTGGTGGTGGCGGCGAGATATGGATGAATCTATGTTGGTGGTGGTGTGTATGGGGTTTTTGTGGTATTGAGGAGAAAAGAGAAGAAGGAGAGATAAGTGTTGATGCGGCGATGAGGTGCGATTAGTGTTTGGTTTGAAAGAAAATCTTGATTTTCTGGGGAAAATGATGATGATTATCTGGGTTTGTGTGTGTTTGTTTCATAAGGAAATTTCTGGTTTTGGGTGAAAGAAAATGTTGTGATGAAAATCTTAGGCATTGGCTTTTTAGTTGTGAATTTTTTCAATGTTTGGTGAAATTTTCTGGGAAAGATGTTGAATGCCTAGGAATTTTATGTTCTTGAGTTCTTGTGATATGGGTTCACGTTCTTGAGTTCTTGTGTATTCACGTTCAAATCTGAAACTTTTTTTTTTTTTTTTTTATGTTTTTATAATTTTTTTC
Source organism: Quercus lobata (assembly GCF_001633185.2). Lineage (NCBI taxonomy): Eukaryota > Viridiplantae > Streptophyta > Magnoliopsida > Fagales > Fagaceae > Quercus > Quercus lobata. The sequence goes on along the minus strand of NC_044911.1, from coordinate 15,027,909 downwards.
AAATTGATAAATTAATTTTTTTTAAATTAGATGATGACATGGCATGCTGATTTGGTTTTTTATTTTATTTTATTAGCCACGTCAGCATCTAATATGCCAACAATGTATTCCGTTCGCCACGTATGCATTTTCTGTTACTGGGTTGATGAGAGGGATCAAAATAAAAACGATTTTTTGAAATCAGGGATTGACCTAGGAGTGAAATCAATTTAGAGACGAAATTGAGAATCGGCCCAAAATGTAGGAACCAAAAGTGCATTTTTGCCTACAAATAATCAGCATCTCTACCAACAGATTTTTAGCTAATCTAAGCTTTTTTAGTAAGCTTTTACTTTGTTTAGTTGATCATCTTTAAAAAAACACCAAAAAGAAAATAAGACAAAATATAATTTACCATAGAGCACCATTATGCTATTAATATTTTTATGTATAGACACTTGAGGAACTTGACTAATTCTTTGTTGAAATTCCAATTATCCATATGTCTAGCCTCTTAGATTAATTTTTGGGAGTGCAAATGATAGCCTAGCGGGAAAGACATTTTTTGTGGTGTCCCATGTTTTTGGTTCAAACCCCACCATCCCCCTTCCACCACTATCTACCTATAAAATAAAAATAAAAGAAGGTTAGTGTTTGCATTAGTTTGAATAACATTTGATGTCCCATTATTTGTTTTAATCTTTCATATAAGCAATGCTTAATTCATTTAACATTTTTGAATTAATCTTTTATTTTTTTTCCCCTTTTTAGTCACTTTTTGATTTTGAAATCGCACAAATTCTATTACATAGCACTAGATTAAGCTTATGTTGTGGGAATAATAGACACAATGTCTAAGGTGCCCCCACTTTTGCCTAATTAAGTATTACACCACATAAACTTATCAATAGGACTGGTTTCTATGACAAATTCATTGGCATTTGTAATGCAAGCCTTAATGGAGAATAGACTTTTTTTTTTTTAAGATAGATAGAATTCTACTCTAAACTAATCTAATATAAGTGTATATGTGTGTGAAGTTCTAATGTGCATGAAATATATACAATAAAGTACCATCAGATTTGCATAGTTAGGCTTACTTTTATATTATTTTGTGACTAATTATATATTATATTTGTTTTGTGGAAAATAAAGGCTATTCATGATTGAGAGGCTGAACAAGTCACAAGTTGAATGCTAGGTGGGCCAGGCCGATTATAAAGCCAACTCAAGAGAAGAGAGCTTGCCATGAAGTAAAGATTCAGCCCAAAGAAGTAGAGCATCCAGCCCAGGCTTGAATTCAAGAAGAAGCCCAAGATGCAATTCAACATGGATGAAGTTTGCTAGGAAAGAAGCTACAATCAAGCACAGGTGTGTCACAATAGAAAACAAGTCAACGTGGTGGGCTTTGGAAATCAATCACTAATTGAATTGTTGTTGTGGCTTGAAATATGAAATCCTTGTTCTACTTGTATTAGGATCAGAGAATAGTGTGCGGCTATTTTTCATATATAAGCCTCTAGGTTAGATTGTTTAAGAGGGGCGGCTAGGACTAGAGCGCAGGCAGCAACATGTGGTTTCTTTTATGGCTCTTCTCTAGCACGGTGACTATTTCTTTATCTATTTTATTTGTCAAGCTGAATGTTTAATATTTTATTTTTATGTTTTCTTTCAATTACTATGAGTAGCTAAATTTATAATTAAGGTAGAGGATGAAACCTTATTAAGGATTATCAGTAATATTTATGTGATTTGATTTTTCTCACAATAGTTGTCCTTTAATGATTTAAATTATTCTTGCTTCATATCAATTGACTAAGAGGATTCTAGATATGAGTTCAATCATATTTTTCTCATGATTTAGGATTTGTCTTAATTAATTGAATGCTTGGTTTACTATTTCTTGATTTTAAAATTGGATATCTCTTGTGATTTGTTTGGCTATGGATACAATTGATGATTTGATTTTATACCTAAGAAGCAAAGAAGAACATGCTTTTGATTTAAAACAAGGATTTTAATGATAATATTTTTCATGATAGCAAGATTGATTTCTAGATTATCATGCAGTGGTTAGGAAAAATTAATGATCATAAATATATGCTAATATGACTTACAAGGCGGATTCCAAAACCTTAGTTCCTTTCTCTAGATTGTTTTCATCTCTTTATTGCTCTATATTATATCTTTGCTTAGTTTAATTACTTGTTTAGTTTATTTAATTGCAAACAACCAATTTTTATTAAACTAGATTGTGATTAATTTGGTTAAGGTTTAATTAAGTCCCTGTGGGTTCGACCTCGTTCTTGTCAAACTATACTTCAGTACGGTTCATACACTTGCGAGTACTTTAAAATTTTGTAACAAGCTCCCTCCAAGAGACTTGAATCCTGGCCCTTGCCCCCCACAGCCTTCGAGCACTTATACTTGTGAAGTGACCATCGCGCCAAAGGTGCACATTGAACAGGAAAATGAATTTATTTGTACAAAGTTTTGGACAACAATATGTTGAACAGTTTTGTATAATTACTCTATAATTTTCATGGTTTAAATATGTCAATGCCACCTTCATTCTAAAAAGTGAGAAAACATGAAAAACAAAGAGAAAACTAACATAGTTGATAGTAATTAAAAATTCCTTAGTTAATTCCTCTTGGTTGAACATGTACACTTTGGCCCTATAAAACAATATTTTTAATCTCACTAAGTTGAAAGTAGTATACTATTCCATTATTTTGCCAAATTTTCGTATTAAAGTTATAGACTCTATCTTCTAATGGATGTTTATGTTGGATGGTTTATATATATAATTGGCTATTCAAACAAAGAATTCTCCGTCACATGTTACTCTCTAAAGATCTTATTAGTTGTATAGATGGTACTCTTGGTATATGAGATAAGATCAACAAAATGTTATTTTTATATAATTATATCTAGACATACTGCAATGTTATGATGGATAGGTTGGTTTTATTTTATTATATAATCAAGAAATCATGTGGTTTATGAATTTGAAGAGTTATATATTGTAGGATTTATTCATATGCTTGTATGATGAAAAAAAAAGTTTGATTTTGCATTTTATTTTATTTTATGTTTCCATTTTATGATATATGATCTATTGATTATGAGAGAGAAAGAGATATCAGTTTATGTTTTGGAGAAAAATATAAAAAGAATTTATTTGCATACATTTGTATAGTAATTAACAAAGTATACACGGTTACAACTTGATCTAATAATTCTCACACTATAAAATAAAAGATAACTTTTTTATAGCATTATATTTTCATGCATACCTCACTATATATAATATCCGACTACAAAATATATATGTTACACTACAAAAAACTTCTAATTTAAAATATAATTTAAAAAAAAACACATATTGACTTTTAAAAAATATACAATTTAATATATTAATTTAGTAATTATCCAATAAAAAAAAAAACATATCAAATTTTTCCGAATCACAAAAAATTATATCGTTACAATCTAAAAAATAAAACAAACATGATAAGCAATTGGTCTTAAAACTATATATTCGAATATGAAGGCTGGGATACACAACTTATTGAGTGTTGAAGCCTAATCAATTTGCCCATGTTATTGGTAATAGTGTTCAAAAACTGACAAAAAATTTAGCCTTCTTATTCATTTTTATCTTACCACACTATCATTGGTACCAACTAGTAAGTTGTTTGTGCAATACACGGATAATGTTGTAATGTTTTATTTAAGATGGTTTTAAAGAATGTTGTATATATATTGTAGCATAATTGTTATAGAAATTTATTAGTAATGAGTTCATAATAAGAAACAACAATTATAAATTGCACACACATATCCATTATAATTATTCAGTTTAAGTAATGAGAAATTAAAAAAAAAAAATGTTGGAAAGAAGTAAATTTAATGATGGTATTAACTTGACATATAATTTACTAATTTTAGAATAGATCAACTAAATGTGTGAATTAGGACATGCTTGAGATAGGTGCAATAAAGTGTGTAATCTCTATGATGGTTAGCTACCATAGCTGGCACACATTCAAGCATGCACGCATATATTGAGACAAACATATCTGTTTATGAAATGTTCAAATGACACTATTAGTTTATTGCGGCAAGAAACACATTCTTTTTAAACTGCAAACAGCACATACTCTCAGGTCTAGCAACAAATGAAACGCCCCAACAATTTGGAAAGTTTATGTAGGTGTAGCATCAAGGTAAGGAGTAGCATCTTTAATATGCCTTGATATCTAAGGAAAAAAATGAATAAAGAATATTAGAATAGATCAACTAAATGTTGGACAGAAGAAATCACATGTCAAGTTAATACCATTATTGAATTCAATGCAATTGCAATGTTAAACTCTACTCATTAGTGCCTCTTAAAGGAAATTACAAAGTGAAACTTGAAAGTAGAAAGGCATTCAAATATAGGCAGATTAAGAAATAAGAAAGTACTTTTCAACTTGACAAAAGCTATGTCAGTGATTAGTAGACTCTCATTACACCTGTGTTTATGCCTCCAATAATGTGCCCAGTAAGGATATCAAATTAAACACACACATAGAGGGATGAGGGCATCATCACTTTGGGCTAAAATTTATTAAGTTATAACTTTTAAGGCATCATCATAGTTAACAACCTTCACCAAATTCTTTTGTTCCTTCATTAGTTCAATTTTGTGGTGTCTTCAACTTGAAGCATAGAAATTCATTTAGATGCCTTATTATAGATCCTTGTCACAAAAGACTAAGCCCTGTATCCTAAATGTCTCCTCTACTTTCCAAAATCAATAACATGTGGACACTATAGAGGGACATCAAAAACCTCTTACATATGGAAGTTAAATTTTAATAAGACTACATACATTCCAACTTTGATCAAGCAACTCAGTGGCAGAAATAAAATTTGAGAGTGATATTTTTCACAAAAATATTTTATATAGAAAATTCAAAGAACTATTTTAAGAACCTAAGTCCAATTTCTTAATTTCTACAAAATAAAATAGCTTCCAACTAATGCGATAGATAACATGGGTTGACAGATTGCAAATGGATTTTCACATTGATTTTCACAATTGGGAAAAAACATTAAAACTAGGGAAGGGGGAAAGGCCTTACCAAACATTAAAACAGGGGAAAATCTTTAATAAAAGTATATTACAAAAAATAAAATCTAAAATAAATTGATACAAAATTGGAGGAAGAAAACTGCATGCTAATTTGTTGGCCGTATATATTGTAGGAAGAAGATGTATACATGCCCATGTATTAGACCTGCAAAATGGACATTTTACAAATTCAAATTCTAGAAAAAGAAGAAAACACTCAGGTATTTTATCAAACAGTCTTCATGCATGTAACAAAAAGTTTCATTAGTTAAGTCCACTCCAACAATTTTTTAGAGAAAAGGGGTGGTTGGGAAAGTGACACAAAATAATAAGACCTTGAATTAGAAAGCCAAATCAAGGTGACCAAATCATGCTTTGATTAGGTAAGGTAGAGGTAGGGAAAAATAGCTCCGAGAAGGAGATATAACGTTCCAAGCTGAATGGCATTGAAGGAGGAATAAAGCGCCTAAGTGAGATTTATAATCGGCTGAAAGGATGAGCATTGAAGCCCAAAAGATTGAAATCTCTTAAGCTTCCACATTGATAGGCCAAAAACGAATTGGCCCCTTGTGATAAATTAACCAATTAATTTAGCCAAGTGAATTAATTAAGTTAATTAACATGCAAACGCGTGGTAGCACAAACAAATCACCAATAAACTAAGTATGCAGCGGAAAATAAATTGACATGGTGATTTGTTTACGAATGGGGAAAACCAACACGGCAAAAACCCCACCGAGTGATTTTAAGGTCACCACTCCCGAAATTCAACTATTATCACAACAAGCGGTTACAAGTAAATGAATCTCAGTACCTTATACCAACCTACAGTTGAATCCTTACCCCAATACCCAATTGGACTTGTTCTGTAGTGACAATTTCTCCCTTTGATGCATGGCTCCCAGTACATACCTAACCAATTACGCGGATCCCAGTACGTGACTTCAATCACCAACTAGAGAAGGCTGTTGGCTGCAAAGTTCTTCTATTCATCCCGACGATGAAGATCAAGAAGATGCTTGGTTACAAAACCCTACAGTGCACAAAAACAGCAACTTCTTCACAAGAAAGATGAACTAGGGCAAATTCTGTCTCTGGTCACAATTTGCTTGAACAAACTTTGCTCAACACTTGTACAACTTGTGAACACTTTGGCAACCCTTAAAATAATCTTTTTATATGTCTAGGGTTGTGAGAACAGAAAGCCCAAACACAAAATCATGGATTAGAGTTAAAACAGAACTGAAATTCTGTTTTTCATAAACCTCGATAGATACCCTATCTATCGAGTTGCTGTCGAGCCACGGGGTTGAATAGCTCTTTAAGCTCAATAGATGGCTAGATGTCGAACTTTAATGATAGGCACTTTTCAGCTTGAATCTTGGATAGACTTGCATGGGTTCAACACTTGATCTTGAAACAAAGTTTCTTGAAGTATTAAACACATCCTAGATCTACCCAAATACAAGTAAAGTGCGTTTTGTCAAAGGATAAGCCAATTACATAAAATAGTGACATATGTTCCTAACAAGTGAATCACATATGTCCTAACACACATTTATCACTACAAGTAATCACTGAATCTGGACTGAAAAAATTGTTTTCAAAGAAGTTGAAGAGTGTGTCTCTACTTTCTACTCTCTAAAATGTAGTTAGTCGCGATCTTTGCTTCCATGTGCATGTGGGGAGGCTTAGGCTTTCCAAATAATCTGTAATGAAATAAGTGGAATTGGGCTTTTACAAACCTTATGGATAGCCCATTTTTTGGAGAACAATGAAAAGACCTTAAAGAAAAGAAGTTAATGCAAAGGCTAAATACAAGATTAAAGTGCCACATGACAGGACCTCATGCTCTCCCGATGGGTATGCTAAAAGACATGAAGAAGAGAGAAATGTGTGGTGTAAGCTTAGGCAATTAATGAAAGACAAATGGTATAATAGTAAAAATCAGTTAGTGTAAACTTTTGAGTAACAGTAAAAAGACTTAATGAACAAAGGTAAAAGAGGCTAAAGGCAAAATTAGAGCACTACATGGCAAGAGCTCATGCTCTCCCGTATGAGGTCTCTACTATTAGACCTACAAAATGGACATTTTACAAATTCAGATTCTAGAAAAAGAAGAAAACACTTAGGTAATAATTTTCATGCATGTAACAAAAAGTTTCGTTTGTTAAGTCCACTCCAGCAATTTTTTTGAGAAAAAGGATGGTTGGAGGAGAGACACAAAATAATAAAACCTTGAATTAGAAGGCCAAATCAAGGTGGCCAAATCATGCTTCAATTGGGTTAGGCAGAGGTAGGGAAAAATAGTTCCGAGAAGGAGATAGAATGTTCCAAGTTGAATGGCATTGAAGGAGGAATAAAGCGCCTAAGTGAGATTTATAATTGGTTGAAAGGATGAGCATTGAAGCCTGAAAGATTGAAATCTCTTAAGCTTCCACATTTATCACTTCAATTAATCACTAAATATGGACTAAAAGCCATTGTTTTCAAAGAAGCTGAAGAGTGTGTCTCTACTCTCTACTCTCTACAATGTAGTCAATCACGATCTTTGCTTCCATCCATATGTGGGGAGGCTTGGGCTTTTCAAATAATCTGAAATGTAATAAGTGGGGTTGGGCTTTTACAAAACTTATGGGTAGCCCCTATTTTGGAGAACAGTGAAAAGAACTTAAAGTAAAGAATTAATGTAAAGGTTAAATACAAGATTAAAGTGCCACGTGATAAGACCTCATGCTCTCCTAGTGGGTATGCTAAAAGACATGAAGAAGATAGAAAGGCATGGTGTAAGCTTAGACAATTAATGAGATTAATGAGATAACAATAAAAAAAGTTAATGTGAATTTTTTGGTAACAATAAAAATAACTTAGTAAAAAAAGGAAAAAATAACTAAATGTAAAATTAGAGCAACACATGGCAGGACCTTATGCATTAAAACATAATATAACAACTTAAAGTGAAAACTTAAACTGAAGAAGAATGTAAAGACACTCCCCCTTAGGTAATATTCTCCCCCTTTGATCATGCCTATCACTTCCCCTTTTTGTCATGGAATAGGCTAGTCATCCTCTTCCAGCTTTCTCTGAATTTGATCCAATTGAGTTTGAAGAGAAGTAAACTTCATATCCCATCGAGTGCTTTGATGGTGTAGAGAAGCTGTGAGTCCAGACATCTTTGTATTCAACTCGTGGACAGAGGATACAATGCAATCAAGTTTCTCATCTAGGGAGAGAGTGCTGAAATGAGAGCCACTGTGAGATGCAGAAGTTTCTGGTTTGGCTCTCTTCCGACTATGTCCAATGCTTGCATTGAATGTACGCATTTTGATTGGACTTGGTTTTGGGATAGGAGATTCATCTGCCGTTGGATAAATACCCTTGAGCTTCAAGATCCGTGAAATGAGACTGCAGAAAGGAATGCATATCCGTGACTCAGTTCGAAGAACTGTTTTGCGCAGAACATGAAAGATATGAGCACAGATGTCTATTTCCACATCAGAGATTAGATCATGAAGAAACAAAGCACGTCCGAGGTTCATATACCCAGTGCTTGATAAAGGGTACAAATTGTGAAACATCACAATTGTAAGCACTCTCAGTTTTGGAGAAAGAGAGGAAACACTGATGGATTTGCCATTGGGTGAGAACTCCAAGTCTTGACCAAGACTTTCTTTGAGAAGCTCCTCATCAGGACAGAGATCATCATAAACCGGTGAATGTCGGAAAATGGGTCTGTTGATGTGAAGAATTTCTGCCAGATATGTAGGAGAGACAGAAAAGCACTTTTTCCGAACCCAGCACTTAAGTTCATCTCCTTCCACAATTGCGTTAGCATAAAATTCTTTTACCAACTCTTCATACGCGTCATCCGGATCAGAGAGAAGGTAATTCCAATCCTTGTGAGCAAACCATTTCGGAATGTCGGTGTCATGAAGTGAGGACTGATCCAAAGCCCTTTCTAGTAATGGTTTGGCATGTAGAAAGAAATTCTTATAAGACTGATAGGCTGCATATGATCTGAACTTGTTGGGATCGAAACTCTTTGATGAAGAGCGAGTCCCTTTTGTTTGAGGCGGGTAATCATCAACATCAATTACTGGTTCCTTCCCTTTGGAACTACCTCCTTTCACAGCAGCTTTCTTGAATGGTGACATGACTAGTCTGTATTATGAACAAGAGAAATGGCAGGACACAATCCAACAAACTTTATTAGCAGTGGGTTAGTGGAAAATTAGGGACAATGAAGAAACCCTAATAGCTGGATGAAAATGGCTCGAGAATAGCAAAGAGGAACACAAATGGCCCAAATTGAACTACACAGTAAAGGGAGACAAAATAAACCACACAAGCAACTGAAAAAGAACCCACATTCAACAACACATCAACTGGATACCATACAGGAAGATTTTGAAACACCATAACAACAGCAGATCAGAAAAAAATAGCTAACCCTAGCTAAGCTCATGATGAAGAACAAAACTAACAATATAAAATAGCTCAAAACAGAGACAGAAACTACCATAAGCTAAGCATGGATAAAGAGTAATAGTTGAGATAAAAACCTATCTCAAAAATCACAATCAAATGCGAATAATCTAGAGGGAAAACCATAACACCAAGTAGAAAAGAGTTCAAGGTGGGAATGGAGGCACGGTGGAGGCACGGTGGGAATGGGTAAGAACAGATGAGAAAGACAATGAACAGTCACAAAAAGATCGAGGGAAAAACAAAAAGTTTAAAAACTGCCCCTGTATTTCTAAAACACGCGATTTTCGAGACTGAAACGAGTCGCCAAAGAGTCGCCAGATCAAGTCGCCAAAACACTCAAGGACAAAAATTTGAAAATTTTTCTAGGTGTTTTTCGCGACTGGAAGGTCTACCCGCGAGTGAGTCGCGAGCTGAGCCGCAAAAATCTCTGAGTGAACCTCGCGACTGGACCTTCCACTCGCGAACAAGTCGCCAAAAATTACCCGCGAAGACGCGACTGATGCTTGCGACTTGACATACCCGCGACTAAGCCGCCAAAATAGGGCAAAACTGGAGTTTTGAAATTGTCAGATTTTTCAAACAAAATACTTTCCAAAAACACCTAAAACACTCAAAAAAAATTTTGTGCTTGATTTAACAAAGATTGAGCATGTGGAAAACACATTTTATCAAGTACAATCACACAAATGAATATGGCATTTATTGAACATAAACTTGTGTGTTGTATGTGGATATCAACAATGAGATAGTCCTTAGTCTAATGTGAAGCTTCAATGATCAATTCAACCAAGACATACACAATTAGCACTAGATCACATGACCCATCTCAATTATAGAAGAATGTATATATGACCTCCCACAAAACTTGATAACATAATTTGGAGCTTTACATTTGACTCCACTTTCAATCATAACATTTGATCTTTTTGATTTTTTGAGTCAATCACCTCTCATTGTGAGAGTGATATTTGATATTTCACTTTAATGAATAAGCCTTTGGCTTTTTGAATAAACTTTTACTTTAATATAAGGTCGCTTACCCTTTTTCCTAGTCAAATACTAGAATGTGCGACAGGTTTTTGCAGCTCAATATCTCTTTTCATTTAGAGATTTACATTTGGTGAGCTCTTTTAGCAAAACAAAAATAAATAGTGGGAAGATATATAGACACAAGTCTACGCATGTCTCAAGATCAACATAACCATTCACTAATCATTCATGACAAGTTTGAAGATCTATTTACAACAATCACAACGATTTCAAGATTTCTCCCACATAGATATGAGTGCATGAAAACAAGCAATGCTCGAAAATGCACAAAGCCATTAGCACAAAGGTACAAGGCAAAACAAGTTTTGAGACAAAAACTCAACAATGTCAATCAAGCTTTTTGATTTTCTAATTTTTATGTGATTTTTTTTTTTTTTGGATTTTTGACATAAAAGAAGAAAATGATTGAACAAACAAAGAAAGAACCAACAGAATTCACAGATGGACAAACAAACAATAAACATGTTGCACAAAGAGCTAACAAAGAAGTGTGTGCCTCATCACAAACAAACTTATCATATTATAAGTATGTGAAGCACACAACACACAAGAGAGTCAAGGAATTGTACCAACACCAATGGTCTTACGGAGTGATTCAAACCGTGGACCATCGAGAGGCTTGGTGAAGATGTCCGCCTTTTGATTGTCGGTGTGTATGAACTCAAGACACACAACTCTTTCCTCTACCAAATCCCGAATGAAATGGTAACGTATCTCTATGTGTTTAGATTTTGAATGCTGGACAGGATTCTTGGAAAGATTGATGGCACTGGTGTTGTCACAGAAGACACACATCGTTTCTTGAGGAATTCCATAGTCATGAAGTAATTTCTTCATCCAAAGAAGCTGAGTGCAGCAACTTCCAGCAGCGATGTATTCTGCTTCTGCAGTAGATAGAGACACTGAATTCTGCTTCTTGCTCATCCACGAGACAAGATTGTTACCAAGATAGAAACAGCCGCCTGAAGTGCTTTTCCGATCGTCTACACTGCCAGCCCAGTCAGCATCTGAATACCCAGCAAGACAAGCATTTGAGTCTTTTGAATACCACAGACCATAGTTTGCAGTACCATTCACATATCGAATGATTCGTTTAGCAGCAGTCAGATGAGATTCCTTCGGATTAGCTTGGTACCTGGCACAAACACCCACACTAAAATCAATGTCCGATCTACTGGCTGTAAGGTAGAGCAAAATCCCTATGATGCTCCTATACAGTGTAGGACTTACTTCGACTCCAGATGAATCAACATTCAGTTTAGTGGATGAGCTCATGGGAGTGGAGGTATGTTTTTTGGAGTCTAGTCCAAACTTCTTGACAATGTTTCTGGCATACTTCTCTTGAGATACAAATATGCCCTCCTTTTGTTGTTTGACTTGAAGACCCAAGAAAAATGTGAGTTCCCCCACCATACTCATCTCAAACTCCTTCTTCATCTCCTCAGAAAATTCAGTAGCACGATCTTCGATGGTTGCCCCAAACACTATATCATCAACATAGACTTGTGCCACAAGGAGATAATCTTCATCATTTTTGACAAACAGAGTTCGATCGGCATACCCTCTCTTGAAACCTCTATCTAGAAGATAATGTGTAAGACGATCGTACCAGGCTCTAGGTGCTTGTTTTAAGCCATAAAGGGCTTTCTTCAATCTTAATACATGATCTGGAAAATGAGGATCCTCAAATCCTTTTGGTTGCTCAACAAATACTTCTTCATTTAGATATCCATTCAGAAATGCGCACTTTACATCCATTTGATAAAGTTTGAAATTCAAGATGCACGCAATGGACATGAGGATTCGAATGGATTCAAGTCTTGCCACCGGAGCAAAAGATTCATCAAAATCCACTCCTTCTACTTGAGTGTATCCTTGAGCTACTAACCGAGATTTGTTTCGAATTATCTCTCCATCTTCATCAGTTTTGTTTTTAAAAATCCATTTTGTGCCTATAACATGAATGTTCTCAGGCCGTGGAGCAAGTTCCCACACATCATTCCTCACAAACTGATTCAGCTCTTCATGCATTGACTCAACCCAATTCTCATCTTGAAGAGCCTCTTCAACCCTTTTTGGTTCAAACTGTGCAAGATAGCAGTGATATGTTACATGATTAGCGAGCAGAATGTTTCCTTTCCTGAGGCGAAGACCGTCATCAAGAGATCCTATGATGTTACTTTCCAGATGATTCTTGATAACTCTTGAAGATGGCCTTTTTGAAGTGGAAACTTCATCACTACGAGAGATAGGAGGATGAACTTCAGGAGGAGTAAGAGGGCTTGATGTTCTAGACATCGATCTCGTTTCCATTCTTGGGTTGATGGGAGTCGATTCTACTTCTGGTATAGGTTCTTCACCTTCTATATCCAAAGCTTCGACCTCAACATCAGCCTCTTTGGTGCTCGGCCCTTCTACATCATCAATCATTTCCACCTTAGGTAAGGCATCATCAATCTTGACATTTATGGACTCCATCACAGTCTTTGTTCTCTTGTTAAACACTCTATACGCTCGACTTGTAGTAGAGTAGCCAAGAAAAATACCCTCATCACTTCTCGCATCAAACTTCCCAAGATTCTCTCGATCATTTAGGATATAGCATTTACTTCCAAACACCCAGAAATACTTCACTTTTGGCTTCTTCCCATTCCATATCTCATAGGCAGTCTTCTTTGTACCAACTCGAAAGAAAATCCTATTGCCAATGTGACACGAGGTGTTGACAGCTTCTCTCCAAAATTTTTGAGATATTTGCTTGTTAAGCAACATGACTCTTGCCATCTCCTGAATCACACGATTTTTTCTCTCTACCACTCCATTTTGTTGTGGAGTTTTGGGAGTTGAAAATTCTCTTTTAATTCCATTCTTCTCACAGAAGGACTCGAATCTTGCATTCTCAAATTCCCTCCCATGATCACTTCTAACTTTGGCTATCGGAATCCCTTTTTCGTTTTGTAGTTTCTTGCACAGAATTTCCAACCTCTCACAAGCTTCTGATTTTTCTCTAAGGAATTCAACCCAAGTGTATTCTTGAGTAGTCGTCCACAATAACCATAATGTATCTCTTCCCCCCTAGGCTTTCAGTTCTGGTAGGCCCCATTAGATCAACATGAAGTAACTCCAAGCACCGAGAGGTGGCTATCACATTCACCTTGTGATGACTTGCCTTAGTTTGCTTCCCCATTTGACACGCACCACAAACAGTCTTCTTCACTTTTCCAAACTTAGGAAGTCCCTCGACTGCTTCAAGTTTGGAAACTTTTGCTACTTGTTTGAAGTTGGCATGCCTAAATCTGTGATGCCACAGCTCCAACATATCCACACGAGCACTTCTACACGATATGGGTGTCGTGGGAACTATTCCATAACAGTTATCTGTAGTCCAATTTCCTTCCAAAACCTGAATCCCCTCTTCATTGATGATCACACATCCCTTCTTAGAGAATTGTACCAGAAAATCATCATCACAAATTTGAGTGATGCTCAGCAAATTCGCCTTCAGCCCTTTTATGTACAGCACATCTTTCAACAGCGGCAAACCACGTATCTCAATGGTTCCTTTGCCTAGGACTTGAGCATGACTTCCATCACCAAAGGTCACATAGTCACCAACCATTTCTTTGAGTGTCTTAAACAGAGACTTATCCCCTGTCATATGGCGAGAACACCCACTGTCAACTTCAAACACAAACTCATCATCAGTTTTCATGCTTCTTTCAGATTGATTTTTCATTTTTAGATTCTCAATCATCTCACACAACATTCTATTCTTTCTTTTATATTTCTTAATCAATGATTTAGATTCAGATATGCTACTATGTAAAACATGATTCTGATTTTCAAGATATTCCAGCATGTGAACAAATACTCTAGCATGTTTCTTAGTTTTTAACAACTCTACAAGATCATCAGTAAGACACCTTTCAGACATATGCATAGAGTCATTTTGACAAACACTTAAGCTACAATTCAACATGGTATATTCCAAAAAAATCAACCACAACACAGGGGTCTAGGATCACACTTAGGTAATAAAACCATAACAAGTGTACCTGCTCTGATACCAATTGAAAGTTCAAAAACGTGTACAAAACACCTTTGAACGTTTAGACCCCCAAAATACAACTTAACCAATTCAAGCAATATGTCAAACAACTAGTGTGCGGAAACTTAACATATGCTATAATACGAAATTGGTTAAATACTATCTAAGCCATAACAAGATAAAATACACAGCAGATAATAAAAATGCAAAGATAGAGAGGAAGGAAGATGTAAACACAAAGACAACACGCGATGTGTTATCGAAGAGAAAATCGAAGCCCTCGGCGTAAAACCTCTCCGCCGCCCTCCAAGCGGTAAACAATCCACTAGAAAATACAGTTGGGATACAAGGACAGCAATAGGCCCTCCAAGCCTAATCTACCCAGTGCACCTAAGCCCTCCAAGCTTCTTGCTCCAACGAGGTTACGCCGAACCTTTTTCTTTTCTAGCTTCCCGGATTCCGCTACTAGACCGTAGCATCAACCAATGAAGATTGGTTCCTTCCTAACTGCTTCCCAGAACCCCAAACAACTGTCTCACAGTGATGATGATGGTGAGAACCAGGTTTGGTATAATGCCTCTCAAGGATTTGACAATGGAGAGGAAGAGAGTTGAGGAATTTGAAGAGTCTCTAAGGTATAGATTGTGTGTGAATCAATCTTGTTTTTCTTTAGGGTTTCTCTCTCAAAATTCTCTCTAGAAGCTCTCTTTCAATCGTGGGTAAAAGGGGTATTTATACTAGAGTGGGAGAGGAATATGAAACGTCAGGTTTTACAAAACAGGGGTGGCTCGCAGCTTGACCTCGCGGCTTGACTAAGTCGCGAGATCCAGTTGCGAGTTAACCGTATGGCCAGTTGTCCTGTTTTGTCCTGTAGTGCTCCAGCTAGCATGACTGTTCATCTTCCAGCATGCTTGGCACGTGTGCTGCGTCTGGCGGCTTGCAACCGCGAGTCACCCGCGAGTCCCAGCCGCGAGTCTCTGTTTTCTTGCACACTCTTGAGCAATCTTCACTCTATCTCACTCACTACCCTTACATCAAACCCACCTAAATACAGGGTTACTAAATGCTGAATTACAAGTAAATTTGGCACGGAATAAAGCCAATTAGATGGTTGAATAAATTCAACCTTACAGTATATTTTTTACTAGCATCTCGAGCCTCAAAAACTCGATTTTGGACTATAAATCAAGTTTTAAAGACTTGATTTTCATGGTCTGATGTGGCATTTTTTCCACGTGTTGTCCACCTGGAAATCAAGTCTTAGAGACTCGATTTATATCATTTATAGTCAAAGAAAGGGTGAATAATTTAATGATTGGTTTTTGTTTGTCTGCTGCCCTTGAGATGGCTTCACTATACACTCAAATCGAGACACAGCTTTTTGCAACCTTCCACTGGCTTTCTCTAGCAATAGGATTCGCCTTTGCTTGCTTCTTTGTTAGCCAATTCATAAAGTCCAAGTCCAAGTTCTTCGCAACAGCCCAAGTGCTCCAAATATTTGGTGTATTCTTTGCCGTAACTGCATTTTTCATGGCCATTACCATTCCATTACCTCTTTACTTCAAATTCGCTACTTGGGCCATCTATGCAATTTTCGTCTTAACTATTATCATCTGCACCTATTTGTAGCTTTGGGGTATAATTACTTAATTATTATTATCTGCAATTGTTTGTAGATTTGGGGTATAATTACTTAATTAGTGTTTGATGAGGTACCTTTCAAGTTTTTCATTTTGCTTTAAGATCTCTATGTATGATCCTTAATCTAGAAATCCAACCTCAAAACCAGAAAATCGGCTTCCAAAATACCAAGAAAAAAAAAAAAAAAAAAAAAAAAAAAAAAAAAAACCAGCTTCCAAAATACCCAGAAAATAAGCTTACAAAAAACCCCAAAAAAAAAAAAAAAAACCACAGAAAAACAGCTTCCGAAATACCAGAAAATCAGTTTCCAAAATACCTAGAAGGGGTGAGAAGTGTTTTAGGCCAACGGAGCTTGGTGGTCAACCATGGAGCATGGGCTTGAGAGCAGATCAGAGACATGGAGCACGAGTTTGAGAGCAGAACAGAGACATGGAGCACGGGTTTAAGAGTAGATCAGAGAGAGGGAGAAGGTTCTAGTCTTCTACAGAGGGAGAGAGAGACATCTTTTGAGTTTTGACAAAGGGAGAGAGAGAGAGACCAAATGAAAAATGAATAAATTGGGCCAAAATTAGGAATGGAGGGGTCATGTCCACAGGGTGTCTTAAGGGTCATAAATCGAGTCTCTAGGACTCAATTTCCAGGTGGACAACACATGGAAAAAATGCCAAATCAGAACATGAAAATCGAGTTTTTGAAACTCGATTTATAGCCCAAAATCAAGTTTTTGAGGCTCGAGATGCTAGTAAAAAATATATTTTTGCAACCGTGCCTACTAACTATATAGTTAGTAAAATGAAATTAGTTTCCCATTTTCGCCAGAACTCCAGCAAGAAAACCCCAAAACTCACCGGCTCCTACATTTCTCTACGATGCTCTCTTTTCTTCTCTCTCACTTAGATTGTTTGAGTTATTGAATCCAACTCTTTGAACTCTCTCTCTCTCTCGCGCACGCGCGTGCGTGCGCTCTATTTTCACATATTGGTTGGTTGGAACTAAAGTGATTCATTGGTATGTGTCGACTAAATCTCATTATAGGTTTTCAATTCTAGTTGCTGGGTTTGTCTTATTTTGAGGTTGGTATAGTTTTTCTTTGTTGATTCTGACTTGGGTGTCAATTTTGGTTAATTGGTCTGTGTTATTATTGCTTTGGTTAGTTTTGATTTGGGTTTTCAATTCTAGTGCTGGGTTTGTGTTATTTTGAGGTTTGGTAGAGTTTTTCTTTGTTGATTCTGATTTGGGTGTCAATTTTGGTTAATGGGTCTGTGTTATTATTGCTTTGGTTAGTTTTGATTTGGGTTTTCAATTCTAGTTTTTGGGTTTGTGTTATTTTGAGTTTTGGTAGAATTTTCCTTTGTTGATTTTGATTTGGGTGTCAATTTTGGTTAATTGGTCTGATAAACCACAAAGCTAATAGACTCCTAAGAAACCGTTTTGACATCGCATTAGCAGGAAAAGCAAGAAAAGAACAAACCCGTCAATGTCTAAGTGTGTGGATCACTGTGTTGTAGTAACACCATGTCTTAATCTTATCAAATTTATGTATGTATAAAAAATAATTGCTAGTTATATAAGGCTGCTTATAATTATTGATCATATACGTAGGGAGGAACACTGGCATTATTTGTAATAATTTAGTTCTAGTGCTTTCTTTGTAACTATTGATAGTAAGATGCCTCTTAAGGATGATGGGATCCTTGTAGAGTGGTAGGTAGTTGGTGATAATGTAAATTGGTAACTATTGATAGTACCCTTTGAAGCTAGCTATCCAGTTTTGAAGAGAGTGAGAAGCATTTGAGTTTTATGTGGAAGAGGTACAAAGGAAAATTAACAGCAGATGGACATTGATTTCTTCATTCACCTTGATGAAATTGAGTTCTAATTATTTTTTCAATGTCTGATGTTTGTCTTTGGTGTTTGATTGATAGTTTCAAATCAGAAATTCGAAATTGGAAAGGCAAAAGATTCTTAGAACAACAATCAAATACTAATCTTAGAGAATTAAATACAAATATCTTATAAATATATATATATATATATATATGTATATATATACAAATATCTTGATTTGCATATTTTGGAAGTTATTGGAGGCATTGATATTAGCAATACCTGGAGATGTTTTAGTGGCTAGTGAATTTTTTTGGTTTATTTGTCATATCTTCTAAGACTGCTCTAGTGACCAGTCATTAACAATGTAGCTTGATTTTTAAATGTGGTATCTGCTGAATGTATAACTTTTCATTATTGCAGGAAAATAATGACAATTGGATTAGCATGCTTAAATATTTGTTCATTTTTTTCTCGACCTCTCAGTTGAAGTATGTTCTTAAGGAACATTTTCATTAAATTGTCACAAGATGCAAGGTTGCTCCTGCCTGTTTTTTGTCCAGATTTTTTACAAAAGAAGGTGTTTGCCTACCTTTTTCCTTCACTGCTTGCTTTCTTAAAAGATATGATAGTTTAATGGAGACAAAGTGATTTGCAGCTCAACCATTTCGAACATATTGTTTGCCAATCAAGCAGAGAGGCAGTTGGTGTTAGATTGAATAGGCAGTATTGTTCACCAATGAGGCAGAGAAGCAATTGGTATTAGATTGAATAGGTAGTA
Source organism: Quercus lobata (assembly GCF_001633185.2). Lineage (NCBI taxonomy): Eukaryota > Viridiplantae > Streptophyta > Magnoliopsida > Fagales > Fagaceae > Quercus > Quercus lobata. The sequence continues at coordinate 15,008,970 of NC_044911.1, read as the reverse complement.
GGACTTAAGCTCATGAATATATTCATTTTATTCTGTACAATTGTAATTTATTTAAAAATTGCAAAATAAGCATTGTATTTAATTAGCGAATTATGTTTTTAGTTTACAAATGGGAGCAAAGGAAATGATTTAATAAATTAGTGAATTCTCTTTTGCAACATGCCATGTGATATTTGTAATGTGACTCCACAATTTAATAAAAATTTGGTTATTTTATTTTATTAACAAAACTAAGTTCCTTATCAAGTAAAATTGAAATAGAATAAGCACTACGTGAAAACAAAATAGGAGTATGTTCCAAAAGCCAAAGTGGATGTGGCCAAGCCCTTTTTCAAGTCAGCATGACTAATGGGAGTTCAGATAAGGGTGACACATCTGCTCATGCGGATCGATCTAAAAAGTGCAGGCAGATTACTAGATTACGATTCTACTAAGCTTAAGAAAATTCAAGAATGGAATAGGGGAATGGCTAATCAAATTATAGCCAAGAGTAAAAGGGTTTAAACTTGCTCGACTTTATAATGGCAGAGATAGCCAGTGACAATTTTTTACAAGCAAGAACTGGTTATGTATGTAAAGTAAGAGTAAAGAGGAAAGCAGCAATAAAGTAAGCAAAGTGCATCAATTGTAGGCTGTTCAAAAAAGAAATTAGAAACTCATCTACATGTGCAGTATAAAGTTGAACATATTTCACTAGGAAATTATAACCAGTGAAACATATTTTGTGAGAGTTTTATGATCAGATCGATATTGCTTTGTGCTTTTCCTCTTTAGTTTTTCTGAAGGCTAAAATGCTGCTAGAGAGTATGCAATCTGCTGAAGCAGATTGTACCTTGTCCTGGTTAGGTAAATTTTTGCAATACTCATGTCAATTACCAAATTTCATCCCAAAAAAAAAAAAAATTTATTGTCAAATTGTCCCTAGCCAAGTCCAAACTGAAGAGATGAAAGTGAAATCGTGTAAATGTATTTCATTCACTTGCCAAGAAATTCTCAAAACTCTACTCCTCATTTCAAAACTTGAATAAGAGTGTCATACAATAGCATATTCTAGCAAAATTGGAAATCATACAACCTTACATAAAAGAAAAAACAAAGACATCTCAAAAATGATTAGTATGTCTGGCAATCAGTAAATGGTTTTCAGGAGAAATGCTTGATGAGACATATATGACAAACTCTGTTTCTAAATCACATTCCTTGACCCACATCAATCTTCCCATGTCAATAATCTGCTTGCACATAAACCCCAAGACTGCGCTTTCAACTGCTTTCATGTTCCTCACAATGTCTTCAACTCCACTTGCATCTCCACCACATTCTTTATTTTCACTGTCATGGCATGAAAAGAGCAACTGGGCCAATTTCTTAAAATGAAATACCGACCCAAATTTTTTTCCAAAATTCCTATAAGAAAACTTGAAGAATGAATCTACATTATGACAATTTCAAACTAATTACATTGACTCTAGATGCAATTTGACATCAGGAACTCCAAGAAGATCTCAACCATGGTCAACATCTACCGCCCAGCTGGTAAACCATGTAATTGCATGAAATTCTTCCTTGGTGATCCCCAAATGTAATAAATATTTTTTACCTGTAGGGTGGCCAGGGTCATAGAGCTAGTGGGCTCATAATAAATTGATCTACAAATAATATACATGGCCAACTACCACCACACCAAGGGTTTATTTCGATAGAACTTATTTTGCTGAAACTGAAAATATTGTAGCAAAATAATTTTTAAATGTGTGAATAGTGCCGTGGGACCCATTTTTAATGAAAAAGTTGCTGAAAAGTGAAGTTTGTGGGTCCCGTGCACTGTTCATGGGACCCATAGAACTGATAAAAGAGGGTTGAAAAGTCAATAAACGACGGCTACTGTTCATGAATAGTAGTCGTTGTCTCCCAAAAATCATGCGTAGCAGCAGGGAAGAAAAAAAAAAAAAGTTTCAAAACGTAAACACAAGACATGGACGTGAGATAAGTCCAATCCAAACTGCACCTAAGTTCAAACCCATGGAATCTAATGACTAGCATTATTGCCATCCCTCGCAGAATAATCAAACACAATGCTTGATGGTTGCCATTTCCAAGTAAAATTGAAATAGAATAAGCACTACATGAAAACAAAATAAGAGTAACTTCCAAAAGAAATAAGCACCACTTAGATTCTTTTGTTCAGACAATCTCTACAAAAACTGAATCCAACATATCCAGCATATATATTAATATACATATATATATATATATATATATATAGATAGATAGATATATATATGCCTCTTCCTCTGAATCAAACTCCATTCCAATAATAACACAAACCCATTAACCAAAGCAATAATAGCACAAACCAATTAACCAAAATTGACGCCAAATTAGAATCAACAAAGGAAAATTCTACAAAACCACAAAATAACTCATACCTAGAAACTAGAAATGAAAACCCAAATTAAAACTAACGAAAGCAATAATAACATAGACCCATTAACCAAAATTGACACCTAAATCAAAATCAACAAAGAAAAACTCTACCAAACCTCAAAATAACACAAACCTAGTACTAGAATTGGAAACCCAAATCAAAACTAACCAAAGCAATAATAACACAGACCCATTAACCAAAATTGACAACCAAGTCAGAATCAACAAAGAAAAACTATACCAATCTCAAAATAAGACAAACCCAGCAACTAGAATTGAAAACCTATAATGAGATTTAGTCAATACATACCAACGAATCACTTTAGTTCCAGCCAACCAATATGTGAAAATAGAGTGAGAGAGGGAGAGAGAGTTCAGAGACCTGGATTCGATAACTCAAACAATCTGAGCAAGAGAGAAGAAAAGAGAGCGTCGTAGAGAAATGTAAAAGCTGGTGAGTTTTGGGGTTTTTTTTGCTGGAGTTCTTGGAACACCCTTTCCAAATAACAATAAATATCAAAAAATTTAGTTAGTTGTCACGTTTCAAAACAATGCTGAAAAGTAGCATCTCGAGTGTCTAAAACTGAGTTTCAAGAAAAAACTCGAGTTTTTAAGTCTCGATTTGTAAGCGAATGGGTCTGATGTGGAAAAAATCCACGTGGAAATCGAGTTTTAAAAACTCGAGTTTCATAAATTGCAGGAAAACGCCACTATAGGGGTTTAAAATGTCACTATAGGGCTTAAAAACGCCATTATAGGGCTCCCTGAACTTGGTATGGGGTGATCATACTTATAAAAAAAAAATTGCAAAAAAACGCCGCTATAGTGATTTAAAACGTCACTATAGGGATTAAAAATGCCACTATAGGGCTCCCTGAAGTGTGGGGTGATCATATAAAATTTTTTTTCAGGGAAACGCCGCTATAGGGCTTTAAAACGTCACTATAGGACTTAAAAACGCCACTATAGGAACTCGAGTTTCTAATACTCGAGATCTATGTGGCATTTTCAGTCCAACTCATCCTGCAAAGCGAGTCTTTGGGACTTGAGTTTCAATATGGATCTCGAGTTTCTAAAACTCGAGATGCTACTTTTCATTATTCTTTCAACCCTTGCCTAACTTACTACATAGTTGCCCCTCACACTGCTAGTCTACCCATTCCCCCGGAGTCCTTGAGTTTGAAACAGGGGGAAAATAAAAGAGAAAAATAAATAAACGGCAATTTCACTGTTCAGTAAGTGGACATGTGTTTAAATTTTAAAAGAAATACCTAAGGTACTGTAATTTAAGGTACTATATCTAAGTTTTGCTCTATATATATATATATATATATAATGACAAAGAATAAAAATATAATATGAACGATATGTTAATTTTTATAAAATGTTATTCTATTAATTTTACTTCATAATAAGTGATATTTAATGATTATAAAACATTGTTTCATATATTATGTACTAGGGGAATGGGAGAAAATTTATACAAATTATATTTTTTTTAATCTAATTTTTCTTCTCATTAAAACAAATGAGTTTTTCGTCCCACCACTTTTCTACCCCTTGTAGATACCTCATTTTGTACTCATTAATAATCTTTGGTCTTTAGCCCCAACAATGAGCTTGGCATATGTCAACCAGGGGTAGTTAAAAGAGTTCACAATAGTTTGAAAGTAATCATAACTCAAAAGTGCTCAAATCACTTTGAAAGGGTTGTTGAAAATGATCTTTACTTACTATTTTAATCATAACTTTTGATCCACAAAGAATTGTTGAGGGAAGTTTGTTTCGTTGGAAATTAGACATCTTGGGATTCAATTTGGACTTAAATTTGCATGATTTGGATTTATATTGAGTGAGTTATGACCATTTGAAATCGGGCCATCAGTGCTGTCAAGAATTAGGGTTTTGGAAAGCATGAGTACGCATGGGATTAAGGGTGCGTACGCACCCTCGACCCTACGTATGTACCTTCATTCCTAGACCTCTAGAACTTCAATTTTAGGAGCCCAAAACATTATTCTTTGATGTAGGCCAGCCCCTTGACCCTTGGGAATGTTCAAAGACCTCTAAAAAGCTCCAAAAACTCTAGTTTTAATGTATAAATACTTAGCTTATGTCTCCAATCAAAACCCTAGCTAAAGAGAGTTTATTTTTTCCCTTCATCTTTTCTAAAACCTTAATTCTCTTTTTCAAAAATTGCACAGACCTTAGCACGTTTTTTAATGATAAAAAACCTCCCTTTAGTTAGTTCTAAGGTAGAAAGTTTGTTTTCTAATTGTTTTCAAAACCTTTTTCTAAAGAAATTGTTATTGAGTTGTGATTACTAATTTCTATTGTTTTCTCTTTAATTATCTTGTTATCTCAATCTAATCTCAGTATTGTAAACATTGAGGGGTCGGTTAAAAACCTCAAATGGTTATAATTCTTTTGACATGTATTAATTTGATTTTGGGCTAACTATAATATGTTTTGGTTGTTCTTCTATTATTTTAGTTTTATGTAAAGATTGGCATGATTATTTATTTAACGTAGTTTAGTATACTTATTTAATTTGTTACATATTTATTATTTATGTTCATACTTTGTTTCATTTTCTTTATGTTAGTTTAGTGTTTAGGGTTTCTAACATGCTTCTTAATTTCTCTGTGTTAATATCTTTGTTAACATAAAAATGTGATTTTTATTGTTTTTGTGCTGAGGATGTGTAAAAATACTCGATTATGCACGCACATGTTTTTGAATATGCATACGCACCCTGAACCTAAATTTAGGTAGATTTCTTGTTTTATTTAATTAATTGTTTTTTACATGTTTTTCTAATATATATATATTTTTTTTGAGAGAGATTCAACCTATAGCGTCCACTCCTGATGATAGCTCTTTATCATCAGACCAAAATACCAATCAGTTTTTGGTGTAGGTGGGGATTGAACTCCAGATCTCTTATACAATCATCAGAGACTTTACCAGTTGAGCTAACTAAAACCCACTAATATATTTGAATTTGAATTCTCTGTTTTAGGTTAATTATTTATGTTTATTTGCTTTTCATATTTTATTTGGTGAATCTTGCCATGTTGGGTTTAATTTGATATTTTTCCCATTGTTTTTATCTAATTGTTAGTTTTCCATATTAGTATTTGATTTTGGTTTTAGTGTGTTTCCTTTTTTTATTGTGTGATATTTAACATGTTATGTGTGTGTTATTTTGTTAAGTGCATGATGTATGTTTAGCTTAAGGATTAGGGCTCTCTTAATATGGTTTAACAACACACAATAGAGGTTGGTCCACAAGTTAGGTGGTATTGGATGCCTAACACCTTCCCAAGCCGTACCCAAACTCCGAACCCATAATTTGGTATGCATACCTATGCTTGTAAGTGAGTGGCCCAAAAGGCCCAATTTGGTTCCTAGGCCTAAACTAGGTGGCGATTCCATTCACCCTCCGCTTAGTCCACTCCAAGCCGAGACATACTTCACACGATGAAACCACTCATTGTGGGCACTTGCGCCCACACCCTCAAACCAAAAAATATGAGAGAAAATTAACATCTCTTTTATCTCCCCACTTTTCCATTCTCTCCACATTTTCTATCCCCCGTTCAAACCAACCCTTAAAGTGCTGACTTTCTTCCTCTCTAAAAGTGCTTTCTTTTCGGCTCTCTAACATCAGACCCATTTTAGGTGTTTACATGTAGGGTTAGAATTCTAAAATTGCTTTCTTTTTGCCTCTTTAACATTAGAATTCTTTCAATAAGCTTATGCTAATTTTCTTTCTTAAGCATGATTTTATATTAAGATCAAATGTCGTATATATCACAGCTTTCATGTTCAACATCTTATTAGCTGCTCTGTACGATTCTAGAAGTTAAATTACACAACTCTGCGATATTATTTCCAAAGTGGTTAAGAGAAAGTAATATTACCTTTCAAGTTTATCATTTTGCAAAGGCAGTAGGAAATCGAGAGCACCCCAAAAACTGCGGCAATGGCAACCACAACTATTACTATCACCTTCATCTTTTGCTTCCCTTTAGCTACTTCATGGTTGAATTTGCAATGAAATAGATGAAAACAAAGATCTTAGTTTGGATTGCACATCAAGATACAAATAAGTTGTACTACAGGTAAATTGATGGCACATCGATCAAAATACGAATGGTTGAATTAGCAATAGAAAAGAAAACATATTTTAGGTACACCAATGAAGACTATAGACCCATACCTTGCTCTGAAACAGAATTTAATGCAATAAAACAAATGGAAACAAAGATCTCAGTTTGGATTGCACATCAAAATACGAATAAAAGAGCATCGAAGAATATAGGCCCCTACCTTTCTCTGAAGCAGGCATTCGAATATATACATCCTGGTGTAGACTATTAGCATCCTGCCCGGTAAGTGCAATCTGTCTAATATCAATTAGATCCCCAAACCACATGGCGCAGCCACTTCCTCCATCTCTAATATTTGTGTTTGAATAAGCCATACAGGTACAGTTGTTCATACATTTCACTCTGCATTCCTCAAGATTCATACTTAGGTTCACCCAAGAATATGTGGTATCTGGCAGTTTGTACCCAAAAACTTGTCAAACCTAATTTTATCTTTATCCTGGCAGCTCAATTGGGTACTGCGTATACATCCCTTAGACCACTCGTCTGGGTTCCATGTATCTGGTGACTTAGGCTTGAATCCTTGTACACATTGACATACAGGTGACTCACCAATGATACAATTTCCATAAGCCCCACAAAAATTGTAATTGTCACAGTTGTCTTTTGGTAAATATAAGTACCGCTTCCATCGACCCATATGTAGCGCTCATACTAAGTTTGGTTCAAAACTGCTCTTGAGATTAAAGACGTGTTAATCATGTGGAACATGAAGTATAACTCGTCCTTGTTGGACACAAAACTGAAGTCGTAAACTAGGGTGGCCCTTAACTTCGGTGCACCACTGAAAACACGGCCATTCCATGGGCCAATCCGGAAGAACTTATTGGAGCCTTTCTTCATGACTATCTCAAGGTAATCATGAAGTTCAATTCCCCAACTCAGTTCTCCGAGAGATGGATCATCTAGACTCTTCCACGCAGTTAGGCACCTTTCCAGACCAGTCCTGAAGTCCCATCCAACCTTCATCCCTGGTAGCCACGTATCAGAAGGATAGTCAAAGCTTTGCCACGAATAATTTTCTGGCTTTTCTTCATTCTCTTCTCTTAATACTAGATTTCCAGAATCTAAAAGCTGTACTTTTGAATTCCCCGCTTCTTTTGTTGAATTTGCCTACCAAGCAACAGTTGAATTTTGTTTGAGAAGAACAGGACTACCTGAACTGTTTACCATCAACACGCTAGACGAGTCTTTGATTGGATTGTGCCGGTTTGCTACCCAAACAACCGTTTACCATAGGTTTCCACCAATTCTCAATTTAAGTCACGGCAATTTTCTTAGTTCCTTTTTTCTTCTTCTTTTTAAGTTCATTTTATTGGATCCCATATAGTACAATATTAAGATTTTTGGTGGGTTTTGGGGATGTGGGTTATTGGATTTCAGGGGTCGTTTGGTGGAGATGGTGGTGGTGGTGGTGGTGGTGGTGGGTCGTTTTGTTGGTGGTGGAGTATGGGAGTGGGTGACGGTTGCGGTGGGTAGTGGCTGTGCAGCTGAGATTTGGTGGTGGATCGGATTTGGTGGGTCAGGGTGAGTGTGTGGTTGAGATTTGGTGGTGGCTGAGATTTTGTGATGGTGGTGGAAGAGGAAGGTGGATGGGTTTTGTGATTTGGAAGAGGAAGGCCAGAGGTGATGGCTGGTGAAGCAGTGGCCAGAGAGATGGGTGCAGAGAGAGAGCAACAAATCAGAAAAATGGGTAGAAAGAGAGAGAGAGCGTATGTAAAGAGAGGCAGTTGAGAGAAATAATAAAAAAAATTGAGTAGAATGAATGTTTTATTGAAAAGTCTTGTAAAATAGATAAATTGATATGGGTGTTTTGTAAAAGTGATGGTATAAAATAGAAAAAGTAGGTTTTTATGTAAAATAGACGAAATCTTTTCCACGAGCTAACGTGGTTGCTCTAAGCTTTGTGAGGTACCATAGGTTTCCACCAATTCTCAATTTAAGTCACGGCAATTTTCTTAGTTCCTTTTTTCTTCTTCTTTTTAAGTTCATTTTATTGGATCCCATATAGTACAATATTAAGAACAAGACTACCTGAACTGTTTACCATCAACACGCTAGACGAGTCTTTGATTGGATTGTGCCGGTTTGCTACCCAAACAACCGTTTTAATTGGGATATTGATGTACCAAATTCCCAAGTAACAGTTAGTGGAATCCCCTGGACTGAAGAACCCCAGAACAAAGCCTCCATCTTTAGAAACCAAGGTTGTGCCCTCACTATCACTGAGGGATTGGGATTGAGTAATGTTGTCAGCGGTATGTGAGAATACAAAGTAGAAAAGAAAAAAACTGGTACTCAAAAACAGAAAAGCAGAGATGTCCATTGCTTTCTGTTCTTTGAGCTCGTAGCCAACATGTAAAAGTGACATTTATTATGATGAGTAATGACTGAGGGGGGCTGTGAAATCTATGTTTTTGTTAGAAGGTCATGTTGGACGGAACCATGTACAGACTGACGGGGCTGTGGCCCCCCAAATTTTTTTAGAATATTAAATAGTCGGTATATATTTAAGATTTTAGAAAATAAATCCAAGAAAAATTATATCTGCTCCCCTCAAGAAAATTATATTTGACCCCCTCAATTCCTAGAAAGGTAATCAGTGATAAGGTTATCTTTACCTTTAATGTGCTTAACTTGAAAAGACCATTGTGAAAACCAATTTTACCATCTGAGTAACTGGGGATGTGGGAGCATTTTCCTTTTGAATTGGAGCATCTTAGGAAAGGAAGACATGTCCATTTCTACCAAAAAATTATGTCCAAGGAGATGAAACTGAAAATTTTCAATTCCATGTTTAACTGCAAGAATTTCTTTGAAAGTAGAGTGGTAGTGAAGTTCTGAAGGCTTGAATGCACCACTTTTATAGCCATAAATACTCCTTTTGCCATCAATCTCTTCAAAAAGGGCTGCTGCCCAATATTCATCACTTGCATCTGTCTGCAATATCTGTTTGCCTGGTCTTGGAATCTGTAAAGGAGGAAACTTTTTTGCCAACCTTTTCAATTGTTGGACCGCTTCTGTGTGAGCAGAGTTCCATTCCGGAGGAGATTTCTTCAACAACTAAGCCAAACAATTCCTGTATCTGGAGACTTTTGGAATGAAGTCTGACATGTAATTTACAATTCCAAGGAATTGTTGTATCTGCCTAGCACTTGTGAGCTTGTCTGGAAATTCACTCAAAGAAGTAGCTATGTGAGGTTGCAAAGTATACTTTCCATCTGAGATATTTACTCCCAAAAAGTCTATAGAAGACTATCCTATGACCATTTACTTTTCTGAAAGCATTATTCCTTGAGATTTTACTAAATTATAAAATTCAGTGAGCAACTTGGCATGAGATTCTTCATCTTTTGAGAACAAAAGGATATCATCCACATAGATTAATGCATTGGTCAAAAGTGGCTGGAACAACATTACCATTGCTTTTTGGAATTGGGATGGAGCATTTTTTAGACCAAAAGGCATGACCGTCCATTGGTAGTGGTGGTCTGGGATGCAAAAAGTCGTCTTGTATCTTTCTTTTGGATGGATTCCTAATTGCCAAAATCCTACTTTAAAGTCAAACTATGAAAATACTTTTGCATTTGAAAGATGCTAGAAAAGAGCACTCTTGTTTGGCAAAGGAAATTTGTCATCTGCAAGAAAGTGATTAAGATCCTGGTAATTAATTACTAATTTGAATTTGCCTCAAACTTGCTCAACATTCTTATTGACATAAAAGGCTTCATATGCCCAGGGATAAGTTGTAGGTTCAATGAGGCCTTCGAAAAGGAGAGTAGATAGTTCTTGGGTGGCCAGAGCTAAATGTTCTGGGTTCATTCCTCTGTGACTGGCTTTTGTAGGGTTGACATCTTCATTTTTCTTGAATGGGAGGTATATGAAAAATTTTAGGTTTTTCCACAAAGGATTTGGATTTTTAAGAAGGAATTCAGAATGGCTGTTTGCACAACAGTCTTTGATAATCTGGAATTTCGAAGGATCAAAGGGGTCAATAGTAAATAAATGGGGTACTTGGGTCCAAGTGAGAAGATGTTGTTTGTGCATGAGTCCTTTTAAAGACCATCTGAGACTTGGTATTTGTTGAAAGAGGTCAAATCCTATGAGAAGGTCTCTGCCTGTAAGAGGGGATCCAAGAACTTGGTGTTTAATGGTTAAGGTTGGAAAGATTCTGATGAGGATAGGCTTACTTTTTAGGGTTATAAGGAATGTTTCTCCATTTGTTGCTCTAAATATTTGGTGATGGGGTAGCCAAAATTCCTCAAGTAAAATTTTGGGATGAAGGATTGTTGCTGATGCTCCTATATCAAATAAGGCTATCATCGGAATAGGTCTAGAGTAGCTATCAAGGAGAAGGTGTACTTGGGCTATGGGGGTTGGATTGTCAAGGGAGCTATAATTGGTTGGGACGTGTAAATGGTTTGGATTTCTGGGTCAGAATCATATTCACTGTCTGGATTTGAGTCTTCTTCCGAAGTAGAATAAGCCATGACTGCCAAAGCGTGAGGGGAGTAATCATCATCCAGGGAAAAGAGTGACTCCACATCCGAGAAAGGAGTATCATCTGCATGGATTTGGGCTTGTTTAAGAAGCTTTGCTGCTTTTTCCTTTTTCGGGCAATTTTTCGCAAAATGACCTGGTCTTCTGCATACAAAGCAGACTTTTGAAGTTTTTCCTTAAAACTGCTTCCTTCTAAGAAACTTCCGTTTTTTCTTCCTGAAAGTTTTTTTTTCTTTTTTCCTGTGTAATGTTTCTTCTTTCCAAAATATTTTTTGAAATGATCTCTTTTTTTCTGTGGACAGGCACAATTTTTCTCATAGCACTTTATTTGCAAGTCTTTTCTCCTACAATTGTCTTTAAGTTTGCTATAGACCTTCTCAATTTCGAAAAGAAATTTCCTTTGATTACAGAGGTTTTCCAGAGCAATGAGCACATGTTGATAAATTTCTCCCAAGGAAGCTTGTTGCAGTGTTATTTTTTGGAGATTCATTAAAAGGAAAGTTTCATCTCCTAATGGTTTAGGAAGGGAGTTGAGAAAAGTATGCTTGGCATTAACATCATCCATACCATTAAAAGAGTAGTATCTCCTTGACATTCTGTCAAAATGTTTCTCCAAATCTTTCCTTTCAAATGAGCAACATTTCATCAAGAGGAATTCTTCTTGGGCTACTTCTGTGTAATGAGTCACTGAGCCAAGAAATTTATTATGGACAATTGTGAAAAAATCTTCCAACGTGTTGCATTGAGCTGCCTGTCTTTGTCTGTATTCTCCTAGATTGATCCACCATTCTCTTAGTCTTCCTGTAATCCTTGCCACAAATTTAGCAATAATCTGGGCAACAGTGGCATTCGGGGCTTGAAGTTCAGCAATACACCAGGAATACATGCTAAAGATCTCATCATGCCATTTGGAAGGAGGAGCATTATCCAGGGTGAACAAATGTTTTGAATCTGTAGTTGGCGAATAAGCCAACTTTGTTTGGTATTCTGGGATAAAGGGTGGTGGAGGGGATGGAGGCTTTTTAGGATGAAGAACATCATCTTCTTCTACCTTTGGTTCATCATTCATCATAAATACCTCTTCCAAGCCAAGGTTAGACAAATCTAGGTCAGTATCCTCAATTATTGGAAGCACTAGAGGTTCTCTTGAGTCATTAAGGGTGAGGGTTTTTAGGAATGATGAAATTGGATTTGGGGGATCAGTGTCCACAGCCAACATGTTCATATCTGGGGGTCTTGAAGAAGCACCAACAGTTGGATCTGGGGATTGGCATACTTGTTCTTTATCTTTTTTCATGGGGGGAAATGTCCTTTTGAGGGCTAGCTTGTGGTTCTGGTTGGGGTGGAACTGGATTTGTAATACTAGGGAAAATTCCACTTGGTCTAAAAGGATTATGATCAGGATGTGTCATGGCTACTGGTTGTAGGTTTTGAAAAGGAGAAGCTGATAAGAATGGTGAGGTCAGAGGCATGGCTAGGTCTTTGTATAATAATTGTCGAGGCTGGTAGGGCATATGAACATGCATTGGGAGAATCTGAGTAGCTTCTTTCTATGAACCTTCCATAGATTGGAGTTGTAGCAACAACTGCTTTTTCTCTTTTTCTTTTTGTCCAATAAGAGGAAAGGAGACCGACAAGTCCTAAATAAATAAATAAAAAAAAAAAAATTAATCAACAAACCAAAGTTAGCGTGCGTGTTATTAAAGATAATAGCATAAGTTTGTTAGAGTTTGTGTTTGATTTAAATTTTGATGAGATCATTTTTCCTGAAAATCCTATTAAAATTGTTCAAAATAAAGATAAAGATTTTTTAGAATTTAACTCTATCATGGACTCTTTAAAATCTTATCACCACATCATCAACTATTTAAATAAATAACTAATGGAGATCTAACCATGTATTTAGTATGTTTAAGGTTTAACTTTTCCCTTTGGTTATGTACTCCTATAAACCGCCTCCTTCCTCCTCATTTCCTCCCTTAGATGGTTTGTATTAAGTATATCATGCTTTGTACCATTTGTCCTCATCCCTACAGTATGGCGACCCCTATTTATTTTCTTGCACCTATATTTTGGGCCATGCTCTAAGGATGTAGGCATTTACTTTCTTACTCCATGTGCTAGCAATGTGCATGATGTATGTATATATATACATGCTCGCCCCCTTTCGGTGTGATTGTCACAGTCCGTGTCACCTAAGGCAAGCGATGCCTAATTTCCGCTGCGAAAGTAAGGTGACTTGTCACTAGATTTTTGCAGTGGAAATCTGGCACAATGCTCCTACGCCTTAGGAAAGCATATATTGGGACCATGCCCTTTGAAAAGCCAAAATCTCAAAGCCCCCATGTATGGAAAGCCTCGAAAGCCAATGTCGAAATCATGTTTTTACTGCCAATCTCTGAAAATTAAGGTTTCGTCAAAATAAAGGACCGTCCTTGGACAGGCGTTATGGAGTGCCTAACACTTTCCCCACACGTAACCAAACTTTCGGACCTAAGAATCAAGATTTTCTTGCTATCCACATTAGATTAGGAAAAATGACATTTTTTCTTAACTTAGGATTGGTAATAAAATCAACTAGAAACAGGTGACCAATCACACCTTAGAAAAACCCAATGATTGGTGGCCACTCCACTTACCTTTGGTAATCCCTTAAAATTTGGCCCTGATTTCTGCCATAATGCCAAAGGTAGACCTACCTTCCTCCACTGAGAGAGAGAGAGAGAGAGAGAGCACTTGAAGCTCTGTGTGAACAATATGCATATCATTCGAGAGGGGCCCTCCAACGGGGCCCCGTATGCGCAGATTGTCACCACGGCGGGTGATCAAACAAAACCATAATCTTTGGAGCTTTTGAGAATTTAGCCTTTAGAGCTTTTGATAAAACCACAATCTTTGGACATTGGCTTTCAAAAATACAAAAATTGGCATTGGCTTCCAGGGCTTTCCTTTTGAAAAAGGCTTCTGCTATATCTTAGTAGACCATTTTCAAAAGGGCAAAAAATCTTTTTCCAAAAAATTCCTTTTCAAGAGGGTGGCTTTCAGGTATTTTCACATGGGGCTTTACTTGCTTTTCTCACATGCTTTACAGCTTTCCTCACATGCAAACATAAGGTAGCAAAATTTAATTTCTGCTACACCTTTATCCACTTTCCATATATATATATATATATGCTGTGCTTTGAAAAAGTCTTTCCCCTTCATTAAGGATTGCATGACATATACACCCTTTTTGAGCTGGACCCGAGCTCTGCACTACTAGCATAGTCATAATTCTTTAGGGATTTCATCACCCTATTTGCAGATGCCCAGACACACACATTGGTAGTGTTACCTATAGTTAGTTTGGGGCTGATGTTGTAGGCACTTCTGGGTCCATGGGTGGACAAGAATAGCTGAAAAGGCCCCCTCGATCCATCCTACCCCATAACTTCCATGAATGGACGGGTATGGCGATTGAATACCCTAGGACAGGAACCACCTACCAATTAAGCCTTTGCATACAGTTGGCCTAGTTATGTTAAACTCGTGACGACTAGATCAAGCCCAAAGCCCATCAGGACTAGGTGAAACCTAAAGAGTGAATGTGCAAGCCTAGAAAAGGATACCCTTATAAGGCTAGGAAATTGTGCTCTACTCCAGGCTCCTTCTATCCTGTTTGCACAGTATCCATGATCAAACCCTAGGAAAAGCAACCCTGTTGCTTGTACATGTTAGACCATACCCTATTCTTAAGGGTTTACAACCCTACAAGGGCCTTCATGTATACATTAATTGGTTCCGTCACCTAATTGTACAAAGATAAAATTTGTGGCAAGTAACTGAAACTCTGTTCAAAGGGGAGGTGTTGCCGAAAAACTGTCAGAGATCCAAAGGTCCAAGAGGTCCATATTGCCCAAATTTTCAAGATGTCAAAATTGCCAAGAAGATCTAGATGTCAAGAATCCAAGGACTTCCCAAAGAGATCCAAAGGTCCAAGAGGTCCATGTTGCCCAAATTGTCAAGATGTCAAAATTGCCAAGAAGACCTAGATGTCAAGAATCTAGGAGCACCCCTAAAAGGTCCAAGGTCAAAGAGATCCAAGTGTTCAAGAGCTTCCCCAAAAAGTCTACGTTGTTAGAAGCCGAGTTTTTCCTTGCAATTGCATTTCATTGTATTGTAAAAGGCCCACTGTTAGAGTCAATGAACCCAGCTTTGTAAAAACAAGTCTTGTGCCAGCATGTAATCAAGGAAGGGTCCTTCCTGCATAATTAAGCATGTCATGAAAGTTTCGGTTACTTGCCAAACTTGTGCATTAATCTCACATCATAGTAGAAACTCACCATGATAAATACCCGATCAAGTGTGTAAGGCCAAATTTTTCTGAAAATGGTAGGTGCATGTTAAATAGCAAAAGCATAAACTAACTTGATTTTGGTCTTGTGTTTCCACATTGTCAAACGCATCCCGTTTCTTTCACTTCCTGCTTTTCCCAGGATCAAAAGATTGCTAAAAAGAAACAGGCTAAGCTATCGCCACATCGTGATCCCATCGTCACTAGGTCTTGTGCAAGAGAGATGTCTAAAAATGGGCCTTTGGCTCCTAAAGTGAGTTTTGCCGAGTTCGCTTAGATGAAAGAGCAAATGTCAAAATTGATGCGCATGGAACAACAGCTTAAAGGATGTGACGCCAAGGTTGAAGAAGGAGATATCCATATGGTGGCTGAAGATAGGGGGTACAATTGGCTAAGTCGTTACCTATCCAAAAGGCCAAAGGAAATTTGCATCTCATAGGGAATCTAGGGAAGAAGCCAAAGAAGCCCCACCACTTCCCCATGTCTGTTATCGAGTTATTCTCCTCTCTATTAAATAAGGGATTAATTGTTTCAGTCGTCCTTAAGCTGGTTACCAATCTTCCAGAAGGTTACGACCCTTCAAAGACTTGTAAGTTTCACTATGATGCTTCGAGGAATTCAACAGAAGAATGTCACCTATTAAGGGATAAGTTCCAAAGCCTGATTGATAGTGGTGCCTTAATATTCGAGGGTGCTACGCAGTCCAAAGTTGCCACTACCATAACCTTTGATGCTCAGGGTGAGGAAGTGAATGCAATAATGAAAGATGTGGATGACTGTCTTGATCCAAATCTGCATAGGTACTCGGATAGCCTTTTTGTGGCTCTAGTGGATGTAGGATACATACACCCAAAGGAATTGAAAAAGCAAGGAAGTACAGGTGAGACTTGTAAATACAATTTAAGAGCACAGGGACACTCATTAGAAGATTGTGACGAGTTCAACAAGGAGGTCTAGAGCCTAATTGACCAAGGAATTATTTGGTGGGGAAAATCATAAGAAGTTGAGTGTTGTATAGCCTCTAACGAGCAGCTTACACTTGTCGGGTTGAATACAGGGATTGAGAATTTGGAAAATCAGTAGGATAGACTTCTCCACCTTGTGCATCGGCTGATTGACCTTCGCATTAACACCTCAACAAGTAACCTAACCTGTGGAGTCGATGTTAGGGATGCCTTAGCACCTATAAGACATGCCAATGAAAGATTATATGTTGAAAAGAGATCTGCGGGACCTTGAAGGCAAAAGAGTCATGTGGCTCCCACAATCAAACTCCTCAAGGAATAAGCCAACAAGGCAAAGACAATCCAAGCAAAATGGTGACGCTCCTGTGAGACAAATGGTACTAGCTCGACAAGTCAAGAGGCACTGGAAAAGTTTCCTCCCTTTCCTATGTCAATTTCGCAATTATATCATATATTGTTGAGGCCCCAATTTTGCCAAGACGTATGATCGATTCCCCTTTGGGTGAGTCTGGCCCGCGAAAGACATGTGAGCACCACTTTGGTAGCCTAGGACATAGCCTAGAAGAGTGCAAGTCCCTTAGGGGGACGATCTAAGGCTTGATCGACAATAACATCATTCAATTTGAAAATGCCACAATAACCAATTCATCTCCAACGAGCTATGAGGATTAGATTAATGTGTTTATCAAGAACAAAGGTCAAGGGGGCTCATTCATTACAAGCCTCCCTACGACTCCATATCCTTATAGAGTACCGTACCCTTCTTTGTTACTGAACAAAGGTAATCTAGGGAGCGACATTTCCCAATCAAGTGACATAGCTACCTTAGACCTTTTGTTAGTCTTGTTATCCATGCTATTGCCAATACTGTTAAAAGTGAAGTTGGTAGAATTGATGGCATCTGAGATCCAACCAAAACTTGCATCAAAGACTTACAATTCTAAAAATCATTGCGACTATCATAGGGTGATGGTTGGCCACTCCACTAACATGTTCTAGCTACTCAAGTAGAAGGTTCAAGGTCTTATCAAAGGTGGCTGGATAGAGCCCAAAGTGCTTATTGTCCACATCAATTGGAGAACTAGATATTCAGACGGTTCTTACAAGGAAACCAAGACCTAGAATTGCTCCTCAAAAGCTTGAGCTTATACGCCCGAGTAGATGGACAGCCAAGCCATGTTTCTCAAGAGCGCACCCAACTTAAAGTAGTGCCAAGTTGGCCATATGCTGTGGAAGAAGTCCCCAAAACCAAACATCATCTCACTATCTTTATGCTTTTGTTATTCTCGCATTTCCTGTTTCCTTTATGTTATTATCTTTGAGCATGAGACAATTTAAATTCAGTTTGTAATTAAGCTTTGAGACTCTTCCTGAGCCCTAAGCACACTACCTAAGCGCCATGTACGATAATGATCCTTTTTATTAGTGTAATATTTTGTCCTACTAGGGTTTGTTTTTCTTGGACAGTTTCTAACCTCCCCTCTTTCATTTCCATGGTTGACTTATTAGGGTAAAATATGGAAATTCCCAACATCTTTACGCGAGCGATACCAAAATCTTGATGGCGTGATCCAAATTTAATCCCAAGCACAAAATAACGAACGGATGACAGCTTCAAGATTCCGATCTTGGTGGGAGACACATGGATTTAGCCGTTCTCATTATAATACTAGGGCAGATTTTTAGTGCTCTCATTCCCCTAAGACCACTAAAAATCCATCTTGTGTACCCCTACATTATCCATGAAGAGTAGCTACCACAATCCTAGGAGCAGAATTTTACCAAAAAAAAAATCAGAGTTAATCCATACAGTTTGCAAGCTACTTCGTCAAGGCATCTCAAAAGGCTGAAAAGAATCCAACATCTCTCAAGCAAGATTAAATAGCTCAAGTTTCGTTAGCATCAAGTTGCCTCAGTAAGCTTTTCCTTTGAGTCTTCCTTAGAAAAATCTTCTTTGGCCTTCGGCTAATATGGGTGTTTCCTTTTGGTATTTCCCTAAGACAATATCTTCAAGTTCCCTTCAAGGAAAAAATCATCTTGCCTTCGAGTAGTTTCCTTCGGGTTCCTCCCAAACAAATATTCCTTCAGGTCTTCCTAAAAAAAAAATTTCTCTTACCTTCGGGTCTTCCAAAAAAAAGTCCTCCCTTTCTCCAAGTATCTTGAGATGTCTTTGGGTTTCTTGATATGTGAATCCTCACACCCTTCAATTGAAAATCTCACCAAGTTGTGGAAGTGATTGAGAGACCTTGGAAAATGCCACACTGGGGCAGGTTTTTTTTTTTTTTTTTTCACATAGTCTCTCCCCTCCGAAGGGACTTCTTTACAATAGCCTCGACAACATTTTGAGCTTTAGCAAGGGCTAATGTCGCAATTTCTTTGCAAGGCCATTAGAAGATCTAATAACTTGCTCAAAGCATTCCTTGAAAGCTTGACTTCAACGTTGACAATAAAAAAGGGTGAACCAAGCCTACATTCAAGGAGAATCATGAACTGTCTCCAGTTTTATCGGATCTTGCCACGAGCAAAGCATTCATTTAACTTGGACCATTTCCTTCTCAGGAACATTCAAACAGTATGGGGACCACCTCAGTCATGGTGATTCACTTGACAAATCTCAAATCCATAAGAAATTAGCTCCGGCTACTTAAGCAATATAGTGTCAGAACTTGCTTGTAATGAGTGCCCACATGTGGACCATGGAGGAAAAGTAAAGGGATTAAATTTGGTCGAATGGGAGCCAAAATGCTTCCAATTTTATCGGGTTTGTCATAGCTCGGACATGTTACTAACTCCCTTCAACCAATTTCCTTTTCAGGGACATGCTTTAATTAAGTCAAAGAGACATCATTCATATTGTATTCTTCAATGAATAGTGACGACCAAACATTTGACCATTTGTGATAGAACCATTCACCTGCTCAACACTCGGGTGATAGTGCCCCATCAAAATTTCAGGGAATTGCATTAACATCCCTTCTTGTTGTACTCATGTCACCTTTATTAGGTCTCTAATGTGGCACATTGCCTTGAAAGGTCATCTCAACGATTGACATGAAAACAAAGTTTGTTACTTGTGCCTCACAAGAATCTTCATCACAAATCAGAAAATCTTCATCCCAAAAAGTATGCCAAACATGGAATCAATTCCTTAAGGCTTCTTTACAAGGGGAAGACCTCCATTCCTTAAGTGGATCTTTGCGAAAGCTTCTGGGTATTGGGAATGCCATCCATCTGAAATATTGGAACCTAGATTTGGCCTTGTCACTACATCCTAAACACTATTTCAACAAAATCTTCTCTCATTTTGGTTGGCTTAAGTTTGTTGCAATCTTGTATACATTTTTCAAAAAAAAAAAAAAAAAAAAAAGAGAGATTTTTCAAAATAAGATCAAAGCATAAATGTTCAAATTAAAACATCAAATCATGAAAATTTGTGTTTTAAAGCACATGCATCTTCTAAGAGTAGCAAGTCAATGCCAAAACCCCTTTTGTGGGAAAAGAGTTGTTTGAGTGAAGTGGTTGTCCCTTACTAGGGATAAGGGGCATGTGATCCCCAAACACTCATCTCATGATATACCATCTCAACAACTTCACATTCCTGAAACATTCACCCCTCTTGCAAAGTGCACATTCAATTCTTGACAATCAACCCCCCCGGGGAGGTCCTACCCAAGATTGGTGTGGACTCTGAATCAGTGAATGACCATATGTTCAAGTTTCATTGACCAACTAATTGGATTTGAAATGATGGAGGCATTTGTTTTAGCTATCCAAACGGTTATATCACTTGATAGCCCTTTTGAGCCAGAAAGAAAATGTTTTTCAAAAATCACCCAAATTTATAATTTGGTGCATAAGCCCCTAAGGCTAAGAAGTAAGCGTTCAAGATGATGGAGAAAGGCATTCATTTCACCGCCATCCCGCTTTCAGAGAAATATCCCTTGCTAGCCTAGTTGAGCTTGTTGAATTCTTTTCTTGATTTAACTCAGCCAAGGATTACCCCCCACACTGGGGTGAGTTAAATGGTTACAAGGACCTCAAGCTAGGTGACTTCCAATATTTGAGTCCAACAAATGAGTCTCTAATTGAAAAAAGAAAAAAAAATAGCCCAAATTGAATGACAAAAGTCATGGGCAATCAAGTCAAATAAAGCCCCAAAAATGAAATGGGCAAAATTCAAGAAATGGACTCGAATTGAGGATATAGCCGAGCATGAGAGCTTTCGATGAAGTCTAATCCTTGACTTTAGGAGACCCTTCAAAGAATTGCACAGCCAAAATATCCTTCCGTGAGCCTTGGAAACCCATATCCTTACATTACGGTCTTAAGAAAGTCCTTCCTAACTGAGTGCAACTACTTAGTCTATGGAGCTTATGCCAAATTATCACCCACATGTGAAAGTTTTGAGCCTGATATCATTCATTTCAAGCACCCAATTAACCCCAAGGCCACATTACAACCTAATGAAATACCTCACTGATCACTAAGGATCAGTTGGTCATGGCATATTGAACATTTGCTCAATCATCAATGATGGAATCATCTGCATATGCCAAGGCATCATGCCTTAAAAAGGGTAGGGTCCTCTCCCAACCAACTCGAAGAGTTCAAAAAAAAGAGCCAAACCCATCATTCATGTTTTCCTACATAGCTTAAAAAGGGACACCCATGCATTTGGTAAACACAAGCACTTTGCTCAAGAAATCCTTGCTTGTAAGCATGTTCCCTATCCAGGGTAAATGATAGCCACCGAGCACGTACACTCACAAACCGCATACGAAACATGGCCTTAACGAGCCTCTCTTGTGGTATATGCATTTAAATAGATTTTCATGATCATGAATGAATTTCCAAAATTTTTGAATCAGGTTTTGAAAACTGATTGAAACAGAAGGGAAAAATAATGACCCTCAAAGATTTCAAATCCTCCAAACTTTTCAAGTCCAAAAAAAAATCCTTGAGGGTAATTCATTTCTTCCCTAGGAATGTCCAGAAAAATGAGGTTTCAAGATTGCAACAACTTATGCAAGCCTACCTTCATCATTACCAGGCATCTTTAAAAAGACTAGAACCCCAAGAGATTCAAATGCTCAACCCCGGGTTTTGAAATACTGTTTGAGCATCACTCCCCTAAAAACTTTTCAAGCCTCTCAAACTCATTCCAATAGAGAATGTTTGAGTCATTGCTTCAAACATGACCCTCAATGCCCAAGGGTTAGCCCTAGTCTTAATCCTAATACTGGGGCAGTTTTATTTCTGACATTTTCAAACCATAGATGGTATTCCCTTTATCCAGTGCAATTCATGATATCCACTAGGAGAAAGAGGAATCTCTCCCCGTGAGAGCCTGAATAGGTGCCCAGCATGCACAATTCATCAAAACCACATAGAACACAGAATTAAGGCCATTCTTGTTTAGCTATGACCAAGAGTGTCAGCATTTCCAAGAGGGGACCTTCCCCAAAATTTGAATCCAGAGTCTAGCAAATCAAGGAACCCATTGTGGTATAATCATCTAGTACAAGCTCAAATTTATGTCAAGTCAGTCCACCGATCCAGAACCATGCAAAATCCTATACTGGGGCAGTTTATTTTGTGTGGTTCAGCCCATTTTGTGCTAATCAGTATGCAAGAACGGGTCCACCCCGTTGGGAACTTTTCCTCTCATGTCAAGAACCGCACAAAACCTACACTAGGGTAGTTTTATTTTGTGCGATCTCTCCCTTTTTCATCTCCTTTAGTGGATTGATCACTATCAGATTGAATCAACAAACCCGTGAGGATATGGTGTGATGCAAGTGCTACCAATATTACAGATACAGTAGTAGCCCTTTGAAAGGCAATTTCCAGAATTGTACATGTAAGTCCCACCTAGAGGCATTGTTCTTGCACACATCATTAGCCCTCTCAAAGGCATTTTTTCCAAAGCTATACATGTGAGTCCTACCTAGAGGCATTGTTTCTTGCATACATGAGTAGCCCTTTGAAAGGAGACATCCAGAGTTGTACATGTAAGTCCTACCCAGAGAAATTATTTCTTGCATACAATAGCAACCCTTTGAAAGGCGACATCTAGAGTTGTACATGTAAGTCCTACCTAGAGGCATTGTTTCTTGCATACAACAGTAGTCATCTCAAAGGCAGTTTCCAGAAGTATACATATAAGTCCTAACTCGAGGCATTGTGTTTTATGTACCTTGGCAACCTTTTCAAAGGTGACTTCCTAAAACTGTGCATGAAGCTACAAAGAGATAACATCATACATCAAGCCCCACTGTGGGGAGATATAACACACACATGTCCAAGCCTATCAAGAGGCGATGCATAATATACATACATGCCCACGCAGGGGCTACATCAATGCTACAATAGGAAGCTAACCCTACTGGAAATCATCACCCCCGTAGTCAAAGTGAATCTGCAAAACCCGAGCTGCCTGCTCGCCAGCCAAAGCAGTCTCATCATTAGATGAGGAGTCCTCATAGGACGTAGTGTGAACGGGGGCCTTCCCTCGGTCTCCCCTGGAACTAGCTCTCCTGGACATAATCTATAAAACAACAAGAAATTTAAACATAAGTGGTAAGCCCATGAGTTAAATGGAAATGTAGGTGAACTAATGCTTTTCCTAATCATGATATGCAGGTATGTTAAAAACATGTTCTCACGAGAAAGCAGATTCGTACACATAATCTCTAGTGGGTGATAATGGTCGTGCCTATGCTCGCATTTCTACAGTGGGTGATAACGGCCGTGCTGTATGCTCGCATTCTATAATGGGTGATAGCAACTATGCCGTGCCATATGCTCGCATTCTACAGTGGGTGATAGTGGCCATGTCGTATGCTTGCATTCTATAGTGGGTGATAGCGGCCATGTCGTATGCTCACGTTCTATAGTGGGTGATAGCGGCTATGCCATATGCTCGCGTTCTACAGTGGATGATAGCAGCCGTGCCGTATGCTTGCATTCGCAGTGGGTGATAGCGGCCGTATCGTATGCTCACATCCCTTCTTGAGGTAATAGCGACCGTGTCATATACCTCGCACCATCACAATTATCAAGTCTTCAAACAAATTCCAAATTCACATTTGCAGTGGGTGATAGCGATTGTGCAGTATGCTTACATTACTTCTTGAGGTAATAGCAACCGTGTCATGCACCTAGTGCCACCACAGTTATCAAGTTCCTGAAGAAGTTCCATGCCCACATCCCATCTTAAAGTAATAGCGACCGTGTCGTATGCCTCGCGCCATCATAGTCATCAAATTCCTAAAGAAGTCTTGAGTTCCTAATCTACCCTGGGTGATAGCGGCCGTGCTGTATGCTTACATCCCATCTAGAGGTAATAGCGACTATGTCGTACACCTCTCAAAAAGAGATTCAGGTGCTTGGGTCCTAGTTGCAATCCATGCAAAAGAATACAAAGCTTTGGTCCTAGTTACAATCTACCAAAATTAAAAGATGAAACACTTATCTACCTATCCAAAAAGAGTCTAGTCTTCTAGAGTCTGGTCTTCTAGACTCTAATGACCAATATACCCTTTTTCTGAATGATGATGAATGATATGTTATAATGCACATGACAAACACTTGTAAAAAATTAACTTAAATAAATTTGCCTTATGGAAGTGTCCTCTTTTTAAAGAAAATTTAGATCTGTCTTGGAAATTAAAATAATAAGACTTGGTTTGTAAAAAAAAAAAAAAAAAAAAAAAAAAAAAAAAAAAAAAAAAAAAAAATCAGATATGTTTTTGTAAAGGGTAAAAAACAAGATTTTATCAAGAAAAATCAAATCTGTTTTGTGTAAAGTTAGAAAAAATTTGGTTTATTAAAAAAAATCAGATTTGTTTTTTGTAAAGTTAAAAAAAAAAATGATTTTGTTAAAAAGAATCATGTCTATTTTTGTAAATTTTTTTTATTTTTTATTTTTAAAGTAATCTTATCAAGAAAAACCAGATTTGTGTTTTATAAAAAAAATAAATAAATAAAAAAAGAGATTTTGAAAAGAATCAGATCTGATTTGTGTAAAGTAATAAAAATTATTTTATTTGTAAAAAATCAAATTTGTTGTTGGACATTAAAAAAAAAAAAAAAAAAAAAAAAAAAAAAAAAAAAAAAAAAACAAGACTTTTGAAAGAGGATCCACATTCATGTGACAAATTTATTATGCATGCATCACATATTAAAAAACTTTAACCTATTTGCAATTTTATAACAAAGAAAACTTTTTAGAAAAAGAAATCAGATCTGTATTTAATGAAAATACAAATTAGTTTAGAGTTTAGAAAAAATCAGATCTATATTTGATGAAAATACAGATCAGTTTTGGGTTTTGAAAAAAATCAGATCTGTATTTAATGAAAATACAGATCAGTTTTGAATTTTCATAAAAGAGTTTTGATATTCGTTGCAGATTTCGAAGTCAAAAAGAAAGAATTGAAATAAACAATCATCTGAGGTTTCTAAGCATGACAGTTATATATTAAGAACAAGACATCATAAAACATAAAGCAAAATCATACTAATTAATGGAAGAAGAAAAGAATGAATGAAAGAAAGAAAAAAAAAAAACAGAATACTTCTTGCATGAGCGTGCTCTTCTAATGAAAGAATATTTTAAAAATCAAAGAAGTTTGTTCACCTCATTGAAGTCTAAAATTCTTTACTTACAAAAAAGAAGTTCCTAAAGCAAAATTCTCTAGAACGTCTTTAACATAAAGGGAGTGGAAAAGTTAAAAAAGAAGAGCCTTTAATTCTGATTTTTTCCCTCTATTTATAGAGGTTGGGATGCTTAAAAAATAAGTTGAATGAGATCAGATACGAATTGGAACGCGTCTGTATCTCTAAAAATCCGAAAAAGATAGGATTTATCTCAATCAGGGGTCCCTAGGCCGGGCTGAGCTTTTGGGCCAGTCGGCACTCCAAGAGTGCCGAATGGCCCTCTTGGGTGCTAAGTCCGCTTTGAGTTTTGGTCCAATTTGGACTCCTTTTTTGAGAATTTTTGAGTCGGGAATTGCACCTAGACGTGTTTTTAATCTATAGTCTAAAAATTAATCCCTTTTTCTTGATATTAAGGTCTTTGAAGTGATAATTATCTTGTAGATAAATATTCCAAAGAGACTTGATTATCCATAATTTCTTTGTTATCTGATTATCCACTTTATTCCCATGCAAGCAAGCCTATTTTTGACACAACTAACAACCAATCACAAAATTATTTAATTAATTTTAACTATTTAACCAATCAGAATTAATTTGAATTAATCACGCGTGATCGGCTCCACCTAAACAAAATGCATGCAAACCTTGAAAACTTGATCATGTGATATCTTTCAATCTGATGGTTTGATTTGGAAATCGAACATACCGTCGCCATCGTTAGAATCTCAAGATCATTTTTATGATATGTAATGAATGAATTAACACAAGTAATGCAACTCTAAATTTTGGTATATGAATGGTCACTCTAGCTATCTTCCAAGATTAAATTATGGGTGTAAAATCGAGTGTTTATATGCTCATCATTAGAAGCCTCATCAAAATCAGAAACCTATGTCTTCACAACGGGCTCATCATCAAAATACTTAAGGACCTCCTCGGATCCCTCATCATGGGACAAGTCTGCATTGGGCCCCCGGGTGGCAGAGGTAGGAATAGAAGAC
The DNA here is from genome assembly GCF_001633185.2 of Quercus lobata. Taxonomy (NCBI): domain Eukaryota; kingdom Viridiplantae; phylum Streptophyta; class Magnoliopsida; order Fagales; family Fagaceae; genus Quercus; species Quercus lobata. The sequence goes on along the minus strand of NC_044911.1, from coordinate 14,982,908 downwards.
AAGGTGAAAACCAATGAGTACCCATCCTTAATGGCCCGTGAAAAGGTAGCAAAGGAATCACTGGCAGAAATAACAGGTGGAGGAGTAACGGGAGGGGTGCTCTCAGCCTGAGTCATCACCAGGGAAGTGGCTCCCTTTTAAGGAGTAGCAAGTTCAGTAGGAACAAGGGCATTCTCCCTAATGATGCCTTCCTCAACAATGGTACCCTCCTTACATGGAACAAGAAGGAGGAACTGGGACTTTAGCAGAAACCTCCCTAGTAACAGCAACAACAATGTCAGTACCCACAAAGAAGCCCTCTATAGAGACATCAATAGCAACAGGAGTCCCTTCACTCGTGGGGTGGCAGATAGAAACGGGCTTAGCGTCAATCTAAAAAAAATGAAATGGAGAAGGGTGAGTAAGCTAAAGGAAATGTGGAATACTTGCATGAATAAGGGAAAGCGAGGCAGAGGAAGAAATATACCTCAACATTAGGCTCATCAAGCAATATGGGGTGAGCAGTAGAAGTGTCCTCTTTATGCTTAAATAGCCAAAGAAAAGTTAGATGTATGCATATGGTTAATCGCAAGAAAGCACACTAAATGACTAAAATAAAGAAGACAAGGAAATTAGAGATAACATACTCTCCTCTCAGTAGTGGCAGATGGGGCTGAGGGAGATGTCTTCTCTTACTGCCATGGGTCCTGCTAGATGGAGGAGCATCTAAAGGCTACCTCAGTATGGGAGGCCTGGTCTAGGCTGTAATTGACCTCCTGGTGGAACGGGCTCTAGCAGAAAGAGGAGGCGTACTCTCGAGGACTATGCTACCAATGGGTGGTCTTAAAGCAAAATGACATTCTATTGTTAATTGGGACAATTTCATGGGTTTAGGTAAGCTGAGGAAGATTAGAATTCTTTGGATTTTGTACCTTTGGCTCAATGGGATCCTAATAGGGGTCTGGATTTAATAACAGAGGAGGCTGACTCTTTTGCGAGGTATGACTTGGAACCTTCAGTTTAGGTGAGAAGGATGATTAAAAGCTTTGATAAATTCGTGGGTTTTTCTATTGATACTAGTGAGAGGCAGTGTATTTCTTTCTTTAAACAACTTGAGAAAGTGTGGGAAAGACAAGCTGCTGCAGGTAGTCTTTGTCGTACTTTTTCTTCAAATAAAAAAGGTATAAGGGAATTAAGGAATTTAGTTTCTACTATTAATTATGATGAGCAATCTGGTAGACGAACCAAAGGAATGTGAATTCCATTAGGATGGGCTCAGATCATTGTCCATGAACTTGAAACTCTTATCTTAGAATGTTAGAGGATTAAACAATCCTCATAAAAGGGATACTGTGAAGAATTCACTCAAGGAGTGGAAGTGTGATGTCGTGTGTTTTCATGAAACTAAATTGGACTGTACCAATTCTTCTGTTATGAAAAGTTTTTGGGGTAGCCCTTTGGTAGATTGGGTATCTTTGGATGCTATTCACAAAACAGGGGGAGTTCTCTTGACTTGGGATAAAAGGGTGTATGAGAAAATTGATTACATGATTGGTAGTTTTTCTGTTTCTATCTTGTTGAAGGGTGTGGCAAATGGATTGCGAGGGGGCTTCTCTAAGGATGTAGGCATTTACTTTCCTACTCTGTGTGCTTGCATTGTGCATGATATTTGTATATATATATCTGCTCACCCCTTCCGACGTGATTGTCACAGTCCATATCACCTAAGGCAAAGCAATGCCTAATTTCCGCTGTGAAAGTAAGGTGACATGTTTCTAGATTTTCGCCATGGAAATATGGTACTTTGCCCGAATGCCTTAGGAAAGTATAGATTGGGACCACACCCATTCAACAGCCAAACCTCAAAGCCCCCCATGCATGCAAAGCCCCGAAAGCCAATGCCAAAATCATGTTTTTTATTGCCAATCTCCAAAAATTAAGGTTTTATCAAAACAAAGGATTGTCCTTTGACAGGCGTTGTGGGGTGCCTAACACCTTCCCACACGTAACCAAACTTCTAGACTCAAGAATCAAGAATTTTTTCCATCCACATTAGATTAGGAAAAATGTTATTTTTCTTAGCCTAGGATTGGAAATAAAATCTGTACATTTTTAGACCCCTTAAAACCCAAGTTGTTTAACCTAGTTATTTAGCCAAGTGATTACTTAGATAAATTATTCAGATCTGGGTTAACACAATCAAATCATATCATGTAAATAATGTGGAAAAGTAAATAACACAACGATATAATAACCTAAGAAAACTAAATCAATAAAAAACCTGGGGAGGATTTAACCTAGCTATCATCAAGGTAAAAACAGATCCACTATGAAAGAATTAAAGTTTTTACAATAAGACTTATACCACTAACATCCTATTGCTACCTCGTGAAAAAAACTTACTACCATGACCACATGACAGCTCCGAATCCACTGACTACTTCTTTCCTTGATCTACTGCAACCACAAGTTCTCCTACTTGTGACTTTGAGACTCCACTCAAAGATTTTAGATCTTCTTTAAGTTCTTTATGCAACAACTGAAGCAATCACCAAGTTCTTGACATAAATCTTAATAACCCTAAGTGTGTATGAAGGTAAACACCTCTAGATCTTACAAGAAATTCAACACACAACACATCAACAACCACTAAAACGTAGCTAGGGTTTTTCCTTTTATACTTGGAGTAAAATATAAAACCCTACACGTTAAACCAGGCTTGGGCTGAGTTGGAAATTTTGCAGAAAAAATAATCTACACGAGGTTCGATCGATCGAGCCTTGCAGATTTAGCCAATAAATCCTGCAATTCACTCGATTCCAACTTTATACATAAACACACTTTGAGTAGCCTAAATCTAGACTCTAATTTTTTATCACGGTTTGCCAACACATTACATATTGAAGTTCTAATACATTTAGTTCCTAAAGTCTAAAAACCTAACAAAATTAATTCGAAATAGGTGACCAATCACACCTTAGAAAAACCCAATGATTGGTGGCGACTTCACTTACCTTTGACAATCACTTCCTCCACCGAGAGAGACAGCACCCGAAGCACCGCGCGAACCACATAATTATCGAGAGGTGCCTCTAACAAGCCCTGCGTGCGCGGGAGCATCACCACGGCAGGTGGTCGAACAAAGGCCCGGCAGTTTTCCAGCCATTCACGGCCCCGTGTCAACAACCCATATGCAAACCTGATCTCCACCATGACCTAAACCCGATCTCAAACCTAATCTCCACTATGAAACCCAACCAACACCTAAACGACCACCACCAATCTAAACCCAGTAACCATTTAAATAACCCACCACTTTAAACCCAATAACCACTGATTCAACCCAACCAAAAACAGTCGAGAAAGAGACAAATTTGAGAGAGAGAAAAATCAAATATAAAGAAAAAAGGGAGAGATAGAGAAGAGAGAGATAGACAGAGAAGAGTGGAGATTGAAAAGAGGGAGAGTCAGAGAAGAGAGAAGAGAGGGAGAGAGAATAAAATATTAGATTTTCAAGTTTCTAGTCATGAACATTGGGTTGTATATGGAGAAACTTATTGTTCACGAATGGTATAATTTTTTACATATACTAACCTAAATGGAGCATGTTTTTAGTGGTGTTGGTTGTAAAATAGTAACGAGGTGGTATTTACACCCCGAATGCTAGTACTCTTAGGATGGAACGCGGAGATGAAAATTATTGCAAAATGTACATTTCTCTTTCATCCCAAGTCTCTCGATTGTCTATAAGCCAGGATCAAGTCATCAAACTTTAATTCTTGATGTGACAAGACACAATTCCTGATCCATTTCAATCAAAGAATTTTGAGAATTCTTTTCATTCCTTTGTTTTCCAAATCCTAGTGCTCAGTGCTCACCATTGCATGGGAAATTATTGAGTAGTTCGGGACTACAAGGTCACCTTGTAGTCCCAGCCAGTAGAAAAGAACCACGTCATTAAACATAGTTGAGATCAGCTTACTTGCCACATCATCTCAACACAGCTCCACACTTAATAGCCGTTAGCCCCGTTGCGTTAACCCTCCGTGCAAATTCAAATTTTAATTTAAAAATTGGGCGGGTTGGTGAAGGTAAAACTAAAAACTGAAAAAGCTTTTCATTTTCCTCAATCTTTTATTTCTCTCTTTGTTCATCATCACCACCATTGCAACGTTGGCAACATTTCTGCACTTGCAAAAGGTACCAACTCTATTCCCCTCTTTTAGTGGCACATAAAGTGTTTGTTGAAATGCTTCATATGTTGGCATATGCGGAACTTTTACTAAAAAATAGCAATGGATTACAAGGCTTTTTTTATTTTGTGATGCAGAGCTGCTACTCCTGCACAATGCTAGGCAAATTTTTCTGATCTGCATAAACCAGTACAATAGCACTTATTTATACTTGAAAGAGCCTTCTAGACTTCTAGATACAAGTAACTGACCCTTAGGAACACAGAACACCAACAGACCTGAAATACTAACAGCCATCATCTAGAAATTTCTTTATTAAAATTACAAATTAATTCTAACACCCCCTCTTAATTTGTAATCTTTAATTGCTTCTTGAACCACTCCATTCTGTCAACTGTAGCTGCTTTGGTGAGAACATCTGCTGGCTGATCATTGGTACTGACAAATTGCAGTTGGATTTCACCTTCACCAACCAAGTCTCGAATAAAATGGTGCCTAAGCTCAATGTGCTTAGTCCTTGCATGAAAAACAGTGTTCTTAGTCATTGCAATAGCTGACATATTGTCACAGCAAATAACAGTAGGTTCTTCAATTTTTTGTTGCAAATCTGAAAGTAATCTCCTTAGCCAAATAGCTTCACATGCTGCATCAGTTGCTGCAATATATTCAGCTTCTGCTGAAGATAAGGCAACTGTCTTTTGCTTCTTTGAACTCCAAGCAATCACATTTGATCCCAAGCAAAAGATGTAGCCAGATGTGCTTTTTCTATCATCAAGTGATCCAGCCCAATCACTGTTAGTGAAACCAACAAGATTGTTGCCATTCTCCTTTTTGTATAAAATGCCTTGCTTCTTGGTGCCTTGCAGGTGGCGAAGAACTCTTTTTGCTACTGCATAATGCAGCTTGCTAGGCTGATTCATGAACCTTGATATAAGGCTGACTGAATGAACAATATCTGGCCTTGTATTTGTGAGATAAATCAAAGAACCAACAAGGCTTCGATACGTCTTTGCATCTGCCTTTTCTGCTGCATCTTCTTGCTGCAATTTCTCATTAGAAGACATAGGTGTGGACACTGGTTTACATGCTACCATGTGAAATTTTTTAAGCAAATCTTCAATGTACTTTTCTTGGCAAATAAAAACTTCACCTGTGGACTGTCGCACTTGAAAACCAAGAAAGTATTTCATCAAACCCAAATCAGTCATCTCAAATTCTTTCATCATGGCCTTTTTAAAATCCTCAACCATCTTCCTATTTGTGCCCATATAGATCAAATCATCAACATATAAGCAAATTACTAGAAAATCTCTAGTACCTTCACGCTTGACATAAAGTGATGGCTCACATATGCTTCTTTGAAAACCATTTTGGCGAAAGTAGCCATCAATTTTGCTATTCCAAGCTCTTGGAGCTTGCTTTAGGCCATACAATGCCTTACAAAGTCGATAGACTTTGTCTTCTTTGCCTTTCTTCATGTATCCCTTCGGTTGCTCTACGTACACTTCTTCTTCTAAGTCACCATTTAAAAATGCTGACTTAACATCAAGCTGAAATACTTCAAGCTCCATTTGTGCAGCAAGAGCTAAGAAAGTTCTAATAGTTTCCATGCGAACAACGGGTGCAAATGTTTCATGGAAATCTACTCCAGGCTGTTGCGAATAGCCTTTTGCAACCAAACAGGCCTTATGCTTTTGAATTGAGCCATCTTCATTGTACTTAGTTTTGCAAATCCATTTTAAGCCAATCACATCTCTTCCATTAGGCAGGTCCACAAGCTCCCATGTCTGATTCTTCTCAATGCTAGCAATTTCTTCATCCATGGCTTTTTCCCACACATTCTCCTTTGCAGCATCTTCAAAGGTTTGTGGCTCACTAGCAAATAATGCAAATTCACAAGATTGATATATATCTGACAATGAGCGAAACTTCCTTGGAGGGCTGTCTGAATCATAAGTATCTGCATTTGGCAAGACCGTGCTTGAAGATCTAGTTGGAGATGATGTTGCTCTTGGGGCTTCTTCAGAATTCATGCTTGGAAGCGAATTAGACTTGTCTTGAAAATCAAGAGAAGCAGGAACTTCCAAGTTTTTGCTTTCTTGGACATTTTCCTCCCATTGCCATGCCGCCAACTCATCAAAAATAACATCTCTTGCAATCACCAACTTGTTTGTCTTGGGATTCAAAAGGCGAAATCCCTTAGACTCATCACTATAGCCAATGAAGACATACTTTTCCCCCTTTTCATCAAACTTCTCTCTTTCTTGTGAGGGAATATGAGCATATGCTATGTAGCCAAAGACTTTAAGTTGATTCACCATAGGTTTTCGCTTATGCCAGGCTTCAAATGGAGTCTTGTTTCTAACTGCTTTTGTTGGAGAGCGATTGAGAATATATGCTGCTGTGTTGACAGCTTCTGCCCATAGCATGTTGGGTAATCCCTTGCCCTTGAGCATGCTTCTAGCCATTTCTTCAATTGTTCGATTCTTCCGTTCAGCTACTCCGTTTTGTTAAGGAGTTCTTCGAACTGTGAGCTGCCTTTGAATGCCATTTTCTTTACAATATTGCATAAATGGCTTATAGATAAACTCCCCACCACGGTCAGTTCTCAAGATCTTCATTTGATGACCACTTTGCCTTTCAACAAGAGCTTTGAACTGAAGGAAAAATGAGAATGCTTCTGACTTTTGATCAAGAAAATAAATCCACATCATCCTTGTATAATCATCAACAAACAAAAGAAAATATCTTTTGTTGCTCAATGATGGAGTTCTAGTTGGCCCACATATGTCTGCATGCACAAGCTCTAAAGGAGCACGAGCTCTCCAGGCTGTCTTTGGAAATGGAAGACGATGCATCTTGCCATATATACAACCTTCACAAACGTTGTCATTTTTCTGAATTGAAGGAAGACCAACCACCATATTTCTTTGCTTCAGCAATTGAAGGCCTTGATAGTTCAAATGGCCATATCTTAGATGCCAAAGATGAGACTCATCAACAACCTCACTTTTCAAAGAAATTTTCTCATGTAATGGCATGCTAAGAGGGAAAACATTATTTTGTGACATTCCCACCTTTGCCACTGCCAATTTGTTTTTCTTATCATACACAGTACACACACCATCATCAAAGTATAAAGAATAACCTTTTCTAAGCAATTGACCAACACTAAGAAGGTTTTGTGATAAGCTTGGCACATAAAGAACATCATGAATAAATTTTTGGTTACCTTCTTCAGTATGGACAGCAATGGTTCCTTTTCCTTCAACTTTCTTTAGCTTCCCATCTCCAAGCTTTACTACAGAAGTATAGCTCCGATCAAGTTCCACAAAAGACTTGGAATTCATTGTCATATGACTGCTGCATCCACTATCCAGAAACCATGTATCTTGTGTTTCATGTAGAGCATTCAAGCAAGAATAAAATAACTGATTTTCTTGACTATCTTTTACAAAATTGGCATCATTTTTCTCTTGTTTATCTTGGTACCAGCAATCTCTTTTAGAGTGATTAGGAATTTTGCATCTAGTGCATCTAAAACGACATTCCCTTGACTCATGACCAGGTTTCTTGCAAATAAAACATTGACCACTAGAGGTACCTGGTTTTTGCTGGTATTTTTCTCCATTCCTTCCTCGTCCTCTGTTCTGCCCTTCTTTGAAGTTGCCTCGACCTTTTCCATACTGACCCTTCTTTTGGTAATTGCCTCCTCTTTTCCCTTGTTCTTCTTTGGAAAATTCATTATGAGAAACATTCAGCTTTGATTGAAATGCTTGCTCCAATGGCTGGCTTGAAAATCTGCTCATCCTTCCTTCATGTGCTTCAAGAGACCCCATCAATTCATACATGGTAAGAACTGATAGATCTTTGGATTCTTCTATTGCTGCTACTACATGATCAAATTTTTGAGGCAAACTCCGGAGTATCTTCTCAACAAGTTTCTGCTCTTGAATAGTATCTCCATAGCTCTTGATTTGATTAACAATCTCAGCAACTCTTGAATTGAAATCTTTGATAGATTCTGTTTCTTTCATTGTCAAATTATCAAAGTCTCTCCACAAATTTTGAAGCTTAACGGAGATGGCTTTTTCTGAGCCTTGAAACTCCTTTTGCAGAATCTCCCATGCATCTTTTGCCTTTTTAACACCAAAGATTCTAGGATAGATAGACTTGCTTACCCATGATGAATGATCCTCAAGGCAGTAGCATTTTTCTTCAATTTCTCCTTGTACTCCTTTTGATTTTCATCAGTCCAGGAAGAATTCCCAGTTCCAGGTGGGTCTTGGAAACCATCTTCAATCAAATCCCATAGATCTTGGGAAATGAAAATGGTCATCAATTGAGAGCTCCAGTAGTCATAGTGTTCTCCATTGAAAATAGGAACCTGGTTTGTTGAATAAGAAAACAAGACATCTCCAGATTTGGCATCCATGGAGATTAACTAAAGAGAGGTTTAAAGCTGGGTGAACAAAGAAAAATCAGGTGCTGTATAGGCTGAATAGGCTGGCTCTGATACCAAAATTTGTTGGCATATGCGGAACTTTTACTAAAAAATAGCAATGGATTACAAGGCTTTTTTTATTTTGTGATGCAGAGCTGCTGCTCCTGCACAATGCTAGGCAAATTTTTCTGATCTGCATAAACCAGTACAATAGCACTTATTTATACTTGAAAGAGCCTTCTAGACTTCTAGATACAAGTAACTGACCCTTAGGAACACAGAACACCAACATACCTGAAATACTAACAGCCATCATCTAGAAATTTCTTTATTAAAATTACAAATTAATTCTAACATCATAGAGATCCTTTTTTTCCAAACTTTTTTATGGCTTTGTGTTCTGATTATTAGGGGTTGTGGGTTCATGTTATTGTGGTGCTGACAGACTCATTCAGAGTAAGCCTATTCCCCATGCCTATTAGTGGTTTATGTTGGGTGCAAGTTGTAATTATGAGTGGATAATACGAAAATTTTAGTTTGGAAGCAATAGAGGCATACGGGTAGCTCTGTAGTTAGGTGGAAGACTTTTATAAAGAAGGAATTTAATTTCTAGCATGGCATAAGGATATCACGGCCAGGGTACAGAGTTCCCTTTTTTTTTTTTTTTTTTTTTTTTTTTGTGTACATCATTTTCATTACATAGCACTAGTATTTAGAGAGGTAGAGAGTTGATGTGCACTAAAGTTTCATATTGTTCAACCAATTTTTGGGTTCATTTTGATGATAATAGGTTCTAAAATAAATTTTCTCTAAGCCACCCTTGGCATATTTTGGTATATTTGGTATTGACCAAAGTTTAAATTTTCACTTTGTGTTTCTGTTCTTGCAAAGAAACCAGTTCTTCTACTAATTTTTTTTTTCTAAATGAAAAGTGAGCTAGTTATTTTTGTCCTCTGTGGCATTAAATTACAGAAGTATGTCCCTAGCTATAATGCTTTAGTGTGAACCATTGTATGTGCGAAACCGGATAATTTTTATAAAACCTGCAATATTTGAAGATATCAATATCATGCAACTACGTTCTTGTATAAGTTAAATCTAGAGTTGTGTGAGCTACTTGATATTTGTTTTTAGCTGTTATGAATCGATACAAAATAATTAGAATGACTGTTGTGAGGCTTAATACCATCATTTTTATTCCATTTTTAAATGCTAATGTGATGTTTTAAATGTTTGTAGGGAATAGATATCATGCTACCGTCCATAGTCTATTCAAGAACCAAGAATCCCGAGAAGTTCACAAGACAAGCAAAAATTATTATTATATGAGAGTTGAGACTCAAAGCCTACATAATATTGTCATGTGACTATTACATTTGTTTTCTTTGTAATCATTTTGAGTTGGGGCCAATTCAAAGCTAGGTATTAATTTTATGTGCTTAAACTCGAAAGGATAGTTTAAATAGTCTTGTAATGTATTAGGACCTAATTCTAATTCAATTTCTTGAAGGCATTTGGTGGAATATTTTTTTAATTATCTTTAAATTTGTAAAAAATAATAATAATAATAATAATTTGTAAAACAAAATTGCTATTTAGTTGTGCCATTGTTTCAACACACTTGATAATCAAAGAGGCCTATCCAAAGTCGTGCAAAAATGTGTTTCGTTGTTGGTAATGGTATCGAGAGTTTATTTTCACAGATAGAGTTAAGGTCAATTATTAGTTTCATACTAAACTGCTCATATGAGATCATTTATGATATTTTATTGTTAAAAGATTTATTGAGCTCCCAGAACAGTTTTCCAATAACTTGTAAAATAAGTTTGCATAAAAGAGGGAAAAAAAATTGTTTAGATAGATTGTAAAATAATAAATTCTAAATTGTTTGTTAATGATCCAAATATATGACCTTATAATTCACAAATGTGATTTATTTAAGGGCCATTTAGTCAAAATAATATCAATTACGAGAGAACAAGATATACATAGACCAATCACAAAATAATGTGTACATCAAACCTGCCAGCAAGAGGAGAATTTCTAGAATTAATCTACCTGCTTTATTATTCAAATCTCATTGTTTAAATAACAGTGTTTGTTACAAAATTGATTATCAACCGAATTACAATGATAAGATAATTGAGCATAAAATAATCTAATAACTCAATCAGATATCTCTACCAAAAAACTAGGAATTTATTTGCTAAATTCTAATACTAATCAACTACTAACAGCTCCCTTGGATAAAGGAACCACTCCAACCATCAACAATTTTTGACGTTCAGCAAAAACATAGTGTTTGTTTTTGCCTAGAAATTGATCCGACTGATATTGAACCTGGAAAAAAAATGCATAAAGTTAAGATACTTTAACAACAGCTCACACAAAAAATAAATAACACAGCAGAATAAAATATCAAGCTTACTTCTCCTGGATAATAAACAATGGTTCACACTTAAGCATTATAGCTAGGGAACATAATTCTGCAATTTAATGCCACAGATGACAAAAATAAGTTAGATAACTAGCTCCCTTTTCTTTTTTAAAAACTAGAAATTAGTATAAGAACTAGTTTCTTTGTAAGAACAGAAACACAAAGTAAAAAATTTAAACTTTGGCCAATACCAATAAGCAGGCTTCATAGTGACATAGGATATACCAAAATACGCCGGAAGGTGGCCTAGAGCAATAGCAACTCCGCACCCAGGAACCAGGTCGTGATGTCCTTATGCCATGCTAGAAATTAATTTTCTTCTTTATAAAAGGCCTTCCACCTAATTACAGAGCTACCCGTATGCCTCTTTTGCTTCCAAACTAAAATTTTCCTCCTAGCCACTCATAATTACAACTTGCACCCATCACAAAACGCTTCCAAACTAAAATTTTCCTCATAAACACTCATAATTACAACTTGCACCCAATACAAAACGCTAATAGGCATGGAGAATAGGCTTACTCTGAATGAGTCTGTCAGCACCACACTAACATGAACCCACAACACCTAATAATCAGAACACAAAGCCATAAGAAGTTTGGAAAAAAAGGGATCTCTATGAAGCATTTCAACAAACACTTTCTGTGCCACTAAAAGAGGAAATAAATTTGGTACCTTGCAAGTGCAGAAATGTTGCCAACGTTGCAATGGTGGTGATGATGAACAGAAAGAGATAACAGATTGCCCAATTTTCAAATTAAAATTTGAATTTGCATGGAGGGTTAATGCAGCGGGGCTAACAGCTGTTAAGTGTGGAGTTGTGTTGAGATGATGTGGCAAGTAAGCTGATCTCAGCTATATTTAATGATGTGGTTTTTTTGTATTGGCTGGGACTACTCAATAATTTCTCCCATTGCATTCCTTTGTCAACCTTTCTGTCACTTCCTAGTGCAGAAATAGTTGGGATCAAGACCAAGTGACAAACTACCAAAAACGTGACATCTACGAAAGCCGAAAGGTACTAATGTGCAAAATTCTTGTTCACAACAAATTGTAGAAATTTAAAAGACGACTTGCTTGAGTCAATGCATGACTTTCCATTTTGTAGTCTTTGCTCATCGTAATGGGTCTCACTTTAACTTGTTGGCTACTAGCTCAAAGAACAGAAAGCAATGGACATCTCTGTTTTTGTGTTTTTGAGTTCCAGTTTTTTTCTTTTCTACTTTGTATTCTCACATGCCACTGACAACATTACTGGATCCCAATTCCTAAGTGACAGGGAGGCCACAACCTTGGTTTCTAAAGATGGAGGCTTTGCTCTGGGGTTCTTCAGTCCAGGTGATTCCACTAACCGTTACTTGGGAATATGGTACAACAATATCCCAATTAAAACGGTTGTTTGGGTAGCAAACCGGCGCAATCCAATCACAGACTCGTCTGGCGTGTTGATGGTAAGCAGTTCAGGTAGTCTTGTTCTTCTCAACCAAAATTCAACTGTTGTTCGGTTGGCAAATTCAACAAAAGAGGCCGGGAATTCAATGGTACAGCTTTTAGATTCAGGAAATCTAGTATTAAGAGAAGTGCATGAAGAAAACCCAGAAAATTATTTGTGGCAAAGCTTTGACTATCCTTCTGATACGTGGCTACCAGGGATGAAACTTGGATGGGACTTAAGGACTGGTCTTGAAAGACGCCTAACTGCATGGAAGAGTTCAGATGACCCCTCTCCAGGAGAACTGAGTTGGGGGATTGAACTTCATAATTACCCTGAATTCGTCATGGAGAAAGGCTCCAAGATGTATTTCCGGACTGGCCCATGGAATGGCCTTGGTTTCAGTGGTGTACCCGAGGTAAGGGCCAACGCAGTTTTCAACTTCAGTTTTTTCTCCAACAAGGACGAGGTATACTTCATATTCAACATAATTCAGCATTCTGTAATCTCAAGATCAGTTTTGAACCAAACTCAGTATGAACGCTACATATGGGACAATGGAAAATGGAGCCTGTACTTACATTTTCCAAGAGACGAATGTGACACTTATAATTTATGTGGTGTTTATGGAAATTGTATCATTAGTGAGTCACCTATCTGTCAATGTATACAAGGATTCAAGCCTAAGTCAGCAAACACATGGATTCCGGATGAGTGGTCTAAGGGATGTGTACGCAGTACGCAATTGAGCTGCCAGGATAAAGAAAAAATTGGGTTTGTTAAATTTGTTGGGTACAAATTGCCAGATACCACGTATTCTTGGGTGAACCAGAGTATGAATCTTGAGGAATGCAGAGTAAAATGTTTGAACAACTGTTCCTGCATGGCATACTCAAACTCAGATATCAAAGATGGTCCAGATGGAGGAAGTGGCTGCGTCATCTGGTATGGGGATCTAATCGATTTTAAACCGACTGCAGCTAATAGGCAGGATATATATATTCGAATGCCTGCTTCAGAGCAAGGTAAGGGCCTATAGTCTTCATTGCTGTACCTAAAATATTTTTGCTTTTCTGTTGCTAATCCAACCATTCGTATATTGATCGATGTGCCATCAAATCCCCTGTAGTATAACTTATTCGTATTTTGATGTGCAATCCAAACTAAGATCTTTGTTTCCATCTGTTTTATTGCTAATTCAACCATGACGTAGTTAAAGGCAAGCAGAAGATGAAGGTGACAGTAATAGTTGTGGTTGCCATTGCCTCTGTTTTTGGGGTGCTCTGGATTCTTTACTGCCTTTGCAAAATGACAAGCTTGAGAGGTAATATTACTTTCTCTTACTTCGGAAAAGATATCGAAAGATCTTAATCGTACAGAGCAGCTAGTAACATGTTGAACAACAAAAGTTGTGATATATAGCCATTTGATCTTAATATAAAATCATGCTTAAGGAAGAAAATTTGCATAAGCTAATTGAAAGAATTACGCAAGTCAATTAAATAATGTCACTAGACCACAATTGTGAGCAAACTTGAAATACTTGTAGTACTTATAGCAAGTGTGTTTATTCCATGAAAATTTTGCATAGCTCTCATTCTATCCTTGAAGGACCAAGTTACATTCGGTTGTGATACATAGCCATTTGATCTTAATATAAAATCATGCTTAAGGAAGAAAATTTGCATAAGCTAATTGAAAGAATTACGCAAGTTAATTAAACAATGTCACTAGACCACGATTGTGAGCAAACTTGAAATACTTGTAGTACTTATAGCAAGTGTGTTTATTCCATTAAAATTTTGCATAACTCTCATTCTATCCTCGAAGGACCAAGTTACATTCAGTAAGCTTATTTGATTCGAGAGCATAAAACAAGCATATTCAAGGCAAAGAATATAAATTTATTGTTAAAATTAACTAATTGTGTGTGTTAGAAATACTAAATGAGTGTATTGTATTTCTCAAGTACAGGAGTGTCTTTATATAAGAGACAGAGTGTGTAGTACAAGTATGTGTGCTATACAAATAAATAAGGAGGGCCTAAAGCCCATAGACATCAATAGTATGAAAAGTAAAACATTGGAAGGGAGCTTACTTTCGTTAATGTAATGAGGCATGTACAATTGTGGTTTATTCTAATTTAAAAGAGAAGTTTAAAGGATATACAATGTTAAAGATATATTAGACATATTAGCCCAATATAATACGACCAACCCATCTACTTTGTGTGCAAGACAAGTCTCCTACTTACTGGTAGTTTAGATTTGATTCTCCTTTATATACTAATGTCATGGTTCATTATAACACAAGTTTTGTACTACACTCTTACATACAATAAAGATATAACCCTTAAGGATTTCCTCCATAGACATAGGTTGACAAAGCTGAACCACGTAACTCTTGTATTCTCATATTACTATTCTATGTTTCCTTTTTCGTATCTACTCTAACATATTCAACATGGTGTACACATCATTGCTAATATTTAACAAGAAGAATATGGGTGTTAGGTAAATTTTTTTTTATGTAATTTATTTGATGGGAAAAAAGGGGGTTAATTTATGTACTCACTTAAGTAGTAAACAAGGCCAGCTCAAGCAGGTAAATACATACAAGCTCATGTGGTTCATTAAAGCTTGCTCAAGCAAGGCCTTGCCTAACTTTAGCTTGAGGCTCACTTGAGGGAGAATCACAAAAACATAATCTGAATCCTATTAAGATTAGAATTTTAACCCTACATGTAAACACTTATTAAAATGAGTCTGATGTTAGAGTGGCAAAAAGTAAGCACTTTTAGTGAAGCAGGAAGTCATCAGCACTTTTAGGTTTCGTTTGATTAAGGGATAGAAAATGAGGAGGGGATGGAAAAGTTGGAGGATAGAAGATATTTTAATTTTCTCTCATGTTGTTTGGTTTTGGGATGGAAAAGTGATGCGATGGAAAACTCATTTATTTTGTTGAGAAGAAAAATGAGAGGACAAAAAGTGTAGTGTGCATACATTTTCTCCCATACCCCTAGTACGTAATATAAGAAATAATTTCTTTATAATCATTAAAAAAAATTTACTTATTATCAATTAAAATATTAAAAATAAGCCATCTATTAGAAGGCTTTTTAGAGAGAGAGAGAAACACTTTGATTATGTGGCTAGGTTTTTGTAACCAAGTTTTCTCTATTTCACCAAACCAAAGAGTTTCAAAGTAGATCTGAAGATTCCATTTGTGAAGAAGCTGAAGTCATAGCAACCACCACATACTTGCTACTATGAAGAAAACCTTCAAGAGGTTCTTGAAGTCAGTTGGAGATTCCAATGGTGATTATGGGTGGAGTGTTCATATATTCTAGAGTTCAAAGGTTCTGAAGCGATAAAAAGTTTCTACTATAAGTTCATCTACTGGTTTGTAGAGTCTAGGAACAAAGGTTTTGTACTAGATCTTAAAACTTCGCTTTATTATAGTGAATTGCTTCTTGGAAAGGTTTCCCCCCAAATTTTTTATTGTGAAACTAGTTTGTTTCATTGGTTGTCTTGGGTCATCCTATCTTGTCATATTTACTATTCTGTTGTGCATGATTTTGACTTACTATTGATGTTTGTTTATTTGAACAAGGTTCATTAATAATATAATTAACAACTTGGATTTAAAACTTGTTAATTCTATCAACCGATGTCTAAATTTTCCAATATATATATATATATATATATATGAATGATTAGAGGTGAAAACCACCATTTGGTAAAAAGAAAAAAATAACCATCGTCGATTCAAAAAAGAAAAGGGGAAATCCACAATTTGATTAAAAGAGAAAAGCACTTTAAAAGAAAAAGAAAAAGAGGAACATGAATAAGAACAACGTTAAGCACACAACCACAATGGAGAGAGGGCAGATATAGTATTTTCTCATCTAGCACTCTCCTCTCCATTTTCTCTCCTAAAATCACCCCAAATTTGGGAGAAAAGATTCTAGTGGTCCCTAGGAGAAAATACCTCCACCAAAATCTCTTCAATTTTTCACCCTAACCAAACAAACGAAAACCCCATTTTTTTCTCATATTTTTTCTCCCCCATTTTATATTCTCTCTGTTTTCACCCAACTAAACACACCGTTAGAGAGAAAACTCATGTCTTTCATCCCATGAGCTTTCATGAGAAAATCCTTTAGTTCTATAAAAAGCTTGTGATCCAAAATTTGAAATCTCAAGAGTCTCTCTTCCAATTAGTTCACTTTAGATCAAATCTTTAAGGAAGCACCTTAGAGCAAGGATGTCAATACCGTACCGGAGGCCGTACCGGTTTGGCCACCGGTACGATATAATTCGGATACCGGTCAATACCGGTGTACCGTTTTAGGTTTATCGCTATTTTTTATATTTATAAATAAATAAATATATATATATATATATGTATGTATGTATGTATGTATGTATGTGTCTGTGTATATATATATTATAATAAATATAAAATTTTACCATAAAACATTTCCTCAATTCAGAACTAATTATTCATGGTTTTAGACTTTAGTATCAATTAAAAGGGAAAAAAATAAAAAAAAAAATAAAATAGAAAGCTTAAAAGTTACCATTGCATACTAAGAAAACAAATAATACTAATAAATTAATGCAAATAAGTTACCATTCTGTCCTAACAAAAATTCAAAAATTACAAAACTTAATTAAAAAAAAAAAAAAAAAAACCTTTTTCTGTACCGGCCGGTACTCCCGGTACTGGCCGGTATTGCCCGAAATTGGCCGGTATGGCCGGTATTTTTTCCGGTACGAAACAGGGGGGTCGAGCGTACCGGATTGCTGGCCGATACGGTATATTCCGGCCGTACTGGCCGGTACGGTACGGAATAGATAACCTTGCCTTAGAGTGTGCCAAAGTTTCTAGTTTGTTCATGCAGATGTGTCATTTATGAAGGGATCCATAGAAGAATAAGTTAAAAGTTCCAAACTAGTTGTGGTCATAAGAGTGAGTTATCTCCTAAAACTATACAGTATAAGTATAACAAATTGTAAAACTCCACTGGTAATTCATTTTCTTAGTTAGAATAGATTATCCATAGTAGAAGTTATTCTTGTAGTGCTTTACCCTTTTTGTGAATTCTCCATCGTTTTTCCACATTATTAGTATATCGTGTGTCTCGTGCTTTTATCATTTTTAGCATTCTGCAACAAGGCTTGGCGACTTGTTGTTTGTTGGAACACAATATTGAAATTTTGGATCATATAATTGATTTAATTTGAAACTAAATAATAATTTTGCTATATAATAATTTCTCATAGGACTAAACCGAATTTAATAGTTGTCATATTTTAGTTTCTTTTATATAACGTATAGACCATCTTGCTCTTATCAGATAAAATGGAGAACAATGTTATGATAGACCAGAACATTGAAGGCCAAAGGGAAGACTTAGAGGTCCCATTCTTCAGCCTAGCTACCATAGCCACTGCCACTAACAACTTTTCAATCAATAACAAGCTCGGTGAAGGGGGTTTTGGACACGTATACAAGGTAAACTCACAAGATGATTTATAAAGACCAGACCATAGAAAACGTAGCTCTCATCATATTCAATATCAATAAAATATACTAATAAATGAGAATTTCCAGGGTACACTTACAGATGGACAGGAAATTGCTGTGAAAAGGCTTTCACAAAGTTCTGTACAAGGATTGAATGAGTTTAAAAATGAAGTTACGTTGATTGCCAAATTGCAGCACCGTAATCTTGTTAGGCTTTTAGGCTATTGCATCGAAGGACATGAGACAATCCTAATCTATGAATACATGCCCAACAGAAGCTTAGACTCCTTCATTTTTGGTTTGAACTTCTCAAAAACTTAATAATTCTTTGCCAAATTTCATTTATTGTTTTTTAGCACAAAGTTTCTCCAAACTAATTTAGAGAATATCTACTACATGGCAACTTTAAAATCTATCCTTGTGTACTTTTTGTCACATAATCTACTAAACTATCATATATCTTGTTCAAATTATTTAATGAATTATGCAAATTAATGCACGTGGATGACATTTTCCTAACCCAGTTTGGAGGAAAAATTTGTTTATTTTTTATTCTTACTTAAATAAATTCCAATTTCTTGTTTTATTGTTTAAGTTGGACTTAGTATAAACATGAATGACAAACTTGCCAGATCAAACAAGAGCTGGAGTTTTGGGTTGGTCTATGCGCTTCAACATTATTTGTGGGATTGCACGGGGGCTTCTCTATCTTCATGAAGATTCTAGACTGAGGATCATACACAGAGATCTCAAAGCAAGTAACATTTTACTTGATAGTAATATGATTCCAAAAATTTCTGACTTCGGAATGGCAAAAATCTTTGGTGGAGATCAGACCGAAGGAAATACAAATAGAGTAGCTGGAACCTAGTAAGTATTCTTAACATGCTCTATTATCAACTTTTTCTTCCTAATTAAAGTGTTTCATTCTTAATGATGTTCTGCAGTGGTTATATGGCACCTGAATATGCCATTGATGGTCTATATTCAGTAAAATCTGATGTATTTAGCTTTGGAATATTGTTGTTGGAGATATTAAGTGGAAAGAAAAATCGAGGATCTTTCCATCCAAGCCATGGTCAAAACCTTGTTGGAAATGTGAGTTATCAAAACAGTTAACTCTCCATTTCATAGATAATGATATGAATAATGATAGGAAATTTATAAATGTTTTAGGCATGGAAATTATGGAAAGAAGGCAAGCCTTTAGAACTTATTGATACTTGCTTAAAGGACTCTTGCATCTTATTGGAGATTGTACGTTGCCTGCGGATTAGTTTCTTATGTTTGCAACAACATCCTGAGGATCGGCCTAACATGTCATCTGTGGTTATGATGTTGCATGGTGAGAGTTCATTACCTGAACCTAAAGAGCCTGCTTCTTTTGTAGGAAAAAAATCATCTTCATCGAGAAAGAACCAATCATCCTCAACCAATGAAATTACTGTTACACTGTTAGAGGCTCGATAGCCAAATGTCATATGAATTTTATTATTGCATATCTAATAATTGATATTTCTATTGTACATTTTGTAAGTTAAATATAGTTTTATTTCCTAAGTTTGTAACATCAGTCTTATTTGAACGTTAAAGGCTGTAAGGTTGAATTTAATCAACCATCTTATTGGCTTTATTCCGTGCCAAATTTGCTTATATTTCAGCATTTAGTAACCCTGTATTTAGATGGGTTTATTGTAAGGGTAGTGAGTGAGATAGAGTGTTGATTGCTCAAGAGTGTGTAAGAAAACAAAGACTCGCGGCTTGATCTCGCGAGTGGCTAGCGGCTGCAAGCTGCCAGATGCATCACACGTGCCAAGCGTGCCAGAAGGTGAACAGTCATGCTAGCTAGAGTACTATAGGACAAAACAGTATAACTGGCCATACGGTTATCTCGCGACTGGGTCTCGCGACTTACTCAAGTCGCGAGGCCAAGTCGCAAGCCACCCCTGTTTTGTAAAACTTGACATTTCACATTCCTCTCTCACTCCAGTATAAATACCCTTTATACCCACAAATGAAAGAGAGCTTCCAGAGAGAATTTTGAGAGATAAACCCTAGAGAAAAATGAGATTGATTCACCTACAATCTATACATTAGAGTCTCTTCAAATTCCTCAACTCTCTTCCTCTCCATTGTCATACCCTTGAGAGGCATTTTACCAAAACCTTGTTCTCACCATATTCATCACTGTGAGAGGGCTGTTTGGTGTTCTGGGAAGCAGTTAGGAAGGAACCAATTTACATTGGTTGATGCTACGGTCTAGTAGCGGAATCCGGGAAGCTAGAAAAGAAAAAAGTTCGGCGCAACCTCTTTGGAGCAAGAAGCTTGGAGGGCTTAGGTGCACTGGGTAGATTAGGCTTGGAGGGTCTATTGCTGTCCATGTATCCCAACTACATTTTCTAGTGGATTGTTTACCGCTTGGAGGGCGGCGGAGAGGTTTTACGCCGAGGGCTTCGGTTTCCTCTTCAATAACACATCGCGTGTTGTCTTTGTGTTTGCATCTTCCTTCCCTTTTATCTTTGCCTTTTATTATCTGCTGTGGTTGTGATTTTAATTTGGCTTAGATTGTTTTTCCAATTCTATATTTTAGCTTATGTTCATTTTTCGCACACTAGTTGTTTGACATAAAACTTGAATTGGTTAATTTGTAAATTGGGGGTCTAAATGTTCAAGAGTGTTTATACACATATTTGAACTTTCAATTGGTATCAGAGTGGGTACACTTCTAGTGGTTTCATTACCATTGTGTGATCCTTGACTCCCCATTGAGATGGATCAGTCTCAATCCCTAAATGCACCTCCATATTTTGATGGTAGTAATTATGCTTTTTGGAAGGTTCGCATGAGAGCTTTTCTGTGTTCCATTGATGAATCTATTTGGGATGCTGTTGAGATAGGTTGGACCAGGCCTGAGAAAGCCAAATCCACATGGGATAAGGCAGCACTCACTACATCTAATGCTAACAATAAAGCACTTAATGTTATTTTCTGTGGTGTGTCTCCAGATGAATTTCACAAGATCTGTCACATTACTATTGCTAAAGAAGCATGGGAGATATTGGAGACCACTTACGAAGGCATGAAGAAACTAAAAGACACCAAACTGCAGATGCTAACCACTCGGTTTGAGGAGTTAAAAATGAGTGAGGATGAGTCCTTTGACTCTTTCTATAGCAAGCTGAATGAGGTGATTGTAAGCAAGTTCAATTTGGGAGAGAAAACGAAGGATTCTAAAATTGTAAGGAAGATCCTTCGATCATTGCCGGAAAGTTTTCGTGCTAAAGTGACAGCGATTGAAGAAAGCAAGGACCTTGATGACATCAAAGTCCAGGAGCTGGTTGGTTCTCTTCAGACTTATGAGATGTCGCTGCCCAATCAACAGAAGAGTAAATCTCTTGCTCTTAAGACCATTAATGAGAAGGTGGAAGACCATGACTCATCAGGAGAAGATGTGGTTGACAAAGATGTTGCATACCTTGTAAAAAATTTCAGAAAATTCTTGAAATTCAAAAATAATGGCAAATTTGGTGATAAATGAAAATTCCAAAGTTCAGGAAGGGAGAAAAGGGAATTCAAAAAGAAAGATGGAAAAGAATCCCAATCTACACAAGGTGTCACTTGTTTTGAATGTAACGGGCATGGACACTTTAAGAAAGAATGTCCGAATTATTTGAAATCGAAAGGCAAAGTGTATGCCACGACATTGAGTGACTCAGATTCATCCGACTCAGAATCTGAAGAAAGCTGTGATGGAGAGGGAAACTATTCAGCTTTTATGACTATGACCCATGTTGAATCTTCAGACAAGTTGAATCTGCTTGTACGAGACCTTGGAGAACATAGTGATGAAGAATCACTGGGAGTTGCTGAAGAAGATGAAAGCACAGCCAATCTTCAAGAGAATTATAACTCACTCATAGAGAAGTCGGGTGAGTACACAAGGGTGGCCAAGGTAGCTGTGAGAAAAATGAAGAAGGCAGAGGAGGACTATAAGAGTCTTCTAATCTGATATAGGGAGGCTAAATGTGAGATAGAAACACTGAATGGTGAGCTGTCAGAAGCTTACACAAAAGTGAGATTTCTTGAACAAGAGGTTGTGCAAGCGAATGCTAAAGTAGAGAGGGTCACCACCAAGAAGCTAGATGATGTTATATCATCTCAAAAGAGCTCTTCAGACAAATCCGGATTGGGATATACCGGAGGAAGTAGCTCATCTGAAAATGTCACTAAAGCAGTGAAGTTTATAAAGGCTAAAGAATCAGCTGATGTTGGTTCTATTGCTGAGAAGCCCAAGATAGAGGATAAGAGAAATGTGGGGAACGAACGGTTGTTGAATCCACGTAATCAATCTGTGGGCAGGTCTAAATCCCGAGCCAAGTCTCGTCCACGACCACAAAGAGGTCCTAGATCAAATTATGTGTGTCATCATTGCGGACTTCAAGGGCATACTCGACCAAATTGTCAAAAGCTGAAAGCAAAGAATAGTGCAACTCCTCAAAGGTCCCGAGGACCTAGAAATGATAGAAGAAATTGGGCAGGTGAACCATCGAGAGATCAAAATGGTGATCTCGGAATGATGAACGTGATGAAGATGATTGATGCATTCACCAACTGCTTGGAAAGCTTCTCACGAAGGTTTGAAAGCCCTAACTCCCATACCCAATCCTATAAGGAAATCACCCCAAACGCAAGTGACGTGTGGGTGAAAAAGGATACTCATGCATAAGCATTACAACATGTCCATGCATTAATACTTCCTATGCTTTGTGACGATGTTTGATTGTTTGCTTGTTGTTTATGTTGATGGTTGTTTGTTTGTCTATTTGTGCATACTTTTGGTTTTCTTTTTGTTTTTGATCTATCTTTTTCTTTTATGTCAAAAATCCAAAAATCACATAAAAATTAGAAAATCAAAAAGTTTGATTGACATAGTTGAGTTTTGTCTCAAAACTTGTTTTGCCTTGTACCTTTGTGCTAATGGTTTTGTGCATTTTCGAGCATAGCTTGTTTCTTTGCACTCTTATCACAGTGGGAGAAATCTTGAAATCTATGTGATTGTTGTAAATAGATCTTCAAACTTGTCATGAATGATGAGTGAATGGTTATGATGATCTTGAGACATGCATAGACTTATGTTTATATATCTTCCCACACTTTATTTTTGTTTTTGCTAAAAAGAGCTCACCAAATGTAAATCTCCAAATGAAAAGAGATATTGAGTTGCAAAAGCCTGTCGCACATTCTAGTATTCGACTAGGAAAAAGGGTAAGCGACCTAAAATTAAAGTGAATGTTTATTCAAAAAGCCAAAGGCTAATTCGTTAAAGTGAAATATCAAATATCACTCTCACAATGAGAGGTGATTGTCTCGAAAAGGATCAAAAAGATCATTTGTTATGATTGAAAATGGAGTCAAATGTAAAGCTCCAAGATATGCTATCAAGTTTTGTGGGAGGTCATATATGCATATTTCTATAATTGAGATGGATCACATGATCTAGTACTAATTGTGTATGCCTTGGTTGAATTGATCATTGAAGCTTCACATTAGACTAAGGACTATCTCATTGTTGATATCCACACACAACACACAAGTCTATGTTCAATAAATGTCATATTCATTTGTGTGATTGTACTTGATGAAATGTGTTTTCACATGCTCAATCTTTGTTGATTCAAGCACAAAAAGATTTTTGAGTGTTTTAGGTGTTTTTGGAAAGTATTTTGATCTTAAAATCTGAAAATTTCAGAAGTTCATTTTTGCCCTGTTTTGGCGACTCAGTCGCGGGTCAGTCAAGCCGCAAGCCTCAGTCGTGAATTCGTGGGTCAATTTTGGTGACTTGTTCGCGAATGGAAGGTCCAGTCGCGAGGGTTACTCAGAGATTTTCGCGGCTCAACTCGCGACTCTCTCGCGGGTAGACCTTCCAGTCATGAAAAACACTTAGAAAATTTTTTCAAAAGTTTGCCTTTGAGTGTTTTGGTGGCTTGACCTGGTGACTTGTTGGCGACTCACCTCAGTCGTAAAAAACGCGTGTTTGGCAAAAATAGGGGTAGTTTTTAAATCTTTTTCAATTTTTCCTCGAACTTTTGTGACTATTCATCTTCTCTCTCAACTGTCTCCTTCCCAAACACTCCGTGCACCCATTTTCAAACTCCATTTTTGCTTCCTTTCAGCTCAAAATCTTCAAGTAACAGGTATGAGTTTTCTTTCTTGAACTCTATTTTACTTGATTTTGTGTTTTCCCCTCTGGATTATTTGCATTTGTTTATGTTTTTAAGATGGGTTTTTGTTTCAGCTGTTACTCTTTGTCCATGCTTAGCCTATGGAAGCTATTGATTTAGTTTGATCTTTATTTAGTTGTTAGTTTTGTTCTTCATCAAGTGCTTAGCTAGGGTTTGTTATTTGTTGGTTTCTCATCTTGTCTGATCTTTTGTTGATGTGTTGATTCAAAATGTTCCTGTTTTGGCTGTGAGTTTTACTATGCTGAATGTGTGCATGTCCATCTATTGTGTGCATCTGTCTTTTGTTCTATTGTGTGCATCTATTGTGTGCATTTGTGAGTTTTACTATGCTGTATATGAGTCATGTCATACTCATCAATTTGCATGTCTCATTGACATATATTTGTCTTTTGGATATTTTCAATCTCTATTGCTTTAATTCTCCCCTTCATTATACTAGTTGTTCTTGTGTATCCACTTTTAGACTTGTTCATCTGTGTGGTTGATTTAAGTAGCATGAGATTTAATTGTTTTAAGTTAATCTGTGTGGTTGCCTTTTTGTCCTTGTTAACTAACAAAGTACTGATTTGTTCTACACATGCATTGTACTATGTTGTTGTGGCCTCTTCTGATTGTTCACAGATGGCTCCTTCATCTCCAAAGAAGAAAACACCTACAAAGAAAGCAGATAAAAGAATGAAAATGGACCCTAACCTGTTCAGGTCTGTTTCCCACTTTAAGAGATACAAAGACTTCTTCTTAAAGGCAGGAATTATTCAAGAAAGGTTTGTGGATTTAGAGGATTTGAGAGGCACTTCTATCCCCAGCTGTTTTGAAGGGAGAGGATGGGAAAAGCTTCTGAGTGATCTCCCAGTTGTGTGTGAACCCCTGATTAGGGAGTTTTATTCAAATGCTGTGATAAGGGAGGATGATCTAAGCTACTGGGTTAGAGGTAAAGAGTTCACTTTGGATGCACATGACATTGATGATGTGCTAGGTCTTGAAGGATTAGAAGATCAGGAGTTTGCAAATTACAAAGATAGGATTCTGTCTATTGAAACTGTTCAACAGAGGATTGGTGGACAGAGAGAAGGGAAGTGTCTGAATACCACAACTTTTCCAGTGGACATGAGATGCCTCACTATAATCATGATGTTCAACCTATATCCCATAAGGAAGCTGACTACAATCAACAGTGCAAGAGCAATTTTTTTGATGGACCTCAAAGAAAAGACTTTCATTGACATCAGTTCCCACATATATGAC
Source organism: Quercus lobata (assembly GCF_001633185.2). Lineage (NCBI taxonomy): Eukaryota > Viridiplantae > Streptophyta > Magnoliopsida > Fagales > Fagaceae > Quercus > Quercus lobata. Next base: position 14,957,404 of record NC_044911.1, on the reverse strand, counting down.
ACTATTGTGGATGAGACTAGAACCACTTCTAGACCAAAACTGATCTTCCCTAGTCTGCTCATGAGGATCTTTAGAAAGAAGGGTGTTCTAATTCCTCGAGACATCAGTCCCATGTCCACACCTTCTGCAATTAACAAGCTAACTTTCAAAAGGATAAGTGTTTGGCTTCCAGGTGAAGAAGATGAAGGTGATGAAGGAGAGGGTGCCCCAATGGAGACTGAGGCAGAGGTAGCAGGGCATGCATCAACCTCAACACCCCGGAGGAGTGGCAAAAGGACTAGAGCATCAACTTCTTCAGATACACCTCCAGATGCATTTCAAGTCATTCTGGACGACTTGATGGAATCAGAGGGGTCCAGACCGAGCACTCTGAGAGAATGAGAGCCATGCAGGACCAAATTGATATTTTGTCTGCAAAACTTGACAGCTTCACCACCCAGCATGGACAGTGACCCTTTGGCCATTCCGGTCAAAAAGGGGGAGATTTTTGTTGATGAGAAGCAAAAAAGCAGCTCTTAAGGGGGAGTAATATGTTGAGGGGGAGCAGTCAAAATCAGACATTATCTATCTGTGGTTATTTTTTTTGGATATTTGGTTTTTTTTTTTTTTTTGGGGGTTTGATACACTGTGGTTTTGGTGTATTTCTGTCTCCAACTCATAACTTGAACTTAGTTTACTCTTTTATATATAATGTTGATGTTATTCAGTATATATTGTGTTTTGTACCCATGTTGCTTATGTAAGCTTTTAGGGTTATGTTTTATGCATGTTTGTAGGCTTTTTGGTTTGTACCATGCTTTATGCAGCCTTTTATGCTTTGTTTAAATCAGTACTTCTATCTAAATGTCTTGCATTCTGTTTTAAGTACTGTCACTCTTGTGCCCTTGTAGGAATTGTTCCTAGATGCATATGCTTAGTGTATTTGCATTGGCTGAGTGTTAGGCGTACAAGTAACTTGCTTTGTTCTTGTTAACTTGTATGTTCTAGTGTTCATTCCAAGCGTGAATGAACACTGTGATCATGACCTTGTGGTGATTACTTGGTTGATCAAGCCATGATTTGAAACTTCACTTCATCCTTGCTTGATCACTTTAAGCCTGTTTCATATGCATTTCATACTTTTCTGCATACAATGATCATGGTGTATTGTTGTGTTTTCAGGAATTTCATGTTCTTATGATTCAAGTGCTTCACAGCTTCTAGAGTTAGGTGTGAGTGAGTTTTGTTCAGTTGTTCCCAACTCACATGTTAAGTCTAGAGTCTGTTTTAGGGCTTTGCCACGGAATAGCCAAAGGGGGAGATTGTAAGGTTGAATTTAATCAACCATCTTATTGGCTTTATTCCGTGCCAAATTTGCTTGTATTTCAGCAATTAGTAACCCTGTATTTAGGTGAGTTTATTGTAAGGGTAGTGAGTGAGATAGAGTGTTGATTGCTCAAGAGTGTACAAGAAAACAAAGACTCGCGGCTTGATCTCGCGGGTGGCTTGCGGCTGCAAGCCGCCAGATGCAGCACACGTGACTTAGTCAAGTCGCGAGGCCAAGTCGCAAGCCACCCCTGTTTTGTAAAAACCTAACGTTTCACATTCCTCTCTCACTCCAGTATAAATACCCCTTATAACCACAAATGAAAGAGAGCTTCCAGAGAGAATTTTGAGAGAGAAACCCTAGAGAAAAACGAGATTGATTCACCTACAATCTATACATTAGAGTCTCTTCAAATTCCTCAACTCTCTTCCTCTCCATTGTCATACCCTTGAGAGGCATTTTACAAAAACCTTGTTCTCACTATATTCATCACTGTGAGAGGGCTGTTTGGTGTTTTGAGAAGCAGTTAGGAAGGAACCAATTTACATTGGTTGATGCTACGGTTTAGTAGCGGAATTCGGGAAGCTAGAAAAGAAAAAGGTTCGGCGCAACCTCGTTGGAGTAAGAAGCTTGGAGGGCTTAGGTGCACTGGGTAGATTAGGCTTGGAGGGTCTATTGCTGTCCATGTATCCCAACTACATTTTCTAGTGGATTGTTTACCGCTTAGAGGGCGGCGGAGAGGTTTTATGCCGAGGGCTTCGGTTTCCTCTTCGATAACACATCGCGTGTTGTCTTTGTGTTTGCATCTTCCTTCCCTTTTATCTTTGCCTTTTATTATCTGCTGTGGGTTGTGATTTTAATTTGGCTTAGATTGTTTTTCCAATTCTATATTTTAGCTTATGTTCATTTTTCGCACACTAGTTGTTTGACATAAAGCTTGAATTGGTTAATTTGTAAATTGGGGGTCTAAACGTTTAAGGGTGTTTCTACATATATTTGAACTTTCAAAGGCTTAAAATGGCATCTTCAATTACAAAAAAGTTTGAGGCTACTTATAATCTATTTAACCAGTTTCTTAATAAAGAAAAAAATTAGTTCTAATGAGACTTCAAGTTCTCATTCGAAAATTTCTCACCTTGAAATAGTTATCTAAAACCAACAAGTCATTTATTGGCTTGTAAGCAAGCAATCAAGATAAAATTTGTTGTTTGCTTATTGCTTTATGTTGTTTTTGAGATTACATTATCAAATTCATAGGGTTCAAAGAAATGTTAGGAAACTAATGACAACATGTCAAAGTTAGTTTGTGTCAATAAAACTATATTAGGGTTTAGGGCACGTCAAAGGCTCCTCAAAGACAACGAAGTTTCGATATGCTTAAATTTTAAAAGTTGATATTTTTTTTCGATCGATATCTTTTCCATGATAATAAATTTTCAATTGGTTTTCGTTTCCTACTGTAGCCTTTTAAGGTTGCATTTGTAATTTACAATCGTTCTTATGTCATGTGAAAGTTCAATTATGTGTATAAACACCCTTGAACGTTTAGACCCCCAATTTACAAATTAACCAATTCAAACTTTATGTCAAACAACTAGTGTGTGGAAGATGAACATAAGCTATAATATGGAATTGGATAAACTATCTAAGCCAAATTAAAATCACAACCCACAACAGATAATAAAAGGCAAAGATAAAAGGGAAGGAAGATGCAAACACAAAGATAACACGCGATGTGTTATCGAAGAGGAAACCGAAGCCCTCAGCATAAAACATCTCAGCTGCCCTCCAAGCGGTAAACAATCCACTAGAAAATATAATTGGGATACAAGGACAGGAATAGACCCTCCAAGCCTAATCTACCCAGTGCACCTAAGCCCTCCAAGCTTCTTGCTCCAACGAGGTTGCGCCGAACCTTTTTCTTTTCTAGCTTCCCGGATTCCGCCACTAGACCATAGCATCAACCAATGTAGATTGGTTCCTTCCTAACTGCTTCCTAGCAAACCAAACAACCCTTTCACAGAGATGAATATGGTGAGAACAAGGTTTTGGTAAAATGCCTCTCAAGGATTTGACAATGGAGAGGAAGAGAGTTGAGGAATTTGAAGAGACTCTAATGTATAGATTGTTGGTGAATCAATCTTGTTTTTCTTTAGGGTTTCTCTTTCAAAATTCTCTCAGGAGGCTCTCATACATTTGTGAGTATAAGGGGTATTTATACTGGAGTGAGAGAGGAATGTGAAACGTCAGGTTTTACAAAACAGGGGTGGCTCACGGCTTGGCCTCGCGACTTGACTAAGTCGCGAGACCCAGTCGTGAGATAACCGTATGCCCAGTTGTCCTGTTTTGTCTTGTAGTGCTCCAACTAGTTTGACTGTTCACCTTTTGGCACGCTTGGCACGTGTGTTGCGTTTGGTGGTTTGAAGCCGCGAGCTACCCGTGAGAGCAAGCCGCGAGTCTCTGTTTTCTTGCACACTCTTGAGCAATCAACACTCTATCTCACTCATTACCCTTACATCAAACCCACCTAAATACAGGGTTACTAAATGCTAAAATACAAGCAAATTTGGCACGGAATAAAGCCAATAAAATGGTTGATTAAATTCAACCTTACAATCTCCCCCTTTGGCTATTCCGTGACAAAACCCTAAAACAGACTCTAGACTTAACATGTGAGTTGGGAACAGTTGAACAAAACTCACTCACACCTAACTCTAGAAGCTATGTAGCACTTGAATCATAAGATCATGAAACTCCTGAAACACAACAAAACACCATGATCATTGTATGCAGAAAAGCATGAAATACATATGAAACAAGTTAAAGGTGATCAAGCAAAGATGAAGTGAAGAATCAAATCATGGCTTGATCAACCAAGTGAACACCACAAGGTAGAGTTCACAGTGCTCATTCACACTTGGAATGAACACTTGAACATACAAGTTAATAAGAACAAATCAAGATACTTGTATGCCCAACACTCAACCAATGCATAATACACTAAGTATATGCATCTAGGAACAATCCTACAAGGGCACAAGAGTGACAGTACTTAAAACAAAATGCATGATATTTAGATTAAAGTACTGATTTCAACATAGCATAAAAGGCTGCATTAAGCAAGGTACAACCGTAAAGCCTACAGAATATGTATAAAAACATTAACCCTAAAAGCTTACATAAGCACATGGGTACAAAAGGTACAAAACACAATATATCAACTTAAATTGAAGAAAATATAACAACTTAAATTGAAGAAGAATGCAAAAACACTCCCCCTTAGGTAATATCCTCCCCCTCTGATCAGGCCTATCACTCCCCCTTTTTGTCATGGAATAGGCTATACAGCCTCTTCTAGCCTTCTCTGAATTTGATCCAATTGAGTTTGAAGTGAGGTAAACTTCATATCCCATCGAGTGCTGAGATGGTGTAGAGTAGATGTGAGTCCAGATATCTTTGTATTCAACTCGTGTACAGAGGATACAATGTGATCAAGTTTTTCATCAAGGGAGAGAGTGCTGAAATGAGAGCCACTGTGAGATGCGGAAGTTTCCGGTTTGGCTCTCTTCCGACTATGTCCAATGCTGGTGTTGAATGTACGCATGTTGATTGGACTCGGTTTTGAGAGAGGAGATTCATCTGCCGTTGGATAAATTCCCTTGAGCTTCAAGATCCTTGAAATGAGACAGCAGAAAGGAATGCACGTTCGGGACTCGGTTCGTAGAACCATTTTGCGCAGAACATGAAAGATATGAGTACAGATGTCAATTTCTACATCAGAGATTAAATCATGAAGAAACAAAGCACGTCCGATGTTCATATACCCAGTGCTTGATAAAGGGTACAAATTGTGAAACATCACAATTGTAAGCACTCTCAGTTTTGGAGGAAGAGAGGAAACACTGATGGATTTTCCATTGGGTGAGAACTCCAAGTCTTGTCCAAGACTTTCCTTGAGAAGCTCCTCATCAGGACAAAGATCATCATAAACCGGTGAGTGTCGAAATATTGGTCAGTTGATGTGCAGGATCTCTGCCAAATATGCAGGAGAGACAGAAAAGCTCTTTTTCCTAACCCAGCACTTAAGTTCATGATGAAGAACAAAATCAACAACTTAATAAAGCTCAAAACTGAATCAATAGCTACCACAGGCTAAGCATGGACAAAGAGTAACTGCCGAACCAAAAACCCATCTCAAAATCATAAACAAATGTGAATAATCCAGAGGGAAAAGCACAAAAACAAGTAAAATAGAGTTCAAGACAGAAAACTCATACCTGTTACTTGAAGATTTTGAGCTGAAAAGAAGCAACAATGGAGTTTGAAAAATGGGTGCACAGAGTGTTTGGGAAGGAGACAATTGAGAAAGAAGATGAACAGTCACAAAAGTTCGAGAGAAAACTGAAAAAAAATTTAAAAACTGCCCCTATTTTTGCCAAACACGCGTTTTTCGCGACTGAAGTGAGTCGCCACAAAGTCGCCAGTTCAAGCCGCCAAAACACTCAAAGCCAAAAGTTTGAAAAATAATTTTAAGTGTTTTTCGCGACTGGAAGGTCTACCCGCGATAGAGTCGCGAGCTGAGCCGCGAAAATCTCTGAGTAACCCTCGCGACTGGACCTTCCACTCGCGAACAAGTCGCCAAAAATGACCCGCGAGCACGCGACTAAGGCTCGCGACTTGACTAACCCGCGACTGAGTCGCCAAAACAGGACAAAACTGAATTTTTGAAATTTTCAAATTTTGAGAACAAAATGCTTTCCAAAAATACCTAAAACACTAAAAAATCTTTTTGTGCTTGAATTAACAAAGATTGAGCATGTGAAAACACATTTCATCAAGTACAATCACACAAATGATTATGGCATTTATCAAACATAAACTTGTGTGTTGTGTGTGGATATCAACAATGAGATAGTCCTTAGTCTAATGTGAAGTTTCAATGATCAATCCAACCAAGGCATACACAATTAGCACTAGATCATGTGATCTATCTCAATTATAGAAATATGTATATATAACCTCCCACAAAACTTGATAACATATCTTGGAGTTTTACATTTGACTCCACTTTCAAACATAACATTTGATCTTTTTGATTCTTTTTGATACAATCACATTTCATTGTGAGAGTGATATTAGATATTTCACCTTGATGAGATAGCCTTTGGCTTTTTGAAAAAAAATTCACTTGAATTTGAGGTCGCTTACCCTTTTTCCTAGTCAAATACTAGAATGTGCGACAGGCTTTTGCAGCTCAATATCTCTTTTCATTTGGAGATTTACATTTGGTGAGCTCTTTTAAGCAAAAAATAAAGAGTGGAAAGATATATAGACACAATTCTATGCATGTCTCAAGATCATCATAACCATTCACTAATCATTCATGACAAGTTTGAAGATCTATTTACAACAATCACATAGATTTCAAGATTTCTCCCACAGTGATATGAGTGCAATGAACCAAGCTATGCTCGAAAATGCACAAAGCCATTAGCACAAAGGTACAAGGCAAAACAAGTTTTAAGACAAAACAAGTTTGAATTGGTTAAGTTGTAATTTGGGAGTCTAAACGTTCAAGGGTGTTTATAAACATATTTGAACTTTCACAAGGATTTGACAATGGAGAGGAAGAGAGTTGAGGAATTTGAAGAGACTCTAATGTATAGATTGTTGGTGAATCAATCTTGTTTTTCTTTAGGGTTTCTCTCTCAAAATTCTCTCAGGAGGCTCTCATACATTTGTGGGTATAAGGGGTATTTATACTGAAGTGAGAGAGGAATGTGAAACGTCAGATTTTACAAAACAGGGGTGGCTCGCGGCTTGGCCTCGCGACTTGACTAAGTCGCGAGACCTAGTCGCGAGATAACCGTATGACCAGTTGTCTTGTTTTGTCCTGTAATGCCCCAGCTAGCATGACTGTTCACCTTCTGGCACGCTTGGCACGTGTGCTGCGTTTGGCGGCTTGAAGCCGCGAGCTACCCGTGAGAGCAAGCCGCGAGTCTCTGTTTTCTTGCACACTCTTGAGCAATCAACACTCTATCTCACTCACTACCCTTACATCAAACCCACCTAAATATAGGGTTACTAAATGCTGAAATACAAGCAAATTTGGCATGGAATAAAGCCAATAAAATTGTTGGTTAAATTCAACCTTAATCTATTTTAATCATAGTTACTTTTTGAATTTGTGAACTTTATAACTTTTGCTATGATGAATATTATATTCTCCCATTTGGTATAAAGGAAACATAGCCCCAATTAATTTATTTTAACCAACTATAGGATAACTGGACAAGTGAAATGAACTCCTTATGTCCCTCCCTCTCTCTTTATTTTTTGGGTTACGAACTAAGGAGTCTGACATATGTGTGAGTCAACGAGCCAGTAAACCCATAAGGCACAAAGAAGCTGATTGGTAGGACCCCCCCCCCCCCCGCTTGAGGGTTGCATCGCCCACCGACCTTGATCTTCTTAGAAGGGTTCATGTGAAAGCATGGAAAGTAGACATTTGAGCCTTCATAATGAACACAAATTTGACCTGTTTTGGATTTAAAAAAGAATGAAACATAGCTTGGGTTGTCCATGGGTCGGGTTGGTTTAGGGTTAGGGTTGACCACACCTAGCCTAACTAGATGAATCGGGTGAATAGAAAATGGACCCGCTGCCAACAGAATATTCAAACAGACCTAGTGGCTCAAGTCATTGTTTGAGTGCGTCAGAGTTGTCAAGTGATTCTGTATTTTAAGAACAAAAACTCAAAAGAAATCAAACCCAAAGAACACAAACCTAGACAACTTACAACCATAGTCGAAAGTTAAAGAAATCAAACAACACGAGAAATACAACAAACCCAGATCTGAGACTAAATGAAAAGAGAGAGAGAGACGACTCAACTAACACCACCACCACTCCCTCCCCCAACATCACCACATCCATCACAAGATCAATACATCCACCATTAGATTGAACAAGATAAGAGCCTCAGAGGAGGCTTTACTACAAGAGAGTGGGGTTTGAGTGAAACTTAACCAAGAATGGTAAGTGCAATGACAACTATGAATCAGCAATGATGGCAATAGGGAAAACTTGGCTACGGACACTAGGGTTAGGGATGTTGGACCATGAGTTATGACACTTCACCTTAAAATCAATTGGTGATGAGGAAGACTTACTTAAATCCTTTATGGTATTTGACATCGCTCCTCGCGGGCCCGTTTTTAAAGAGGTCATAAAAAGTCAAATTGTGGTCCCCCCAACAATCCCTCCCTCATAATGACACTCTCATGACTCGAACCCCTGACCTTGGCTCTAATACCATTTTTCAAATTGGGAGTTGTGCCACTCCACCTCAAAATTAATTGATGTTGAGGAAAACGCACTCAAATCTTTTATGGAATTTGACATCACACTCTGCGTGCCTTTTTTTAGAGTTGTTGTAGGGTGTCAAATTTTGGTCCCCCCAACAAGGGATTTGAGAGAGAGAGAGCATTGAGAACTCCGAAAATAAGGGGCTTCTGGTCTTAATATTGTGACAATATAATCTAAAATGTTTTCTCTTTTAAATTAATGACGGGTCAGGTCATTTTTTATGAGCTAGGAATTGTGGGATCCAAACTCAAACTGAAACTCCAATTTTTAACATTAATAGACCCACATCTAGCCAATTAGTTATTCAGATCTACCCATGGGTCTTCAAGTTAGATTGGGTGGGTTGAGTCGGATAAGTTGATGGACAACCCTAGATAGCTATTTGAAGGTGGCATAGTGTGAGGATCCCCTTTTCTTACTAAATTTAGGCTAAACCTATTGGTCTTGGAAGTCCTTTGGGGTGTGTTTTCTATGTATGTGTATGGAGTCACCACTTATTTTATCAAAAATAAATAAAACCATGAATGAATATACAGCTTTGTTGATATTGAATTGAATTATATCATTTGAATCAAAAGAAAATAACAATTACATGGCTTGAATCAAAATAATTTTAAAAAAATGAAAAATTACAAAACTTTTGATCCTAATATATATCTGTATATCTCTAAAAGTTGAAGTGTAGCATTTAATATTGCTACACTCCTATTGAGCCACTACATCCTCCACGTCATACATTTCTTTCTATTTTTTTAATAAAATAATTAAATATAGATCATGGAAAAACCTATTAATGCATTCTATTACTATTCAACTATGACTATTTATTTATCTTAAGTGCAAATGTTTTTGTTCCAAATTACAAATGTTACTATTCATTAGATACAAATGTTTGACTATTCAACTAACCAAAATGATTTCAACTTTTCTTTTTCTTCTTTATAATTTCAAGTAATTGTTAAAATTGAATAATTCATTATCATTTTAGTAGATACAATGAAAATTTCAAGTATTCAAACCACACTGTAGTACCCAAATTTTTAGCCCAAAGATGAGTTTTTTGTCTCTTTGATTATCTACCAATGTTTCTTCTTCCAAATTTTCAATTTTTCACAATCTTATCTCTCGCTCACTCACACGTCAATGATTTATTTAAACTTTAAAATGTTATATCTTCCAATGTACATTCTAGATACAATCACCCCATCATTTACCAAAAAAAAATTAGCTCAATACTAATTACTCTCCACATTTTTCAATCAAGCTTTAGTTTTCACCTTTTTGCGAAGATATTAGTTGTTTCTGTTAGAGATTTTCAAAGTGAAGTCGACAATAGGATGACTATTGAGGTGAACAAAATGCACAATTAGAAATTATCTTTTTTTTCCCCTTTCTTTTAGGTATTCTTGCATTTAGTCTTGGTGAAGTGATTTTGTTATTTTCCTTCCCCAAATTTTCAATGATATTGACTTTTTTTATTCGTAATTGACTTAGAATTGTCAACTTAGTTTTATTTGGCCCATTATTGTTGTGGAAATTCTTGATGTTGATATGAAACATATTGATAATGAAATATTTTTTGTTTATTTGTAGAGTATCAGAAAAGTTTCCAAAAAAAAAAAAAAATTCAGTGTAGTAATTTAGTTATTGTTGCATCCCATGTGTTAGGCAAATTTCCTTTTAGAAATCTTATGTGTTATTCTCAAATCTGTTTTTTATTTTTATTTTGGCCATTCTATTACAAGTAATCAGTATCTTTGCCAACAGATTTTTAGCTAATCTGAGCTTTTTTAGTAAGCTTTTACTTTGTTTAGTTGATCATCATTAAAAAAACACCAAAAAGAAATTAAGACAAAATATAATTTACCATAAAGCACCATTATGCTATTAATATTTTTATGTATAGATACTTGAGGAACTTGATTAATTCTTTGTTGAAATTCCAATTATCCATATGTCTAGCCTCTTAGATTAATTTTTGGGGGTGCAAATGATAGCCTAGCGGGAAAGACATTTTTTGTGGTGTCCCATGTTTGTGGTTCAAACCCCACCATCCCCCTTCCACCTCTATCTACCTATAAAATAAAAATGAAAGAAGGTTAGTGTTTGCATTAGTTTGAATAACATTTGATGTCCCATTATTTGCTTTAATATTTCATATAAGCAATGCTTAATTCATTTAACATTTTTGAATTAATCTTTTATTTTTTTCTCCTTTTTAGTCACTTTGTGATTTTGAAATTGCACAAATTCTATTACATAGCACTAGATTAAGCTTATGTTGTGGGAATAATAGACACAATGTCTAAGGTGCCCCCACTTTTGCCTAATTAAGTACCACACCACATAAACTTATCAATAGGATTGGTTTCTATGACAGAGTCATTGGTATTTGTAATGCAAGCCTTAATGGAGAATAGACTTTTTTTTTTTAAGATAGATAGAATTCTACTCTAGACTAATCTAATCTAAGTGTATATGTTTGTGAAACTCCCTCCAAGAGACTTGAACCCTAGCCCTTGCCCCCCACATCCCTCGAGCACTTATACTTGTGAAGTGACCATCGTGCCAAGGGTGCACATGGAACAGGAAAATGAATTTATCTGTACAAAGTTTTGGACAATAGTATGTTGAATAGTTTTGTATAATTACTCTATAATTGTCATAGTTTAAATATGTCAATGCCACCTTCATTCTAAAAAGTGAGAAAACATGGAAAACAAAGAGCAAACTAACATAGTTGATAGTAATTAAAAATTCCATAGTTAATTCCACTTGGTTGAACATGTACACTCTAGCCCTATAAAACAATATCTTAATCTCACTAAGTCGAAGGTAATATACTATTCAATCATTTTGCCAATTTTTTTTTTTTTTTTTTTTTGGTTAAAGGGAAATACAATAAAAGAAACTAAGAAACTACAAACAACTCAGGACAACACCTGGCCACCCCAACCCCAGAGAGATCAGATTCAACAATAGCAGTCATATCCTCAGGAGGATTATCCATTACAATGAAACTCTGTTCTTGATCCATGCCTTTCCTCGCCAGGTAGTCCGCACTTCCATTGGCTTCTCGATAACAATGCTTTATCCTGATTTGAGGGATCATGGATATCAGCTTCCTGCAGTCCTCAATGATAGGAGATAGCGAGTTATTAGTGTAATTGGAGTTCCGTAACATGTCCACAACAAACTTCGCATCCAACTCAATCTCCACCATAACCAAATTCCGATCTACGTAGAGCATCAATCCATCCCGAATCGCCCACAGCTCAGCCATTAAACTCGTTGCTATTCCAATTTTTATGGAAAAACCCACTATCCATCTGCCAGTCCAGTCTCGAATAACACCACTTCCACCAGCTAGACCCGAGTTTCCCAAAGAAGAACCATCGGTATTTAACTTCATCCACCCCTGTTCAGGTTTGCTCCAATGGACTTGTTTTATCACCGTGTGAGGCTTACCTTTCTTCGAATAGGTGCAAAAGAAAAATTCTACCGATTTGCTCATTATGTCTTTAGCCATATGAGAATTCTAAGAATGATTGCTGAAGACAAATTGGTTCCTGCTTTTCCAAATAGCCCACACAACAAAGGAAAAAATTATATTCCAAGAGGGATGATTTTCATTCGACGCTTTATCATACTTACCATTGGTAGCCATCCAATTATCCAAATTTGAAACAAAGAATTCTCTGTCAATACCCATTGCACCCAACTCATCCCACACTGGTTTAACCAATTCACAGTTTCGAAGAGCATGAATAACAGTTTCTGTTTCTTTCAAACACCAAGGACAGCGAGAATCCACCTCCATTCCCCTAGCAGATAAACAGCCATTAACTCCAATGCTATTATGGGCACACTTCCAGAGAAAAAATTGAATCTTTGGAAGAGTTTGAAGCTTCCAAATCCAATTTCCGCCGAAAGCTAAGTTTTGACTCCCATTAGCCATCCTGTAAGCACTACTTAAACTAAAATCTCCACGAGGAGAGCCTGCCCACATTAATTTATCTCTACTGGAAGAAGCTAAAGCATACAGAATTGCTTGAATTTCCAACTTAATAGAGGTAGGAAGCTCAAAAGGAATAAGGTCCCACCTCTACCCCCCAGGCGTAGCTATATCCTTCACCTTCCACTCCGAAACCCCCAGAGGCAGAGGACCATAAACTTGCTGCCTTAGAGATCCCTTCTTTGACCAGGCATCATACCAAAAGCTCAAGTTGCTATCTTTTCCAATCACCCATCTAACACCTTGTTGGAATAGATCTGCCCCCTTATTCATCCCTCTCCAGATTTGGGACCTTGGCAAGATGCTTGAGTTCCTAGAATTAATTCTTCTATTCGAACAGTACTTAGCTTTAAGCACTCGCGCCCATAAACTCTCCTCTTCCGTTTGGAACCTCCAATTTAACTTTGTTAGCAGAGCCTTGTTCCTCCCCCTAGCACTTTGCAGCCTAAGACCACCTTCACTTTTTGGTTGGGTCACTTTCCCCCAACCAACCCAGTGAACTTTCCCTGCTGAATCTGTCGAACCCCACAAAAAATTTTTGTTTACCCGATCAATACCCTCTAGAACTCTGTTCGGTAAAAGACTGCACTGCATCACATAAGCAGGGATGGTAGAGGATGAAGCCTGAATGAGCACAGCCCGGCCCGCTGGAGAAAGGAGCTTAGCCTTCCAACTCGCGAGTTTATTCTTCACTCTATCCAAAATGAAGTTATAGTCTTGTGAAGAAGAGCCAGGGTGCTTGATAGGAATTCCTAGGTACCTACCAAGATTGGGAGTGGAGGCAAAACCCAGAGTGTCACAAAAGGTCTCCCTCGTATCTCTGTTCACATTTGGAGAAAAATAAACCCGAGATTTAGCTGCACTAATGGTTTGACCCGTTTCACTACAAAACTCCTCTAGCACCTCTCTGATAGTTGTGCAATTCATATGGTCAGCCTTAGCAAAGAGAACAATGTCGTCCGCAAACATAAGATGAGAGAAGGCTATGCCACCTTGGGAAGATTTAACCGGAACCCACAGCTTCTGACCACATTTTTCCTCTATAAGCTGCCCCAAATACTCCATGCAAAGAATAAATAAATAAGGAGACAAGGGGTCTCCCTGCCTTATACCCCTTGTAGGAAGAAAGGGCTCAAGACTCCCCCCATTAAATAAAATAGAAGAAGAGCTGGAGCTAACACAGCTCAGAATGAGATCTATTAAGTTCTGTGGCAAATTTATCTTCACAAGCACATCACGAATAAAGCTCCACTCAAGCTTATCGTAGGCCTTTTCCAGGTCTATTTTCACTGCCATATACCCCGTACCTCCCTTTTTCTTACTGATCGAATGAATGAGCTCTTGAACTATAACAGCATTGTCAATCCCTTTCCTACCAGGGACAAAAGCCGTTTGGAGAGGAGACACCAGCTTTTCCAAATACGGTCTTAAACAAGCCACAATAATCTTCGTAACTATTTTGTACACAGTATTACATAGGCTTATTGGCCTATAGTTTCCCAAAGTTTCCGGACCTTGGATTTTTGGGATAAGAACTATGTGAGTCCTATTGAGATACTCTGGCATAGTTCCCATTTCAAAGATATTCTTGACTTCTTGAATCACAGATCCCCCAACCACTGGCCAGAAATGTTGAAAAAAACCTACATGAAGCCCATCTGGGCCAGGGGCTTTATTAGCTTTGAGAGACCATAACCCAGCCTCTATCTCCTCAGTTGTTACCCTCTGACTCAAGCTGTCCTTTTCCTCATTAGAAAGGCAGGCTTGCCTCCTTATGTCATGACTTAAATCTCTAAGAGAGTAAGAATGGGAAGTTGAGTATATATCACAAAAGCCATTCCGAATAAACCCCATCACCTCTTCCTCGTCGTTAATCCAGTCACCAACACTATTTTTAATAGCAGTAATACGATTTCTGTTCCTTCTCACTAGCGTCGAAACGTGGTAGAATGCAGTATTTCGATCCCCTTGGACCATCCAATTTACTCGAGACTTAATAGCCCACAACTCATGCTCTTGATTCAAAATAATCTCTAACTCTTTGAGGAGGTTATTCTCGAGCTCTACAAGAGAGCTAGAAGGCCGAATGGCCATAGCCCGCTAAACACCATTCAAACGAGCTTGTATATGGTTTTTCTTAAAGAAAATATTTCCAAACTGATCTCTATTCCAATCATTGGCCTTAACCATAAATTTATCAATAGCCTCCTCAAGATGAGAAGACTAATTCCAGGCCTGATCTACCACCTTGGGAAAGGACATATCTGCCAGCCAGAACTTTTGACACTTGAAAGGGCGGTTTAGCCGCACCCTATTCTGCGGTTTAGTTTCAAGAAGGACCGGGCAATGATTGGAGTGACATCTAGTGAGATGCGTTATTCTTGCTTCTGGAAAAAGGACACACCACTCCGGGTTGACAAAGAATCTGTCGATTCTCTCTTGGATGAGATTTTGCACTTTTCTTCGATTAGTCCACGTGAACCTTGGACCAGAGAAGCCTAAATCCACCATATTACAATTATCTAAGCATTCTTTAAATAATAAAGACCGGTTTGAACTAACCACTCTACCTCCAAACTTATCATCACCAGAGAGAGGTTCATTAAAATCCCCAGCAATAACCCACGGCATGTTATGCAACTCAGCTACATTCGACAAATTATTCCACAAAATATGCCTCTCCACACTCCTAGGACTAGCATAGACAGCAGAGAACAACCATTTAGAATTAGAGGTACGTACCTTGACTGTAGCATGAATTTCTTGTTCAGAACTTGCTAGCAGCTCCACCTCCACTCTATTTGAATACCAGAGAAGCCATAGCCCCCCTTTCCGGCCAATCGTTTCAGTATGAAATACACCGTCAAATGGGAGCCAATCAGTTACATCATGAGCTCTATCTCCACCCACACGGGTCTCCATAACCACTAACAAAGTCGGATCATGACACCGAACAAGCTCCTACACATGACTCTGAAATTTGGGCTTCAGAGCACCCCTACAGTTCCAAACTACTATATTCATGGTTAAATATTAAAGGAATGGACCCTTCATCAGGCAGCATACTCGGCTGCTTCTCCTTCCTCGAGCTCCATTTGATCGGTCGCTCCACCTCCTCCATTTGGTCTTTCCTTGACCTTAACTTGCATATTCTCCTCCTCTGGCACCTCTAATGCCTTTATACCCCCTTCTAACTCACTTGAAATTTGCAAGCTAGACGTTGGATGAGCACCTTCCTTTCTCTTATCCTCTTTCATCTCATTCTCTCGCAAATTTTGCATTTCCTTAATCTCTTGCCCTTTGAAATAGCTTACCTCCTGTTGAGATTGATCCATCGAAGAATTGAAGGTGAACAATGCTTCAGAGTTAAAGCCATGCTGATTTAGAAAAGAGGAATTCTCAGGAACAGAATTATCTTTCAAAGGGTTATTGCTGGCCACACCTTTAGTCAAGGACAAGGACGCCCTTCCTTTGGCAATTCCTTTTTTGCCCTTTACTGAAGGGCTAAACATTAATCCTGGGCTCTTAAACCCATTGCTCTCCTTATTGGAACACTGACTCAAATTCTCCGGGCCTTTTGCAATTCGCTGCACCGTTTTTTGCATATGGGCCTCACTTAGGCTATGATCCACTGACACCTTCCTCTTCCCTTCCCATTTAAGCTTGTCACTAGGCCCATTCTTCAGTGAGCCCATATTCTTAAACGTATTTTGGTCAGTGGGACCATCTTTCCTTGTCGCTTTGTTCCCACCTCTTTTCCGTGTCACAACAACCTAGGGGCCGTACACATCATTGGGGGTGTCCTTAGTCGTACCTTCACACAATCCTGGTGTTCCCTCGCACGTCTCTGTCTCCTTAGGCTTAACCGAATTCGTACTTGAGCTGGTAGCCTGGTGCCCACTATCTGCTTGGTTACCCTGCTCCAGTAAATTCTCACCCACCTCCTTCTTCCGTGTCTGGTCTTCCTGCACCGTATACGGACAGCTCTCCTGACAGTGGCCTATTCTTCCACAGGAAAAACAGAGCCGTTGAATACCCTTATAACTGATAGGCTTCTCTCGTCCACCAATGAGAATCGCAGTAATCAAAGGTTTTTCAATGTCAACCTATATACAGAGGCGAGCAAACCTGCCCCTAGATTCATTCGGTGTATGGGTATCTATCCTTAGAACTCTACCAATCGCATTGCCAATGATCTAAAGGGCCTCAACATCATAATACTCGATAGGCAGTTCATTCAATCTCACCCAAACTGCGACTGAGGATATACCCGCCTCTGAAGGATTAAAATCTGGAACCCAAGGTCTTATAGATAAGAAATTTCCTCCAATGAACCAAGGTCCATTCTTAAGAACAGCCTCACAATCATCTTTTATTGCAAAACGGACTAGGACAAAATCATTACCCAAGCCAACGCAATCAATTTTTCCCACTGGCTTCCATAAGGACATGAGCCTAGCGTGGAGAAAAGAAAAACCCACTGACCTGCCAAAAACTTTCACAATGAGAGCTTTACTCCATGGAAAACGGAATCGGCGTTTTTGTTCTTTAGAGAACTTGACGGCAATAAGACCATCACGAAGATCCGTTATCTCCGAATCTGACTCCTCCTCAGCATCCATAGCTTCAGTAAAGTTGAAAGCTTAGGAATATGCCCCAGGTATTTCACCCACCAATCTATCCTTAAAGGACAAGGGGTGCCTGGTAATGCTACGCATGCCTGCAAAGGTGGCTTGATCTTCATTCATATGGCCGTTGAACTCAGCGTGGCTGACGTTCTTCACTTTTTTGTTACTGCGGGCTAACTCCGCTTCTTCCTCTCTAGAGAGAAAAGGGTCACTCATCCGTACAAGTCACAACGCAAATTTTCGTATTAAAGTTATAGACTCTATCTTCTAATAGACGTTTATGTTGGATGGTTTATATATATAATTGGTTGTTCAAACTAAGAATTCTCTGTCATATGTTACTCTCTAAAGATCTTATTTGCTATATAGATGGTACTCTTGGTTTATGAGATAAGATCAACAAAATATGATTTTTATATAATTATATCTAGATAAAACTGCAATGTCATGATGGATAGATTGGTTTTATTTTGTTATATAATCTAAGTAATCATGTGGTTTATGAATTTGAAAAGTTATATATTGCGGGATTTATTCATATGTTTATATGATGAAAAAAAGTTTGATTTTGTATTTTATTTTATTTTATGTTTCCATTTTATGATATATGATCTATTGATTATGAGAGAGAAAGAGATGTCGGTTTATGTTTTGGAGAAAAATATAAAAAGAATTTATTTGCATATATTTGTATAGTAATTAACAAAGTATACATGGTTACAACTTGATCTAATAATTCTCACACTATAAAATAAAAGATAACTTTTTTATTGCATTATATTTTCATGCATACCTCACTATATATAATATGTGACTACAAAATATATATGTTACACTATAAAAAAAATAAAAATAAAAATAAAATCAAATTTTTCCGAATCACAAAAAATTATATCGTTACAATCTAAAAAATAAAACAAACATGAGAAGCAATTGTTCTTAAAACTATATATTCGAATCTAAAGACTGGAATACACAGCTTATTGAGTGTTGAAGCCTTAATCAATTTGCCTATGTTATTGGTGATAGTGTACAAAAACTGACAAAAAAATTTAGCCTTCTTATCCATTTTTTATCTCATTGGTACCAACTAGTAAGTTGTTTGTGCAATACACGGATAATGTTGTAGTGTTTTATGTAAGATGGTTTTGAAGAATATTGTACATATATTGTAACATAATTGTTATAGAACTTTATTAGTAGTGAGTTCATAATAAGAAATAACAATTATAAATTGCCCACACATATCCACTATAATTATTCAATTTAAGTAGTGAGAAATTTAAAAAAAAAAAATGTTGGAATGAAGTAATTTTAATGATGGTATTAACTTGACATATAATTTACTAGTTTAGAATAAATCAACTAAATGTGTGAATTAGGACATGCTTGAGATAGGTGCAATAAAGTGTGTAATCTCTATGTTGGTTAGCTACCATAGCTGGCACACATTCAAGCATGCACACATATATTGAGACAAACATATTTGTTTATGAAATGTTCAAATGACACTATTAGTTTATTGCGGCAAGAAACACATTCTCTTTAAACTGCAAACAACACATACTCTCTGTTAGGACATATGTATTCCACATGTTAAGAACATATGTCATGATTTTATGTAATTGGCTTATCCTTTGATAAAACGCACTTTACTTGTATTTGGGCGGATTTAGGATGTCTCTAAATACTTCAAGAAGCCTTGTTTCAAGATCAAGTATTGAAGCCTTCAAGTCTGTTCAAGAAAACAAGTTCAGAGTGCGAAATCATTAAAGCTCGATAGCTACATCTATCAAGCTTAAGGAAGCTGTTCTATATTCGGTTTGCTCTACACCTGCTATCAGTCTAGATTTAAGATTCTCAGAATTCCAATCTGATTTTCTTGGGATCCGTGAATGTTTCTTTGGGCTTTCTTTTCTCCTAACCCTAGACATATAAAAGGATCAGTTTAAGGGCCGTCAAAGAGTTCACAAGTTGCACAAGCTTTGAGCAAAATCTATTTAAGCAAATTGTGACCAAAGATGAAGTTCTTGCCCTAGTTCATCACTTTCTCTTGAAGAAGTTGCTGTGTATGTGTACCATAGGGTTTTATGACCAAGCATCTTCTTGATCTTCATCATGTGGATGAACTAAAGAACTTTGTAACCAACAACCTTCTTAGTTGGTGATTGAAGTTGCATACTGGGATTCGCGCAATTGGTTAGTCACGTACTAGGAGTCGTGCATTTGAAAGGGGAACTGTCACTACAGAACAAGTCCAATTGGGTATTGGGGTAAGGGTTCAACTGTAGGTTGGTAAGGTATTTGGATTCCTTTACTTGTAACCGCTTGTTGTGATAATAGTGAAGTTTCGGGAGTGGTGACCTGAAAATCACCCGGTGGGGTTTTTGCCATTAGGTTTTCCCCATTCGTAAACAAATCACCGTGTTATTTATTTTCCATTGCATATTTAGTTTATTGGTGATTTATTTGTGCTACCACGCATTTGCATGATAAATTGATTAATTAATAACTTGGCTAATTAATTAATTAATTTCTATCACAAGGGGTCATTCAATTTGTGGCCTATCACTCTCAGGTCTAGCAACAAATGTAACACCCCAACAAATTGGAAAGTTTATGTAGATATAGCATCAAGGTAAGGAGTAGCATCTTTAATGTGCCCTAATATCTAAAGACAAAGGTGAATAAAGAATATTAGAATAGATCAACTAAATGTTGGACAAAAGTAATCACATGTCAAGTTAATACCATTATTAAATTCAATGTAATTGCAATATTAAACTCTACTCATCAGTGCCTCTTAAAGGAAAATACAAAGGAGAAACTCGAAAGTAGAAAGGCATTGAAATATAGGCAAATTAAGAAATAAGAAAGTACTTTTTAGCTTGACAAAAGCTATGTCAGTGATCAGTAGACCCTCATTACACCCATGCTTATGCCTCAAATAATCTGCCTAGTAAGGGGTTACAATAGAACAACTGATATAGCAAAAAGAGTAAGAGATATCACAGTAGAATGGCTAATAATATAAAATGCTACAGCCAGGTGAATAACAATGTAAATGTCAAATAAACTAGAAGGCGCCATCACAGGGTAGTAATGACAATTCTAAGCAGCTGTAATAGAAATGGCTTGCTTTCCCAATCTTGGGCTGAATCATTCAGCAAGAATGGGTCCAAAAAGGGAACCAAACCCAAATATGTGCAACCTCGTTACAGGCTTCTGCCAATGAAGTTACACGTGTTGGAGAAATGGTCTAAATGGCTTTAAGTTCTGATTCACAGAGTTTCAGAAGGTGGGAATGTCATGAGGGAGAGAAAAGGTGGTCTACTGATGCATGCCCCTATTTCTCTAGTGTTTACTCTCTTCCTTCCTTTTTTTTTACTACTTACTTTTCTTTTGTTCTCTAGTTCTTAGTTTCTGTCTTACTCTTCTCTCCATCTTGCCTCTATCCCCCGTTCATGGTTACCTCCCTTCCCTTTTATACTGCTTGATTCTATGGGATTTCTCCATTTTTTCCCTAAGGCTCCACCAACTGTTTTTGGTTTTTTTTTTTTGGCATCCTTCCAGGATTGCCCACTAACCCCTTGGTTGCCCGGCCACTACCTCTACTTAGAACTTGCTTGTTGCACCAATCCCCATCTCCAGACAAAATTCCTTATTTTGTTTCTCCCCCCTCTCAATTTTTGTCTCCTTCAATGGATAAGGATTAGGCTACCTCACCACTTACCTCTATGGCATGCACCAAGGGCCTCAACCCTTTGCTTGCCTCTTTTGGGTGAAATGCCATCCTAGCAAGGCACTTCCCCAAATAAAGCCTCGGAAGGAACCCTAGAATAAACCCTTTTTTCTCCCTACCACTAAACCACACCCTCTAAATCTCTTAATTGAGGGCCCACCTCCCTTGTATTGGCTGGGTACAAGTAAGTGGTTCTCCAGCCCTTATGTGTCCTCTACTATCCTTTACATTTATCTTCTTTTACTCCTATGACATTCTTACCATTCTTGCCTTGTCTCATTCTACTATGTATGCTGGGCTTGTGCTTATCTCCCATGACGTGAAAGGTGCGTGGGCTTTTGGGCTTGTATTGCTTCCCTTCCTTTCCTCATCGATTGGGTAATGTCTAGGCAGAAGTTTTTGCCCTTCCAGCCCACCAAGCTTTTATTTCCATTATTCCTTTTCTTGCCACAGCCATGGGCCTACTAGCTATCATTCTTGCCATGTTAGCCCATTGGTTTTATTACCTTTTTTCTTGGGTTTCTTTGAACCATTTACTTTGTCTTTATCTCTTATTCTGCCTATAGGTCTATTGGCTGTTATTCATGCCATGCTATCTCATTGGGTTTATTACCTATTTTCTTGGGCTTTCTCGGCCCATTTACTTTGTCTTTATCTCTTATTTTGCCCATGTGTCATTCTCGCCACGTTGGCCCATTGAGCTTATGACCTCTTCTCTTAGGCTTCCTCGGCCCATTTACTCTACCTTTACCTCTTATTGCATTCATGGGCCTGCTGGCTATCACTCCTGCTACATTGGCCCATTGAATTTATTACCTTACTTTTACCACTTATACTCCTTTTTCCTCTTATTTTACTTATTGTTGGAGTTCTTTTGCACCTTTTGTCGAAAATGGACATCAACATTCAACCCCCTGAGCATGTGGATTTCTCTTACAATTCACACAAAAATAATTTTGCAATTCTCTTTCGTGGGTTTTTTGAACAATGGTCCTCATCTTGTTCACCTTTTTTGTCGTGAACAGGCTTGTCATTTTAAATTTCCCAATTTGCCAGTTATTCCAAAACATCGTCTTTGCTTCATTTAATGCAATATTGTCTTTACTTCCCTTCCTAATATTCTTATTTGTATTAACCTCTCCTCTTTCTTTTCATTACTTTTACTTCCCTCACAATCCTCTTTCCTTTCCTTCCTTCTCCTTTTCATCCTCTCTAAGTTCTCCCACCCACCACTCTCATCGCATAATCTATCCTCCATGTCGCTGACAAAGAGTGAAGTTTCTTCCCACCGTAAGAGAAAAGTGATCACTGTTGATGACCCATCCATTGAGGTTGAGAAAGATGAAGAGGCTTCCCATTTCGAATGGAACTGTTCCGAGGAGGAGGAAGGAGTAGCGACCTAGGTAGTGAATGCCCTCCTCTCATCGATCCGTGGTACGATACCCACTCACACTTCCGTGTGGTGCCTAGTGACTATCTCTAGAGTGGCACAATTTTGAAGTTTCTTGGGCTCTGTTGACTTCCTCTATCCCCAATCTTGCTATTCATTAGGGAAACGTCTTACCCGTGCCTATCCTCTTCAAATTCGAGTTAGGTACATCACTTGGTTAGAAGGAGTGGGTCAACAAGGAGCTTTCTGATACATATTTCATGGGTACATTGCAGCAAGCCGATGTGTTAAAGGCCATAGTTTCTTCTTGGTGTCTGTCCAACTACCATGATTTGTTCAATCTTCGCCACTCTTTTCTTGTGGTGAGATCATTATGACTTTGGAGGATATGGCCAACTAGTTGCTACTCCCTATTATTGGCAACATGAACCCTTGTGACATACAACTTTCTGCCAAGGAGGAGGCCATGGAGGTTGAGTTAAGGAAAGGGCTCAGGGGGAATGCGAAGCTCTCTTATTGGATTGGGGCTTTCTTGAAGGCTTCCACCAAAGCTCGCTACATCGGCTTCATCACGCTCTGACTCTATAAGTTTGTATTTGGCTTACACCCACAATATGTTGTGAAGCCCGTTTATTTTTGGTTAGCCATAAAGATTTCTGTCGGAGTGAGTTTGCCATTGGCCCCTCTGTTTTTGGGCCATTTGTATGTTCAATTGGCTATTTTGCAGAGCGATGAAGGGCAGGCAAGCTCCTGCCACATAGTTACTTCGTCTGTTCATAGTACCATACTACAGCACCTTCTTTGGAATCATTGTGCTAGGCATTTGGCTAAGTGTAAGCTAGTTCGCCATGCCAAGGAGATGTTCTAGCCTTGCCCTAGAGTGATCACTGATTTTTATGGGAGTTTTATTACTGAGCTTCCTTTTCCATATTGTTGGGTTGGATTGAAGCCCTTTGGTCATCCTGCCGGGGTGTTCTTTGATAAGGAGGTGGGCTTTTTGTAGAAGGCTTGTAAGGGTTTCAGCACTAAGTACACTTGTGCCAATTCTGCAATGAGGCCTTTTATAGCCATTGTTGAGACAACTACCCCATTGGTAGCCTATGATGAGAGGAGTATCACCTACTTGGCTGCCACTAATGCTAGGTAGCTACCTTACTTGGTTGACAAAGGTTTCTGGTATGTGTATTATTCTACCCATAGAGTGATGAGGCAGTTAGGGTTTGACCAAGACATACCCAATGACTTTACATTAGTTTTAGACACTACAACCTTAGCTTGTCCCTTCCTACGCCCTAATGCCTTTGAGTTTTAAAGTAAGCTTTTCATAGCGGTCACCATCCCTAGTTCCCAAAGAGTGGGCCTTTGCACTACCCAAATGCATGGTTACCAGCAGGCAATTATGACTTCATTCCACATTGAGTTATTAAGTGGTCATGGGTTCTCCCTTGTTCCTCCTAAGGGTTTGCATGCCATCATCTCCTTGAACCCTCGACTGCTCCTACCTACCAGATATGTGATTGCCTATATTAGGAAGTAGAGTAGGTATGCTATATTTGAGTGGATGGAGAGAGAGCAGGGATGGTTTTTGTATGTGGGTGAGTTACCCCATAGTTAGGAGAAGGAGGTGAAAATGGTGAACCTTCTTGAGCCAATGAAGAAGGGCTTGGCCTCTAAGTCTGCCAAGCCTAAGCCTACCAAGAAGGGTGGAGACACCTCTAAGGTCTGTTCGGATATAGTCCCCTACCAGGGAGGCCTTCCTCCCATCGGCAGCATAGTCCTCGAGAGTATGCCTCCTTCTTCAGCTAGAGCTC
Source organism: Quercus lobata (assembly GCF_001633185.2). Taxonomy (NCBI): domain Eukaryota; kingdom Viridiplantae; phylum Streptophyta; class Magnoliopsida; order Fagales; family Fagaceae; genus Quercus; species Quercus lobata. The sequence continues at coordinate 14,933,144 of NC_044911.1, read as the reverse complement.
GTTCCACTAGGAGGTCAGTTGCAGCACAAACCAAGCCTCCCACACCGTGGTAGCCTTCAGATGCTCCTCCTTCCAGCAAGACCCGTGGTAGTAAGAGAAGACATCTCCCTCAGCCCCATCTACCATTGCTGAGAGGAGAGTATGTTATAACTAATTTCCCTGTCTTCTTTATTTTAGCCATTTAGTGTGCTTTCCTGTGACTAACCATATGTATACATCTCACTTTTCTTTGGCAATTCAAGCATAAAGAGGACACTTCTACCACTCACCCCATATTGCTAGATGAGCCTAATGCTGAGGTATATTTCTTCCCCTGCCTTGCTTTCCCTTATTCATGCAAGTATTCCACATTTCCTTTAGCTTACTTACCCTTTTCTGCATTTCAATATACTTTTTTTTAGATTGATGTTGAGCTCGTTTCTGTCTTCCACCCTACAAGCAAAGGGACTCCTTTTGCTGCTGACGTCTCTATGGAGGGCTTCTTTGGGGGTGCTAACATTGTTGCTAAGGCCATGGCTTCTACCATGGCTGCTGTTACCAGGGAGGTTTCTGCTAAGTTCCCAGTTCCTCCTTGCTGGTCTAAGTAATCAGAGTACCCTCGTTGAGGGAGGCATCATTGGGGAGAACGCCTTTGTTTCTATTGAGCTTGCTACTCCTCAAAAGGGAGCCACTTCCCTGGTGATGACTCAAGTTGAGAGTGCCACTCTCGTTACTCCTCCACCTTTTATTTCTACTAGCGATCCCTTTGTTGCCCTTTCATGGGCCGTCAAGGATGGGTACTTATTGGTTGCCACCCCGTCTTCTATTCGTACTGTTGCCACCCAGGGGCCCAATGTAGACTTATCCCCTGATGAGGGATCTGAGGAGGTCTTTGAGTATTTTGATGATGAGCCAGTTGTGAACACACAAGTTTTTGATTATAATGAGGCTTCTAATGATGAGCATGAAGACACTTAATTTTGCACCCATAATTTAATCTTGGAAGATGGCTAGAATGACCATTCATATACCTAAAATTTAGAGTTGCATTACATGCATTAATTCATTCATTTCATATCATAAAAATGATCTTGAGATTCTAACAATTGTGACGATATGTCCGATTTCCAAATCGGACCGTCAGATTGAAAGATATAACTTAATCAAGTTTTCACGGTCTGCATGCATTTTGTTTGGGTGGAGCTGATCACGCTTGATTAATTCAAATTGTTAGGTTCTAATTTAGGATCTAAATGTTTTAGAACTTCAATATGTAATGTTGGCAAACCATGATCAAAACTTAGAGTCTATATTTAGGCTGCTTAAAGTATGTTTATTTTGAAGTTGAAATTGAGTAATTGTAGAAAATTACTATTCACTTTCTGCAAGGCTCGATTGATCGAAAATTCGACTCGATTGATCAAAGCTCATGCAGAATGTTTTTCTGCAGATTTTTCCGATTTAGCCCAAGCCCATATGACGTATAGAGTTTTATGTTTTACCTTAAGTATAAAAGGAAAAACCTTAGCCACGTTTTCAGGTTGTTGTTTATGCTGTGTGTGTGAATCTCTTGTGAGATCTAGAGGTGTTTGCCTTCATACACATTTAGGGTTATCAAGATCAAGATTGATGTCAAGAGCTTAATGATCGCTTCAGTTGCTGCATAAAGAGCTTAAAGAAAAACACAAGTGGGAGTACTTGTGGTTGATGTGAATCCAAGAAAGAAGTAGTCCATGGACTCGGAGTTGTCACTTGGTCGTAGTAGTAAGTTTTCTATTTGAGGTAGTAATAGGATGTTAGTGGTCTAAGTCGCTATTGTAAAACTTCAATTCTTTCATAGTGGATCTGTTTTACCTTGAGGATAGTTAGGTTAAATCCTCCCCAGGTTTTTTACCAGTTTAGTTTTCCTGGGTTATCATATCATTATGAAGAGAAGTATTCACCACTTGAGAAAAAATGTGTAGCACTTGTATGGGCAAATCGAAAATTTAGATATTATATGCTTGCTTTCAAGGTTTTATTGATTGCAAGAATGGTCCCATTGAAATATTTGATGTAAAAACCTATGCAAGATGGGAAGATGGCTAAATGGGTTTTCCATCTATCAGAATTTGATATTAAATATGTGACTCAAAAATTTGTGAATGGGGGGAGTAATTGCTGATCACTTAGCCCACTGTTCACCTGCAGAAACTGAAGAGATCCACGGTGACTTTCCAGATGAGGATATCATGGGGATCGAGGTAGAATCATGGAAGATGTATTTTGATGGAGCAACTAATCAAAATAGGAGTGGCATTGGAGTTCTCTTAATCTCTCCAAAAGGCACACACATCCCATTCTATGGTAGGCTAAACTTTCCTACCACTAATAATGCCACTGAATTCGAAGCTTGTATTATGGGATTACAAGCAGCACTAGGTCTTAGGGTAAAAGAGTTGGAAGTATATGGTGATTTAGCCTTGATAATTTCTCAGATTCAAAATAGATGGAAGATCAAGGAAGAAAAGTTAATGCCTTATCATGAATGTCTTCAGAAGTGGACCTCGAAATTCAGCATGATCCAGTACCAATATGTGCCAAAAATGCAGAATTAGATTGCAGGTGCTCTAGCAACAATGGCATCCATGATAGATGGACCTAAGGAAGATGAAGCTCGACCAATAGTGGTGGAACAAAAAGAAGAGCCAGGTTATTACATGTCAATAAAAGAAGATGAGGGAACAAATAGAGAAGGTGAATGATATTCAGACATCCTCCAGTACCTCAAGGATGGGACATACCCAAAGGCTGCAGACAAGAATGATCAATTGACCATCAGAAGGTTGTCCACTAATTATATTATTTGCAGTGAAAGGCTTTACAGAAGATCATATAATGGAATTCATCTCCTTTGTGTGACCGCCAAGGAAGCGCAATAAATAATTGAAAAGGTTCGTGAGTCAAATTACGGGCCACATATGAATGCACATATGTTGTAATGAAAAATAATGAGATAAGGTTATTACTGGACTACTATGGAAGCAGACTGCGTAGCTTATGTTCGAAGGTGTCATCAATGCCAAGTCCATAGAGATCTGAAGCACGTGCCACCTATGCCATTACATACTTCACTATGGCCGTTCTCTACGTGGGGAATAGATATTATTGGGAAGATTCACCCAACAGCATCCAATGGCCATGAATTCATACTTGTTGCTATTGATTATTTCACTAAATGGGTAGAAACTACCTCATACAAGGTCTTTGACAATGGGCTGCATTTCAAGGGAGAAACAGAGAAGCTGCTTCAATAGTTTAATATTCAACACCACAAATCCTCACCTTACCGTCCACAGACCAATGGGGCAGTTGAGGCTGAAAAAAAAAAAAATATTAGGGCAAATTCTAAAGAAAAGTATGAAAAACTACAAGGACTGGCATCTACAACTACCCTATGTACTTTAGGGGTATAGGACATCAATTTGGTCTTCCACAGGAGCCACTTCCTTTCATTGGTGTTTGGGATGGAAGCAGTCCTTCCCATTGAAATAGGTGTTCATTCATCGAGAACAGTATTGGAGAGTGAAGTCCCTGAAGTAGATTGGTTGCAAAGCAAATACGAGCAATTATGCATGATGGATGAGAAGAGACTCAAGGCCTTGTATCACATTCAAGGTTACCAAAGGAGGCTTAGGAAAGCTTTTGACAAGAAAGTAAGAACTAGAGATTTGAAGTTAGGGGATTTAGTGATGAAAGAGATTTGAGCTCCGATTCAAGAGACAAACGGGAAATTCAAGCAAAATTGGGTAGGTCCATACATTACCAAGTAGATATACTCTAGGAAGTAGTGAGATTGATGGACTTAGATGCAAACCCTTTTACTGAGTCAACCAACATGGATCAATTGAAGAAATACCATGTTTGAGGTGGTAGTCTGAAAGCACCACGTCTAAAGTGGTTGTAAATTATGTTCCTTTCCTAGGTTCGGTAAAAGCAAAAAACAAAAAAACAAAAACAAAAACAAAAAAAGGGTAGGTTGAAAACCTGAAAAGGCGATCTACGCAAAAGGAGAGGAAAAAAAAAAGTGAGAGAGCCAACTAGATTGAAAACCTAAAAATGAGGCCTAGGCAAAAGTTAAGGAAAATAGAAAAATGAACTACGTGATGGCCTAATCCTTCTGCCAATAAGGTATGTAGGCAACCATATATTGGTCTGGTACAACTTCCCCAAACCCACCATTTACCCATCTCACAAAAAAATAAAAAAATTGTCTTCGAAATTTAACCATTCCATTAAACCATGCCATTACACAAAATTCGGAACCCAAACCATAAAAAATAAAAAATAAATATAAACAAAAACCAAACCTTAAAAACCTAAACCCTAAACAGAACCCTACACTTGGAGGTCCTAAATAATTTCTAAACCTAAGAGTTTCACATCAACTTTTAAAATAAACATGTTCAAAGCCAAAAAATAAGAAAATCATTTTTTCTTCAATATTTTCTTCTTTGGTTGTTCGATGGTTCCATCTGTGCTAGGTACTTTGTCATCGTTGTCCCTCCTTTTAAACTTATAGTTGTTAGCCTCATGTCTTTCTCAGGTGTCTCTAAGAAATTTTTTTCTCATAGCAACCATGTCAACCTCCTTATCCACAATCTTATTCACCAACTAGTTAGAGTATTCTATGGTCATCTTGTGAAAGTGAACTTTGACGAAAGATTGATCCACTTGGTCAGCCATCTCCAAGCCCAACAACATGTTCCTTGTAGAAGTAGGATTTGTGTCCACAAGAGTGAAAGGTTTTCTTCCTTTTCCACCAGGCGTTCCGTGCTCATAATGGAATTGTCTCAAAAGTTTATCAGCCTTATAGAAAGTTACTTTTCTTAACCCGACTTTGAAGATATAATCTGATCCAGGGGACTGCAACAAAGGAGGTGGGCACTTCCACCAATAACAATTCCATCGAATTGAGACACTAGATTTCTTGTTCAAAAACTTCACCCAATCACATTCAGTTTGACACTCGATTTTGAGCACAGTCCTACTGAGGAAATTGCTAGGACCATAATCAGCAATAGTAGGCATGGCAATCATGTCCAATCTTTCCATCAACTATATTTGCAAAGTTAAGGGACTACCAAGAAAGTGTTGTGACTCTTCACTAAGAAATATAGTGTCCAGCCCTAAGAGAGTTTTTGCCAATATCAGAGAAGTAGGATTATCACCATCCTTAACTTGACTCACAATGCCTATGGTTCGACATCCATAAAACCAGGCCTTTCAAAGCAAAGCATAAATTCTCCCACAAAGCAAAGAGCTAAGCCAAAATTTTTCTTTATGTTGCCAGTCACTCCATGAGTATGTTCGTTAATCAATCTTGAAACAACTACATGAAGATTCACCATGTGGCCCTCAATCATGCTACTGGTAATTGAAGTAGAAAGTCCTAGAGTAACAAATAAAATCTCCCTATGTCTGGGACCAAAAGAAACTACTACAAATTTTTTGTCGGGATCGTAACCCAGAATAGCTGAAATTTCTTCAATTGTGGGACAAAGTTTAGCCGTTTTAAACTGAAACACATGGTCTTCAGTATCCCAAAACTTCATAGCAGCACAAAGGAAATCCCACTTGATCTTGACATTCTTTAAAGCCTTGATCCCCACTAGCTTGTAGGCTAAAAAATTGGTCCTAGTACTAAAATCAAAGCTACAAACCCATCTTTTGATATCATGAATGGTTGAACGAGGAAAATTTTTATTGTTAGCCCTGGCTAACTCTTGCATGTGATTATTGTTTCTTGATAACTTTGATGCAAAGATTTGTTTATAGGTTCAATGCTAAAATAAGCTACCTCAGTCCTTAACTAGGTTTAAATGGGTTTCAAGAGTTTGTACATGACTAGGAAACTGTTTCATGGTCTTAAACGGAGAAAACATTTTTCAAAAAACTCAAAAACACAAAAATGCATTGAAAAAGAGTAAGGCATTGCCCCAAAATTGGATGTGCGAGTCGGCACTCCCCAAGTGCCGATTGGCACCCAGCTTAACCAAGGCCCAATTATCTTGTTTTGTGTTTTGTGGCACTTTACAGGTCTATTTTGACTCTATTTATCACTCAAAAAAAAATTTTGATTGTGCAATGAAGTTTTCAAAATTTTGCATGGAGTGTCAAACTGGGCATTTAGATATTCTTTGCCCATTTAGATAAAAAAATCACCTGCATAACTGGCTTCAAAAAAAAGAGGGAAGTGAAAATTAATCAAGTCAAGATTTTCAAAGTCATGCATTTATCTCTTAAACTAGAGGCATTTGGCTATGCCCTACCCCTCTTTCTAGAAAAAATAAAAATCAATAATCTCTTTTCAAAAAGAAAAAAAGAAAAAAGAAAAATTATTTTCAAAAATAAAAGGTCATCATGCACAAGTTTTCAAACTAGGGGCATTCGGCCATGCCTCATTCATTTTCAAAAGAAAAAAAAGAAGAAGATCATCATCATCATCTTTTCAAAGAAAAAAAATCAATCAAGAATTCCAAAAATCATGCATCCATTTCTAAACTAGGGGCATTCGGTCGTGCTTCATTCAAATAAGTGCAAATCCCATCAGGGGTGGTCAAAAAGTTCAAATTGTTTACTAAAAGACTTCATCAAGTGAATTCTAAACTTGTCCCATCTAAGTTTCAACAAGATTAGAAGCAATCTAGAGATAAAGAGCTAAAAGTGGAAATTAATAGAAATTTTCTAAGGACAAATTTCTTGTCTTAAAGTTAAGCATCATTCAGACTTCGGGTCCACCTATAGGAAGATCTCCTAGACCCGCCCCTAGAGGAGCCACCCTCAGTGTCTCCTTCCTAAATTGCATAAAACTGAGATTCTTGTTGCCGGTTTTGAAGTTCAAGATTTATGATCCTCTCCTTCAAGGATCTTGCATTGGCATCAGCCATTGCCATTCGGCTGTTCTAAAAAATCAACAAAGACAAGTGTTAGATCCATTATCATGGAGATTCAAGCAAAAAGCATTAAGGAAGCATCATTTATACCTAGTTCATTTCATTGATCAAATATTGAGAAGATTTAGTGTGTGCCATAAGCTGCAAACCTCCAATCATCCACATGCTCTCTTCCACGAGATCAACATTGACCTGAAGCACAAATTCACAAGTTTTAAAATAACTCAACAATTCAAAAATTCCCCAAAAAAAAGAGCACAACATGATCACACAAGGATTTCCAACCAAATCATAAAATGTTCAAAATTCCAACAAGGACAACAACAACAAAATGACAATGTCCCACCATCAAGCTCTTAACAAAACATGAAACCAACAAATTTGCCAACAAAGAAAAATGAGCTCACAGGCCACCCATCATTTAAAATCTAATCCCAAATTTTGGTCTTTTGTATTCAAAACCTCAGGTTCCAAGGTAGAGAAGCCCCTTGGTTACCTTCAATTCAAATCAAGCTAGAGAAGCCCCTTGGTCACCCCAATTCAAGATTAAGATAGAAAAGCCTCTCAATCATCCCAAGTTCCAAGGTAAAGACACCCTTTGGTTACCTTCCATTCAGATCGAGGTAGAGAATCCCCTTGGCCATCACAATTCAAGATTGAGATAGACAAACCTCTCGATCGCCCCAGGTTCCAAGGTAGAGAAGCCTCTTGGTTACCTTCCATTCACATCGAGGTAGAGAAGCCCCTTGGTCACCACAATCCAAGATTGAGATAGAAAAGTCTCTTAATCACCACAAGTTCCAAGGTAGAGAAGCCCCCTGGTTACCCTCCATTCAGATCGAGCTAGAGAAGCCCCTTGGTAGTTACAATTCAAGATTGAGATAGCGAAGCCTTTCAATCGCCCCAGGTTTCAAGGTAGAGAAACCCCTTGGTTACCTTCCATTCAGATCAAGGTAATGAAACCCCTTGGTTGTCATAGTCCAAGATTGAGATAAAGAAGCCTCTCAATCACCCCAAGTTTCGAGGTAGAGAAGCCCCTTGGTTACCCTCCATTCAAATCGAGGTAGAGAAGCCCCTTTGTCATCACAATTCAAGATTGAGATAGAGAAGCCTCTCAACCACCCAAGGTTCCGAGATAGAGAAGCCCCTTGGTTACCTTCCATTCAGATTGAGGTAGAGAAGCCCTTGGTCATCACAATTTAAGATTGAGATAGAGAAGCCTCTCAATCACCCTAAGTTCCATGGTAGAGAATCCCCTTGGTTACTCTTCATTCAGATCGAGGTAGAGAAGCCCCTTGGTCGTCCCAATGCAAGATTTAGATAGAGAAGCCTCTCAATCGCCCCAAGTTCCAAGGTAGAGAAGCCCCTTGGTCGCCACAATTCAAGATTGAGATAGAGAAGTCTCTAAATCCACCCCAGATTCAGATTGAGATAGAAATGCCTCTCAGTCACCTCAGATTTTAAGCTTCAATTCAAGTTTATTAGTTGTCAAGTAGGTCAAGTATTCACTATTTTCATTTTTCAAAACAATAAAACACTAGTTCTATGTTCCAAGGATATAGGTTCTAGGGCTAGGTAATCTTCGAAAAAGTCGACCTCGATTAAATCACGACTACTAAAATCAGTGTCTTTGTTTTACATTGACATTTGCTTTGTAAGCTTTGTCAATGAGAGGCATTCTGTAGACACTCGATTTTGTACCTATAATTTAATCATGGAAGATGGCTAGAGTGACCATTCATATACCCAAAATTTAAAGTTGCATTACATGCATTAATTCATTCATTACATATCATAAAAATGATCTTAAGATTCTAACAATCGCGACGGTATAACCAATTTCCAAATCAGACCGTCAGATTGAATGATATCACATGATCAAGTTTTCACAGTCTGCATGCATTTTGTTTATGTGGAGCCAACCACATATGATTAATTCAAATTAGTTTTGATTGGTTAAAAAATTAAAATTAATTATATAATTTTGTGATTGGTTGTTAGTTAGTGTCAAAAATAGGCCTACTTGCATGGGAATAAAGTGGATAATCAGATAACAAAGAAATTTTGGATAATCAAGTCTCATAGGAATATTTATCTACAAGATAATTATCACTTTAAAAACCTGAATATCAAGAAAAATGGATTAATTTTTAGAATACGGATTAAAAGCACATCTATTTGCAATTCCAGGCTAAAAAATCCTCAAAAAAGGAGTCCAAATTGGACCAAAACTCAAACGTGGACCTGGCACCCAAGTGGGCCATTCGACACTCTAAGAGTGCCGACTAGCCCAAAAGCTCAGCACGGCCCAAGGACCCCTTGATTGAGATAAAGCCTATCTTTTTCAGATTTTTAGAGATAAGGTCGCGGTCCAATTCGTATCTGATATCATTCAGGTCATTTTTTAGGCATCCAAACCTCTATAAATAGAGGAAAAAAAATCAAAATTAAAGGCTCTTCTTTTCTGACTTTTCTATTCCCCTTACGTTAAAGACATTCTTAAGGCTTTTGCTTTAGGAACTTCTTTTTTGTAAGTAAAATATTTTGGACTTCAAAGAGGTGAACAAACTTCTTTGATTTCTAAAATATTCTTTCATTAGAAGAGCATGCTCATGCAAGAGGTATTCTATTTTTTCTTTCTTTCTTTTCTTCTTCCATTAACTAGTATGTTTTTGTTTGATGCATGAATAAGTTTAGTATGTTTTATGATGTCTTGTTCTTAATATATAATTGTCATGCTTAGATACCATAGATGATTGTTTATTTCAACTCTTTCTTTTCGACTTCAAAATTTGTAATGACTATCAAAACTCTTTTATGGAGATTCAAAACTGATCTATATTTTCATTAAATACAGATATGATTTTTTTCTAAACTCAAAACTGATCTGTATTTTCATTAAATACAGATCTGATTTCTTTTTTTGAAAAGTTTTCTTTGTTATAAAATTGTAGATTTTGAAATTCAAAAGAAGGGATTGAAAGTTAGGTTAAAGTTTTTCAATATGTGGTGCATGCATAATAGATTTGTCTCGTGAATGTGGATCCTCTTTCAAAAGTCTTTTTTTTTTTTTTTGTCCAACAACAAATCTAATTTTTTACAAATAAAATCATTTTTTTTTTTTTTACTTTACACAAATCAGATTTGATTCTTTTCATTCAAAATCTCTTTTTTTTTTTAAATAAAAAATAGATCTGATTTTTTCTTTATAAAATTACTTTTTTTTTTTTTTAAGTTTACAAAAATAGATCTAATTCTTTTTAACAAAATCTTTTTTTTTTTTTTTTAACTTTATGAAAACAAATCTGATTTTTTTTAACAGACCAAAATTTTTTGCTAACTTTACACAAAACAAATCTGATCTTTCTTGATAAAATCTTGCTTTTTACCCTTTACAAAAACATATCTAATTTTTTTTACAAACCAAGTCTTATTATTTTAATTTCCAAGACAGAGCTGAATTTTCTTTAAAAAGAGGACATATACATAAGGCAAATTTATTTAAGTTAATTTTTGTAAAGTGTTTGTCATGTGCATTGCAACATATCATTCAACATCATTCAAAAAAGGGTATATTGATCATTAGAGTCTAAAAGACCAGACTCTGTCTGGGCAAAAAGGGTGCCTAACACCTTCCCATTTCGTAATCTAGCCTGTGAGCTTAGGATTTTTTGATAGGTAGATTAGTTTTGTCTTTTAATCTGGTCGATTATAACTTGGACTAAAGCTTTGTATTCTTTTGCATAGATTTTATCTAGGACCCAAAGCCTTGTAAAGTTAATTTACCAAAATTGAATTTTTCTTTATTCAATTAATGAAATTCAAAATATTTTGAATATGTGATTTGTATTTATTTTTTATTATTTTTTGTATAAAAAATAAGTGGCAACTCCACACCACTACCTAGGGGAGAGGTGCCCTTATAGGCACCCGAATCTCTTTTTGAGGGGCCCTAAATTTTTCCTGGTCTCTCATAGAGCATAGGGTCGAGGCTAAGGGTATGTATTCTCAATCTCTGTTGTATCTTCTTTTTCTTCTCTTCCTATCATTTCCATGTACATTCTTTTATCTGCCTTGCATGTTATCCTTGTCATGTAGTCACAGATACTCCTGAAGAGCCCAAGGTTGTAGCAATTCTTGTAGAGCCCAATAATTCCCTTTCTTTCTCTTCCCTTTGCGTTTCTACTCTCCTACTTTTGTGCCCTCCTTCCTTCTTTATTTCCCTGCTGGAAGCTCATATAATGCTTGCTCTTAGGTTCGTTGCCTACTAAGAGGGCCTCGAGTGTTACATTTGAGGCTAGGAGCAAGTCTGCTGCTGTTCCTGACCTTGTAAGTAAGGCTATTGCCTTCTTTATTCGCTTCAAGCAGGCAGAGATGAACAATCTTGATCCAACAGACTTTTAAGGCACTAAGCCTCCTTATGTGGACCTCCACAGATATCGAGTACTCAAGGACTGTGTGGGGCATTTGGAGGCAGTTTACCATAGTCATGGGGACTTTATACAAAGGTTCCCTCTGGCCGTTTTTCTAGGGAGCACTTCCTTAAGATGCTAGGGTGTGTGATGAACGATATTGAGTACAACTTTGTGGATATTGTTTTTGCCGAAAGGATTTTGCAGTGGAAGGCTAGGGTTCAAGAGCTGATCCACGTTGATTTGATGTGGGATTTCTGTTGGAGCACTTACGAGAGATTTCCCGAGTCTTCTTCATAAGGAAGGTTCAACCTCCTATTAATGCTATTGACACTCACATTGAGAGCTTGTGGAAGGAGGTGGTGGACTTAGAGGCTTATCGTGAGAGTCTTCTTTCTAGTGTGACTGCCTCTAACTGCTTCTAAGGTGAGACTCTTATTTCTGGCCTTTGATCATTTGTTATGTACTCAGTCACTTACTATTTTGTAGCTTTTCATCTTTTTCTTTTCTTGCTTCCTTTTATGATACACTTAATTTTCTTAGAACTTATACTTTTTGGTCTGTAATCTAGTGCTACATATGCTACTACACTTATTATGCTTTATGATACTATGTATTTTTGCTAATACCTCACGTATGGCTTTCATTACTTTCTACTTTTTCCTATAGTTACAAAAAAGAGAACAAACTATTACTTTCTTGCGACATAACATCCCTTGCAAGGGTGGTCACTTGGAGGAAGTTCAAAATATGGAAGAAAAGAGAAAAAAAAAATACATTGCATTTCCTACGTGTAATAATACTTGAGCCATTTGCCATTGATAGGATCTGCGAGGTCTTTTCTGTCCATTTGGGCCAAGCAATAATATCCGCTCACATTAGCTTCTCTTACCACAAAAGGACCTTCCCAATTTAGCAAGAACTTAGACAGTCACTAGCTGAACTTTTGCAAATACTCTTTCCTTTATGGTTATGCCATAAGCTTTAGTCATCTTCTGCATGTATCTGTAGCTACGTTCTTGGGCTTCTTCCCTCTATTCGTATAATTCCTCCAAATCCTCACACCTTTCTGATGTGAAGACCTCATTCTCCTTTTCTTTCTTTCTCATCTACATGACCCTCAAAAAAGGTATCATTAATTCTGCTAAGCCGACAGCTTCTGTCCCATATACTAAGGAGAAAGGAGAGAATCCCGTGGCAAACATTGATGAACTTCAATAAGCGCACAATGCATCTACCAGGTGTGTTACCCAACCTCTGTTGTATTCTTGAATCATCTTGCTAATAATTTTAATGAGGGTCTTGTTCGTTGCTTCAGCTTGCCCGTTTCTCTGTGGGTAATATGGCAATGACCGGTGGTGCTTTATCTGATAAAAATCCAACATCTTTCTAACTTCCTTTTTTACGAATGGCATGCCATTGTCACTTATAATTCTATGGGGTACTCCAAAACGTATAATTATATTCTCCTTGATAAAGTTTGCCATAGCTCCTTCGATGGCTTTGTGGAGTGGTATGGCCTCTGCCCACTTGGTGAAGAATTCTGTAGCCGTTAGGATCTAGATTTGCCCGTTTGAAGGCAGGTTAACTAGCACCGCCAAATTGAGCCCCCACGTGTGGAAGGGCCATGGGGTAATCATACTTTGCAACCTTTGCAGGAGGGTATGAATCAAATTGGCTTGCACCTAGAAGCTGTAACACTTCTTAACAAATTCTGCTGTGTCCTTCTTCATAGTGGGATAATAGTAGCCCATCCACAAGATGCATTGGTACAGCTTCTTCCTCCCTTAGTGTTCTCCACACTCACCTGAGTGTACTTCCTTTAGCATTTCCTTGGCTTTTTATGGCCCTAAACATCGTAATGGGTCTCCGTCATACCCTTTCTTGGACAGAACTCCTTCGTGTAGGAAGTAGTGGGTTACCAATTTTCTAAGCTTGTACCTCTCTTCATGCTTCTGTGGTAAGATTCCCTTCACCAAGTATCCCACAAATGAGCTTCTCCAATCCTCCGTAGTGAACACAGCATAGCTCTCTTCTTGGTCAATGGCCAGACAGTAGGCTTCACACTGGCTTTAGATCTAATCTGCTTCCCTATTCATGTTCAACCAATAGAAACCTACTCTCTACAACCTTCAATACAAACTAACTTCCTTATAGAGCCCAAAAGTCCTGCTGTGCACTCTTTCCAGTTTTCTATGGGCCTCCTTGTGTCCTACTCATCTCAGCAGGATTCCTCCTTGCATTCTGCGGTAAAGCTCTCCTTTCATTAAGATGTAATCCTTCACAGCCTTTAATTCTGCTACATCTTCCTTTAATTGGGCTTCCCTGATAGAAGCCCTCCAATCTTTCTCACTTCACTCCCTTTCGGGGAAATTTTCTTCGAGTATTTCAATTCTAGACTCCTTTTGCTTCTTGACTTCTCCTGTGGTGCTGCTTCGTTCAAAGGCTATCTGTGAGCCCAACGCAGCTAACGCGTTTGTATATCTATTCTCACTCCTTTGGGTGTGTTTTATCTCAAACGTGCAGAACTTTTCTTCAATCCTTTGGGCTAGCATTCTATAAGGGCCAAGGTTTGCTCCTTTAAGGAAAAGGTTCCATTTGCTTGGTAAACCACCAGGTTGGAATCACCCACTACTCTCAGATGTCGGACCTCTATCTCAAGGGCTGTTGCCAATCTTTTTAAGTATCCCTCATATTTTGCAATATTGTTTGAGCATGGAAATTCCAATTTGAATGATAATGTTATAGTCTCTCCATATCTGTGATAAAGAACCACTCCGGCACCTCCTGAGTTTGTTGTAGAGGAGTCGTCAAACTTCATGACTCACTAGGCACCTTATTGTCCAACGGGAACTCCTCTTCTCCCATAAATTGAGCCTGGCTTTTTACTGCTTTAAGCGTGCCCGCTTTTAAGGCATATAGCGATAATTGCAACAACCACTAGGATATTCTTCCAGACAAAATAGGTTGTCGAAAAGTGCCTTAATTGCGTGAGACTTTGTCATAAGATTCACCTAGTAGGCCAGGAAGTAATGACATAGCCTCTGTGATGTGTAAACAATTATTAAGCATACCCTCTCTACCCAAGAATAGCATTTCTCAGCTACTTGTAAAGCGCGGCTTATGTAATACACTGGTTGCTCAATGCCATCTCTATCCTCCTGGGCTATCAAAGCAACTGTGGCAGACGGGCTTGAGGCTAAGTAGAGCAATAGTGGTTTTCTATGGATTAGAGCCTACTCCATCGGTAGGTTCATCATGATTTGTTGTAGCTTTTGGAAAGCTTTCTGGTGTTCACTTTCCCATTCAAAACTCTATCCTTTCTTCAACAACTTCTTGAAGGCCAAAGTGATTGATGCTAGGCCCAGTGTGAACCTCATAATGTAAAAGACTTTACCTAAAAAGCTCTTCAACTCTTGGACAGTTGTTAGTGGCTTCATGATTTCTATCACCATGGCTTTGGTTGGATCCACATCTATTCCCTTGCTATGGACCAAGAAACCTAAAAACTTCCTAGCAAAGACCCCAAAAAAGCACTTCAACGGGTTCATTCTTAGTTTGAAAAGCCTGCACCTTTCGAACACCCTTCTCAATTCTTTGATGTGATCCTCTCACTTCCTTGACTTTACCATAATGTCGTCCACATTGTCCCCCATTTCATGATGCATCATGTCATGGAATATTGTGGTTATGGTGTGCTGATAAGTCACACTTGCATTTTTTAGCCCGAAGGGAATCAACATGTAATAGAAATTCCCAATGGGCATTCTGAAGGCAGTCTTCTCTACATCTCTAGGTGTCATTCAAATTTGGTTGTAGCCACTAAACCCGTCCATGAAGGAGAACATGGTGTATCCAATAGCAGAATCTATTATCAAATCCATGTTGGGCAGTGGGAACTCATCCTTAGGGCAAGCTCAATTGAGGTTTCTAAAATCCACACAACATCGGATCTACCCATTCTTCTTCTTCACAAGTACAATATTGGATAACCACCTTAGGTGTTGGATTGGCTTGATAAATCTTGTCGCAAGCAGTTTTTATACCTTTTGTATTATTTGATTCTCCACATTAGTGTGGAACACTCTAGTTGGATGGGCTATTGGCGTTGTCCCTGGCTCTACATTAAGAGTTTGCACCATTAGTTTTGGGTTTAGCCCAAGCATCTCACTATACTCTCATGCAAAAATGTCCTTGAACTCTTTCAACAGCTGAATTAGATCTAACTTTTCTTCTTATAATAACTTCAAACTAATTGAAATCGGTCTTGGCTTTAGTGGGTCTGTGCCTAAGTCTACTTCTAACTTTTCTTCAGCCATCACTTGCGTTTCTTATTTTGCTATTGTCCTTTCCTCTTCTTCCACATCATTCACTTCTTTTGAACCTTCCTAGGCCACACAGCATATTAAGGCCCTATGCTAGGGCCTTCCTCTAGGACCCACTTATGCACTACAAGTGGGCCCCACACACCTTTGTAAATTGTATATTGTTCTGCCATCAAATGTTTTAACCCTAACGTAGCGTGGCAAACTACTTGATTTTGAGGTTGGCGCCTCCTTCCTCTTCCTTTTTTTATGCCAACAACTCTCTCAAATCGAGTTTTGGATCATTTTCGACATTTTCCCACCTAGGAGCAAAGGTGCCCAATGGCTTAGACATCAAGCTTTCCCCTGACAATGCCCATTCATCATAAAACATGGTCTCCACCAGATGGGTTTCTACTTGCTCAAAAGGAGACAGGTTTGCTACAATTCATATCATTCTACCGTGGAGTCTCCCCTTCACATACTGATGGTACATTAATGGGATAAGACGATGCTTATGCAACCATGGACGTCCCAACAATATGTTGTATGAGACCTTTGTCTTTACTACATGGAAGTGAGCCAAGGAGGCTATTGGGCCTACTTTTAGCCAAAGTTGTATATATCCAACCGTGTACTCACCTTTTCCTTCGAACCCTATTACTTCAATGGGGTATCCTTGAATCTTGTTTTTTAGTATCCTTGCTGCTTGCAACATGCTGAGTGGGATGAGTTTTACCAAAACACCTCTATCCACTAGGGCTTGCTTGATCGGAATTTGATTTATAGAGGTTGCCAAATAGAAAGGTCTCCTATGATTTGGGTAGCCCACCTCCATGTCCTCATCACTAAAAGCGATTTCATTGTTATCTTCTAGGAAGGCACGATTGGATTGAGTTTCTACGGTAAGGCATTCGACTCCTACTCCCGTGGCAATGCTTACCAAAACCTTTGTGGCTATTCTTCACTTGTTGGTCGTGAACTCTAGCTAGTCGAATAGATTTTTGAACTAGGGACTCTTATACAAAGTCGTGATGGCTTCCGTTGGCAATGAAGGTCTCTCATCTTCCTCCTTGCCTAGATCAGCGTAAATAACTACCACTGTTACCCCCTTCCCCTTGTGGTTAAGGAGTAGGTTTCTTTGAACTTCTGGCTAGGACAACTCGAGATTCCCTTCTTTGACCCTACGATGGACAAATCTGCAAAGTACCCAGCATTTAGCGGTAGCATGCTGCACATAGTTATGCAGCCGATAGAAATGCGGATCCCTCTACTCATCCTCAATGGGCTCCCTAGAAACATGATTGGGCTTGAAGGCTCCATCTGCAATCCACTTGTCCAAGAGTACGTCTAACTCCTTTGGTGTGCATGGCATGGGTGGAGGGCTCTCGTACTCCCTTCCATCTGACTTCTTTCTCTTCTCGTTGGTGGACACTGTCATGGCTTATGGGGTGGATTTTCAATCCTTTCGTCTTTCTGAGCTAGGCCTGACTAACTGTGCTATCTTTCTGCCTTTCTGCAATAGTTGAGCAAACTAGGAAATCTCCAAATTTTTTAGGATGGCTAGGTACTCCATGATCATGTTTCCCATACACATCATCACTAGTGTCCTTTCTTCGTAATGGTAATAACAGTCAAGGGATATGTCTCTAAACCTCTTGATGTATTCCATGAGATCTTCACCATTCCTCTATTTGGTGCCTTGCAAGGCTACAAGTGTTACTGTTTCTTCTCCATGAAGGTATTTTCTGCAAAAAACATCCACCATGTCATCCCATGTGGGGATGGATCCTGGTTTTAAGCCAATATACCAAGTGTATGCACGATCACACAAGGATTTTGAGAACTCTCACAAGCACAGGTCCTCATCTGTTACGTAAGGGCCCAAGGTGTCTACGAATTTTCTCACATGCTCAATGGCGAGTTGAAGGCTCGTATCTTTCAGGATATGGCTTGCTGTCTCATTGTGTATGGCAGCCTCCATGAGTAAAATCTCTTCTTGGGCGCTTCGGCCTTTTCTCATTCTAGTAATACTGCCACGTTATCCATTGTTACAAAGCACTATTCCACATTCTGAGGGCTGCCATCCTCAAGGGTTTCTTCCTTGTCCGCTACTGTCACACCCCGAACCCAACTATAAAGATAGACATGTGACAACTGCCACACGCTTATAAAGTAAGCACCCTACAAGTGTGCAAGGCCTTCTTAACAACTAAAATTTATCCTCAAAATCAAATCAATTAAATCCAAAATACCTCATCAATTTCTTTATGAATAGATCTCCAATAATTTAATAGGAATAAAATCCAAACCTTACGTACATAATGCCAATTGGCTAATAAATATAAAACTATTAGAAGACCATTCAATCCCAAAATCACTAAGCTTCTTTTCTCGCTCACAACACAATCATCAAAACTCCCAAAACTTGTTATTCTTCATAATCTGAAATTGGAAGGGAAAAGGGGGGGTGAGCCGACAACTCAATAAGTAACCCAAAATCCTAATAAGTTCTATCAAGCAATAGATCTGCAAAGTAATAAGATGTAATATGAGCCTTCAAAAGTTATAATATGCTATGGGTTTTCAAAAATAACTAAAGAAGTTTCATAGTCTTAAAATAATAAGTTACAAATAGATCACATACTTTAATCTTGCAAATATATCATAGATGGTTTAGAAAGTAGTTAATTTTTTTTTTTTTTTTTTTCAGATATCAAAAGCTATAACTTACAATAGGTTCTAAAAATACATAAGCAATTTTAATGACTCAAAATAGTTCAAATACTAAAACATTTTCAAAATCACATATGTACTTTTAAGGACTCAAAATAGTTCAAATGTTCAAACGTAATTTATATTCTTAACAATCTTATGACTATGATCATGCTATATCCCTGTGACTGGGCATCAGAGTACCAATGAATAACCCCCATTGGTTTAGGTATCAGAGTACCAATGAATAACCCCCATTGGTTTGGGTATCAAAATACCAATGAATAACCCCCATTGGTTTGGGTATCAGAGTATCAATGAATAACCCCCATTGGTTTGGGTATCAGAGTACCAATGAATAACCCCCATTGGCTGGGTATCAGAATTAATTCATAGTCAAATTATCCATAATCATATATAAGAAATCATAGTTTCTACCAAAATATATATATATATATATATAGATATATATAATCATATATTCAATATTCAATATTCAAATCTATTTGTGATATTTCTATATTCTTTACTTTAAATCAATATAGCTAAAAACAATTAAATAAAATACGTCATATATTCAGTAATCAGATATATTTGTGATAATTCTTTACTTGAAATCAGTAATACAATAGAAATAAAATTGTAACAACTATAAACAATTTCAGTAGTTAAAATTACGCAAAATAAAATCAATTAGGATAAGGTTACTTACCTCAATCCAAAGCCTATTAAAAAATCCTCACAGTTTCCCAAGACCAATCCAATGTAAACCATTTAGCAAACTAAATAAAGAATTTACTCCAAACAAGTTTGTCACTTAGATTCTTGGACCTCAAATCTCAATGCCATCCAACACCATAGAGACAACAAGGCAAAGATGCTTTACACGAGAAAAGACTAAATTCTTGGAAACCTTCAAATAATTGGTATTGGCTTCATCTTTTATCTATCAATAAGGAACCTTAATGACAAGTCAGTGCTGCCCATAGTGGCCAACACACATCTAGTTACATTGCCCTCAATAAGAATCATGGAATAAAAGTGATGTCCTTTTAGTGGTGAAATTTTGCTTAACTGGACATATACTGGTTGGCTTCTTAGAAAAGAGAAAAGATGAGGAGGGGGGGGGGGGACGGTGGACGGCAACTCCTCTTAGAAAATCTTTAGGCATAAAAAGCAAAATTCATAGGGTGGCTAGGGTTTACATGATACAATTAGGGTATAAATATTGCTAACTTCAATATCAAAAATTACTAAATAAACCCTAAAATAAATCTCCTTTTTATTAATTTTTTTTTTTTTTGGAGCTGCGTATTACAATCTCCCACACTTATAAGAATTCAATCCTCTGAATTCATCATAAACTAAACCAATTTATCACGGTTCCACTACGCTACTCTAAAGCCACAATTGTATCAATCTATACAAATTTATCACTCATCACCATAGTTCAAAACTATTTCACAACATATGCATAGACTTTTCCTTCCCAAGATTTGTGACATAAATAAAAAAAAATTCCAAAGCAAATGGAGCCATGATGCTTCCGCTGCATAATACAATACTACTATAAAATCTCTTACTCAATTACCCATAGTTTAAGAACAACCATATTATGAACAATATAAGATTCTTTAAAGATATACATATCTCCAGTCTAAATAGCTCTCTAAGTTCCTTTCAATATGAATAAAAGTTCCAACGCCCATTCGTTTAGATTAACCCCAATAACTAATTTTCCATCAATTATTAATTTCAACAAAATTCCAAGGCCTAATTAGTCTCCAAAAATTACAACAAGGAAAATCCACAATTTTGAGATTCACCATAGACCATTGAATGCTAGCATCCATTTAATTCTATACCTCAAAATTAAGTAGTGCAGCCAAAGTTCCAATCCTTCCTAAGTTCAAAACTAATTTACAACATATGCGTATATCACTATATCTTTTCTTCCTCAAGTTTTGTACGAAAAAGAAATCTCAAAATCTCCATAAATAATCAATTGAGCATTGATATAAGGTCTTTCATATAACCTCTATCTTAATCATAATTTATCTTCTCAAATAAGCAAAATTTATTCACCTTTAATCTCCAAATGATACTTGGGCTGGAACTCATTGAAGAGCTGGGTTCCTTATAATTACATTGCCTATTATGATAACAAATCTCTAGGTATAAATTGGCTAGAAGGGAATAGTTCATGAAGTATCTCAACCCCTTTTTTTTTTCTTTTTTTTCTTTATTTTTTACATTGCAAATAATAGTCCTAGTAGTCTAGAACTTAAGAGTACACTGCAATTTATAATCACTAACCATCTGCCAATATAAAACAAAAGGTACAACAATTGACTCTAAATCAAATTGTAATAGTCTTTCAAAATAAACTCTCTTGCCATCCCAACTCCTTCAATATCCAATCAAAAATATGGTTCACTAGTCCAATTCAGTACTACCATGTACTTGTGTTCTATCCACTTCATTTACTATTGAGCCAATTCATAAACTCTTATCAATTAAGTTCAAAGAATTACATTTCTGGCATCAAAACTTATTTCCTCAGGATATTAAACAATCCTCTAAGTCCATAGAAAGAAATTGAGGACCTCAAACTTCTAAGTAACAGAACATGTCTCAAAAACATTTAGGGACTACCTCACACATAAATTAGGCTATGGTAATCCAGGTAGGTCAACCCTAACAAGAACAATGATCCAAAAGAAGGTTGGTCCTTAACATTAGAATCCAAGGAAGTCCACCGATAAATTACTGAATTCTTTAAACACCCTCAGAATTTATATAATAACATATAATATAATGTGAAATACAATAACCACAAATTAACTTTTCCTTTACACTATGAACTTTCCGTTAATTTCCTTACTCCATATAAAGTAAAATCAAGGAATCATAGCTCTAATATCAAACCTTAACCCCTAAATAAAGTTCTGCAATTTCCAATTCCCTAAAAAGCACTCCAAATTTTGAATAGGGCATATAGTAAACTATCATTCAATAATTAAACCTATGAGAATCTCCTACAAATCAAACTAACCTCAGGTAGGTCGACTATATTAGGGAAAACTATCAAATGAGTTTTCAAAAGATCAGTCACAAAACAACAGGAAGATTTCCTTTGCTTATTCTTTTCTCACTCTCTTCTCCTTTTAATAATAAGAAGAAGAAGTTTTAATAACCAATTTGATCAATTACAAAATTTTCAAGAATAAAATACACCCACTTAATACTAGTATAAGATCATAATAGTATATCAATTAAAATCCTCCCTTTTGTATTTATAAGTCACGTATGCATAACTACATATACATAAATATCAAATCCTTCAAATATGACCTAACAAATCATCATATGATGGAACCTCATTTACACTTCTCATCAAGTCATCAAAAGAACACTATCTATGACCTAATAACCCTCATAAACAATAACTAGAATTGTAATGCCGAGGGCGCATATTTCATTCTAAATAAAAACCTAGCATAAAGTCTACAAGATCATAACCTAATACCATTAAATTGTCATGCCCCAAACCCAACTATAAATATAGGCATGTGATAACTGCTGCACGCTTATAAAGTAAGCACCCTACAAGTGTGCAAGGCCTTCTTAGCAACTAAAATTTATCCTCAAAATTAAATAAATTAAATCAAAAATACCTCATCAATTTCTTTATGAATAGATCTCCAATAATTTAATAGGAATAAAATCCAAACCTTACGTACATAATGCCAATTGGCCAATAAATATAAAACTATTAGAAGACCATCCATTCCCAAAATCACTAAGCTTCTTTTCTCGCTCACAACACAATCATCAAAACTCCCAAAACTTGTTATTCTTCATAATCTGAAATTGGAAGGGAAAAAGTGGGGTGAGCTAACAACTCAATAAGTAACCCAAAATCCTAAAAAGTTCTATCAAGCAATAGATCTACAAAGTAACAAGATGTAATATGAGCCTTCAAAAGTTATAATATGCTATGGGTTTTCAAAAATAACTAAAGAAGTTTCATAGTTTTAAAATAATAAATTACAAATAGATCACATACTTTAATCTAGCAAATATATCAAAGATGGTTTAGAAAGTAGTCATTTTTTTTTTTTTTTTTATAGATATCAAAAGCAATAACTTACAATAGGTTCTAAAAATACATAAGCAGTTTTAATGACTCAAAATAGTTCAAATACTCAAACATTTTCAAAATCACATATGTAGTTTTAAGGACTCAAAATAGTTCAAATGTTCAAACGTAATTCATATTCTTAACAATCTTATGACTATGGTCATGCTATATCCCCATGACTAGGCATCAGAGTACCAATGAATAACCCCCATTGGCTTGGGTATCAGAATACCAATGAATAACCCCCATTGGCTGGATATTAGAGTATCAATGAATAACCTCCATTGGTTTGGATATCAGAGTACCAATGAATAACCCCCATTGGCTGGGTATTAGAATTAATTAATAGTTAGATTATCCATAATCATATATAAGAAATCATAGTTTCTACCAAATATATATATATATATATATATAATCATATATTCAATATTCAATATTCAAATCTATTTGTGATATTTCTATATTCTTTACTTTAAATCAATATAGCTAAAAACAATTAAATAAAATACGTCATATATTCAGTAATCAGATATATTTGTGACAATTCTTTACTTGAAATCAGTAATACAATAGAAATAAAATTGTAACAACTATAAACAATTTTCAGTAGTTAAAATTACGCAAAATAAAATCAATTAGGATAAGGTTACTTACCTCAATCCAAAGCCTATTCAAAAATCCTTGCAGTTTCCCAAGACCAATCCAATGTAAACCTTTTAGCAAACTTGTTAGACTTATGATTAAGTGATTAAATTCACAATTTCCTTACAGCTTAAGCTTTTGGGGCAATCGGTAATTTAACATGGTATCAAAGCAGGAGATTCTGAGTTCAATTCCTGACTTTACTCTACCTCCCATTTAAAATGTTAAATTCCCACTTGTTGGGCCCCCACTTATTAAGGGGAAGTTTAGGCCCACAAGTGAGGGGGAGTGTTAGACTTATGGTTAAGTGATTAAATTCACCATTTCCTAACAGCTTAAGCTTTTGGGACAATCTGTAGTTTAACAAAACTAAATAAAGAATTTACTAAAAACAAGTTTGTCACTTAGATCCTTGGACCTCAAATCTCAATGCCATCCAACACCACAGAGACAACAAGGCAAAGATGCTTTACACGTGAAAAGACTAAATTCTTGGAAACCTTCAAGTAATTGGTATTGGCTTCATCTTTTATCTATCAATAAGGAACCTTAATGACAAGTCAGTACTGCCCATAGTGGCCAACACACATCTAGTTACATTGCCCTTAATAAGAATAATGGAATAAAAGTGATGTGCTTTTAGTGGTGAAATTTTGCTTAACTGGACATATACTAGTTGGATTCTTAGATAGGAGAAAAGATGAGGAGGGGTGGGGGGGTGGAGGGTGGAGGGTGGATGGCAACTCCTCTTAAAAACTTTAGGCGTAAAACGCAAAATCCATAGGGTGGCTAGGGTTTACATGATACAATTAGGGTATAAATATTGCTAACTTCAATATCAGAAATTACTAAATTACCCCTAAAATAAATCTCCTTTTTATTTATATATTTATTTTTTGGAACCGGGTATTACAACTACATTCTTAGGGTCGTGTTGACTACCCTTTTCTTTAGTCTTAATAGGCCAAGAATGTATTGACCCCTTTGATAACTTAATCAAATTAATTAGCTTCAATTACATGCAATAAGCGTAATAGCACAAAAAAATCACCGAATAACTAAATGCAGTGGAAAATAAATTTTACACAAGTGATTTGTTTACAAATAGGGCAAACCACCGAGGCAAAATCCCACCGGTTGAATTTAAGGTCGCCACTCCCGAGAATCCACTATTATCAGAACAAGCGGTTACAAGTAAAGGAATCCTAGTACCTAATACCAACCTACAGTTGAACCCTTACCCCAATACAAAATTGGTCTTGTAATGTAATGACAATCTCTCCTTTCAATGCACAGCTCCAAATACGTGACTAACCAATCGATGCACAGATCCAAGTATGTGACTAACACACCAACTTCAGAAAGATGTTGGCTGCAAAGTTCTTTAGTTCATCCAAACAATGAAGACCAAGAAACTCCTTGGTTACAAAACCCTTGGCGCAAAGACGCAGCAGCTTCTACAATAATATGATGAACTAGGGCAATTGTCTTCGGTCATAATTTTCATGTGCAATGACTTTGCATCAATTTGCATAACCTTGCATCATCTTTGACGACCCTTAAAATAATCATTATATATATCTAGGGTTATGAGAAAAGAAACCTTACATAAATATAGTTGGGGAAATTTGAATTTCGTAATTCTTGATAGATACTATTTCTATCGAGCAACTATCGAGATTCCTTATTAAACCTCGATAGATATCTATCTGTCGAGATATCTATCGAGCCTTAATGAACAACAATTTTTCACTTGTTTCTTGGACGGACTTGCATAACTTCAATACTAGACTTGAACTATTATTCCTTGAAGTACTAAACCCAGCCTAGATCTACCCAATTACAAGTAAAGTGTGTTTTGTCAAAGGATTAACCAATTTTACATAACATTTGCTCTAACAAGTTCCACATATGTCCTAACAATCTACCCGTTCGATAATCCGTGACAAAACCACAACAAACAAATGAAGTATGAGAGAAGTCATAAATCACTAAATTCATAATCACTTGTTGAGTACAATAAAATCTAATCCTAACACAAATTCTTGAAAAACTTTGCAAGAAGAGAGTTCATGGCATGATTGATGTTGACAACCTGTCTTTCTGAAAAACTTTAAACAAAACTCATCAAAGCATCTTAGTGTGAAAAAGAAATAAAAGATTGCATACAATAAAGAAACATGTGTATAAAGAGAGAAAAGAAACAACACATGGAGAGATAGGTGAATAACAACATACATCATCATATATATAAAAGAGAAAATAAGTACAATGTATGTTATCAAATAATGGTCACAAGACCGATGTACAAAAGAAAGAAAAGAAAAGTACATATATCCTCACTACATCCCTCAAAAACAAAAATGTCCTATGCTAACTCTCCCATTAAATACATGACTACTTTCATCCCAAAACTACTCCCCCTTTTTGTCACAAATGCCAAAGTGTAAGTCACTAAGAAGTCATCATCTCATCATCATCATCATCATCAGCATCCTTGTCCTTAGAATCCTCTGGAGAAAGAGAAGGAGATGGAGACGCGGCGAAGCCACCCATGCAAGCCAATCATCATGCGATACAACTAACACGGGTGTTCACTTGAAACAACTCAATAGTGAGTGTATCAAGGTAAGCATCCATGTGCTCAAGCTATGTCATGACGACCTCAAGCATCACACCACCACTCAAAGAAGAGGGAGCAAAGGTGGATGGAATGGAAGGAGCTGGAGGAGTCGTCATCTCGATCCATGGTTGTTTCGGTCGAAGCTGGGCCTCGCTCTGACGAACTGATACCATGCTAATGGCACCTATGACGGTAAAGAGAGAAGAATTAGGGATATAGATAGAAAAATGAAGAATGATCCATGTGATAGCCGAAGGGAAAATGAGCTTATCACAGGTCGCCATATCTCTATAGATATCGATGAAAGAGAGAATGAAGTGAGAAGGAAAGTGTACGTTTTTAGACCCCTTAAAACACAAGTTGTTTAACCTAGTTATTTATCCAAGTGATTACTTAGATAAATTATTCAAATCTAGGTTAATATAAGTAAATCATATCATGTAAATAATATGAAAATATAAACAACACAACGATATAATAACCTAGGAAAACCAAATCGGTAAAAATCCTGGGGAGGATTTAACCTAACTATCCTCAAGGTAAAACAAATCCACTATGAAAGAATTGAAGTTTTACAATAAGACTTAGACCATTAACATCCTATTGCTATCTTGAGTAGAAAACTTACTAACATGACCATGTGACCGCTCTAAGTCCACAGACTACTTCTTTCCTTGATCCACAGCAACCACAAGTACTCCCACTTGTATTTTCTTTAAGCTCTTGAAACAACAACCGAAGAGATCACCAAGTTCTCGAAATCAATCTTAATCTTGCTAACCCTAAGTATGTATTAAGGTAAACACCTCTAGATCTCATAAGAGATTCACAAACAGCATATCTACAACATCTAAAACATGGCTAGGGTTTTTCCTTTTATACTTGAAGCAAAACATAAAACCCTACACATCATATGGGCTTAAGTTGAGTTGGAAATTATATAAAGAAAACAATCTGCACGAGCTTCAATCGATCGAGTCTAATTTTCGATCGATCGAGCCTTGCAGAAATTGAATAGTAATTTCCTGCAATTACTTGATTCCAACTTTACACATAAACACACTTTGAGCAGCCTAAATCTAGACTCTAAGTTTTGATCATGGTTTGCCAACATTACACATTGAAGTTCTAATACATTTAGATCCTAAAGTCTTAGATCCTAACAAACTCCCCCTTTGGCAATCCGTGACAAAACACATAACAAAATTGAAATGCTCAAAGTTACAAAATAGCCCATTAAACAATTCAACCTAACAACTATCTATCAGTTGCCAATGCAGACAGAAGCATGACTGAATAAACCTATATATTCCCGAAACACTCAACAAACACAACACATGTGTAAAAAAAACAAGTAAAAAAACATAAATTCTTGATTTCACAAAATAGAAAATAAAAGACATATATCATGAATAACCTCAAAATATAAATCAATAGCTAATGTAGCACATGTGAAACAAGAAACTATAAAAGAAATGAAAACATAAAACAAAGTATCTCCCCCTAACATATACAACCCATAAAAATAAATACATCAAGATAAATACATCATGAGCAAAAAATAAATACATCATGAGCCAAAAAATAAATACATCATGAAACACCTAGATACAATCTAAAGCCAAAACCCCAAAATCTCCCCTTTATCTCCATCAATATGTACTCCCCCCTTCTGTGACGAATTGCCAAAGGGCAACCAAGGCTCATCATTAAAAGGATGTGGTGGAGTAGACCACCGAACACTCACCAAATCCGCATGCAAATACTAAAGCTCTAAGAGCACATCCACCAAAAGCTACCCATGTACCACCTAAACAGTCATGATAGTATCCAACATACTCTAATTGGATGAATCACTTGAAGATGAAGGTGAAGGATCAACAACAGCAGTGGGATCGACATAAGCCTCAATAGTAGGGTCACCAGAAGAAGGAGGTTGAGATGCAGCACCTGTGGAAGTCTCTACTCTAAGGCGTTTAGAGCTAGCTTTCATCTGAGCTGCTCTCTGCCTAAGGAAGGTGGCACCTATGGGAGCTATAATATGTATGGGCTTAGACGCAGGAAAATACTCTAAACCTAGACGTCACAAAATCCTATGTATAAAAACAGGGAAGAAAAGGCCATGTGTTGTAGAACTACTCCTATGAACCTCAACCAAGGAACGAATAAAAAGAGTAGGAAAACTCATAGGAGCATTAGTCACAAGGGCATACAAAAATGCACATCACTCAATAGGCATGGTGTGCAAGTGAGAAATGGTGTTTGAACTTAAATCGAGTAAAGAAAAATATTTGCACATTACTATCGATTATATCTCTTAAGAAAAATATTTTTTGCAATTCACACATAAATATAGCATATACTAAAATTTACAAAAGACTCAAAAATTAATCAATCAATTTTTAAATCTAGTTGAGTATCCAATTTAGCAAAGTGTATGAATGTTATGTGTGAAAATAATGAGAGATATAACTATAAAACTACAAGATGGATAAAAAACAATGCAATGCATGTGAATCTTAAACATAAATGATGCATGAAAAGAAAATTTGGTCAAAAACTTAAAAACTGAAAAAATAAAAAATAAAAAAATAGTTTCAATAGTCGAGCATCGATCAAATACCAATTGAGTCAGGCAGAAGCTAGACTTGAAAAATCTATAAATTTTCGATTGATCAAAAATCACACTCAATCGATTGAGACTGAAAAAAAAATAGAATTTTTTGAAAAACCAGAAATTTTTCTGCAGAATCAATTTTCAAAAGATTTTTCATGACATGAAATGCATGTACATGACTCCAAATGTTTTTCAAAAAAAAAGTTTTAGATTTTTCTTGTCAAAATTTAAACTAACCCTTAAAGAATTTTGCATCAAACATCACAAAGTGTATAATCTTGGATGGCCAAACCAAATTCACACACAATTTCATGTACTAAGTTTAGCAAAGAATAAATCGTGAAGTGTGTGTAACTAGTAACAGCAGAAGATACATGTGAGGTGATATGTAGATAGTAATCAATTACAATTTCTACATTATTCATCACGTAAGTTTGAAAGAGATTATCACATAAAGAGTTACATCATATAACTCTCACATCTCTTAGAATACAAGCTTGCAATCATGTAAATTTTTTTATTTGCCTTATAATGTACACACAAATTTTATTTCTTTATGTCATCTTTATTATAGCCCAATAACGTACACACCAATTTTATTATTAATCCGAGACTACACCTTATGTTCTTTTTGTGCATGTGCTACACTTTCTCGAGCACAAAATCTTACGATCTGCACTAAGGTGTTCATGATTAGCTAGTAAACAGTGTGAGATGGTTATTTATGCCTTTCTCTTAGGATTTTTTGTTCCCTGCAATCAAAAGCATGTGACTTCAAAATCAAGATCATGTGCTCAAAAACTATAAACACTCCCGCACAACATGCACTACATAGCTAAAACTAGCAAAGTGCATAAAAAAATAAAAAAAAATAAAAATAAAAAACCTCATCCAAAC
This sequence comes from Quercus lobata, assembly GCF_001633185.2. Classification (NCBI taxonomy): domain Eukaryota; kingdom Viridiplantae; phylum Streptophyta; class Magnoliopsida; order Fagales; family Fagaceae; genus Quercus; species Quercus lobata. The sequence continues at coordinate 14,903,873 of NC_044911.1, read as the reverse complement.
TAAACAAGGTACACAGACATATTATGCAAAGATAATAGGCCAACCTCAATTACATATTCATGATGTGTAATACAAAACACATAAAAATCTTTTTGGTTTAAAAAAAAAAAAAATTATGACCAAAAATAAAAGCACACATTATGCTTAATGAATAAAATGCAAAAACAATGCATGATAGTGCTAAACTAAGCTATAGAGGGTACACAAATAAGAAATATCAATTTATTAATTAACCCATGAGTACGTGTACAAACTAGTACATATTCACACAAAATTAGAAATAGCTTAGCACTTATACAACACATACTATTCAAGTTTTTCCACAATGTCAAGCAAATTCTAAATCAAGAGAGAGATATCATAATTCATGTAATCCTCAAGAAAAATAAAACAAGACTCAAAATAAAATATTTTTGTCTTTTTGAAAAATTTTCAATGTTTTTGGATTTTTTTAATTTAAAAAAAAAAAACCTAAAAAAAAAAAAAAAACAAACCAACCAAAAACAGAAACAAAACATGTCCACAAATAATTGAAAGAATTAAACCAGGAATAAGTAAACAACACTCACCTTAGCAAGTCTTTTCTTACCCATATAGCACGAGTCTTCGGCTTTGTAGGTGAAAATCCATGAGAAGCAGAGTGTATTTGAGGGACTACACCAATCTTCTCAGAAAGACTGAAATCCTACAAATTCCTTTCACAAGCCAACAAGCTTAAATTTTTCAAAAGAATATGAAATAATTTGTATGGACTTATAGCAAGAGAAATATCATTACATATCCTAGATTGAAATACAGAATTTTTAAAATTCAATTTATGACAATTAGGACGAATGTGATTGAAGACACCACAAAAGTGACAAACAAGAACAAATTTAGGAACATCAGTATTCCAAACAACAAATCTAGTCTCAGATTTTGGTTTTTGCCTCAACAAAGAAAAATTTGGTCTAATATGACCAACAACACCCCAAAGGTGACAAGTAGGCACAAAAACAGATTTATTATGCTCTCTAATAGTAGGTTTAGACAGGTTTAGAAACTTCAGAATCTACATCAAAATTTTTACCTTTGTCTAACCTAGCAAAATAAGTCTTTTATTTATTATTCCTCTTGAAATGAGGGATATAAACTTTCTCAGTTTTAGGCTTAAGAGAAACAGAAACACTTCTGTTATTAACAACAAGCTTGGTACTAGTCAAATTTTCAATTTTAGCTTTAGATTCAACTAACTCTTGTTCCAAGCTTTTCATCTTCTCATCTTGAGAGGAAATTTGATTTCTCAAAAATTAATTCTTTTTATTAGATTCATCTAATCTAACAACCAATTCCTCTTTTTCAAGATTAGCCAATTTTAACTCTTCCTTGAATTTCTTAGCAATTTTCATAGATTTCAATAATTCCTTACGGAGAGTTTCGTAGGCAACGTCCTTTTTATTCAAATCATCACAATCAAAAATAGTAAGACACTTAAAATTATCCATGATAACAGGGATCAAGAATCAACTCTTAGATCAAAGTATCTAAATACTAGAGCTAACCCGCTCTGATACCACTTGTACGTTTTTAGACCACTTGAAGTACAAGTTGTTTAACGTAGTTATTTAGCCAGGTGATTGCTTAGATATATTATTCATATCTAGGTTAACACAAGTAAATCATATCATGTAAACAATGCGGAAATATAAAGAACACAACGACGATATGATAACCTAGGAAAACCAAACCGGTAAAAAACATAGGGAGGATTTAACCTAGCTATCTTCAAGGTAAAACAGATCCACTATGAAAGAATTGAAGTTTTACACTAAGACTTAGACCACTAACATCCTATTGCTACCTCGAGTAGAAATAGCTCTGAGTCCATGAACTACTTCTTTCCTTGATCCAAAGCAACCACAAGTACTTCCACTTGTGTTTTCTTTAAGCACTTGAAACAGCAACTGAAGAGATCACCAAGTTCTCGACATCAATCTTGATCTTGATAACCCTAAGTATGTATGAAGGTAAACACCTCTAGATCTCATAAGAGATTCACACATACAGCATATCAACAACATCTAAAACTTGGCTAGGATTTTTCCTTTTATACTTGAAGAAAAACATAAAACCTTACATGTCATATAGGCTTGGGCTAAGTTGGAAATTCTACAAAAAAAAAAATAATAAATAAAATAAAATAAAATAAAATTTGCATGAGCTTCAATCGATCGAGTTCAATTTTCGATCAATCGAGCCTTGCAGAAATTGAATAGTAATTTCCTACAATTACTTGATTCCAACTTTACATATAAACACACTTTGAGCAGCCTAAATCTAGACTCTAAGTTTTTATCATGGTTTGTGAACATTACACATTAAAGTTCTAATACATTTAGATCCTAAAGTCTTAGAAGCTAACAGAAAGTCTATAGAGTGGTCCTTAATGAGGGGTAGCAAAAGGAGAGCACGAGGCTCTATAATGGAGCTATAGTGAGGCAGTGGATGGAGAACAAATGTCATCACCAACTTTAGGAATCTCAGACCTTTTGCAACGCTTGAGCATGAGGTGTTTTAAAGCTTACCCCATGAAAAAGGTGTCTCACAGAAAAGAGACAGAATCTCATCTTTGGACATAGTCCTTAGATGCTGACAGCCAGGGTAGTCAAGATGCGCTACTCGTGGAACGTGTAATATCTTGGATATAAGATCCGGAGTGACTACGATACGTGTACCTTGAATCTGCATAACAAACCGAGGTATAAAGGTATCAAAACTGTGCAAATTGGAGTAGAAATCCTATATGATCACGGTGGGACATCGCACGGGTATCTCATATAGAGATTCCCATCCTTGACTGTGAATGACAGTGGTTAGAGCAATATCAAAAAAGTCCGATAGAACCACGTGGCGTTCCAAATGAATACCACATTTGGAGAAGTTTTCCAGGAACTCTTGATGGGCCTTCCCATCATGGAATCGAACGTGAGTGGGGGTAGGATCAGAAGAAGATGTCTCGGAACGAAGAGGGTTTCGAGATGGAGTGGATTTGCATTTGGGTGCCATGCACAATCTATCCGAGAGAGAGAAAGGGAGAGAAACAAACAAACACAACATCACAACCCAGAATAAGATAGATAGAAAAGAATGGGTACGTATGCATGAAAAATGCATCAACATGTGATTTGCTAAAAGAAATTGCATCATGGGTTCCATCCAATCCAAACCTAGTAGCACACAATTTTCAACATTCAATAAATGCATGAAACATTGTGAAAATGCAAATGGAATGCAATGCATGATCATATAGCAACAAATAAGCAACACCCAACCCAAAAAATTCACAAGAAGCTCAAAAGTTTTCAAAAACCCCAAAAATTTCAAGAAAACCCAAAACCTAGGTCTAAATGCATGAAATGCATGAAGAATGAAAGATTAAGAGATCATACTAGAGGAGAAATGCACAAACTAGGCCGAAATCCAATTGGGGAAGATGAAAAGAGTGAGAAAAGAGTGTTTAGAGAGGGAGACATAGCTTTTTAGTCGAGAGAGATATGAAAAGGTGAGATCTAATATCGCACTGAAGCTATTCAAAGAAATCGCAGCTCAATGGATCGAGGATCTGTTAAGATCTGTTGAGCACTAAATCTCAACAAATATGAATCTGTTAAGGTGCTATTGAGAATCTATCGACGACAAAATCACCTCGATGGATCGAAAAGCTATCGAGAAGTTATCAACCAGACAGAAACTTTCTCAATGGATAGAGAATCTATAGAAAGGCTATCCAGACTAATTCCAAATAGCTCGATAGATTGAAGATGCGATAAGATCTGTTGAGAAAAGATGTCCAAGGGTATTGATAGATAGCCATCTGTCAAGAAGCTGTCGAGCTTGATAAAAAATAGTTTTTCAAAGAGAGGAAAAACACATAGAAAAGAATGCAATCAAGCAAGCTACTCAATCAAAGATTCAAACAACATGTTAAGCTCTCAAAAGCATCTCTCAACAAAAAAAAAAAAAAAAAAAAAAGCAAAGCATTCATGATCCAAAGCGCACACACACACACTAAACAAGTCTAACCAATTTTATATTTCAAAAATAAGTCAAGACAGTTTAGTGAGTACACATTAACACATGTATCCCTTATGATGGCCAAATCACATTATACTTACACATGTATCAAAAGTAGAAAAGAATTTGCGTGTTGTGTGTGAAAACATTGCAAGAGTGCATAAATGTCTCATATTATGACGATTTTAGATATGAGAAAATCAATTTAACTCACACACAATCATAACTGCTTGATGGGGACTATCACCTTCGAGGTACATCATATAACTCCTACATCTCCTAGAAATATGCTTGAACCTTATTTAAAAGCATTTTAATTCTTTTTTCTTTTATTTTTCTTTGCATATTTTTCTTTTTTAGTATATCATGCATGGGCATATAAGAGAGAGAGAGAGAGAAAGAGAGAGAGAGAGAGAGAGAGAGAGAGAGAGAGAGAGAGAGAAGAAATACCCAATTATGTTAAGTTATATACATCACAATTTTGCTATGCCGAAGCATACATGAAAGTTCAAAAACGTGTAAAAAAACCTTTGAACGTTTAGACCCCCAAAAACCAACTTAACCAATTCAAGCAATATGTCAAACAACTAGTGTGCGGAAACTTAACATATGCTATAATATGAAATTGGTTAAAAACTATCTAAGCCATAACAAAATAAAACCCACAGCAGATAATAAAAAGGCAAAGATAGGGAGGAAGGAAGATGCAAACACAAAGACAACACGCGATGTGTTATCGAAGAGGAAACCGAAGCCCTCGGCGTAAAACCTCTCCGCCGCCCTCCAAGCGGTAAACAATCCACTAGAAAATACAGTTGGAATACATGGACAGCAATAGACCCTCCAAGCCTAATCTACCTAGTGCACCTAAGCCCTCCAAGCTTCTTGCTCCAACGAGGTTGCGCCGTACCTTTTTCTTTTCTAACTTCCCGGATTCCGCTACTAGACCGTAGCATCAACCAATGAAGATTGGTTCCTTCCTAACTGTTTCCCAGAAATCCAAACAACTGTCTCACAGTGATGATGATGGTGAGAACCAGGTTTGGTATAATGCCTCTCAAGGATTTGACAATGGAGAGGAAGAGAGTTGAGGAATTTGGAGAGACTCTAAGGTATATATTGTGGGTGAATCAATCTTGTTTTTCTTTAGGGTTTCTCTCTCAAAATTCTCTCTGGAAGCTCTCTTTCAATCGTGGGTAAAAGGGGTATTTATACTGGAGTGGGAGAGGAATGTGAAACGTCAGTTTTAACAAAATAGGGGTAGCTCGTGGCTTGACTAAGTCGCGAGATCCAGTCGCGAGATAACCGTATGGCCAGTTGTCCTGTTTTGTCCTGTAGTGCTCCAGCTTGCATGACTGTTCACCTTCCAGCATGCTTGGCACGTGTGCTGCGTCTGGCGGCTTGCAGCCGCAAGTCACCCGCGAGTCTCTGTTTTCTTGCACACTCTTAAGCAATCTTTACTCTATCTCACTAACTACCCTTACATCAAACCCACCTAAATACAGGGTTACTAAATGCTGAATTACAAGCAAATTTGGCATGGAATAAAGCCAATTAGATGGTTGAATAAATTCAACCTTACAATCTCCCCCTTTGGCTATTCCGTGACAAAACCCTAAAACAGACTCTAGACTTAACATGTGAGTTGGGAACAGTTGAACAAAACTCACTCACACCTAACTCTAGAAGCTGTGAAGCACTTGAATCATATGGATATAATACTCCTGAAACACAACAATGCACCATGATCATTGTAAGCAGAAAATTATAATGCATATGAAACAGGCAATATGTGATCAAGCAAATATGGAGTTAAGAAACAAACCATGACTTGATCAACTAAGTGAACACCACAAGGTAGTGATCACAGTGCTCATTCACACTTGGAATGAACACAAGGACATACAAGTTAACAAGCACAAGGCAAGACACTTGTATGTTCAACACTCAACCAATGCATAGTACACAAGGTATATGCATCTAGGAACAATCCTACAAGGGCACAAGAGTGACAGTACATAAACCAAAATGCAGGACATTTAGATTAAAGTACTGATTTCAACATAGCATAAAGGCTGCAATAATCAAGGTACATACCATAAAGCCTACAAACTATGCATAAAGCATTAACCCTAAAAGTTTACAAAAGCACATGGGTACAAACACAAAACATCCTGAATAACATCATCAAAATATATTAAAGTTTAAACCAAGAGTAAAGGTTAAGAGTTAAAAACAACTATACACCAAAAACACAGTGTATCAAACCCATATAAACAATAAATATTCCAACAAACATAAACCTAAACCTATAAGTTTAGAGGATAAGACTTAAAACCAAAAGTATGTGTGTACTCCCCCTATCACTATGCACACTTCCCTTTGAACTTTCTCCCCCTTACTGAATGCTCTCCCCCTTTTTGGCACGAATAGCTAAAGGCTCTCGTCCAACTTTCGTTGAATATCATCTAGCTGATTCTCCATAGTCTCAAAACGCATTTGGACATGGTTATTTGTGGAGTAGAGAAGTGCCACAATCTCATCAATGCGTTTCTGAATATGCTCAAGTACACTCCTGACTCTATCAGTATGAGGAGCAGTCTGTGCTTGCAGAATACTAGCCGGTGAAGCTTCAGGAACAGCACGCGAAGTAGATGTAGTATGTGCAGGTGTCTCTAATTCAGGGACAGATGGAGTAACCGGAGAGATGTGAACACTCCTTGGTGATTTAGAGGAGTGACTTCTGCTAGCTTGAAGAGTGAACATGGAAATGGGACGCTGACGGGTCAACATTTTTCCATCTGCAGGAGGAATAATGCCTTCACGAAGAATGAGCTTCATGATGAGACTGCAAAATGGAATAATTCCTTGAGCTGTAGTTCTACACGCGGTCTTCCTCAAGGTGTAGTAGATGTGAGCACATATATCAATGGGGGCTCCTGTAATAAGATCACAAAAGAATAGAGCTCTCCCAAGATTGATGAATGTAGTGTTGGACAGTGGGTAGAGATTGGTGAACATGATCAACTTCAGTGTGGTCAGCTCTGGTGCAAACTTTGCGGTGCTGATGGATGTTCCTGCACTGGATACTTCATGATCGTATCCTAAGATTTGTAGAATTTCTCCAACTTCTGGAGTTCGTTCATCGTATGGAGTTATATTTACATTCTGAGGTCTGGTGATGCCGAGAAGATCTGTGATAGAATCTGGGGAAACACTAAACTCTGTTCCTCTGACCCAGAAAATGAGTTGAGGTCCAAGATCAGTTGCATTGGAGAAGCATTCTTTGACCAGCTCATCCATTGGATAATCAAAGTTCCCGAACAAGTTTGCCCAATCTCGTTTCTCAAAGATTCGAGGGATAAAAATGGTCCCTAATGTGTTAAACTTTACCACCCGTTCCACTATAGTAGTTGACTTGTCAAAAACGTTTGAGTAGGCGTGTGAGTTAATTGGAAGTCTGAACCTATCCTCATTGGGGTCTTGAGATGCCTGAGATGATAGACGAGTCCTTTTAGCAACTGGTGTTACTAGTTCGTCAGCAACAATGTCTTTCCCCCTGGAAGATCGACGAGACATCTGCAAGAGAACAGTCCCACAGTAGAGAACCAAACAACAGTACCACACAAGATAAAAATCAACAAGATTCAGTGCAAGAAAAATTTCAATACACAAATACAAACTGAAAATAGTGCAGACCAAACTTTCAACAATACAAAGGAGCACAAAAGGACAGGTGCAGCAAAATGGTGAAAGTGCACAAAGGCATAGATAGATAAAACAACTAACAAAACTGTCAATGAGACAGGTTATCATGACCATGATATGCAAACAGATACAGCATTCGAACATTTAGAGCAGATATCATAAAACACTCCACAAGAGATATGAACATGGGAAAAAATTTCAACATGAAGTAACAAATCATCCAAACTAGAGCACATGATTGAGAGACACACATTGTGTTATCATAAAAACTCAGTAACCAATACCGAAATCCAACATCAATACTCAAGCAAGTGATATGAGCAAGTCAAATAAACACCAAACCCATTTAAGAAAAGATTTTCAGACTCAACAACAGGCAAATATCAGAATAATGAAAAACACATTGTGACCGCTTAACATGAAAACAGATGAGAACAATAGCAAACAAAACACGCCATACCCATTACACAAAGAGAGAAGTATTTCCAACACAATATCAATCCAAACGGTAACAAAAATATCCAGAAAAAGAGAAAATGAGATTGAGAAAGCAAAAACCCGTACCTTTTCTTGATGATTTGGATAAGAAATGAAGCACCAATGAGGTTTGAAAATGGATTCACGGAGTGTTTGGAGTGTTTGGAAAGGAGATATTTTAGAGAGAAGATGAACAGTTACAAATGTTCGAGGGAAAAACTGAAAAAGATTTAAAAACTGCTCCTGTTTCTGCCAAACACGCGTTTTTCGCGACTTGATTAAGTCGCCACACAGTCGCCAGTTCAAGCCGCCAAGACACTCAAAGACAAAAATTTGAAAAATTCTTCTAAGTGTTTTTCGCGACTGGAAGGTCTACCCGCGAGTGAGTCGCGAGCTGAGCTGCAAAAATCTCTGAGTTACCCTCGCGACTGGACCTTCCATTCGCGAACAAGTCGCCAAAAATGACCCGCGAAGACGCGACTGAGGCACGCAACTTGACATACTCGCGACTGAGCCGCCAAAACAGGGCAAAACTGGAATTTTAAAATTTTCAGATTTTTCAAACAAAATACTTTCCAAAAACACCGAAAACACTCAAAAATCTTTTTGTGCTTGATTTAACAAAGATTAAGCATGTGAAAACACATTTCATCAAGTACAATCACACAAATGAATATGGCATTTATTGAACATAAACTTGTGTGTTGTGTGTGGATATCAACAATGAGATAGTCATTAGTCTAATGTGAAGCTTCAATGATCAATTCAACCAAGACATACACAATTAGCACTAGATCATGTGACCCATCTCAATTATAGAAGTATATATATATGACCTCCCACATAACTTGGAGCTTAACATTTGACTCCACTTTCAATCAAAACATTTGATCTTTTTGATCTTTTGAAGCAATCATCTCTCATTGTGAGAGTGATATATGACATTTCACTTTCAAGAACAAGCCTTTGGCTTTTTGAATAAACATTCACTTTAATATAAGGTCACTTACCCTTTTTCCTAGTCAAATACTAGAATGTGCGACAGACTTTTGCAGCTCAATATCTCTTTTCATTTGGAGATTTACATTTGGTGAGCTCTTTTTAGCAAAACAAAAATAAAGAGTGGGAAGATATATAGACACAAGTCTATGCATGTCTCAAGATCAACAAAACCATTCACTAATCATTCATGACAAGTTTGAAAATCTATTTACAACAATCACATAGATTTCAAGATTTTTTCCACATTGACATGAGTGCAAGAAAAACAAGCAATGCTCGAAAATGCACAAAGCCATTAGCATAAAAGTACAAGGCAAAACAAGTTTTGAGACAAAAACTCAACAAAGTCAATCAAGCTTTTTGATTTTCTAATTTTTATGTGATTTTTGGATTTTTGACACAAGAAAGAAAAAGATTGATAAGACAAAATTAAAAATATGCACAAGTAGACAAGCAAACAACCAACAACAAAAACAGCAAGCAAAACAAACAAACATTGTCACAAAGCATAGGAAGTATTAATGCATGGACATGTTGTAATATTTATGCATGAGTACCCTTTTTCACCCACACGTCACTTGTGTTTGGGGTGATTTCCTTATAGGATTGAGTACGGAATTTAGGGCTTTCAAACCTTCGTGAGAAGCTTTCCAAGCAGTTGGTGAATGCACCAATCATCTTCATCACGTTCATCATTCCGGGATCACCATTCTGATCTCTAGATTGATCACTTGCCCAAATTCTTCTATCATTTCTAGGTCTTCCTGACCTTTGAGGAGTTGCACTGTTCTTTGCTCTCAGCTTTTGGCAATTTGGTCGAGTATGCCCTTGAAGTCCGCAATAATGACACACATAAGTCACTCTAGGACCTCTTTGTGGTCGTGGGCGTGACTTGGCATGAGATTCAGACCTGCCCACAGATTGATTATGTGGATTCAGCATCCGTTGGTTCACCACATTCTTCTTTTCCTCCACCTCGAGCTTCTCACCAGTAAAATCAGCTACAACTGGATCTTTGGCCTTTACAAACTTCACTTCTTTAGTGACATTTCCAGATGAACTACTTCCTCCGGTATATCCCAATCCGGATTTGTCTGAAAAGCTCTTTTGAGATGAGATAACATCATCTAGCTTCTTGGTGGTGACCCTCTCTACTTTAGCATTTGCTTGCACAACCTCATTCTCAAGAAATCTTACTTTTGTGTAAGTTTCGGACAACTCACCATTCAGTGTCTCTATCTCACATTTGGCCTCCCTATATCGGATTAGGAGACTTTTGTAGTCCTCCTCAGCCTTTTTCATTTTTCTCACAGCAGCCTTGGCCACCCTTGTGTACTCACCCGACTTCTCCAAGAGTGAGTTATAATTCTCTTGAAGATTTGCTGTGCTTTCATCTTCTTCAGCATCTGATTCTTCAACAATTCCTAGTGATTCATCATCACTATGTTCTCCAAGGTCTCGTACAAGCATATTCAACTCATCCGAAGACTCAACATGAGCGATAGTCATAAAAGCTGAATAGTTCCCCTCTCCATCACAGCTTTCTTCTGATTCTGAGTCAGACGAATCCGAGTCACTCAAAGTCGTGGCATACACTTTACCTTTCGATTTCAAATAATTCGGACATTCCTTCTTAAAGTGTCCATGCCCGTTACATTCGAAACAAGTGACGCCTTGTGTGGGTTGAGATTCTCTTCCATCTTTCTTTTTGAATTCCCTTTTCTCCCTTCCAGAACTTTGGAATTTTCTTTTATCATTAAATTTGCCATTATTTTTGAATTTCAAGAACTTTCTGAAATTTTTGACAAGGTATGCAACATCTTTGTCAACCACATCTTCTCCCGATGAGTCTTGGTCTTCCACCTTCTCATTAATGGTCTTTAGTGCAAGAGATTTACTCTTCCGTTGATTGGGCAGCGACATCTCATAAGTCTGCAGAGAACCAACCAACTCCTGTACTTTGATGTCATCAAGGTCCTTGCACTCTTCAATTGCTGTCACTTTAGCACGAAAACTTTCCGGCAATGATCGAAGGATCTTCCTTACAATCTTTGAATCCTCCGTTTTCTCCCCCAAGTTGAACTTACTGACAACCACCTCATTTAGCTTCCCATAAAAAGAGTCAAAAGACTCATCCTCACTCATTTTGAGCTCCTCAAACCGAGTGGTCAGCATTTGCAACTTGGTGTCTTTCACTTTCTTAGTGCCTTCATAGGTGGTTTCCAAAATCTCCCATGCTTCTTTGGCAATGGTAATGTGAGAAATCCTGTGAAATTCATCTGGAGACACACCACAGAAAATAGCATTGAGTGCTTTACTGTTAGCATTAGATGCAGCAAGTGCTGCCTTATCCCAAGTGGATTTGGCTGCCTCAGGTCTGGTCTAACCAATCTCAATAGCATCCCAAACAGATTCATCAATAGAACACAGAAAAGCTCTCATGCGAACCTTCCAAAAAGCATAATTACTACCATCAAAATATGGAGGTGCATTTAGAGATTGGGACCTATCCATCTCAAAAGGGAGTCAAGGATCACACAATGGTAATGAAACCAATAGCAGTGTACCGCTCTGATACCAATTGAAAGTTCAAAAACGTGTAAAAACACCTTTGAACGTTTAGACCCCCAAAAACCAACTTAACCAATTCAAGCAATATGTCAAACAATTAGTGTGCGGAAACTTAACATATGCTATAATATGAAATTGGTTAAAAACTATCTAAGCCATAACAAAATAAAACCCACAGCAGATAATAAAAAGGCAAAGATAGAGAGAAAGGAAGATGCAAACACAAAGACAACACGCGATGTGTTATCGAAGAGGAAACCGAAGCCCTCGGCGTAAAACCTCTTCGCTACCCTCCAAGCGGTAAACAATCCACTAGAAAATACAGTTGGGATACATGGACAGCAATAGACCCTCCAAGCCTAATCTACCCAGTGCACCTAAGCCCTCCAAGCTTCTTGCTCCAACGAGGTTGCGCCGAACCTTTTTCTTTTCTAGTTTCCCGGATTCCGCTACTAGACCGTAGCATCAACCAATGAAGATTGGTTCCTTCCTAATTGCTTCTCAGAAATCCAAACAACTGTCTCACAGTGATGATGATGGTGAGAACCAGGTTTGGTATAATGCCTCTCAAGGATTTGACAATGGAGAGGAAGAGAGTTGAGGAATTTGGAGAGACTCTAAAGTATAGATTATGGGTGAATCAATCTTGTTTTTCTTTAGGGTTTCTCTCTCAAAATTCTCTCTGGAAACTCTCTTTCAATCGTGGGTAAAAGGGGTATTTATACTGGAATGGGAGAGGAATGTGAAACGTCAGTTTTAACAAAACAGGGGTGGCTCGCGGCTTTACCTCGTGGCTTGACTAAGTCGCGAGATCCAGTCGCGAGATAATCGTATGGCCAGTTGTTTTGTTTTGTCCTGTAGTGCTCCAGCTTGCATGACTGTTCACCTTCCAGCATGCTTGGCACGTGTCCTGCATCTGGCGGCTTGCAGCCGCAAGTCACCCGCGAGTCCCAGCCGCGAGTCTCTGTTTTCTTGCACACTCTTGAGCAATCTTCACTCTATCTCACTCACTACCCTTACATCAAACCCACCTAAATACAGGGTTACTAAATGCTGAATTACAAGCAAATTTGGTACGGAATAAAGCCAATTAGATGGTTGAATAAATTCAACCTTACAATACAAATGTTATTCATGATTGGCGGGCTTTATTGGTGAGATGGTTATTTATGCCTTTCTCCTAGGATTTTTTAGTCATTCCCATCAAAAAAAATGATATGAGTGTTAAATACAAGAGATTACTTAATTGTACTCATCACAAACACGAGCCACAAAACTCACTTGCTTAGTTATGTATTGAGATGCTCATTTAAGCTACAAAAAATACAAAATTTAAAAAACTTTGTTTCAATGGCTGAATGTTCAAAATGTGTATAAAACACTATGAACGTTTAGACCCCCAATTTCCAAATTATCAATTCAAGCTTATTATCAAACAATTATTATGTGGAATATGAACATAAGCATATAACAAAATTGATGAACAATCTAAACCAAATAAAATCACATCCACAACAGAAATTAAATAGCAAAGATTAAGGGAAGAGAGATGCAAACACAAGGACAACATAACAATGTGTTATCGAAGAGGAAACCAAAGCCCTCGACGTAAAACCTCTCCGCCGCCCTCCAAGCGGTAAATAATCCACTAAAGAATGTAGTTGGGATATATGAACAGTAGAAGACCCTCCAAGCCTAATCTACCCAATGTACCTAAGCCCTCCAAGCTCCTACTCCAACAAGGTTACACCGAACCTATTTCTTCTTTAGCTTACCAAATTCCGCTATAACCCATAACATCAACCAATATGAATTGTTTCCTTCCGAACTACTTCCCAAAGCACCAAAAAGCATTCTTACAGATATGGGTAAGGTAAGAAAATGATTTGGTTAAAGAACCTCTCAAGGATGTAACAACGGAGAGGGTGAGAGTTGAGGAATTTGAAGAGTCACTATATGAAGATTGTGGATGAGTCAATCTTGTATTTCTCTAGGGTTTCTCTCCCAAAATTCTCTCTGGAAGCTCTCAATATTTCATAGGTATAAGGGGTATTTATACTGGAGTGAGAAAGGAATGCGAAGAGTTAGTTTTTCATAACAGAGTGGACTGGCGACTTGGCCTCGCAACTTGATTGAGTCGCGAGTCCGAGTCGCGAGCTAACTGAATGGCCAGTTTGGACTTTTTGTCTTATAGTGCTACAGCTAGCATGACGATTCAGTTTCTTTGCATGCTTCACTCGTGTGCATCTTCTGGCGGCTTGGAAGTCGTGAGCCACCTACAAGATCTAGTCGCGAGTCCCTACTTTACTACACAAACTTAAGCATTTCTTCACACTCTCTCACACACTATCCTTACATGATTCCCACCTAAACACAGGGTTACTAATTGCTAAATTACAAGAAAATTTGGCATGGAATAAAGCCAACAAGATAGTTGATTAAATTCAACCTTATAATGGCCATCCAAGGTACACAAGTACCAATGTACACAAAACACTTTGTTTTTGTATTTTTTTTTCCTTTTTTTTTTTTATAAAAAACAAAATAAAGCAAAAACTAAAAACAAACAAACAAAAACATGTAAAACAAAACATAGCATAAAACTAGACTAACTCAAAAACAAGAAAGCAAAACACACAAGTAATGCAAAAACAAAAATAGGGAGAGAGAGAGAAAAAGTGACTAATAGGCCAAGAATGTATTAACCCACTAGGTAAATTAACCAATTAATTAGCCAAGTGAATTAATTAAGTCAATTTAACATGCAATACGTATGATAGCACAAACAAATCACCAAATAACTAAATACAGCAGAAATTAAATTTGACATGGTTGATTTTTTTACGAATGGGGAAAACCATCGAGGCAAAACCCCATTGGTTGAATTTAAGGTCACCATTCCTAAAAATCCACTATTATCAAAACAAACGGCTACAAGTAAAGGAATTCCAGTACCTTATATTAACCTACAATTGAACCCTTACCCCAATACATAATTAGACTTGTAATGTAGTGATAATCTCTCCTTTCAATGCACGGCTCCAAGTACATGACAAACCAATCAATGCATAAATCCAAGTATGTGACTAACACACCAACTTGAAAAAGATGTTGGCTGCAAAGTTCTTCAGTTCATCCACACGATGAAGATCAAGAAGCTTCTTGGTTACAAAATCCTTGGCGCACAAAAGCAGTAGCTTCTACAAAGAAGATGAACTAAGGCAAATTGTCTTCGATCACAATTTTTGTGAATAATCACTTTGCATCAAGTTGCATCACCTTAAATGGCCCTTAAAATAATCCTTATATATGTTTAGAGTTGTGAGAAAAGAAACCTTATACAAATAGCTTGGATATATGTGAAAAAAAGATCTGAAAATCTGAATTACATAATCCTCGATAGATACAACTGTCGAGCTATCTATCGAGCTTCAAATATTAAATCTCAATAGATAAATCTTCACTTAATTCTTGGACAGATTTGCATGGCTTCAATAATTGGACTTGAACTATTGTTCCCTGAAGTATTAAACACATCCTAGATCTATCCAGTTACAAGTAAAGTGTGTTTTGTCAAAGGATTAGCCAATTCTAAATAACGTATGTTCAAAACTAGTTCCACTTATGTCCTAACAATCTCCTCCTTTAACAATCTGTGACAAAACCACAACAAACAAATAAAATATGAGAGAATTCATAAATCACTCAACTTATAATCACTTGTTGAATACAATAAAATCTATCCTAACACAAACTCTTGAAAAACTTTGCAAGAAGAAAGTTCATGGCATGGAAGATTTTGACAACCTATCTTTCTGAAACACTTTAAACAAAACTCATCAAGGCATCTTAGTGTGAAATAGAAATAAAGATTGCATACATAAATAAGAAACATGTGCATAAAGAGAGAAAAAAAAAATAACACATAGAGAGATAGGTGAAAATGATAACAACATCATATATATATATATAAAAATATATATATATATATATATCAAAGATAAGTACAATGTTTGCTATCACTAAATGGTCACAAGACCATTGTACAAGAGATAGTGTATCTAAAAGAGAAAAAAAAGAAAAGATACAAAAGTCCTCACTACATCCCTCATATATAAGCACTTCCCCTATCAAAAATGTCCTATACTAACTCTCCCCCTAAGTACATGACTACTCTCATACCCAAAACTACTCCTCCTATTTGCCACGAGTGACAAAGGGTAAGTCATTGAGAAGTAGTCATCTCCTCATCACTAGAAGAGCTATCATCCTTATCCTTATCATTATCACTGTCCTCGTCCTCTAAAGCTTGTGGAGATGGAGAGGGAGATGTAGACGCGGTGAAGCCACCTATGCAAGCCTGTCGTCATGCAGTACAACTAACACAGGTGTTCACCTGATACAACTGAAAGTTCAAAAACGTGTATAAACACCCTTGAACGTTTAGACCCCCAAATACAAAATAACCAATTCAAGCTTTATGACAAACAACTAGTGTGCGGAAAATGAACATAAGCTATAAACAGAATTGGAAATCAATCTAAGCCAATTATAAATCACATCCACAGCAGAAAATAAAAGGCAAAGATAAAGGGAAGAGAGATGCAAACACAAGGACAACACACGATGTGTTATCGAAGAGGAAACCGAAGCCCTCGGCGTAAAACCTCTCCGCCGCCCTCCAAGCGGTCAATAATCCACTAGAAAATGTAGTTGGGATACATGAACAGCAATAGACCCTCCAAGCCTAATCTACCCGATGTACCTAAGCCCTCCAAGCTTCTTGCTCCAACGAGGTTGCGCCGAACCTTTTTCTTTTCTAGCTTACCGGATTCCGCTACTAAACCATAGCATCCGCCATCCTTGGCATCTTCCAATGCTTCCCAAAACTCCAAGAACACTCAACACTCTAAATGGGTGTGGGTAGTGTTTGGATAGAAATCTCCTCTCAATACATATGACAATGAGAGAGGGAATGAGAAGAGACTACAAAGATTTCTCTCTAAGAATGAGTAGCTCTCTCTAATTGGGTGGGTGTTTTGAAGAAACCTCTCTTAGGGTTTTTCTTTCTGAATAGCCACACATATCTTGTGGGAATGAGGGGTATTTATACTGATGTGAGAATAGAATACGAAGAGTCAGTTTTTCCAAAAACAGGGCTGGCTGGCGACTTGACCTCGCGACTTGACTAAGTCGCGAGTTCAAGTCGCGAGCTAACTTAATGGGCAGTCTGGATTTTTGTCGTGTAGTGCTCCAGGTGGCGTGACTGTTCAGCTCCCCTGCATGCTCTGCACGTGAGCAACTTTTGGCGGCTTGCAAGCCGCGAGCCACCCGCGAGTCCTAGCCGCGAGTCTCTGCTTCACTGCACTGTCTTGAGCATTTCTTCACACTCTCTCACACACTACCCTTACATGATTCCCACCTAAATACAAGGTTTCTAAGTGCTATATTACAAGCAAATTTGTCATGGAATAAAGCCAACACATGGTTGATTAAATTCAACCTTACAATCTCCCCCTTTGGCTATTCCATGACAAAACACCCTAAAACAGACTCTAGACTTAAACGTGAGTTTGGGAACAATGGCAAAACTCACTCACACCTAAATCTAGAAGCTGTGCAGCTCTTGAATCATATGAACATGAATCTCTTTCAAAATGATGAAAAGCTGTGATGCACTTGGAACATATATATACTTGTACCCTGAAACACTTGCACAAAACACATTAGACCCTCATGGTAAAGCAAGTAATAAATGACAAGTATAATATAACAAGTATAGAAATGACTACAATGATCACATAGCAAAGCAAATGATCATCTGAACATGCATTCAATGAAGCATAATAACATAGGGATATATGCATGTCCAAAGCACAAACATGATGCAATGAGAACACCAAAGCATAACACAAAGCACCATAAAGCCAACAAGAAAACAAACAGAACAAGGTTTTCTAGTTAACACAATGTCTTCTCCCCCTTGGTATATGCATCTCCCCTATGGAATATCTCTCCCCCTACAAATGTGCATGAGAAATAAAATTTCTCCCCCTAAGGATGTGCACAAGAGTCATATAGAAATGACAAAATACTCCGAAACATTCTCTAGAGTATACTCTCCCCCTTTTTGTCAGGAATAGACAATGGGTCAAGAAGAAACGAAGGCAAGAGATGAAGGTATGAACAATGCTAATGATGCATGAGGGGTGCAAGATGAATGAGAAAATAAAGCTCAAACCTAAGATAAAGTAACATGCTACAAAGCATAAGGTAATCATGACATGCTAGGATGAAGAAATAAGGTAAAGACCAATGCATGACAAGGGTAGCAAAGGTGTGTGCAAGAGGTGGCTAAGTGCAATGCATGAAAAATGCACATGTGGGGCAAGGTGTGTTAAATACACAACCAATGAACCAAACATGTTCCTAATGAGGAAACATGAGAAACCCCAAAGTTTGGTACTCATCGGAGTCCAAACAAGCGAGAAAATGTCTAAAATGCATTTTATCAAACACCTAGCATGCACACTATGAACAAAAATGTGAAATAATGCATGAACATCATGAAATCCACCCTTAATACATGTTCTTTCTGCCGCAAGGGGCCAACATCCAATGCATATCAACAAAAGAAACCAATCCCATGAAGAAAATTGACAAAAAAATAAGTTTTCCCAACCCCTATGATGAAAATCCCAACCAAGAGCACAAAACTCTCCAAAACATAATCTAAGAATCAAAATCAATGAAAAGAGTTTATAATTACCTTAGAGATGTTAATGGATTGAAAAACCATTCAAATTGGTTGGGTTTTGATGTAAAAATATTGAAAGAGGGGTTTTAGAGAGGATGGGAGAGGTTTAAAACAAGTTTCCCACGAAAAAGCTCTTTAAAAAGCTGATTCTGGGCGTTTCGCGACTGGGCGAGTTGCGAGGTTCAGTCGCGAGCAAGCCGCGAGTTTCAGTCGCGAAAATTTTCGCGAGTCGCGAGTGAGCCGCGAGCAAGCCGCGAGTGAGCCGCCAAAAGCTTCTGGATGAACTCGCGACTGGGGTTTCGCGACTGGCGAGTCGCCAGCTGAGCCGCGAAAAACTCTGACACCTGTTTTTCAATTCAGAACATGTTTAAACATTGAAAAACAAAGTAAACACTAAACATGAACACAAAGAGTGATAAAAATCACTTCCAAAAACATATAAAATGATCAAAAATCTTTTTAGATTAATCCATATAAGATTGAGCACACACACATCACATTTAGACAAGTACAATCTAACAAATGAATAAGACATTCATTGAACATTAGGCATGTGTGTTGTGTGTGTGTATCAAATGTGGAATAGTCCTTAGTCTAGAGTGAAGCTTCAATGATCAATTCAATCAAGTCATACACAACTAGTACTAAGTCAAGTGGTCTATCTCAATTATAGAAATGAACATATATGACCTCCCACAAGAAAATGATTACATAAGATTGAAGCTTTTCATTTGGATTTTTTACAATTCATAACATTTGATCATTTTGAATCAAAACATCTCATTTTGAGATTGATGCCTGAAATTTGTGATATTTCAATTTGATGAACAAGCCTTTGGCTTTTTGGGCATCATACAATTTCATATAAGTCGCTTTCCCTTTTTCCTAGTCAAATACTAGTATATGCGACGGCTTTTGCAGCTCATTATCTCTTTTCATTTTGAGATTTACATTTATTGAGCTCTTTAAGCAATAAAAATAAAAGAGTGGGAAGAGATATAAGCACAAGTCTACGCATGTATCAAAACCAACATGACTATTGACAAATCATTCATGACAAGCTTGAAGATCGATTTACAACAATCACACAAAGATGTCAAGATTTTTCCCACAAAGATATAAGTGCAAAAATAACAAGCTAAGCTCGTAAATGCACAAAGCCATTTGTACAAAGGTACAAGGCCAAACTCACATGTGATATGTGCTCAAATATATATGATCAAACTTTTTGAATTTTTCACTTTTTATGTGGTATTGGATTTTTACTCACACAAAACAGAAACAAAAAAAAAAGTAAAATAAAAAACGAAACAATGCATACAAATAAATGCAAGATGCACAAAATGCATGAAGATATGACATTTAATGCATGAAGGGTCCTACAAGGATCGAAAGAATTAGATCAAGGACCAAAAGAGCAAAAGCTCAACCATAGGAACCCTTCCTCATCCAAACGGAATGATTGTTTGGAATAAGTGTCTCAAGAGAAGTGAGACGAGGGTTGGAAGAATGAGAACCGGAGATGCACATAGTCAAGGAGTTAAGAGCATTAAACATTTTCTTTAACAACATGCTATTTTCACTCAAAACCGGTTTACTCCTTTTAGCACAATTTCCATGAAGCTCAAGTTTCTCTTTTCTTTTAATTCTCTTAAGAGCTTGAAACTTAGAGCAATGAGGTCTTAGATGACCAAAGGCACCACAATGGTGACAAACAATGTATTTAGGTCCATTAGGCTTTTTGGGAAGGGATCTAAAAACTAAGGTTTGTTCTCTTTTTAACTTGGGGCATTGGGGTCTTATGTGACCGATCACACCGCAATGGTGGCAAGTAGGAACAAACTTAGATCCACTCAATTCCCTAGATTGGGACCTAAACAGAGGCTTAGGCTTAAGAGCCTTTCTCTCCACTTTTTGATTTCTTTTGTGTGGAGGAATGTACACCGATTTGTCCTTTGAGGTAGAACACACAATAGACACAAAGTCGGGTACCACAACATGATTGCAACATATATTTTCTTCCATTTTAGCAGTAGGTTCAGCAATCAAACACTTGGCATGCATCTTAAGAGATTCATTTTCACATTTAAGATCATCAACAAGTTTATTAGACAAAACAAGTTTAGCATCCAAGTCCATATTCAAACATTCAAACTCTTTCAGCTTTTCATGAGAAATTTCAGCAAGTTTTTTATATTTCTCAACCAATTTGTTGGATTCATTGAGCTTAGCAATCAAATCATCCTTTTCACAAAATAACTTGCTCAAATTCTTTTGAAACTTCTTGGCATTTTTCTTTAAGAGTTTGTCAACAACACCCATAGATTCAAATAACATGTCATCACACTTATGAAGATTAACACTCACAGAGGCATTTTCACAAACACGTGGCATGTTACATTCATCACCAACCAAATCATGCAAAGAGTCATACAAAGCACAATCCATGGCAAATAAACACAAGGGGTCAAGGATCACACTTAGGTATTTAAACCACAACAAGTGTACCCGCTCTGATACCAATTGAAAGTTCAAAAACGTGTATAAACACCCTTGAACGTTTAGACCCCCAAATACAAAATAACCAATTCAAGCTTTATGACAAACAACTAGTGTGCGGAAAATGAACATAAGCTATAAACAGAATTGGAAATCAATCTAAGCCAATTATAAATCACATCCACAGCAGAAAATAAAAGGCAAAGATAAAGGGAAGAGAGATGCAAACACAAGGACAACACACGATGTGTTATCGAAGAGGAAACCGAAGCCCTCGGCGTAAAACCTCTCTGCCGCCCTCCAAGCGGTCAATAATCCACTAGAAAATGTAGTTGGGGTACATGAACAGCAATAGACCCTCCAAGCCTAATCTACCCGATGTACCTAAGCCCTCCAAGTTTCTTGCTCCAACGAGGTTGCGCCGAACCTTTTTCTTTTCTAGCTTACCGGATTCCGCTACTAAACCATAGCATCCGCCATCCTTGGCATCTTCCAATGCTTCCCAAAACTCCAAGAACACTCAACACTCTAAATGGGTGTGGGTAGTGTTTGGATAGAAATCTCCTCTCAATACATATGACAATGAGAGAGGGAATGAGAAGAGACTACAAAGATTTCTCTCTAAGAATGAGTAGCTCTCTCTAATTGGGTGGGTGTTTTGAAGAAACCTCTCTTAGGGTTTTTCTTTCTGAATAGCCACATATATCTTGTGGGAATGAGGGGTATTTATACTGATGTGAGAATAGAATACGAAGAGTCAGTTTTTCCAAAAACAGGGCTGGCTGGCGACTTGACCTCGCGACTTGACTAAGTCGCGAGTTCAAGTCGCGAGCTAACTTAATGGGCAGTCTGGATTTTTGTCGTGTAGTGCTCCAGGTGGCGTGACTGTTCAGCTCCCCTGCATGCTCTGCACGTGAGCAACTTTTGGCGGCTTGCAAGCCGCGAGCCACCCGCGAGTCCTAGCCGCGAGTCTCTGCTTCACTGCACTGTCTTGAGCATTTCTTCACACTCTCTCACACACTACCCTTACATGATTCCCACCTAAATACAAGGTTTCTAAGTGCTATATTACAAGCAAATTTGTCATGGAATAAAGCCAACACATGGTTGATTAAATTCAACCTTACAACAACTTAGTAGAGAATGTATCGAGGCAGCATCCATGCGCTCAAGCTATGCCATGACAACCTTTAGCGTCACACCACCCGCAAAAAAAGAAAAAGGAGCGGAGGTGGATGGAGCAAAATGACCTGGAGGAATCACCGTCTCGATCCGTGGCCACTTCGATCGAAGCTGTGTCTCACTCTATTGAACAAATGCCACACTAATAGCACCCATGACGATGAAATGAACAGACTCGAGATAAGGAACAGAGGAATGGCGAATGATCCTCGTGATAGTAAAAGGAAAGATAAGCTTATCACGAGTCGCCGTGTCTCTATAGATATCAATGAGAGAGAGAATGAAGTGAGAAGGAAAGTCTATGGTAAGATCCTCAATGAGGGAAAGCAAAATGCGCATGAGGCTCGGTAATAGAGTTATAGTGAAACAAAGGATGAAGAACGAATGTCATCACCATGTTAAGGAATCTCGAACCTTTTGCAAAGCCCGAGCATGGGGTGTTTTAACAATCACCCCATGAAAAAGGTGTCTTACAAAAGAGAGACGAGAGTTCATCTTTGGACACTGTCCGCAGACGAGGACAACTGGGGTAGTCAGGAAACTCCACCCTCAGAACGTGTAGTACATCAAAGATAAGCTCCAATGTGACTATGATACATATACCTCAAACCTGTACAACAAACCGAGGTATAGAGGTATCGAAACCATGCATATTGGAGTAGAACTCTTGTATGATCACAGTGGGACAGCTCACGGGTATCTCACATAGAGATTCCCATCCTCGACTATGAATGACAGTGGGTAGAGTAGTATTGGAATAATCCAATAAAATCACGCAGCGTTCCGAATGAATGCCACATTGGGAGAAGTTCTTCGAGAAGTCCTGATGGGCCTTCTCATCACGAAACTAGATAGAAAGAGAAGTAGGATCAGAAGATGATGCCCAGGAACAAAAAGGGTTCCGGGACGGAGTAGATTTGCATTTAGGTGCCATGCATAAACTATTCAAGAGAGAGGGAGAAAGAGAGAGAAAAAAAAATAGAAAAGTGCCAATCACAAAAAATATCAATAATAAGAAAAGAAAAGGTACGTATGCCTGAATAATGCATGATCATGTGACGTGCAACAAAAATATCATCATGGGCTCAACCCAATCCAAACCTACCAGCACACAAGGTTCCAACAAAGAAACACACATCTAAATGCATGAAACATTGTTAAAAATGCACAATTTTAAAAATGCACAACATTGTTAAGAAAAACCCAATAAAAAATTCACAAAATACTCATCAATTTTCAAAAACCCCAAAAATTTTCCAAAAACCTAGGTCTAAATGTATGAAATGCATGAAGAAAGATAGAAAATAAGATCATACCAGTGAGGAAAAGATCACTCTAGGCCGAAATCCAAGTGGGTTTGAGGTTTAGAAAGAAAAGATAGTGTTTGGGAGAGAAAAGGAAGGTTTTCTGTCGAGATAGATCAAAGAAAATGAAGTCTGAAATCGCGTTGGACCTATATATAGAAAATGCATCTCAATGGATCGAGGATCTGTCAAGAATCTATCGAGCACTAATTCTAGACAAATAAATCTATCGAGAATCTGTCGACGGCAAAAGTACCTCGATGGATCGAATAGCTATCGAGCAAACAGAAACCTTCTTAATGGATCAAGAATCTGTCAAGAAGCTATCTAGAAAAATTCCAGAAAGCTTCAATGGATCGAAGATGCGATAAGATTTGTCGAGAAAACACAGTCCAAGGGTCTTGATAGATAGATATCTGTTGAGATCTATTGAGAAGCTATCGAGCTTGATAAAAATAGTTTTTCAAAGAGGAGAAAAACACAAAAATTAATGCAATCAAGCAAGCTACTCAACCAAAGATCCAATCAACAATTTAAGCTTTTAAAACATCTCTCAACAAGAAAAAATGCAAAGCATTTAGGATCCAAAAACACACACACTAAACAAGTCTAACCAATTTTATATTTCCAAAACAAGTCAAGACAGATTAGTGAGCATACATTAACATATGTGTTTCTTGTGATGGCCAAAGTAGCAAAGAATTTTGCGTATTGTGTGTGAAAACATCGCAAGAATGCATAAGTGTTAACATGTTATGACAATTTGAGATATGAGAAAATCAATTTAACTCACACACAATCATAATTGCTTGATAATGACAATCACCTTTGAGGTACATCTTATAACTCCCACATCTCTTAGAAACATGCTTGCAAACATATTTAAATCATTTTGATTCATTTTGCTTTGATTTTGTTTGCATTTTTTCTTTTCTTTTGAGCATATCATGCATGGGCATATAAGAGAGAGAAGAAAATACCCAATTATGTAAAGCTTAAACATCATAATTTTTCTATGCAAAAGCACAAAGATGTTATACATGATTGACAGGAAATAGTGGTGAAATGGTTATTTATGCCTCTATCGTATGATTTTTTTAGTCATTCCCGTCAAAAAGTGTGATATGAGTGTTAAGTATAAAAGATTACTTAATCGTACTCATCATAAACACGAGCCACAAAGCTCACTTGCTTAGTTGTGCATTGAGATGCTCATCTAAGATACAAAAAATACAAAGTTTACAAAACTTTGTTTCAATGGCCATCAAAGGTAAACAAATACCAATGTATACAAAACACAGACTATTTTTTGTATTTTTCTGATTTTTCATTTTTTTATGAAAAAAAAAATAAAGCAAATCTAAAAACAAACAACAAAAACATGTTAAACAAAGCATAGCATAAAACTAAACTAACTCAAAAATAAGAAAGCAAAACACATGAGTAATGCATAAACAAAAAGAGAGGGAGAGAGAAAAAGTGACAAGATCACTTAGAGCCTTTTTCCTTTCACACCTTGGAAGAACCTTTCTATTTAGCAAACCTTTGATTCAGCGGTGAAGGGAAGAATTGAAATCGTTCAAGTTGGAAAGGAACATAAGGGCCTTAAAAAGATCTCCAAAAGGAGCAAAAGTGGATGGAAACTGATTCTAGTTTCCAGATGAGATCGTACTATTGCACTATTGAGTGGCTAACCACTTGTAGCAATTAGGTCGAGTATGTCCAGTAGCTCCACAAAGATGATAGAGATGCTACTTCTTTTGTTTAGACTTTTGATTGTTACTCTTCTTAGCGGTAGGGTTTTTAGTCACTACCTTTTCAAGCATAAGGGATGCTCCTATGATAGATTTACCCTTGTCTATGTTCTCACTAGTTAAAACAGATTTAATATCATTGTTCTCAGAATCAACATCATTTTTCTCCACAGCTTGCCACACCTTCTCATCTAAAGACTAAAAGAAAGCTCTCACGCGTATTTTCTAGTATGCATAGTTAGTGCCATCAAATAAATCAAGTACAATAAGAGACTGTCCTCTATCCATGACAAGCAGGGGTCAATGGATCACACAGCAAAGAATAACCCTAATCAGAGTGTGCCTTCTCTAATATCACTTAATAGGCCAAGAATATATTGACCCCTTGGATAAATTAACCAATTAATTAGCCAAGTAAATTAATTAAGTCAATTTAACATGCAATATGCATGGTAGCACAAACAAATCACCAAATAACTAAATCCAACAAAAACTAAATTTGAAATGGGTGATTCATTTACGAATAGGGAAAACCACCAAGGCAAAACCCCACTGGGTTAATTTAAGGTCACCACTCCCGAGAATCTACTATTATCAAAACAAGCGGTTACAAGTAAAGGAATCGTAGTACCTTATACTAACCTACAGTTGAACCCTTACCCCATTACACAGTTAGGCTTGTAATGTAGTGACAATCTCTCCATTCAATGCACGACTCCAAGTACGTGACTGGCACACATACGCAGCAGTTTCTACAAAGAAGATGAACTAGGGAAAATTGTCTCCAATCACAATTTTTGTGAATAATCACTTTGCATCAAGTTGCATCACCTTAGACGGCCTTTAAAATAATCCTTTTATAAGTTTAGGATTGTGAGAAAAGAAACCCTACACAAATAGCTTGGATATGTGCGAAAAACATATCTGGAAATCTGAATTTTGTAATCCTCGATAGATACAGCTGTCGAGCTATCTATTGAGCTTCAAATATTAAATCTCGATAGATACATCTGTCAAGATTTAATGTGCAGCATTTCTTCACTTGATTCTTGGACAAATTTGCATGGCTTAAATACTTGGACTTGAACTCTTGTTTCTTGAAGTATTAAACACATCCTAGATCTACCCAATTACAAGTAAAGTGCATTTTGTCAAAGAATTAGCTAATTCTAAATGACATATGTTCATAACTAGTTTCATATATGTCCTAACAGTTACTAAATCACTTTAAGCCTTTTTTTCTATCCATACCTTAGAAGAAACTTTCTGTCGAGCGAACCTTTGATCCAGCGATGAAGGGAAAGAATTGAAACCATTCAAGTTCAAAAGGAACATAAGGACCTTAAGAAGATCTCCAAGAGGAGCAAAAGAGGATGGAAACTGATTCTAGTTTCTAGATGAGATCATAATATTGCTCTGTTGAGTGGTTAACCACTTGTAGCAATTTGGACGAGTATGCCTTGAAGCTCTAAAGTGATGACAGAGATGCTGCTTCTTCTATTTAGACTTTTGGTTATTACCCTTCTTAGTCCTAGGGTTTCAAGTCTCTTTCTTATCAAGATTAGGGGGTGCACCCAAAATAGATTTTCCCTTGTCTTTGTTCTCACTAGCTATTTTTGTTTTACATTCACTGTTCTCAGAATTAACATTATTAGCAGGTGAGACAAATACAGTAGTACTAGAAGAAGCAATATTAAGAGAAGAAATTTCTAAATGCTAAGCATTTCATCAAGTTTTGCACTAGAAATCCTCTCCCATTAAGCTCTGACCTGTGATAGTTTTGCTTCCAGCTTCTTTGTCTTTTCAGCAAGGAAGTTGTTCTTGAACCGCAGTGCTCCAATGGTCTAATTAGCTTTCTCAAACTTTGTAGAGAGCTCTTCTCGATCAAGTTCCACTTCACTCAGCTTCTTGGTGGCCAGTTTATATAGTTTCTCATGCTTTTCAAAGATCTTGTACAACTTTGCATAGGTTGTATGGATGTCACCCTGTTAATCCATTTTCTCAAACTTGGACTCCACCAAGTCCTCTTCCTCATCTTCCTCTTCAATAATCCCCTCAGTAGGATTCATTATGGCAGTGAAGACATTCAAGATTCCCTCATCATCATTGTCATCTGAATCATCCTTAGGCTTGGTGTCACTCAAGGTAGCAGCAAAGGCCTTGCTTTTCCCAACAGTCTTGAGATATGTTGGACATTCTTGTTTCATATGTCCAAAACCTTGACATCTGAAGCACTTTGGTCAAAAGGGTACAGTGTACTAACTGCCTTCTTTAGCATCCTCTTCCCTCTATCTTGGCTCTTGAATTGTGAAGAATTGGATTGCTTACGGTCTTTGTCAAATCCTTTTGCATTGGCATTCTTCATAAATTTCTTGAATTGTATAGTGATGTAGGATTTCATCTTGGAATCTTCATCATCATAGGACTCATATGTATCACTGCTTTTGGCCTTCAGTGCCATGTTCTTGCTCTTGCTTGATTTCTCAATCCTAATCAAACCCAATTCATAGGTTTTCAAATTGCCAACCAGCTGCATCAAAGGAATTTTGTCAATGTCCTTTGATTCTTCAATGGCGGTAATCTTAACATGGAATCTTTCCGATGGAGATCTAAGCACCTTTCTTACAACCTTGGGTTCGGGAATGGTTTCCTTAAGATTAAAGGCAGAGTTGACTATCTCCTACAACTTGGCATAGAACTATCAAACGACTCATCCTCCTCCATGTTAATTTCTTCAAGCTTGTGGTAAGCCTTTGAAGTTTTGAATCCTTGACAGCCTTAGTCCCTTCATAGGTTGTTTAGAGGATAGTCCATGCTTCCTGAGCAATTTCCGTTGAAGATATCTTCTTGAATTCCTCATTGCTGACCGCACTGAATAAAGCATTCAATGATGTGTTGTTGAAGTTTGCCGCTTCGATCTTAGCATCATCCCAATCAGCTGGCACCAGCCAATCTCCATAGCTTGCAACACTTTCTCATCTAAGAACTGCAAGAAAGCTCTCATGTGTACTTTCCAATATGCATAGTTAGTGCCATCAAATAAAGGAGGCATAATAAGAGACTGTCCTCTATCCATGACTGCAAAGTCCTCAAGCAGCAAAGATTAACCCTAACCAGAGTGTGCCCGCTCTAATACCACTTGATAGGCCAAGAATGTATCAATCCTTTTGGTAACTTAATCAAATTAATAAGTCAAGTGAAATTAATTAGATTCAATTACATGCAGTAAGTGTGATAGCACAAACAAATCACCGAATAACTAAATGCAGCGGAAAATAAATTTGACATAGGTGATTTGTTTACGAATAGGGAAAACCACCTAGGCAAAACCCCACCAAGTGAATTTAAGGTCACCACTCCCGAGAATCCACTATTATCAAAACAAATGGTTACAAGTAAAAGGAATCCCAATACCTAATATCAAACTACAATCGAACCCTTTCCCCAATACACAATTGGACTCGTAATATAGTGACAATCTCTCCTTTCAATGCGTGGTTCCAAGTCCATGACTAACCAATCGATGCACAGATCCAAGTATGCGACTAACACACCAACTTGAAAAAGGTGTTGGCTGCAGAGTTCTTCAGTTCATCCAAACGATGAAGTTCAAGAAGCTTCTTCGTTACAAAACCCTCGGCATAAAGACGCAGTAGCTTCTACAAGAATATGATGAACTAGGGCAATTTTCTTCGATCACAATTTGCATGCACAATGACTTTGCATCAAGTTGCATAACCTTGCATCATCTTTGACAGCCCTTAAAATAATCCTTATATATGTCTAGCATTGTAAGAAAAGAAACCCTACACAAATACACTTGGATATGCGTAAAAACAAATCTGGAAATCTGAATTTTGTAATTCTCAATAGATACTTTTTCTGTCAAGCAGCTGCCAAGATTCCTTATTAAACCTTGATAGATATCTATGTGTCAAGATATCTATCGAGTTTTAATGAATAACACTTTTTCACTTATTTCTTGGACAAACTTGCATGACTTCAATACTAGACTTGAACTCTTGTTCCTTGAAGTACTAAACTCATCTTAGATCTACCCAATTACAAGTAAAGTGAGTTTTGTCAAAGGATTAGCCAATTTTACATAACATATGTTCTAACAAGTTCCAAATATATCCTAACAAGTCTTATCTGCCTTTAGCTAGCTCATCTCCTCTATCAACTACCTCTAGGAATGCTACATTGACTACAGTACCTCAATGAAAAAGTTAGTGTTGTTTGCAGGGTTTCTTTGCTGCAGTTGTGGCTCAGCCCCCGCTCCATTGGCGCCCTCTACCTGATTGGCTAACCATGATTTTGCCTGCAAAGGCATAACACTCATGTTCTGTATTGTCTTCAATCTTGGAGTCATGAATCACAAAGGGATTGCTTGTCCTTCCCTGTCTGTTTCCCATCTCCCTAATGGAGTTGACAATTTAATGTGGGGGCCTTTTTACGTTGATGGTTCTGGGCCTATCTGCTACACCAAGGCCTGTGAGTTAATGGGTAAGGGAGTCGGGACTGGACCCTTGGGAATTATATCGCAGGCCAGCTATTGCACAAGCCACGCATGCCCAATGTTCAGATAGTGCAGGAGTGGTGCAGTAGGCTAAACACAGCAAGTATGGTCATGGCGGATCCACTGTCTAGCATAGCAAAGAATACTACAGCAGAATGACTTCAATAATAAAATATGCTAAATGAAGGGGTTACAGCAAAACAACTGATACAGCAAAAAATAACTAATACAGCAAATAAGATAACTAATACAGCAAAATAACTAATACCGCAGATAAAAATAAAAAAGGGTTACAACAGAACAATTGATACAGTAGTAAGAGTAAAAGATATCAAAACAGAATGGCTAATAATACTAATAATATAAAACACTACAACAAGGTGAATAACAGCGAAAATGTCAAATAAACTAAAAGGTGCCACCATAGGGTAGCAACGACAATTCTAAGCAATTGTAATAGAAATGGCTTGCTTTCCCAATCCTAGGCTAAATCGTTTAGCTGGATTGGGTCCAAAAAGGGAACCAAACCCTAATACGTGTAACCTCATTTCAAGCTTCTACCATTGAAGTTACTTGTGCTGGAGAAAGAACCTAAATGACTTTAGGTTCCAATTCACAGAGCTTCAAAGGGTGGGAATGTCATGAAGAAGATAAAATGTGGTCTACTGATGCATGCCCCTATTTCTCTCGTGTTTACTCTTTTCCTTCCTTTTTTTCTACTACTTAGTTTTCTTTTGTTCTCTAGTTCTTAGTTTTTTTCTTACTCTTCTCTCCATCTTGCCTCTATCCCCCATTCATGGTTACCTCCCTTCCCTTTTATACTACTTGATTCTATGGGATTTCTCCATTTTGTCCCTAAGGCTCCACCAACCGTTTTTGGTTTTTTGTGGGCATCCTTCCAAGATTGCCCACTAACCCCTTGGTTGCCCAGCCACTACCTCTGCTCAGAGCGTGCTTGCTTCACCATTCCTTATCTCCAAACAAAATACCTTGTTTTGTTTCTCCCCCCTCTCAATTGTTGCCCCCATCAATGGATAAGGATTAGACTACCTCACCACTTACCTCTATGGCATGTATCAAGTGGCCCTAGTCCTTTGCTTGCCTCTTTTGGGCAAAATGCCACCCTAGCAAGGCACTTCCCCAAAAGAAGCCTCAGCTGGAACCCCAGAATAGACCCTCTTTTCTCCCCACCACCAAACCACACCATCTGAATCCCTTGACTAAGGGCCCACTTCTCTTGTATTGGCTGGGTACAAGTAGGTGGTGCTTCAGCCCTTGTGTGAGCTCGACTATCCTTTGCGTTTATCTTCTTTTACTCCCATGACATTCCTGTCATTCTTGCCTTATCTCATTCTACTATGTATGTTGGGCTTGTGCTTACCTCCCACAACATGAAGGGTGCATGGGCTTTTGGGCTTGTATTGCTTCCCTTCCTTTCCTCATAGATTGCGTAATGTCAGGGCAGAAGTTTCTGCCCTTCCAGCCCATTGAGCTTTTATTTCCGTCGTTCCTTTTCCTACTGAGCCTATGAGCCTACTAGCTATCATTCTTGCCATGTTGGCCCATTAGGTTTATTACCTCTTTTCTTGGGCTTCCTCGGCCCATTTACCTTGTCTTTACCTCTTATTGTGACCATGGGCCTATTAGTTGTTATTCTTGCCATGCTAGCCCATTGGATTTATTACCTTTTTTCTTGGACTTTCTCAGCCTATTTATTTTTTCTTTACCTCTTATTGTGTCCATGGGCCTGTTGGTTGTTATTCCTACCACGTTGGCCCATTGGGCTTATGACCACTTCTCTTGGGCTTCCTCAACTCATTTACTCTACCTTTACCCCTTATTGCGTTCATGGGCCTACTAGCTATCTCTCCTGCCACATTGGCCCATTGAATATATTACCTTACTTTGACCAATTATACTCTTTTTTCCTCTCATTTTCCTTATTTTTGGGCTTCTTTGCCATTGGGCCATTTGGCAAAAATGGGCATCAACAATTTGTTTTGGAGAATGTTGTACATATATTATCGTATATTTGTTATAAAACTTTGTTAGTAATGAATTCATCATAAGAAGAAACAATTATAAATTGCACAAACATATACAATATAATTATTCAATTCAAGTGATGAGAAATAAAAATTTTATTTAAAAAAAAAAAAAAAAACTTTGGAGTAATATTGTATAATAAAAGTTGATAAAAGCATATTAATTCATTCCATATTATTGAACTTTATTATGTGATGTAATAAAGAGTTTCATTACGATTTTTTTTTTTTTTTTTCGTTTCTTCAATGCTTTGTTATTGCAGTATGGCAAAACTTGTGAAGTTTGTTGAGGGTTATGTTATCATCATCTGTTTCTTCATCTTCAATATTTGAAGTTTGGTCGGTCCCTATTTGTTCATTTTTAACTTTCATCACTTTTTCATTTTATTGCATCATTTGTGTTAATCACGAAAAAATTGGCACTAAAAGACTCTTCACTGGATCCTTTAAAGTTTGGACTTGCATATTTGTTGTTGCTAATATTTTTTGTACATATTTGCACTTATATGAAATTTTAGTGATGTGATAGTTTTTTTGTAAATGTTTTTATATTTTTTTTTTGTTAATTTATGAATAGTGTAGCAAAAGAATTAATATAGCATATTGGATTGTGTTTTTTTTTTCCTTCCATACCTTTTTGGTCATTTGAAGGTGCATCAAAAATCTCAGCAACTATGTAATTTTCAAAATCATCCTTTAGATTGAATTCATTCAAATGAATTAGGAAAATGCATTTTTTCCTTAAAATTTTCTTCAAATCATGTGGGATTCCTTCTCCAATATCAATCTGTATATGAGGAATTTAATATATATTATTGTGGAAGGATGAGAAACTAAGGATAAGAGCATGGAGACCGAGGTTACAAATGAATGAGAAGAGGTCAAGACAATAGAGGCACACCTTTGGAAGTTTCATCAAGAAGCCCTCAAAGCAAATGTGATTAATGCAACCACCAAACTTGAGAAGATCAGAATGCCCGAGGAACCCGAGGATGCGGATACATCCCTAGAAGGGTAGAGGACTAATTATGAAGACCACCAAACACATAACCGAGGAAAGGAAGGGAAGTTTGTCATTAAACGGATGTAGGAAGGGTATAGGTAAAGCATCCATCACCTCCGCATTCAATGCTCTGCACCCACGTAGCTGGCCACATTAATGGTGGAATAACCCCTAAACAATGTCAACACAACTCAAAACCTAACAGGAAAAACCTTCCAATAAGACCCTGATGGCACAAGTATCTGAGGAAAAAGCCTTGGCCCTCCAAGTGAAATGCTAGGATGCAATCTGGATTACTATATAAGGGAAAGAGATCCTTACAAGGAGGAGGATCAAGAATTGTAACAAAAAAGAAGAGAGTGAGAGTATTGTCATACAAGAACAAGTATAAACTTTCACCTCAGACTAAAACCGAGTATCATTGTTAAGTCAATCCCAAACTTATATTATTCAACTTTTCCTGACTTATATATATACCAAGCACACATTCCAATATCACTTGATTAACTTGTTTAAAAAATGGTAACTAAGGTTGATTGGCATCCCATCTTTATAACTAAACTGTGTGAGGTTGAAATCTAGTTTAGCCAATTTTGATCCACCACAATTATGATCAATAGTTTTGAAAGCTTGGATATGTGCTAAAACATAAGAGCTTGTTTAGACCCTCAATTAAAAATTATGACTAGATTGCTTTTACTCTAACTTAAGCTAAGTGCAGAACTAGAGTAAACAAGCACAATGAACCAATAAAGCTATCCTAAGCCATATTCATCCATCATCAACAATAAAATGAAAGCTCAAAGAGTAGGGAAGAGAGATGCAAACACAAGATAACACCGAGACGTGTTATCGAAGAAGAAAATGAAGAACTCGGCAAAAAACCTCTCCACAACCCTCCAAGTCGAAATCGATCCACTAGAGAATAAAGTTGGAGTACACTAATAACAAAAGACCTTCCAAGCCTAGTCTACCCAAATGTACTTGAGCCTTCTAAGCTCCAGCTACCAACGAACTTCTCTGAGTCTTGTCTTCTCTAGCTTTCTAGATCCCACATTTCTGCCTGATTACATCCGCCAATGAATGGCTCCTTCCAATGCTTCCCAAGAGCACCAAAATCTTACTTAACACTCAGAATGGGTGTGGTAAGTGTTTGGGCTAGCAACCTCTCAAAGATCTAGAAATTGAGAGGTAAGAGTTAGAGAAAAACCATAAGGAAATGTGTAGATAATTGTGGGTATAACAATCTCTAACTCTCAAGTGTATTTGCTAGGGTTTTCTCTTTGAAAAACACTTCTTACAATTTGTGAGTAATGAAGGTATATATAGTGTGGGTAACGAATTGGTAAAGCAAACATAACTTTTTGCCAACAAAAAATTTTGCGGGTCCTTCACAAGTTGGTCCTTCTAGCGAGACAATCATGAAATTAACAGCCTGGCATAACTCTTCATCTTCCAGTCATGTGCTCCATATGTGGCCTTTTCGCGGGTTGCTTCTCACAAGCTACTAGTGAGCTAGTCGCAAAATCCACCGATTCAACTTTTGAAGCTTGATTCTTCACCGCTTTCTCATACTCATCCCTTACAAATAAACCCACATACATACAGGGAAAATGATTGAAGAAATTACAATCAAAATAGGTACAAAATTAAAGCCAACACAATAGAGTTGGAAATCACAACTTTACAAGTTTTACAATAATTTAATAATTTAAATAAGTTGTACCTCAGTTTATTTTTCAACAAGATTTTTTGCAGATTTATTTAGGATTTTCTCAACATCTCGATAAAAAATGCCAAGTTGTTTTGTCAGTTACATCGAAAACTTCAATTTGAATCATGTATCTAAAGTAGTTTGCAATTGTATATATAGTAGTTATAGTAAGATGAATATATAATAAATATATTATGGAGAGTATGTAGTTAATGAGAGTGCCTCTAACATTAAGAAAGGGAGATTTGTTTTTGTTTCACTTTTTGCATACCAAAATGATCTTGATTGCGATTTGACATTCCTTCCACAAAGCACGCCCAAAATGTAATACCAACTCATTGTTGTATTAATGTTGCTTATTATTGCAATACCTTTGCAGTTCACATCCTGCAATGAATTTAGAAGTTAATATGTATTATTTTTTAATGTAAATAATATGATGTATTTTTATTTTTTCAAGTAAATGATAAATATAATTTGAAATGATTAACAAACCTGTTTCGTAAGATCTCATTAAATGCATTTTATCTCTGCTTATCTTCATATTCTTTAAAGATAAATCCTCCTATTAAAATTGTTTTGTATGAATTTTTGGTATTTCTTGTATCGGATCATGTTTTTTACCATTCCTATCATTGAATTTTTTTTTAAAGAAAATATTATGTAAATGGCATTTTGCGAGATAGTATATGCTATTTATTAGGCCTTTTTTGTTATTATAAATTTTAGAAATATACATTTGTCAATTATTTCAACAACCATAGAAATCTCAGGATTTATATAAATTTTTGTTGCACTGGTTGATGACAAAGAGAATTTGCCAACATAAATTGCATAGAACATTATTAATTGATAAAAACGTATTAAATTGAAATTGAGAAAATAGAAAGACATGATTTCATGAGAATGAGATTTCTAGAAATATCATCTATACATGGGGTAGGAGGAAGAGAGTTTATAAGTGGGTTGAATTGAAATTGAGAAAAAAGGAAGACATGATTTCATGAGAATGAGATTATCTAGAAATATCATCTATAGGTGGGGGAGGAGGAAGAGAGTTTGTAAGTGGGTAAGAGTTTTGGCTTTGACTTACATGTGGAAAGAATTAGACTTGGGTCATAATATGTAAAATAATAACTAGGCTTGGGCTTTTCATAAGGTTTAGTCTATTTTTAAAAGTTGGTCTATATTGTAGAGAATAACATTTGGTCTAATTATCAGTCTATTTTGTAGAGAATAACATCTGATCAAATTATCAAGAGCAGCTCATATTTTATATAACAATAAAAATAAGTTACTCTAATCTATTGGGTAACAATAAATAAAAAATAAAAACTTAATAAATAGAGGTAAAAATAGCTAAATGCAATATTAAAGCGCCACATAGCAAAACCTAAATAGAGGTAAAAAAAACCTCTAGTATTTTTTTAATTGAAATCTCCTTTTATTTTAATGAAAAACTGTCACATCTTCTACTAACTAAATAAAAGGTAAGATTAAAACTCACTACCACTTATCATTGCATATTTAAAACGAAATAATATATCTAGTTAAAAAAGGTATTGGAAGTAAGCTAAGCGATATATATATATATAAGATTTACTAACATATACCCTTAAAGTATACATTAGTAAACCATTTTAGGAAACTTTTATGGAAAATTGAAAAAGGTGTTAGAATAGTGAATTACTTTTTCAATTTTCCATAAAAGTTTCCTAAAATGATTTACTAATGTATGCTCTAAGACACACGTTAGTAAATACCATATATATATATATAGATATATATATATATATATAAGGTTTAGCTTATATATATATAATAATTTTTAAATGTATAAATAGGATTATAAAATTCATTTTTAATGAAAAAGTTGTTAAAAAGTGAAGTCTGTGGGTTTGTGAACAATGCATAAGACCTACTAATGTAAATTGAAGAAAAGTCAAAAATTACGGCTTAAAAAAAAAAAAAAAAAAAGGAAAAATGTGAGAAGCGCAAAATGCGCTTTCCAAATGCACTCCAAGTGTAACTCTCTCTCTCTTTCTATTATATATATATATATAGACCCACACATTGATTAAATGATTGATGATGGATGATTGGTAGTTCATATGAATTGGAAACACAATCAGCAACATTTTCACCATTATGTCATGTATGGACAGCTGGCTCAAGTAAAATCCAAGATCTTTTTGAAATGTACGTGGAAAGTTTAAGGCCACGAATACGTTATCGCTGAGCACAGGTACAGGAAGTCAGTAGCCGTGTCAATACTCGATAGTGAAAGCTCCATGCCAATCCTATACACAAACACACATTTAGCCACAATTTCAAACTAATATATTATAATCGGTTGCATGCCACAATCAAATATACTCACAATTTTATCTCTACAACTCAGGGTCTGCAATGTAAGACAAGTGTAGCATAGTATGTGGAGTAGTATCGCTCCACATGGGATAGGTTCTTTTTTCAACGGGAACCAAGCAAAGTCAAAGACGTGTAGAACCAAAAAAACAATGAACATCTTTTTCTTACATGACTATTGTTGATCAAGGTCCCCACCCGTGCTTGAAAATATTGGCGCCTTAGTTTAGTTTATATTCATCTCTAGCTTAGTTACCATAATTTGTGAGAAAAACTAGAAAGAAATTTTCTGCTCAATAAACTACAGATTTTTCGCACACTGTACATTTCTTTTTTCATCTCAAGTTTCTCAGTTGTCTATGAGCCTGGATCAAACTTCACACCTACTTACTAATAGCCCAGCTCCCATAAATACGGAAGCAAAAATAGAAAAGACAAATCTGGCTCCTATTTGAATGTATGACAAGGCACATTTCCTGATTCGTTTTAATCAAAGAATATTCGTGAATCCTGCTCTATAATTTCAAGTCCTAGTGCTCTCACCTTTCCGTATCCCTTAGTCGATCGACCAGTCACATGATTCATATCCTAGACCATAAATAGTTGGGACCAAGACGAACTACCAAAATTACACGGGTCAATGTATGACCTTCAATTCTATGTTATAGTCTTTGCTCACCATAATGGGTCTAACTAACATGTTGGATAAGAGTTCAAAGAACAGAAAGCAATGGACATCTTTGCTTTTGTGTTTTTGAGTTCCAATTTGCTTCTTTTCTCCTTTGTATCCTCCGATACTGCTGACAGTATTACTCAATCCCAATCCCTCAGTGATAGTAAGGGCACAACCTTGGTCTCTAAAGATGGAGGCTTTGTCCTGGGGTTCTTCAGTCCAGGTAATCCCAATAACCGTTACTTGGGAATTTGGTATCACAATATCCCAATTAGAACGGTTGTTTGGGTAGCAAACAGGCGTAATCCAATCAACGGCTCCTCTGGCTTGTTGATGGTAAACAACTATGGTAAACTTGTTCTTCTCAACCAGAATTCGACTGTTGCTTGGTCGGCAAATTCGACAAAAGAGGCCAGGAATCCAATAGTACAGATTTTAGATTCAGGAAATCTAGTATTAAGAGAAGAGAATGAAGAAAACCCAGAAAATTATTTGTGGCAGAGCTTTGACTATCCTTCTGATACTTGGCTACCAGGGATGAAGGTTGGATGGGACTTAAGTACTGGTCTGGAAAGGCGCCTAACTGCGTGGAAGAGTCCAGAAGATCCATCTCCAGGAGAACTGAGTTGGGGGATTGAACTTCATGATTACCCTGAGATAGTCATGAAGAAAGGCTCCGATAAGTTCTTCCGGACTGGCCCATGGAATGGCCGTGTTTTCAGTGGCGTACCGGAGTTAAGGGCCACCCCGGTTTACAACTTCAGTTTTGTGTACAAGAAGGACGAGGTATACTTCATGTTCCACATGATTAACACGTCTTTAATCTCAAGAGCAGTTATGAATCAAACTCAGTATGAGCGCTACATATGGGTCGATGGAAAATGGAAGCGGTACTTATATTTACCAAGAGACAACTGTGATGCTTACAATTTATGTGGGGCTTATGGAAATTGCATCATTGGTGAGTCACCTGCTTGTCAATGTATACAAGGATTCAAGCCTAAGTCACCAGATACATGGAACCCAGACGAGTGGTCTAAGGGATGTATACGCAGTACCCAATTGAGCTGCCAGGATAAAGATAAAATTGGGTTTGACAAGTTTTTTGGGTACAAATTGCCAGATACCACATATTCTTGGGTGAACCTAAGTATGAATCTTGAGGAATGTAGAGTGAAATGTATGAACAACTGTACCTGTATGGCTTATTCAAACACGGATATTAGAGATGGAGGAAGTGGCTGCGCCATGTGGTTTGGGGATCTAATTGATATTAGACAGATTACACTTACCGGGCAGGATGCTAATAGTCTGCGCCAGGATGTATATATTCGAATGCCTGCTTCAGAGAAAGGTATATATTCTTCGATGCTCTTTTATTCGTATTTTGATGTGCAATCCAAACTAAGATCTTTGTTTCCATTTGTTTTATTGCATTAAATTCTGCTGCACCTAAACTTTTTTTGCTTTTCTATTGTGAAATCAATTGTGAAGAGGTGAAAGACAAGCAAAAGATGAAGATGATAATAGTAGTTGTGGTTACCATTGCCGTAGTTTTGGGGGTGCTCTTGATTCCCTACTGCATTTGCAAAAGGACAAACTTAAGAGGTAATCTTACTTCCCCTTACCCACTATGGAAAAATATTGCAAATTGTTTGATTTAACTTCTAAAATAGTACAGAGCAGCTAATAAGATGATGTACAAGAAAACTGTGATGTATAGCCACCTAGTCTTAATAAAAAATCATGCTATGGAAGAAAATTTGCATAAGCTTCTTGAAAGAATTACGAAAGTCCAATAATGTCAATAGACCACGGTTGTGAGCGAACTTGAATCACTTGTAGTACTTATAGCAAATGTGTTTAAAAGAGAAATTTAAAGGATAAATGAGAAGAATGATAAAATACTATTTTGGTCCTTATATATTATCAAAATTTTGTTTTTCGTTCCTAAACGTTAAAAAGTTTTTTTTTTTTTTTAAATCTTGAAACTTTCTAAAGAGTTTTTGAAAATGGTTTATATACAAAAATAAGAAAGAAAAAAAAGAACCTTTTACAATAGTTTAAGGATGAAAAAAAAAAAAAAAACTTTTTTCAAGTTTAAAGACCAAAAGTGAAATATTTTCAATAATTTAAGGATGAAAGATAAACTTTTTAATAGTTTAGGGATGAAAAATGATTTTTTTTTAAAATTTAAGGATAAGAAACAAATTTTTAATAAAATTTAGGGATCAAAATAGTATTTTATCCTAAGATGAATATGGGCGTTAGTAAATTTTTATATATATTTTATTTGATATAAAAAAAAGGGTTAATTTATGAACTCTCTCAAGCAAGTAAATACATGTGCGCTCAGCAGCTCATTAAAGCCCATAGAAATAAGGCCCCACCTAACTCTAGCTCAAAGGTCACTTGAGTGAGAATTCTATAAACAAAATTGAAATCTTGTTCTGCTTAGAATTCTAACCCTACATGTAAACACCTACTAAAATAAACTTATCCATGATTTCCAGCGTGGTTAGAGAAGCAAAAATTCAAATCTTTTTAGAGATCTCTACCAGCTTTTTTTGGGGCTGTAGCCGCGGTTTAAAAACACTGCTATAGCCCCAGTTTTTATAGTGAGAGAATACCCATTTCTATCATCCCATGAGCTTTCATGAGAAAATCATTCTAGTGCAATAAAAAATAAGTGATCCAAAGTTTGAAACTGCATAACCTCTCTTCAACTGAGTTCATTTTAAATCATATATTCAAGGAGGCACCTTAGAATGAGCCAGAGTTTCTAGTTTTCTGACTCAAACTTATCGTTCGTGAAGGAATCCATAGAAGAAATTCAGAGTTCTAAACCTATTGTGGTCACAACATTGAGTTATCTTTCGGAACTGTAAAGTCTAGATACAAAGGTTTTGATCAAGATTATAAAAGTCCTTTTATAATGGATTCCTTAGTTAGGATAGGTTAACCTTAGTAAGGAAAAGTTATTCTTTCTCATGCTTTTATCTCTTTTATTATTTTGCATGCTGTTTTTTTGCTATTAATATTGACATTTTGGATCATATAATTGATTTAATTGATGGGTCTAAACCAAATTAAATAGTTGTCATATTCTAGTTTCCTTTGTATAATGTGAAGCCTATCTTGTTCTTATTAGAAAAAATGGAAAACAATGTGATGATAGACCAGAACACTGAAGGCCAGAGTGAAGACTTAGAGGTCCCATTCTTCAACCTAACTACCATAGCCATTGCCACTAACAACTTTTCAAATAATAACAAGCTTGGTGAAGGGGGTTTTGGAGTCGTATACAAGGTAAATCTACCAAATAATTATAAAGTCCATAGAAAACGAAGTTCACATCATATTCATTATCAATAAAATCTACTTACAAATGTGAATTTTCAGGGTACACTAACAGATGGACAAGAAATTGCTGTGAAAAGGCTTTCACGAAGTTCTACACAAGGATTAAATGAGTTTAAGAATGAAGTTACGCTGATTGCCAAATTGCAACATCGTAATCTTGTTAGGCTTTTGGGCTATTGCATTGAAGGAGAGGAAAAAATGCTAATCTATGAATACATGCCCAATGGAAGCTTAGACTCCTTCATTTTTGGTACAAACTTCTCAAACACTTAATAATTTTTTCCAAACTTCATGAATTGTTTTATGGATAAAGTTTCTCCGAACCAATTTAGAGAAAATTTTCCTTCAACTCACTATGTGCAACTTTAAAAACAACCCATGTATACTTTTAGTCACGTAATCTACTTAATAGTCATATGACTTATTTAAATTATTTAATTTAATACATGTGGAGGATATTTTTTCTAACCCAATTTGGAGGAAAATTTTTTCCTTTTTTTTTTTTATTGTTCAAGTTGGACATAGTATTAACATAAATTAGAAACTTGTCAGATCAAACTAGGGCTAAAGTTTTAGGTTGGTCTATGCGCTTCAACATTATCTGTGGAATTGCAAAGGGGCTTCTCTATCTTCATGAAGATTCTAGATTGAGGATTATACATAGAGATCTCAAAGCAGGTAATGTTTTACTTGATAGTAAAATGAACCCAAAAATTTCAGATTTCGGCATGGCTAGAATCTTTGGTGGAGATCAGACTGAAGGAAATACAAATAGAGTGGTTGGAACTTAGTAAGTATTCTTAACATGCTCAATTATCATTTTTTTTTTCTAATCAAGGAGTTTCATTCTTAATAATGTTCTGCAGTGGTTATATGGCACCTGAATATGCCATTGATGGTCTATTTTCAGTAAAATCTGATGTATTTAGCTTTGGAATATTGTTGTTGGAGATATTAAGTGGAAAGAGAAATCGAGGATTTTTCCATCCAAGCGATGGTCTAAACCTTGTTGGACATGTGAGTTCTCAAAAGAGTTGAATCTCTATTTTACATATAATGAAACAAAAAATGATGAAATTTTACTATGTTTTAGGCATGGAAATTATGGAAAGAAGGAAAGCCTTTAGAACTGATTGATACTTGCTTAAATGACTCTTGCATCCTATTGGAGATTGTACGTTGCCTCCGCATCAGCTTCTTATCTTTGCAACAAAGTCCTGAAGATCGACCTAACATGTCATCAGTAGTTATGATGTTGCATGGTGAGAGTTCATTACCTGAACCTGGAGAGCCTGCTTCCTTTGTAGGAAAAAGATCATCTTCATCAAGCAAGAACCAATCATCTTCAACCAATGAAATTACTGTTACTTTAATAGAGGGTCGATAGCCAAATGTCATATTAATTACATTATTACATATCCTATTATTGATATTTCTCTTTTACATTTTGGAAGTTAAACGTAGTTGTATTCCCCAAGTGTGTGACATTAGTCTTATTTGAATATTAAAGGCTTAAAATGGTTTATTCAATAACAAAAAGGTTTAACGCATGCTTACAATCTATATAATTAGTTTCTTAACAGAGAAGAAAGTAGTTCTAATGAGACTTCAAGTTCTCATTCAAAAAATTCTCCCCTATAAAATGGTTGGCTAAAAGCTAATGGTGACCAACCTTAGAGAAATGTTGTAAGGATTCAGAAATCTACAAGTTAGCACATAAGCAAGCAAGATAATAATAAAAAAATTAAAAAAAAAAATTTGTTTGTTTGATTATTTATTTATGTTTTTTCTAAGATATTAAATTATCAAATTAGTTAGGGTTCAAAGATATGTTAGGAAAATAATGACTAAATATGTCACAATTAGGTTGTGTCAATAAAATTGTATTAGGGTTAAGTCCCAGTCGAAAGATCCTCAAAGAAAACAAAGTTTCAATATGCTCAAATTTGAGAAGTTGATGATCTTTTTCTGATCGATATCTTTTACATGATAATAAATTTCTAAGAGAAATTTGTTTCATTTGACACTAGATATTTGGGCCTTCAAAATGAACACAAACGTGACTTGATTTGATTTAAAATGAATGAGATATAGCTATCTAAAGATGGCATAGTATAAGGATTCCATTTTTTGACTAAATTTAGCCTAAACCTAATCGCCGTGGAAAACCTCAATGGTGTGTTGTGTGTGTGTGTGTGTATGGAGTTGCTACTTATTTATCCAAAAAAAAAA
Organism: Quercus lobata; assembly: GCF_001633185.2. NCBI lineage: Eukaryota > Viridiplantae > Streptophyta > Magnoliopsida > Fagales > Fagaceae > Quercus > Quercus lobata. The sequence continues at coordinate 14,860,650 of NC_044911.1, read as the reverse complement.
AAAAAAACATGAATTAATATAAATCTTTATTGATATTGGATTGAATTACACCATTGGATCAAAAGAAAATAAAAATATTTACATGATTCTAGTCCTAGATACCTTTTTTTTTTAATGAAAAATTACAAAACTTTTCATCCTAGTTATATTCTATAAATCTACTTGCTTACAAATTCTCAAGATTATTTGAGATCATTAACTATGTCAGCAATCAAATTTTTAAATTTCAAGCTTTTGTATTTAACATTGTGCATAAAAGATGGTTTTCTAAATTGAATAGTAAATAGCATCCAATTGGTAAGAAACTTGGTGTGTGTGTGTGTGTGTGTGGGTAAATAATATAGAAAAAATGTAATTCAATGGTGGGATTTTTGAAATATTAATCCAATAAAACATTATAGGTAGTGTAATATTGCTTACAGTTACACTAGGTGTAACTTGAATTAAACCCATATATATATATTCAATAGTTGTGATTCTTATACTTGCATTCAAATCCTCCTTCAAATGCCTTGATGGTGAAACTAAATGTTGAATTGAATCCTTATTGATGTAGGACAAAATTTGCTATTTAATTTTGGTATTTTTATGTAAAATTCGTTATTTTAGGTTTGAGACATTTATTTCCTTGTTTGTAGGTGCCTTTAATACTTTTTAGGTCAAATTTGGTTCCTATTATGGTTAAGTATCAATTAGGAGTTATTTTAGAATATATTTTCTTGTCCGTCAAGTTTTATGGAACCCTTAAATAGGTCCCTAAGTCTGTATACGTTTTTCATAGTCGCTTTTCAATTCAGACTTTTTGTCTATTGCTTTCTCTGATGGATTCCAAACCTATTACCTTATGAATTCAAGAAACCCCTCGTGAATTCGAGGTTTACTACCTAGAAACTAACAGTTTAGTTTCTCTTCCATCAAGAGAGCATTGTGTGTGTTTTCTTCAGGCTTCCCAACATCAAGTGGCATTAGTGCCTTGACTTACCCTAGTCTAATGGCTAACCGATGACACAGTGACCACCACAACAACGACGTCAACAAAAAAGTCCTCACTAGGGTTGAGTTCCTTGAGTTTTTTAAAGAGACCCTTGATGAGAATCAACAATTTCTTGAAAAAAATCAGCAAATTATTGGTGAAATCGAGCAAAAGATTGCTACTCTTCTTGCTAGGAAATCATCTCACAACAACAATGTTCAATATATTCAAAGATGCACTCCTAACTACAAGAAAATTCCATTCTTTGACAGAGATATGTGTAAGTTGGATTTTATTCATTGGCTTCTTGATTTTGAAGAGTATTTTAATTTTTGGAAGATTTGTGATGAAGAAAGAGTACGGCTTGCATCTAATAAATTGGACGATGAAGCTGAGAAATGGTGGGAAGACATTCAGATTGATAAAAAGCGGCAAGGTAAGCATCTAATTGCTCTTGGCAAAGAATGAAAAATGTATTAATTGATTAATGGTTTCCTAATGACTATTATGATATACTAGATTATACAAGTGTTGATTATAAATCTGTATATTCATATGAAAAGCAATATGTTCAAAACATGAAAAGTCGACCACAAATCCAAAATTATCACAGCCAAATCCATGTGTCAAGTAAGGAAAGGGTTTGAGGGTTGAGAAGAAACAATCAATTTCTAAAGAAAATTTTGAAGTGGTAAAAAAAGATCACGACTTGCAATAAGTTGTTGAATTGAAACTTGAAGATACTACTTCTCAAAAATTTGATGAAGAGGTCAAAGAAAAGAAGATTGAGTTGATTGTGGAAGATCCAATTAACAGAAATCAAGAGATGCTAATTATTGAGAATATTGTGGAAGATCCAATTAAGGTTAAATATGAGGATGAGTCCATTACCCACAATCCCTAGGTTCTGGTCAATTTGTTGAAGATGACCACACAATATGTTGATTTTCTTGGAGTAGAAAATTTTAATTTTATTATCAACCCTTTGTTGATTGATGTTGCAAATAAACTGGAAGTAGATGAGAAGAAATTTTATGCTACACTTTATGAAGAATTCAAGTTTTAGAACCGAATCAAGTTATTAAAGCATTCGAAGTATTTGTTTATTTGGAGGTGGAAGATTTCAGATTTCAACTATCAACTTGAGGACCAGTTTTTTCAAGTCAAGGGGTCTGATGTAGAATAGAATTTGCTGTTTAATTTTTGAAATTATTTAATTTTGGTATTTTTATGTAAAATTCTTTATTTTAGGTTTAGGGCCTTTATTTCTTTGTTTTTAGGTGCCTTTAATGCTTTTTAGGTCAAATTTGGTTATTGTTATGGTTAGGTATCAATTAGGAGTTATTATAGAATATATTTTCTTTTTTGTCAAGTTTTATGGAGCCCTTAAATAAGTCCCTAAGTCTGTAAACGTTTTTCATAGTTGATTATCAATAAAAATTCAGACTTTTGCCTATTGTTTTCTCTGGTGGATTTCAGACCTATCACCTTGTGGATTTAAGGAGCACCTTGTGGATTCAAGGTATACTACCTAGAAACTAACAATTTAGTTTCTATTCTATCAAGAAAGTATCGTGTGTGCTTTCTTCAGGCTTCCGTGACATCACTTATTTGCTTATCCTTTTTAATCACAAATCTTCTACTTGACTTTTAGAGGGAGTTGTGCATGTGAGTGCTTGTGTAACGTCATAGGTTGTGTTATAGCTTGCATGATGTGAGGTTGTTGAAAATTTTGATGTGTATATATATACAAGAGTATGTAAATTTGTTTATGACTTAAGTGGAGTAATGTTGCAAAAGCAACCTAAATACCTTTGATGTCTCCCCCAAGGTTTTTCTCTCAAAATTTCTACATAATCTCTCTACTTTCAACATTTAATTACTCTATGGATATAGAAATTATACTCTCTAGAGTCCAAAATTTTAATAATTTTATTTGATAGTGAGGGGTGTTAATTTTAGAGGAGAAATGGAGTAGATGGCTGAATTTTTATTCCACTACTTTCCTCCATGTGCTATGGATTCATTTTTATCCTCAGATTCGTTTGAATTTGATGTTGAGCTGATAAAATAATCTAAAACTCAGATTTGGTTGGAATCAGGAGATGAGTGTTAATTGAACTCATGTTTCTATGACAAGGTGCCGATTGCACCTGTGTCTTGGGCACATGTTGGCCCCAACTCTATTTTTTGGTGGGTTCTGTTCCATTTCTTGACTTTTTAAAAAATGATTACGAATGTTAAAGGTATTCTAAAGACATTAATGATCAAAACATTATCTTAATGATCCTATCTTACGGTTTCTAATTTTCTCTCTCCTTTTTAGGGAGGGAAAAAAAAAATCAAAGAATCAAAATCTAGGGTTTTATCTTATGAATTTCATCATTGGCTTCAAGATCATTTTCAAGAAAATTATTTTCTTTTGCGCACAATTATTCAACTTGTGATGACAAAACCTGATCTTCAATCTCTTTAATATTTTATTTAAAAATTGGCTTCATCTTGTCAACCCCCAAATATATTTCTTCTCTTGATGCTTAGACTATGATAGGCCAAGAATGTATTGACCCCTTATGATGAATTAACAAATTAATTAGCCAAGTTAATTAATTAATTCAATTAGCATGTAACACGCATAGTAGCACAAACAAATCACCAATTAGCTAAATGTAGCGGAAATCAAATTGACACGGTGATTTGTTTGCGAATGAGGAAAACCTACACAGCAAAAACCCCACTGGGTGATTTTAAGGTCACCACTCTTGAGAATTCATTATTATCACAACAAGCGGTTACAAGTAAAGGAATTTTAGTACCTTATACCAACCTACAGTTGAACCCTTACCCCAATACCCAATTGGACTTGTTCTATAGTGACAATCTCTCATTTTCAATGCACGACTCCCAGTACGTGACTAACCAATTCGATGAGCAAATCCCAGTGCGCGGCTTACTCACCAACTTGAGAAAGATGTTGGCTGCAAAGTTCTTCAATTTATCACACAAAGAAGATCATGAAACTCCTTGGTCACAAAACCTTACGGTATACAAACACAGCAGCTTCTTCAAGAAAAAGAAGAACTAGAGCAAATTCTGTCTTCGGTTACAATTTGCATGAACACAACTTTGCTTCACACTCGCACAACCTTTGATGACCCTTAAAATAATCTTTATATATGTTTAGGGTTGTGAGAAAAGAAAGCCTAAACATATACACACAGATTGGATGAAAATCAGAGCTAAAAATCTATTTTTCATAAACCTCGATAGATAGCTTATCTATCAAGACAGTTGTCAAGCATAGGGCTTCAGCAGCTTTTAAACCTCAATAGATAATAGCTATCGAGATTTAAAATCCAGCACTTCTTCACTTGTTTCTTGAACAGACTTGCATGGCTTTAACAATTATTCTTGAAACCTTGTTTCTTGGAGCATTAAACACATCCTAGATCTAACCAATTACAAGTAAAGTGCGTTTTGTCAAAGGATTAGCCAATTCTAATTTGACATATGTTCCTAACATTAAATCACATATGTTCTAACAATCTCTCCCTTTGGCAATCCGTGACAAAACCACAACAAACAAATGAACATATGAGAGATGTCATAAATCACTCAACTCATACTTACTTGTTGAATACAATAAAATCTATCGTAACACAAACTCTTGAAAAACTTTGCAAGAAGAGAGTTTATGGAAAGAAGACTTTGACAACCTATATTTCTGAAACACTTTAAACAAAACTCATCACGGCATCTTAGTGTGAAACAGAAATAACAGATTGCATACAATATATAAGAATCATGTGCATAAAGAGAGAAAAGAAACAACACATGTAAAGGTAGGTGAAATAAAGTAATAACAACCTCAATATATATATATATATATATATATCAACATAAGTACAAGGTTTGCTATCACTAAGTGGACACAAGACTAATGTACAAAAATAATATATCTAAAATAGAAAGAAAAGAAAAGATACAAAAAGTCTTCACTACATCCCTCATAAACACTCCCTTTATCACAAAAAATCTCCTATGCTAACCCTCCCCCTATGTATATGACTACTCTCATATCAAAACTCCTCCCCCTTTTTGTCACGACTGACAAAGGGTAGATACATTAAGTAGACATCTCATCATCACTGGGCGAGCTAGCACCACCATCCTCATCAGCATCATCATTGCCGGAGCCATCATCACTCTCATCCTCAGAAGCCAGTGGAGATGGAGAAGAGGCAACAATGAAACCACCCATGACAGCCTGTTGTCGTACGATATGACCAACATGGATGTTCATCTGACATAACTCAGGCGAGCATCCATGCGCACAAGCTATGCCATGATGGCCTCAAGAGCCACTCCACCCGCAGAAGATGAAGGAGCAGAGGTGGATGGAGCGATACAAGCTAAAGGAGTCGCGGTCTTTGTCTGGGGCCACCTCGATCTAAGTTGTGCCTTGCTCTGTCTGACGATAGCAACATCTATGGCACTCATAACCATGAAGTGAGGAGACTCGGGAAAGGAGATAGAAAAATGGCGAAGGATCCGTGTGATAACTGAAAGAAAAATGAGCTTATCACAGGTCGACGTATCCTTGTAGACATCTATAAGGGATAGAATGAAGTAAGGAGGGAAGTCAATAAAGATATCCTTTAAGAGGGATAACAAAAATAGAGCACAAGGCTCTATAATAGAGTTATAGTGAGAAAACAGATGAAGAATGAATGTCATCACCATATTAAGGAATCTCAGACCTTTTGCAAAGCTCGAGTAAGGAGTGTTTTGACGGTCACCCCAAGATGAAGATGTCTCACAAAAGAGAGATGAGAGTTCGTCTTTGGACACAGTCCTCAGATGATCAAAGCCAAGGTAGTTAGGATGCGCTACCCTAAGAACGTGTAGTACCTCGAATACAATATCCGAAGTAACTACTATGCGTGTACCTCGAACGCGAGAGAAGAAATGAGATACAGAAGTATAAAATCCATACATATTGGAGTAAAACTCCTGTATGATCACGGAGGGACAAGTGATCGGGATGTCACACAGTGACCCCCAACCCCTACTGTAGATGACAGTGGGTAGGTCAGTATCAGAAAAATCCGATAAGTTGACTGGGCATTCCAAATGAATGCCTCATCGAGAAAAGTTCTCCAAAAAGTCCTTTCAGGCTTTATCATCATGGAACCATACAAGAGAAGGTGTAGGGTCAGAAGAAGAAGTGGATGCTCCAGAACGAAGAGGGTTTTAGGATAGAGTGGATTTGCGTTTGGGTGCCATAGAGCAAAATAACGCAAGAAAGAGAGACAGGGAGAGAGAGAGAGAGACAATCAGAAAAGCACCAACAAAACAATATGTAAGAATATAAAAACTTAAAGGTACATATGCATGAAAAATGCATGAACATGTGACATACAAACTTAAATACATCATGGGCTCAGCCCAATCCAAACCTACCAGCACACAATCATTGTAACAAAGTAAACACACATCTAAATGCATGAAACATTGTTATAATGCAAATGTGATGCAATGCATGAACATATAGAATCATTTACACAAAACCCATCCCAAAAATTTCAAAAAATCTTCATCAATTTTGAAAAACCCCAAAAAGTTTTCAAAAAACCGAAAACCTAGATCTAAATGCATGAAATGCATGAAGAATGAGAGATAAAGAGATCATACCAAGTGATTTGAGACAAGAAAAGGCCGAAAATCATGTGGGTTGAAGGTTTTGAGAGAGAAGAAAGTGTTTGGGAGGTGAAAAGACTGAAAACAATCGAGAAAGACCGAGGAGAAATGAAGAAAAATCGCACAAAACCTTTATATAGAAAAGTCATAAATCTCAACTGATTGAGAGGTGTCGAGATTTAAAACGCGTCAAAAAGCTATCAAAGAGCTATCCAGGATCTGTCAAGAGGTGTCCACAGCTAAAGGATCTCGATGGACCGAGAATCTATCGAGCATCCAGAAAGTTTCTTGATGGATCAAGCAGCTATCGAGAAGCTATCGAGAATGCAAAAAAAAATAGCTGAAGGGGCTCGATAGATAGTCTAGTTGTCGAGAGGTGTCCAACAACTATCGAAATTGCTTAAAAACAGTTTTTCAAAAAGAGAAAAACACAGATATGAGTGCAATCAAGCATGATATACAACCAAATATCCAAACAACATTTTAAGCTCTCAAAATCATCTCTCAACAAGAAAAAATGTCAAGCACATAGATCCAAAACACACACACACACACATACACTAAACAAGTCTAACCAATTTTATATTTCAAAAACAAGTTAAGACAGTTTAGTGAGCATACATTAACACATGTATTCCTTGTGATGGCCAAATCATATTATACCTGCACATGTATCAAAGGTAGCAAAGAATAATGTGTGTTGTGTGTGAAAAACATTGCAAGATTGCATAAGTGTTTACATGTTATGACGATTTGAGATATGAGAAAATCACTTTAACTCACACATAATCATAACTGTTTGATGGGGACTATCACCTTCAACGTACATCTTATAACTCCCACATCTCCTAGAATACACGCTTGCAATCATATATAAAGCATTTTGATTCTTTTTGCTTTTTATTTTTCTTTGCATATTTTTCTTTTAAGCAAACCATGCATAGACATATAAGATATAGAAAAGAAATACCCAATAATGTTAAGTATTTGACATTCCACTTTTGCTATGCCAAAGAATACTAATGTCATTTCATGATTGGTAGGCAACAGTGGTGCGATGGTTATTTATACCTTTCTCTTAGGATTTTCTAGTTCTTCCCGTCAAAAAGAGTGATACGAGTGTTAAGCACAAAAGATTACTTAACCTTACTCAACCTTACTCATCACAAACATGAGCCACAATGCTCACTTGCTTAGTTGTACATAGCAATGCTTATCTAAGCTACAAATGATATAAAGTTTAGAAAAACTTTGTTTCGATGGCCATCCAAGGTATACAAGTACCAATGTACACAAACACACACTATTTTTGTATTTTTCTGATTTTTCAATTTTTTTTTTAATTTTTATATGAGAAAAAAAATAAAGTAAAACTGAAAAACAAACAAACAATACATATTAAACAAAGCAATGAATAAAACTAGACTGACTCAAAACATGAAAGCAAAACACACAAGTAATGCAAAAACAAAAACAAGAAGGGGAGAGAGATAAAAAGTGATAGAATCACTTGAAGCCTTTTTCCTTCCATACCTTGGAAGAACCTTTCCGTTTAGCAAACCCTTGATCCGGCGGTAAGGGGGAGGAATTGAAACCATTTAAGTTCGAAAGGAACATGAGGACTTTGAGAAGATCTCCCAGAGGAGCAAAAGAGGATGGAAACTGATTCTAGTTTCCCGACAAGATCATGCTGTTGCTCTGTTGAGTGGCTATCTACTTATAGCAATTAGGTCGAGTATGTCTAGTTGCTTCACAATGATGACAAAAATGCTGCTTTTTCTGTTTGGGCTTTTGACAAAAATGCTGCTCATCAGTGTCACTACTCTTTGCTTTCAATGACATGCTCTTGCTCTTGCTTAATTTCCCTATCCTTGTCAACCCCAACTCATAGGTTTGCAAATTGCCAACCGGCTTTGTCAACGGAATTTTGTCAATATCCTTTGATTCCTCAATTGCAGTGATCTTGGCATGAAATCTCTCTGGTAGAAATCTAAGCACCTTTCTAACAATCTTGGGTTCGGGAATGGTTTCTTCAAAATTAAAAGCTGAGTTCACTATGTCCTTGAGCTTGGCATAGAACTCATCGAATGACTCATCCTCTTCCATCTTAATCTCTTCAAAGCTTATAGTAAGTTTCTGAAACTTTGAATCCTTAACAACCTTGGTTCCTTCATAGGTTGTCTGGAGAATGGCCCATGCTTCCTTAGCAGTTTCAATAGAGGAAATCTTCTTGAATTCCTCATTCATGACTGCATTGAATAACACATTCAATGCCCTGCTGTTGAAGTTTGTCGCCTTGATCTTAGCATCATCCCAATCGACTGGCACTTCCGTAGGCTTGGTCTAACCTATCTCCACAGCTTGCCACACTTTTTCATCTAATAACTACAAGAAAGTTCTCATATATAATTTCCAGTATGCATAGTTAGTGCCATCAAATAAAAGAGGTATAATAAGAGATTGTCCTCTATCCATGACAAACAATGATCAATGGATCACATAGCAAAGATTAAAACCTAATTAGAGTGTGTCTGCTCTGATAGCACATAATAGGCCAAGAATGTATTGACCCCTTGTGATGAATTAACAAATTAATTAGCCAAGTTAATTAATTAATTCAATTAACATGCAACATGTGTGGTAGCACAAACAAATTACCAATTAGCTAAATGCAGCGGAAATCAAATTAACATGGTGATTTGTTTACGAATAGGAAAAACCTACACGACAAAAACCCCACCGAGTGATTTTAAGGTCATCACTCTCAAGAATTTACTATTATCACAATAAACGGTTACAAGTAAAGGAATCACAGTACCTTATACCAACCTACAGTTGAACCCATACCCCAATACCCAATTGGACTTGTTCTGTAGTGATAATCTCTCCTTTCCAATGCACGGCTCCTAGTACGTGCTAACCAATTCGATGTGTGGATCCCAGTACGTGGCTTACTCACCAACTTGAGAATGACGTTGGCTACAAAGTTCTTCAGTTCATCACACGATGAAGATCACAAAGCTCCTTGGTCACAAAACCCTATGGTGTACAAACGTAACAGCTTCTTCAAGAGAAAGATGAACTAAGGCAAATTCTGTCTCTGGTCATAATTTGCATGAACACAACTTTGCTTCACACTCGCGCAACCTTTGACGGCCCTTAAAATAATCCATATATATGTTTAAGGTTGTGAGAAAAGAAAGCCCAAACATATACACACGGATTGGATAAAAATCAGAGTTGAAAATCTGTTTTTCATAAACCTCGATAGATAGCTTATTTGTTGAGATAGCTGTCGAGCATCGGGCTTCAGCAGTTTTTAAACCTCGATAAATACTAGCTGTCGAGCAAGCTGTCGAGATTTAAAATCCATCACTTCTTCACTTTTTTCTTGGACAGACTTGCATGGATTTAATACTTATTCTTGAAACCTTGTTTTTTGAAGCATTAAACACATCCTAAATCTACCCAATTACAAGTAAAGTGCGTTTTGTCAAAGGATTAGTCAATTTTAATTTGACATATGTTCCTAACATTAAATCACATATGTCCTAACAGACTAGAGTACAATTTAAATAATTCCTTGGGTGATAATCTTGAGTTTGTGGTTTGATAATGACTTTTGGAATATAATCATATTTTTAGGAATTTTCATGTCTATTATCAGTAGTTGTATAATGTAATATATCATAATAATCACAAGAAAACCGGAATTCGACCAACATCTTTTACATTTAATGCCAAGAAAGAATTTAATGCTTAGCTTGACACTTTATATTAATATGTATGTCATCCCATCATTCAGTCACATCATTATCCAATTTATTAGACACAAGTCTGAATTTTTCTTCATCTCATATTTCTCAATAATTAAAATGTTCTTGCAAATCAAGAATCCAATTAATAAAATCCAATTAACGCATCTTTCCATTGAATTTTGTCATATTTAGGGATGCATCTATGATTAGATTGACTGGTGTTGCTGTGGCAAGATTTCCTAGCAAGAAGGGTAGTGACTACTTGAGGTAGTTCACGTAGTCCTTACAAGGTTTATTGTTGAATCTAAAGGAATATGTTCCTAATTCCTAAGAACATGTCCTTTAACCTTTCCCATTACTAGAACTACTACCGTCATGTTTATTAGTCATCAGTCCAGGGTAAGAATAGGGATCTGATACCAACTAATGCATGTGAAGAGTCACAAAAAAGCAAAACACGTTTACTTTTAAAATAACCTTGAATCCGCAAGAGTTCCTTAAATCTATAAGGAGAGTTGTTGGAATCCACAAAAAAGTTAAGAGACAAAAGTCAAAATTTTTTATTAAATAGAATTTCAATTTCAATTTCGTTTACTGGTTGTGTTCTATTTAAAGGCTTCATAAAATTTGACTGACAATAAAAACATATTCTAAAATAGATCCTAATTGATACCCTACCATAATAGGATCCCAACTTGACTTAAAAAGTATTAAATGCACCCAAAATGAAGGAAATCATAACCCTAAACCTAAAAATATCAAAATTAATAAATAACAAAAATTAAATTGCAGATTTTGTCTGACATCAAAACCAATGGGGAATTTGACATGAAATTAATCCTAATTAATCAATTAAGAAACAATCAAAATTAACCACACATAATCGCATGGTTTATTCCTTAACATGTTAGAATGCATATTAACTGTTGATCTTCATGTCATTTGATCTTTTGATTGGATGGTCTATTCGGCATGTTCTTTATATCACTTAATTTTATTTAAAAATAAATTTCATGTTCATCAGATGGTTTAAACAACATTGCTATTTCTTATTTTTTAAAATTTTGATTTTATCCCTTTGTGAACAATTGCAAAATTATGCTACATATGAGAATCTAGAATGATTAAAATCTAAATACCTTATTTAAATAATTTACAAAGGATCAAGAATTTGTATTTGACAAATCCACCAGGGATTTTAAACTTTTAAATCCTATAATTTGAAATAACTTATAAACCCATAGAATTTTAAAAATCCATATGACATACTTAAATATTTATAGATTTGGAATTAAGGCACTTCAAATCCATCACTTTCAAATCCAAATCTAAATTCAAGTATCTAAACGTAATCTAAGGGTTAAGTTATTATAGTCATTGAAAATCCATTGCAATTTTTTAAGTTGCAATTTTGTGGGAGTGGTCAGATTTAAATTAGTGCATCATACCATTAGGACTATAATCACTTACTTTTTTCTAGAATTATTAAATTTTGATTAACTAATGTTCAATACTTTAATTAGTAGCTCCGGAAAAACATTTGTAACAACAATTCTGCCGAAATACAACTTTTTTCAAACTTTTTTTGCAATTATTGAAATAACATATTATAATTTGGTGCTAATAAAGTAATGTTAGTAGTAAAGCCACATGAAAGTAAGTTCATTTTAATCACAATTTACTACATCAATAGTGATGAATATGATTGTGAAATTTTTTTGTATTCCCAATATTATTCTTTTGACATTTTTGCAATAATTTGATATGAGTAATATTACCAACACCACCTTCCCCCATAAAACGATACAAACAATGGTTTATAAAAAATAGTAAATTTTTTTATAGATATTATATAAGTTTAATTTATGACATCCACTCTATGATGATTACTTTTTATCATTTAGAATAAGATATCAATTAGTTTTTAGCGTAAATGAGAATCAAATTTCAAATCTCTTATCGGATAATAAAAGACTTTACCAATTGAGTTAATTAGAACTTACAAAAATAATAAGAGTAATAAGAAATATAATATTTTCACAACTCCTTGTGCTTAGTGTAATATAATTTTTATTTAAATCTAGTATTGATACCACTTATATTACATACTTTCTTTCTTTTTTTCTGATATATTACATACTAGGCGAAAACCACATTTTTGTTCTAATATTTTCACGCGATTCCCACTTTAATCCATAACTTTTATTTCCACCGCTTTCAATCCCTAAAATGAAAAAAGCGATTTCATTTTTGTCCCTAACATCATCTCACGAACAGAAATAGTCTACGTGGCAAACAAAGTGCATCACTGGCACACTAAATGCTGACATTAGCATTAAAATAATAATATAATATTTTATTTTGCATTAAAATAATAAATAAAAATGCTACCTCAAAAAATTAAAAATCAAATAATGAAATAATTTTTTTTTTAAACCTTATTAAAAGAAAAGAATTAAATTTTTTTTTTTTTGAAGAACATGAAGAAAATCATCCAACCTTGCCTCGAAAATAAGAACAGAAAATTAAACTATAGATCCACATCAAATTAAACATGAACAAGAAATTAAACATGAAAACAAAATTTAAAACCCAGAAAATTTGAACCTCAGAGCCAAAAACCAGAATTAGAATTCTTGCCAACATTCTTGACAAACCCAGATAAAATTGATAAATTAAACACGAACACATTAAAAATTTGAACAAGAACACAAACCTAGCAAATTTAAAACCCAAAAAATTAAATTTAAACCTAGATTCAAAAATTTAAATTCAAACCCATATTTCAAACCCCCACACCACCAAAACATCAAACACAAAAATCAAATCCAGATTTTCGGCCCCTAAACACTAAATTCAAACCCAGATTTTCTGCCCCTAAACTCAAAACTCAAAACCCAAATTTTCTAAGCACAAACCTCAGATCCAAGCGGCGCGTCGTATAACCTCAAGCAAATCTAGTCCTCTACTCCACTCTCCACCAACGAAATCATACACCAACACAAGCCCTTCTCTCAAACCATGCAAACTCCTCCCACTCCGTCGCAACAAGTCGTCAATACAACCCGCTACTTGAACCAAAACCACTTTGTTCTCTAAACGAGAGCTCCACAATGTGGCTCGCGAGGACGTAGACGTGTCCGACGGCAAAACATGTCGTGATGATGCAGCCTCTGCCCGGGATAGCTCGGCTTTAGAGCCATGCACGTGCCTCCACGTCGTATAAATACATTGAGCTCACGTACACGTGACCCTCCGTGTTCGCCGCAACTCGTGGAGGTTCAGTCCAGACCGTGGTGCCGCTGATTTTGAGTCCGCCGATCACATAAAAAACGCCGTCAACCGAAGTGCCGATGCAACCGTATCTCTGCCTTGGTATTTTATGGTGTGGATTGTTGCTAGGTTGTGGGGGTAGTCTAGTGATGGTGGCGTGGTGGTGGGTCTGCCTCTCTCTCCTCTCTCTAGCTCTCTCAACTCTCACCGTGTCTCACCCTCTCTTTTGCTTTGATTTTTGAATCTCAGCTCTATTGGGGTTTGATATTTTGTTGCTTTTGCTAGGGGTTCAAGTGTTTGTTCTATATGCTTAGATCCCTGTTAATAGTTCGAGAAAGATTGTTTTGTGCTTGGAATATTGATCTTGTTCTTATTTAATTCCCTGTTCATGTTTATTCTAATGTGGATCTTATGTTTAATTTTGTGATCTTACTTTTTGAGTTATTCGTGATTTTTGGTTTTCAATTTTGAGATTTTAAGTCTGGGTTGGTGTTTTTGGTGTTCTTGTTCAGGATACTATTAGATCTTAATTCATGTGAATTTTGATTTTTATTTCTTTTTTTATTTAGTTAAAATTAATAAATTAAATTTTTTTTAATTTGGATGCTGATGTGGCATTTTTTAATGTCAAATAACATTTTTCATTATTATTTTAATAGCCACGTTAGCTTTTAGTATGCCAACAGTGCACTCCATTTGCCACATGTGCATTTTCCATCTCTGATGTAACGGCAGGGATAAAAACAAGACACATTTTTCAGGATAGGAACTAAAAGCAGTGGAAATAAAAGTTATGGACCAAAGTGGAAACGTATGAAAATGTGGTTTTCGCCTACATACTAATCATAATAGAGTATGGTGTTTATATATGTAAATAAACTAGTCGCTAACCCGTGCGATGCACGGGAAAATCTTATGAAAGTATAGTTTATACATTAAAACTTTTTAATTTTACATGAACTATAATAGTTTTAATAATATTTGAAAAATAAAATAAAAAGTGAAAACTCAAGCCAATTCAAGATGAACCACTGCAATAACAAAGGCAGTCCTCCCTTTCATTCTTGCAAGCCAATAGCAATTGCAAGAGCTATCATGAGGGCATTCCATCGTCTTGCTATCATGAGGGCATTCCATCGAATAGTTTTGAACCAAGTATGCTTCTCCTTTATTTTATTCCTATACATTAGTAATTTGAAGTGAGTTTTCAGCAAGTGGTATCAAGTAAAAATCACGTTTGCACAAAACCTAAACAGACATCAACAATTTTACCAAGTTTTTTGCTAACTTCATAATAATTATGGAACACCTTGCAAACTTTAATCACCGTTGGCACATCATTGATGTTGAAGTTTATACATGTTCTGCATGTGGTATTAAGTTTTAGGGTTTTATAGTTGTGACAGCCAAATGATAAATGGAAAGACTTTTATCACATAATAATGATGCAGCAATCAATATATAAATATATTGTGTGTAACAACATACCAAAATTCAATATATAAGTGTAATTGTTTTGAATTATCCATTCATCTTAATCAGAATTCAACAAACTAAATTTGATAAAATGGTTTTCATATAAGTAAAGCTTTATAAAGCTTGAGTATAGTTTCTTCTTATTTCCTAAAGTTTCCACATAATTCATCCAACAAAGTCTATAACTCTTCCCAGACCTTTTTTGGAAAAGTGAAAAACTCTCCCCAGACCTTACCAAACCTAGAAGAAAAGAATGAAAGAAAACTTTAAATCAAATAATCATTCAGAGGAACAATTGAAAACAACCATGAAAAATTTATGACTTGAGTTTTTATTCATTGAAATTGAACATTTACATGTTTCCTACCATAAGGTTTTGGATTCTGACTCCAATTCCAAATGCCATGTCGCTTAATATAAAGTTGTAAACTATCAACTTCTCATATTTTTTAGGAATCCATCACCTCTTCTCAAAGGCATTATCCTAGCATGCTGAGCCTTCACCATCTGTGTTAAACTCTATCCCAAACAACTACATAAAGATGCTTGAATCCCAAACATACTAAATAAAAATACAAAAACTTATCCCTACACTTTCTTAATAACCAAACCAAAATTATTATTAAAACAAAAAATACAAACATGCACATAATGATACAAAAAGAAAGAGAGTGTTTATAAGAAAACTCAGATAATACCCAATTGTGATAATCATAGTTCACTGGCGGCCCATGTAAAAAATACTTGTAGTCAATAACAATGCAATGCAATCTGCTACATAGATTAAGATCATTCACCCAAAAAAAACAAAAATAAAAAAATGCGAAATGGGAAGGGAGATAAATAATAAATTTGAACATATTGATAAATCCTAAGAAAATTTCAAAGTAATCTGACTTTCAAAAGAAAATTTGGCAAACCACACATCAAGGAATTTAGGATTTTGAACAATATTGAGTCAAGATCTGTAACAATGCACAGAATGGTCCATCGGATTTGTGTAGACAACTCATCAAATTTAAATGGGATTAATTCTAAAACTATTAACATCAAATGGAGGAGAAAAGAGAACTTCATGAGAATGAAGATAAGCTCACTCTTCTATTGTTTGCACATCGCAAGTAATTCTGAAAACAATGCACACATCTTTAACTCTCATTGCACCTTTGCTGTTAGACATAGAAAAATATAAGGAAAATGTTTAAATTAAACACTTCAACAAATTAAAATAAATATATATAATAGATTAAAACCCATCTTTTCTATGGGAGGTAAGGTTAATTTAAAAACACAAACTGATCAAGCTTTAGATTCTTCCTAAAAACATATTACCAATATTGATGTAGCAAGAATTAGTAGAGATCGTCACCGATATCAATGGCAACAACAGTTCCTTAAATCTCAACCATTTCAAATAAAAAATTCTCTCACTTTGCGTAAACATGAAAAATTCGTACCAAAGTCAACAAAATGTTTAATTGGGCATGTGAGAACTCTAAAAGAAAACTGAAAGAAGCACACTTAGCACAATTTTTTATTTTTTATTTTTTATTTTTTTTTCAGTTTCTCCTCCCAAATGAAATCTCAAGGTAGCTTTGATATGGTAAAATCTGACCACCCAATTACTTTAAGGCAAATCTATGTCCAACACCTCAAGTAGCCTATCACCACATATTGACTTCAATACATAAAGGCAAAGGCAAACAGTATGTAGAGGCTATAGGAAGGCATGATTTAGTTCATGTACTCAAAAAATTTTATTATGAGAGGGATTTGACTCTAAATTAAGTACCTGTTCTCTCATCCATACAAAAATATATATATAATTTGGGTACCCCAAATTCATCAAAAACACGAAGTTTAAACCATTATTTGCCTATTAGATTCAATAATCAACATATCAGCTTAGATCACAATGAAGTCTCTCAAAATATGCTTCAAAAATAGATAGGGAAGAAAAAAATAACACAGCTCTACCTTTTCAATTTGCTATTGTTGGAATTTGTAGACAGCTTCTAAACTTTATAGGTTCAGTCCTTCACTGTGCATGGCAGAAAGCAGAAAATAAAAGTCAGTAGTAGGAACGAATCTTAGCTTCCATGGTTATACCAAAATTTAAAATAAAAACCTTACCACAACTAACAAATAAAAGTTGTAGACAAACAGCGAAGCCAAAGTTGCAGAAGGACACTGGAAAAGAAGCTGGGGTCTACAACCAAACAAAGAATCAAATAAAACCCCTCAAAAATCTAGATGCTGCTCTTAAAGAAGATTCTTATCAAAAATTAGATAAGAAATAATAAAACAATGGTAAACTTGAGATGAAATAATAATTAAACTAAACATAAAACATGCACAAGGTAAACAATTAGTTTTTATTTCTTTGAAATTGAACCAAAAAATAGAACCGTACATATGTGAGGACAGTGAAAATGGTGTCGAATATTATCATGATGAAGAAATTGGAAATTCACAACTACCTTAAATTTAAAGAACAAAGATATTTATTTCACAGCATTATACTGAATGATTAAAACCCTTAAAAATGAGGGAGGAAGACAAAAAGTTGTGCAGACCAAGATCTGAGAGTAATTTGGTAGAATTGTAGAGTAACAGCTTCTTTCGTATGCAAGAATATCTCCAAAGTACAAAGCATCTAATGGAACCATAGAACATGAAAATATATGTTCTTCTCATTGACATACAAATAACTTAATTAAATTTATGACTAATCAACAGCAGCTTGGTGTGGAAATTGCTCACCAAAAAAAAAAAGGAATATCTAAGAATCAAACATATGTATCTATTAATTCTAACCATAAAGCAACTACAACATGAGAATCTGGTTCAACGTATTTAAACAATAACTAAATTTTCAAAATGCCATTTATATATATATATATATATATAGTGATGGTGTGATGCCCCACCAACGGTGATAGGGCCTCACCTATTCCACATATGCTCACTGTCCATGGAGGTCTTCCAAGAATTCCTATTTTGCACTTCACTAAGCATCTTATTTGCATCTCTCTTCCTTAAAAATAAAATAGAATGTACATCATGAATAACATTCTCCAATGAGAGTTTCAATTACAAAAACTCATCAAGATTTACAAAAAAATAGAAAAGAAAACACAAAACTAAACATTTTTATTAAAAAATAGGGCATTAACAAATTAGAAATTCAAAGCATGAAATCAACTAACAAATACCAATTATTATTCAACATCATGAAAGCTATGATGAATTGATAACAGATTTTAAAACTCCTAGTAATGAAGAATGGCAACCCCCCAACACAACAACATTTTTGCCCAAAAATGCATATTGCACATCAAATAGTGTATTATAACTATCACATTGAAATCTGCTATCAATTCATTCAAGTAAAAAAAAAGGGGGGGGGGGGCAACTCTCCAAACTGTTAATTTTTTTAATTTCAAAAACGTCCACATATAAGAAAGACATTTAATGAAATTAATCATTCACAATGGGAACAATGCATAACCCACATATAAATTTAGGGTTGGACAAACATTGAAGGGTTTTTGAGCTAACCATAACATCACTCTCAAAATAAACTTAAAAATCTTTTGCTAAAGTCCATATCATAGTAAAACAGAAAACCTTCAATGTTTTTGAAAACAATACATCAGGTAGTATAAAATATAACCCAATCATGAAACCATAAATCCCAAATAGGCACCAAAAAAAAAAAAAAAAAAAAAAAACATGAAACTGAAACACATGAAAGCAAAACCTATAGGATTGGGAAGCTTAGATCAAAACTGAATACTGCCACCAAGTATATATAATTAAACACAAATTCACATGAGGCTAAAATAATACAATAATCTACAACAGAAAGTTAATTATTCAATAACTAAATTAATATACTTGCATTTGAATATAAATCCAGAAACAAATGACTCATAAAAACATCAAGGGCATGCTGCTCCAATAACTAAATTAATATACCCGCATTTGTATAGAAACCCAGAAACTTAAATTAAATCCAAACACAAACAAATGACTCACAAAAACATCAAGGGCATGTGCAAAACTCCTTACACAAAACATAACAAAATTATTAACAATGAAATAGAATAACAACTCTAAAATCCCAGATGGATTTTCTTGCCACCAATAAATAAAACCCATTATGGCTCCAAACCCATCTATCGAAACTAATCATTCAAAGGAAACACTCCCAAACGAAACCCTAAATCATATTTAAAAACCAAAAACGAAACCCTAAATCATATTTAACAACCAAAATTATAGAACAAAATAAAAACTAACCGGTAATGTTTGCGGAGAGAATCTGGTCTGAAAAAAAAAAAAAAAAAAAAAAAACTGAAGCCGACAAATATGGAGCTGGAGAAGGTGGAGTCGTTGAGTTGTGGGAGAGAAGGACTGATGGTGGAGCCGTTGAGCTGCGATTTGCATGTAGGGAACGGCTGAGCGTGGTCTGCGTTTTGGAGGAAGGAGAAGGCGGAGCGTGTTAGGCTTCTCTGATTTTGCGTTTATGTTTTTTTTTTTTGAGTTTTAGTTATAGAAGAAGTATTTTCGGGTTTTGTTTTTAAGTGGTAGAGAATATTTTTTTTTTCCGGTTTTATTTATAAATTAGAATTTTTTTTTTTTTAAGTAATGCTGACGTGGAAAATTGTGAGAGTTTCAAAAGTTTCGGTTTTATATATATATATAGATAATGAAAAATGTGGTGTCATGTCAATATATATATATCCTTGTTCTTTTCTTTGCTTGAAATAAGAAAATTTCAACTCGTGAGTCACTTTTATAGTAGGTTCCTTCATTTTGTAACACAAGAAGAGTTGTCTTCTTTTCCGGAAGACATGCGTCCAAGTCACTACCGTGTCGTTCAGGGTTTATGCCTTTCTAATGGTCCTAGAGGCCTATCTTGAACTTGTATATAGGAACCAAAGAGGTCAAGAACTAGGAATCAATGGGTCTTCTTTCTTCAATTCTTGTCGTTGCAAATTTACTCTGTTTCTTGTTTAAAATCTGCTATGGTGTAGACAGCATAACTCCATCCCAACCTTTAAGCGATGGTAACACCATAGTGTCAGAGAAGGAAAATTTGTACTGGGTTTCTTCAGTCCTGGAAGTTCCAAGAATCGTTACTTGGAAATTTGGTTCAAGAGTATCCCAGTTCAAACTGTTGTTTGGGTTGCAAACAGAGTTAGCCCAATCAACGATTCATCTGGGATTTTGATGATAAACAGCACTGGAAATCTTAACCTCATTCACAATGATTCGGTTGTTTGGTCAGCAAGCACTTTGAAAGAAGCTCAGAGTCCATTGTTACAGCTCTTGGATACCGGGAATATTGTGGTAACAGATGACAATTCAGGAGACTATTTGTGGCAAAGCTTTGACTACCCAACTGATACAATTTTAGCAGGAATGAAACATGGTTGGGATTTAAAGAGACGTCTCAACAGGCGCTTAATTGCATGGAAGAACTGGGATGACCCATCTCGTGGAAACTTTATTTTTGAGATGACACTTCATAACTACCCAGAAGCTTATTTGTGGCAAGGCTCAACTATATACTTCCATACTGGTCCTTGGAATGGCTATGGCTTCAGTGGTTCACCTGGACTAAAGTCAAATCCAGTGTTTGCCTTCGAATTTGTGTTCAATCAAGATGAGATCTACTTCATGTATACCCTCAAACAGGCACTCCTTCCAAGAGCACTTCCCAACCAAACTAACTCTATGTTTCAACGCTTCACATGGACAGAACAAAGTTGGAAGCTTTATGCATCTCTGCCTATGGACCGCTGTGATACCTATGCCCTTTGTGGGGTTTATGCAAGGTGCCTTGTCACTGACTCTCCGGTCTGTCAATGTTTGAAGGGATTCAATGGATTGGTCCCAAGGATGTGTACGCGGTAAACCATTGAGCTGCGAGGACAAAAGTACACATGGGTTTCTTACATTTCCTGGATTGAAACTCCCAGATACCACACACTCGTGGGTAAACACAAGTATGAATCTGAAGGAATGCAGGGCAGAATGCTTGAATAACTGTTCTTGTATGGCTTATACAAACTCAGATAACAAAGAAGGTACTGGCTGCGCTATCTGGTTTGGTGATTTAGTAGATATTAAACAGTTTCCAGCTGGTGGACAGGATCTATACATTCGAATGCACCCTCCAGAACTAGGTATGAGTTTTATTTTGTGAAAGAAGACCTTCAATAAGTGATTTTAATCGTCTTTCAAAATGTTTTTTTTTTGGGAAGAATTTAAAATATTTTTTAGTTCTGTATATACTTTTGACTGAATTTGCTTTGTCACTTCTAAATCTAATATCAAGGTATGGAAGATGGTCATAAGAAGAAGATAACAGTGCTAGTTGTGTTCCGTTGTGATAGCTTCTGGAATGCTCTTGAGAATCAGGAAAAACTTAAAAGGTAAAGTTTCTTATAAAGATAGTGTAACATCTACTAATTAATCTAAATATATATCATAATGTGCTTCTCTTCACATGTTTTATCCTTGAGTTAAGGTCATTGTGAGATATATATATATATATAATTTTTTTTTTTTTTCATTCTCCTTTATCAGAGAAAATGGAGAGAAGTAGAACAACTAGTCATAGCAGCAGGCGTAGAGAAGAAGATATGGAGCTTCCAATGTTCGACTTGTCCACAATTTCTAGAGCCACCGATGACTTCTCACTTAACAACAAACTTGGAGAAGGTGGTTTTGGACCAATATACAAGGTAAATTTGCAATGTGTTGGAAAAGTAAATAGCAAAGAAATACTACTCATTTTATTCAGACTTTTTAGATTGATTTGCAAATGTGAACTTTCAGGCTGTAATAGATGGACAAGAAATTGCTGTGAAGACGCTTTCTAGGAGCTTGGGACAAGGACTGAACGAATTCAAAAATGAAGTTATACTGATTGTAAAACTTCAACATCGAAATCTTGTTAAGCTTCTTGGTTGTTGCATTGAGGGAGAAGAGAAGAGTCTGGACTTTCATTTTTGGTATGAAACCCTCTGAACCTATTGTATTTAGTAGGTAATGGCATGTGTAATTCTGCTACCAATTTTCCATTGTATATGTACAATTTCATTTGACTAGTTCAGAATTTGAGAATTTTATATTAACTTGAACAAGAAACTTGCTAGATGAAACAAAAGGTAAAGCTGTGGATTGGTCCAAGCACTTCCAAATCATATGTGGGGTTGCTAGGGGGCTTCTCTATCTCCACCAAGATTCTAGATTGAGGATTGTACATAGAGATCTCAAGGCAAGTAACATTTTACTTGATAGAGAGATGAATCCCAAAATATCAGATTTTGGCATGGCTAGAATATTTGGAGGGGATCAGACAAAAGGAAACACAAACAGAGTGGTTAGGACTTAGTAAGTACTATTGATATGCTATATATTTGTATAAATCTATAATTTCATTAATGTAGTTATTTATCCTAATTTATGGTGCAATACAATGGCTATATGGCACCAAAGTATGCATTTAATGGACTCTACTCCCCATCTCCAAACAAAATACCTTGTTTTGTTTCTCCCCCCTCTCAATTGCTGCCCCCCCCCCCCCCCCTCTCAATGGATAAGGATTAGGCTACCTCACCACTTACCTCTATGGCATGTATCAAGTGGCCCCAGCCCTTTGCTTGCCTCTTTTGGGCAAAATGCCACCCTAGCAAGGCACTTCCCTAAAAGAAGCCTCGGCCAGAACCGCAGAATAGACCCTCTTTTCTCCCCACCACCAAACCACACCCACTAAATCCCTTGATTGAGGGCCCACCTCCTTTGTATTGGGTGGGCACAAGTAGGTGGTGCTCCAGCCCTTGTGTGAGCTCCACTATCCTCCGTGTTTGTCTTCTTTTACTCCCACAACATTCCTACCATTCTTACCTTATCATATTCTACTATGTATGCTGGGCTTGTGCTTACCTCCCACGATGTGAAGGGTGCATGGGCTTTTGGGCTTGTATTGCTTCCCTTACTTTCCTCAAGGATTTGGTAATATCAGGGCATAAGTTTCTGCCCTTCCAACCCACTGAACTTTTATTTCTGTCGTTCCTTTTTCAACTACGCCTATGAGCCTGCTGGCTATCATTCCTACCATGTTGGCCCATTGGGTTTATTACCTCTTTTCATGGGCTTCCTCGGCCTATTTACTTTGCCTTTACCTCTTATTATGCCCGTGGGCTTATTGGCTGTTATTCCTGCCACGCTGGCCCATTGAGTTTATTACCTCTTTTCTTGGACTTTTCAACCCATTTATTTTGTCTTTACCTCTTATTGTGTCCATGGGCCTATTGGCTGTCATTCCTACCACGTTGGGCCATTGGGCTTATGACCTCTTCTCTTGGGCTTCCTCAGCTCATTTACTCTACCTTTACCCCTTATTTCATGGGTCTGCTAACTATCACTCCTATCACATTGGCCCATTGAATATATTACCTTACTTTTACCACTTATACTCTTTTTTCCTCTCATTTTCCTTATTTTTGGGCTTCTTCTGCCATTGGGCCTTTTGGCAAAAATAGGCATCAACAATTTGTTTTGGAGAATGTTGTACATATATTATCGCATATTTGTTATAAAACTTTGTTAGTAATGAATTCATCATAAGAAGCAACAATTATAAATTGCACACACATATCCATTATAATTATTCAATTCAAGTGATGAGAAATAAAATTTAAAAAAAAAAAAAAAAAAAAAAAAAAAAAAAACAACAACAACAACAACAACGACAACAACTTTGGAGTAATATTGTATAATAAAAGTTGATAAAAGCATATTAATTCATTCCATATTATTGATCTTTATTATGTGATGTAATAAAGAATTTCATTACGAATTTTTTTTTTTTTTTTTTGGTTTCTTCAATGCTTTGTTATTGCGGTATGGCAACACTTGTAAAGTTTGTTGAGGGGCATGTTATCATCATCTGTTTCTTCATCTTCAATGTTTGAAGTTTGGTTGGTCCCTATTTGTTCATTTTTAACTTTCATCACTTTTTCATTTTATTGCATCATTTGTGTTAATCACAAAAAAATTGGCACTAAATGATTCCTCACCAGATCTTTTAAAGTTTGGACTTGCGGATTTGTTGTTACTAAGATTTTTCGTACATATTTGCACTTATATTAAGTGATGTGATAGTTTTTTTTGTAAATGTTTTTATATATATATTTTTTTTTTGGTTAATATATGAATAGTGTAGCAAAAGAATTAATATAGCATATTGGATTGGGTTTTTTTTTTTTTTTTTCTTCCATACCTTTTTGTCATTTGAAGGTGCATCAAAAATCTTAGCAACTATGTAATTTTCAAAATCATCCTTTAGATTGAATTCATTCAAATGAAATAGGAAAATACAAAAATTTTTCCCTAAAATTTTCTTCAAATCATGTGGGATTCCTTCTCCAATATCAATCTGTATATGAGGAATTTAATATATATTATTGTGGGAGGATGAGAAACCGAGGATAGAGCATGGAGACCGAGGTCACAAATGAACGAGAAGAGGTCAAGACAATAGAGGCACACCTTTGGAAGTTTCATCCAGAAGCCCTCAGAGCAAATATGATTAATGCAACCACCAAACCTGAGAAGATCAGAATGCCCAAGGAACCCGAGGATGATGATACATCCCTAAAAGGGCAAAGGACTAATTATGAAGACCACCAAACACGTAACCAAGGAAAGGAAGGGAAGTTTGTCATTAAACAGATGTAGGAAGGGTACAAGTAAAGCATCCATCACCTCTGCATTCAATGCTCTGCACCCACTTAGCTAACCGCATTAATGATGGAATAACCCCTAAACAATGTCAACAAAGCTCACAACCTAACAGAGAAACCTTCTAGTAAGGCCCTGATGGCACAAGTATCTAAGGAAAAGGCCTTGGCCCTCCAAGTGAAAGGCCAGGATGTAATCTGGATGACTATATAAGGGAAAGAGATCCCTACAAGGGGGGATCAAGAATTGTAACAAAAAAGAAGAGAGTGAGAGTGAGAGTATTGTCATACAAGAACAAGTACAAACTTTCACCTTAGACTAAAACCGAGGAGCATTGTTAAATAAATCCCAAACTTATATTATTCAGTTTTCCTGACTTACATATATACCAAGCACATATTCCAATATCACTTGATTAACTTGTTTAAAAAATGGTAACTAAGGTTGATTGGCATCCCATCTCTATAACTAAATTGTGTGAGGTTGAAATGTAGCTTAGCCAATTTTGACCCGCCACAATTATGATCAATAGTTTTGAAAGCTCAGATTTGTTCTAAAATACAAGAGCTTATTCAGACCCCTAATTAAAAATTACGGTTAGATTACTTTTACTCTAACTTAAGCTAAGTGCAAAACTAGAGTAAACAAGTGCAATGAACCGATAAAGCTACCCTAAGCCATATTCATCCATCATCAACAATAAAATGAAAGCTTAAAGAGTAGGGAAGAGAGATGCAAACACAAGATATCATCGAGACATGTTATCGAAGAAGAAACTGAAGAGCTTGGCGAAAAACCACTCCACGACCCTCCAAGTCGAAATCGATCCACTAGAGAATAAAGTTGGAACACATTAATAACAAAAGACTCTCCAAGCCTAGTCTACCCCATGTACTTGAGTCCTCTAAGCTCCTGTTACCAACAAACATCTCAGAGTCTTGTCTTCTCTAGTTTTCTGGATCCAGCAATTCAACCCGATTGCATCCGCCAATAAATGGGTTCTTCCAATGCTTCCCAACAACACCAAAATCTCACTTGACACTCAAAATGGGTATGGTAAGTGTTTGGGTTAGCAACCTCTCAAAGATCTAGAGATGGAGAGGTAAGTGTTTGAGGAAAACTACAAGGAAATGTGTAGATAATTGTGGGTGTAACAATCTCTAACTCTTAAGTGTATTTGCTTGGGTTTTCTCTTTGAAAAACACTCCTTACAATTCATAGGTAATGAGGGTATATATAGTGTGGGTAAAGAATTGGTAAAGCAAACACAACTTTTTGCCAAACAAAAAATTTCACAGGTCCTTTGCAAGTTGGCCCTTCTCGCGAGACAATTGTGAAATTGACAGCCTGGTACGACTCTTCATCTTCCAGTCATGTGCTCCACTGATTCAACTTTTGAAGCTTGATTTTTCACTGATCTCTCATACTCATCCCTTACAAATAAACCCACATACATTCAGGGAAAATGATTGAAGAAATTACAATCAAATTTGGTACGGAATTAAAGCCAACACAATATAGTTGGAAATCACAACTTTACAAGTTTTACAATAATTTCATAATTTAAATAAGTTCTACCTCAGTTTATTTTTCAACAAGATCTCTTGCAGATTTATTTTGGATTTTCTCAGCATCTCGATAAAAAATGCCAAGTTGTTTTGTCGGTTACATTGAAAACTTCAATTTGAATCATGTATCTAAAGTAGTTTGGAATTGTATATATAGTAGTTAAAGTAAGATGAATATATAATAAATATATTATGGAGAGTATGTACTTAATGAGAGTGCCTCTAACATTGAGATAGGGAGATTTGTTTTTGTTTGACTTTTTGCATTCCAAAATTATCCGGATTGTGATTTGACATTCCTTCCACAAAGCAAGCCCAAAATGTAATACCAACTCATCGTTGTATTAATGTTGCTTATTATTGCAATACCTTAGCAATTCACATCCTACAATGAATTTAGAAGTTAATATGTATTAGTTTTTGATGTAAATAATATGATGTATTATTATTTTTTCATGTAAATGATGAATATAATTTGAAATGATTAACAAACCTGTTTTGTAGGATCACATTAAATGCATTTTATCTTTGCTTTTCTTCATATTCTTTAAAGATAAATCCTCCTATGAAAATTGTTTTGTATGAATTTTTGGTATTTCTTGTATAGGATCATGTTTTTTACCATTCCTATTACTGAATTTTTTTAAAAAAATATTATTTAAATGGCATTTTGCGAGATAGTATATGCTATTTATTAGACCTTTTTTGTTATTATAAATTTTAGAAATATACACTTGTCAAATATTTCAACAACCATAGAAATCTCAAGATTTATATAAATTTTTTTTGCACTGGTTGATGACAAAGAGAATTTGCTAGCATATATTGCATAGAACATTAATAATTGACAAAAACGTATTAAATTGAAATTGAGAAAAAAAAGAAAGACATGATTTCATGAGAATGAGATTTCTAGAAATATCATCTATACATGGGGTACGAGGAAGAGAGTTTGTAAGTGGGTTGAATTGAAATTGAGAAAAAAGGAAGACATGATTTCATGAGAATGAGATTTTCTAGAAATATCATCTATAGGTGGGGTAGGAGGAAGAGAGTTTGTAAGGTGGTAAGTGTTTTGGCTTTGATTTACATGTGAAAAGGATTAGACTTGGGTCATAATATGTAAGGTAATAACTAGGCTTGGGCTTTTCATAAGGTTTAGTCTGTTTTTAAAAGTTAGTCTATTTTGTAGAGAATAACATTTGGTCTAATTATCAGTCTACTTTGTAGAGAATAACATCTGGTCTAATTATCAAGAGCAGCTCATATTTTATATAACAATAAAAATAAGTTACTCTAATCTATTGGGTAACAAAAATAAAAATAAAAAAACTTAATTAAAAGAGGTAAAAATGGCTAAATGTAATATTAGAGCACCACATAACAGAACCTAGACCTCATGTAGGAGTATATGATGGGTTTGGCTTGCCTCTAGTATTTTTTTTAATTGGAATCTCCTTTCGTTTTAATGAAAAACTGCCGCATCATCCACTAACTAAAAAAAATGTGAGATTAAAACCCACTACCACTTGTCATTGTATATTTAAAATGAAATTATATGTCTAGTTAAAAAAGTACTGAAAGTAAGCTAAACCCTATATATATAGGATTTACTAACACATTTGCCCTTAAATCATACATTAGTAAATCATTTTAGGAAACTTTTTATGGAAAAACGAAAAAGTAATACACTATTTTAACACTTTTTTCAATTTTTCATAAAAAGTTTCCTAAAATGGTTTACTAATGTATGCTCTAAGGGCACACATTAGTAAATACCATAAATATATATATATATATATATATATATATATATAAGGTTTACCTTACTTCTAATACTTTTTTAACTAGACATATTATTTCGTTTTAAATATACAATGACAAGTGGTAGTGGGTTTTAATCTCACATTTTATTTAGTTATTGGATAATGTGGCAGTTTTTCATTAAAATAAAAGGAAATTTCAATTAAAAAAAATATAAGAGGTAAGCCAAACCCATCATACACTCTAGGGCACACATTAACCCCCCCCCCCCCCCACACACACACACATATATACATATATATATGAGATGAGTTCAAGTTACACTTGGTGTAACTCTTTAGAGTTACACATTTTTTAAACCATTGGATTTAAGTAGATCCAACGGTTAAAAAAAGACCCTTATTATTACAAATATTCTTATTATTAATTATCCCCATTTATTACATTCTAAACCTATCTCTTAATCCAAAAACGTTTGACGTCTGACACTCTCTCTCTCTCTCTCTCTCTCTCTCTCCACATATTTGTACTTTCTTATGAAATTTTTTACAACAAACTTACGTATAGAATCCAAAACCAAATTCAACTTTATTAGCTCTAATAATAATGTAATTTGACACTTCAAATTATATATTTTCATGTGGGAATTTCTTACGTATAGAATCCAAAACCAAATTCAACTTTATTAGCTCTAATAATAATGTAATTTGACACTTCAAATTATATATTTTCATGTGGGAATTTCATGTGCCGCTTGGAGTGTCATCTCAAAGGCATTGATCACACACGACTTGAACTTGTGGGGATCTAAGAACCCTTTCTCTGAGTCAACGGCAACCCTTAGATTTCCCATGTAGCTAACCATTGTAATTGTAAGACTCTACAAAACAACAAAATTAGCATTTGCTATAGTGGCTAGAAAATATATGAAATTAACTAAAACTATGAACAGTGGAAGCCATTATTTTGACACAACCGCATTGTATATTTTCAATTTCTTGACTATTCATATAGCATCTTTTTCCCCAATATTAGATGAATCTCTAATCCTTACCAATCCTATATTCATGGTAAGTCACAACTCGGAAACCTAATCAAGTTATACATAAGTATTAGTAGAGAGAGAGAAACGTAAAGAGAGAGAAATGGAGAGAGAGAGTCAGACGTTAAACGTTTTTGGGTTTAAAAATAAGTTTAGAATGTAATAAATGAGAGTAGTTAATGAGATCCTAATAAGAATATTTGTAATAATGAGGGTCTTTTTTTAACCGTTGTATCTACTTAAATCTAACGGTTTAAAAAATGTATAACTCCTAAGAGTTACACCAAGCCTCTCTCTCTCTCTCTCTCTCTCTCTCTATATATATATATATACTAGTGTGTGTTGCATGTGCAAGGCACGTGCTGGCCCTTTACTGAGAGAATTAATATAGATTTTTTTTGTTGAAGAAGTATGAAGTCATGTACTTAAATTTAAAATAGCTATTTAAATATCTATGTACTATGAAAATTTCTTAGAACTTATTTACTAAATGTAATATCTACTCACCAAAAAATGCTACAAAGAATGATAATGAATGTCATCATCTTTCTACAATATTTAAATTTTCGCAATGAATGATAATATATACTACAAATTTTTTGAAGATCTTCATTAAATTAAATGTTTGCAATCATCTACAATGAAGATTTTGTTATTCATATTTCATTTTTTATTATCTTATTTTATGAGTCTAACTACAGTGTTTAGCTTACTTATTTTTAATGAATACCCTTTTAAGTATGAAAATAAATTAAAATAAGAACAAAATAACAAAAGACATATGTCATTAAAGTTTTTATTAGATAAAATTATAAGTGTGGAAGATTTAAACCTAATAAATTAGTGTTCTATAGGTAACAAATAGAACACCATATATCATCATTCTAACTTTCCAAGCATGACTACTAGTCTACTATATAAAATTCAAAATACACAAAGAAATTTTTTGGGACATTAAAATTTAGTAGGAGTATATTAGACATTGCACAATGGAATATTTTAGGAATTATAAGATTTTGTTAGGGTTTAACTAAGAGATAAACAATAGGGGTATATGCTCATTTACAAAATATAAATGATGAAATTATTCAACTTTACTTTAGGAGGGAATGCAACTACCCCGAACATAAAGGAGGAAAGTTTTATACTTCATCAATTTGTGTGTGTGTGTGTGTGTGTTTTTTTTTTTTTTTTTTTTTTTAACTTGAAACAATGTGTAAAAAAAAAATCAACCTAAAAAAATTATGCATTAAACAATGAATTTTAGTTCAACAAATTGAATAAACCAAAAAAGAAGTCTAGAAACATAACAACAAGTCATGATATTTTTACAATACCTTTATTTTTAGCTATGGTGGGTCCTAGTCTGATATTATATTATTTTATTTTAGAATAATGTTACGTCCACAATATTTTCATAATAAATCTTAGGTGGTAAATTGCTACTGGTTTTAAATTGGGCTAACAATTTTTAACCATGTATTTAAAAATAAAATAAAAAGGTAATTGAAGAAAATTGTGCCTAAAACAATGAGTTTTGGCTTACTAAATTTGACTAAACAAAAAAAGAAGCCTAGGAACACAACAAAATGTCACACAAAAAAGATATTTAGGAATGTAACAAAACGTCACAACATTTTCGTAATATTTTTTATTTCCAACTGTGGTAGGTCCCAGTTTGATATTTTATTATTTAATTTTTACTTCCACAACATTTTCACAACGAATCTTAGGTAAAAAATTATTACTGGCTTTAAAATTATGCATTAAAAAAAAAAAGCAAAAAGACTATTAGGTTCTAAAGACTTAGGTTTTTATGTATTTAGAACTCTAATGTGTATTGTTGACAAATCATGATCAAAACAATATGTTTAGTCGTGTTTAGACTTGCTCAAAGTTGTATCATTTATGTAAAGTTGGAATAAGCTGATGCAAAAGGCTTTTATGCTTCTCGGCCTGGTTCGATCGATTAAGGCTTAGGCTCGATCAATCGAAAATCGGGTCAGAAGCGTTTTTCTGCAGAATTCCAACTCAGCCCTAGTTTGTTTAAAGCGTTTAGGGTTTTCTAATTTTTCCTAAGTATAAAAGGCAAACCCTAGCCACGTTTTAGTGTTGCTCATATTGCATTGTATAAATCTTTTGTGAGATCTAGAGGAGCATTCCTTTACACAAACTTAGGGTTTTCAAAGAGGAGATATTATCTACACCTTGATGATCAATTCAATTGCTGCCATTGAAGTTTAAAGAAATACAAGCAGGTGTGCTTGTATCTGGTGGTGAATCCAAGAAAGAAGGAGTCCGTGGATTCGGAGCTTGCACGTGGTTGTTTCAGAAAGTTCTACTGGTGGGTAGCAATAAGAAGTCGAGCATAGGGGCTTGTAAGTCTTATTGTATGAACTTCGATTCTTTCAAGATAGTGGATTCAGGTTTACCTTGAGGATAGCTAGGTTAAGTCCTCCCCAGGTTTTTACCGGTTTGGTTTCCTAGGTGATCATATCTTTGTGTTATTTATCTTTCCACTGCTTTGCATGATATAATTGTTTGATTGTGATAACTTAGATTTGGAATTTGGACTAAGTAACAACTTGGCTAATTACCTAGGTTAATCCAATTGTATTTTTAAGGGGTCTAAAAACCATCAAGTGTCATGGAACACGGACACTCTGTTATTATTCCTCCTCACTTTGATGGGAATAATTATGCTTATTGGAAAGTAAGGATGAAAGCATTCCTGAAATTGATTGATGAGAGAGTCTAGAACTCCGTTGAATACGGATGGGAGAAGCTCACTACTCCTGTTAGTGAGTGGCAAACTTCTCAAAAAGAAACAACCGCGTTTAATAGCAAGGCTATGAATGCTATCTTTAACGCTGTTTCTATGGAGGAATTTAAGAGAATCTCTAATGTTGAGGTTGCTCATACTGCTTGGAATATCCTCCAGACTGTGCATGAAGGCACAAAGGCTGTCAAAATCAATAAATTGCAGCAGTTAACTTCAAAATTTGAAAGCATTAGGATGTCTGATGATGAATCTTTTGATGAATTCTATGCTAAACTGAATAATATTGTTAATTATGCTTTTTAACTTGGGTGAAATCTATGATCAACCTAAAATTGTTAGGAAGATTCTTAGATCATTAACTGAAGACTTTATACCCAAGGTGACTGCCATTACTGAGAGCAAGGATGTGGACTTCATCCCTGTTGATGAACTTGTAGGATCACTTCAATCTTATGAGTTGAACCTATCCAAAACTAACAAATCCAAATCAATGGCTCTTAAGTCAGTTGATGATGTTGAGGTTGGTGGATTTGATGATGAGCTCTCTACTACAGAGATTACTTACCTTGCCAAGAACTTTAGAAACTTTCTCAGGAATAGTAACAGAAAGGCAAGAGGTACGAACTACCTACTGAACCTAGAAACTTTAGGAAGAATGGTCCCACTAAGGTTAACAATAATTATAAACCTAGAGAAAAAGTAGGTCAATCTTCAAATAATTCTATGGGTCCTCAGTGTTTTGGATGTCAAGGGTATGGTCACATGAAATCTGAATGTCCTACCTATTTGAAGTCTAAGGGTAAGGCTATGACTGTAACCCTTAGTGATGGTGAAGTTTCTGATGATGAGTCTAGATGTGACGAGGATGGAAACTTCATTACTTTCACTGCTACTGTTGTAGTCAATAAGAGCATATCTACTGAAGAGAACCCTTCTGATGGGGAACTCTCTGAGGATGCAGATTTTCAAGAGGCCTACAATAAACTTTGTAAAGTTGCTGCAAAGGATGCTATGAATATTGAACTTGGCCTAAAGAAAATTGAATCTCTTGAGCTTGATAAGAAGAATTTGCTTGTAAAACTGTTTGATGCAAATGAACTTTTGAACAATGTGAAAACCGAGAATATGCTATTGCTTGATAAAGTTAAATCTTTGGAACTTGATTTATCTGTTAGTTCTAAACTTGATCAAATGCTGAGTGTTCAAAAGTCTCCTTCTGACAAATCTGGATTAGGTTTTGTTGAAAACATCTCTGTGTCTGCTCCCCATTCCACAAATTTTGTCCCTTCATCTTCTTCTGAACCTTCTGTGAGTGAGATTATGTATGAAACTGTCAAACCCCCTGTGAGTGAAGTTATTAAACACATAGAAGTTTCACCATCTAGGAAGATTAGGGTTGATCTGAAAGAATCTAAACCTAAGCAGCCTACCCTTTCTAAGGACAAGTCACATGATAAGCCTACATGGGTTTGTCATTTTTGTGGAAAACCTGGACACATTCGTTCAAACTGTTACAAGCTACAAGCTGCTAAGAGAGCAAACAAACCAAAAGTACCTGTGTCACAAGCACAAGATCCTATGGTACTCATTGGTGAATTGGTAAAGGTTTTAAACCTTTATTCCAATCCTGGAGTTGGAAACCACACTAATGTGAATACGAACTCCAATGCTCGTGGTGCATCTAAAAGATTTTGGATGCAAAAGACTCGAACTAATTGAGTCTTTCTAACATGGTCCTTGTGCTTCATTGCTCTACCCTTTGTGACCATTTTTTTTTTTTTTTTGGTTTTGTGTTCTTTTGTTTCTAGGGTTTGCATTGCATAACATTCATGCATTTCATTCTAGTTTTTTTTATAATAATTTTTTTTTTAAAAAAAAAAAGGGGGGGGGGGGGGGAAGAAAAAGGAAGCAAATTGTGTTTTGCACTATTTTCTTGGTTTTTTGAGAACAAGGTTGGTCAATTTATTTTCACATAACATGTCTTTTGTATCTTGTTTAGCCTTGATGAGCTTACTTATTGCACTTTACTAATTGAAGATTTGTAGTGCATGTTGTGTGGGAAAGATGTTTATGGTTTTGATCACTTTGTCTTGATCTTGAAGTCACATGTCTTTGACTGTCGGACTTGAACTTTTAGAGAAAGGCATAAATAACCATCTCACCACTGTTCACTAGCCAATCATGAACACCTAAGTGCATATCTTATGATTTTGTGGTCGAGAACGTGTAGCACATGCACAAAAAGAACATAAGGTGTAGCCTCGGTTTAATTGCTCAATGCTTAAAATTGGTGTGTACTATCAGGTTTGATTGCAAATCACATAATTAAAATTGGTATGTACATTATCCTAACTTTTTAATAAGTTTCTGAATAAATTAAAATTGGTAAGTATATTATGAGGCAAAATTCAAGAAACTTACATGATTGCAAGCTTATGTTCTAGGAGATGTGAGAATTATATGATGTAACTCTTTAGGTGATAGTCTCTTTTAAATTCTATGTGATGAATTTTGTAGACTTTGTGATTGATTGCTATTTACATATCACCTCACATGTATCTCAAGCTCTTGCTAGTTGCACACACTACACGAGTTACTCTTTGCTAAACATTGTACATGTTATTGTGTGCGTCTTTGGTCTGACCAACCAAGTTTGCAAATACTTTGAGTTTTGTGCAAAACTGATTTGATGCTTGAAAATTTTTGGAGAATGTAAGAAATTTTATATTTGGGAAAATTGGGTTTCAATTCCTGTTTTTGAAAATCATATCATCACATACTCATGCATTGTGTTCCTAAATTTCTATGCTTTGAGATGTTTCTAAAACTTTTTAAAAAACTGTGTTTTTCTCAAAACTTTTGTGAGTCTCTGTCTGTTTCGATTGATCGAGTCTGTTTTTCGATCAATCGAAATTATTTTTAAAAATTTCAATGAGCCTCTGTTTATTTCGATCGATCGAACTTAATATTTTGATCAATCGAAAATCGTATGGGAAGTTTTTTAAAAAACTGATTTTCAATTGAGACAAACACTTTTTCAAAAAGTTCTTTACTTTTTCTCTCTCCAAACGACTCGGTCAAGGCTCAATCTCGAATTTTTGTCGTTTTCGTCCATTCTTTTTGCAAGGTTTTCCTCTCCCAAGGCCGGTAAGACCTTTATACCCTTCCCTTTGCATTTATTTTCATGTTTTCATGCATAAACTCATGCATTTTGTTGGAATTTTCGGACCTTTTCAAAATTGGGATTTTTGTTGAATCAAGCTTCTTTTTTCTGAAATTGATCATTGGGTTTTGTTCCTATATTGCTATAATCATGTTATATGATGGTTAATTTTATCAATTTGGGGTTTTGTGATAAATTAAAAATTCTAGGGCTTATATTGAACCCAAATTGGGGCTTTTTGTTCAAATTGGTTCAATTGATGAAATTGGCTTGTTGGAGTGATGTAATTGATCATTATTCTATGTAATCTATCTTATGTAATGATCAATTCGTCAATTTATTACATATTGATCAAGTGGTTTTTCAAAATTTTGGGGTTTTTTGTTAGAAACTCTATGCTCAAGCCAAATTTGTGAACTTGAACTTAATTTGAACTTAATTGCACTGCATTAGGTCATGCATCACTACATTTAATTTGTTCATGCATCATATAGATTTTTGTTCTATATTTTTTTTTGTGCTTACTTGCAGTCTGCCTTTGGTTTTTTGTTTTGTTTTTTTTTTTTTTGCTCTGTGTCTTGGTCCTTATCCTAGCACTATGCCAAGGAAAACTAAAGCCCATAGGACCTCCTCCACTTCCTCTGAGTCTCCCTCTAGGATTGAGGTGTTTAGGAATGACAAAAACAGAGAGGCCTTTGAGAAACTGAACTGTAAGCATAAGATTTGGGCTGAGCATTCTGTAGTTTTAGATGAGATTGATCCTGCCATTAGGGCTAACTTTGAGTCTAAAGATTGGTTGTCCCTATTAGAGATAAATCATCCACCCCCGACCGCCCTGATTAGAGAGTTCTTCTCGAATCTCTCTTGTTACGTCTATGATTCCAACACTCTTGTTAGGAGTTGGATACGAGGTGTTGAGTTCACCATTACTCCTCGGGTGGTGGCTGAAGCTCTTGGGGTTCCGCTCGTTAGAGAGCCTGACTATCCCTATGATGAGTCTCCACCCTTAGATGTTGTCATGTCATACATCACTGGGTCTTCTATCCAGTGGGGTTTTAATCCTCGAATCACGTCTGCTGAGCTTATTGAGACTGCCTATCTTTTCTTTAAGATAGCATGTCATTCTTTGTGGCCTATTTCTCATCTCCACACCATCCCTTTAGAGCGATGTATTTTTTTGTACGCTTTTGTTTCTGGTGCATCTATCAGTTTCCCACATCTGTTCCTTCGTTCATTGAACGAGGTTCATAGGAGTTTTGCCGTAGGGCATGCACTAATCCATCCTATTTTCATTCATAGGATTTTGTTATTTCTTGGTCTAGATGATTTTCCTTCTGGGGAGCCTGTTCATGTTGTTGCTCCCATCGATGCCACCTTTCTTAGGCAGAGGGCTGCTCACTTGAGAGTTAATCCTTCGTGTCCTAGAGGTGCGTCATCTGGTACTGTTCCCCCTTCTCCCTCTTCTATAGGTGCTGATGCTACTAAGACGTCTGGTGCTGGTGCTACTGATGCTGATGTTCATCCACCGACTACTTCAGATGATTCGGACATTTGAGATACGTTGGATCATGTCTTGACCGTTCAGGTGGCTCATGGACAGATTTTGGTTGACGTGCTCGATGAGATCGGTGCTTTGCACGCAGAGTTGGCACAATTTAGACGATCTTCACCGCCACCTCCCTTTTGATGATGGATTTTAATTGCCCTTTGGCATTCCGTCACAAAAAGGGGGAGTACTTATTTGAGTTGAACTCTTGTAGAGTTTTGTTTTCAGGGGGAGAGTATTTTTGTTGGTTGGAGCTTATGGAGTTTAGATTGTATCTAGGTGCTTCACATTGTATTTTATCTTTTTAGCGCTTGCCATATTTTTGTTGGGATATTCATGTTAGGGGGAGTTACTTTTATTGCTTTATATGTTTCTTGTTTTCAACTGCTTATTGATTTATATTTATGAGTTATACATTGATATATGTCTTTATTGTGTGTTATTTGAAATCAAGAATTTATTTTGTTTACTTGTATTTTCCACACATGCGGTTATGCATTTTGTTTAGTGTTTCAGGAAATATACAGATTGATTCAATTGAGCTGCTATCTACACTTGCAACTGATGGATAGTAGTTAGGATTGAGTTTGTTTTATGAGCATTTGTTTTGTAAAGGGATTTTCTTTGTAAACTTTGAGCTTCTAGTTGTGTTTTGTCACGGATTGCTAAAGGGGGAGTTTGTTAGGTTCTAAAGACTTAGGTTTTTATGTATTTAGAACTCTAATGTGTATTGTTGGCAAACCATGATCAAAACAATATGTTTAGTTGTGTTTAGACTTGCTCAAAGTTATATCATTTATGTAAAGTTGGAATAAGTTGATGTAGAAGGCTTTTATGCTTCTCGGCCTGGTTCAATCGATCGAGGCTTAGGCTCGATCAATCGAAAATCGGGCCAGAAGCATTTTTCTGCAGAATTCCAACTCAGCCCTTGTTTGTTTAAAACATTTAGGGTTTTCTAATTTGTCCTAAGTATAAAAGGCAAACCCCAGCCACGTTTTAGTGTTGCTCATATTGCTGTTTGTGTAAATCTCTTGTGAGATCTAGAGGAGCTTTTCTTTACACAAACTTAGGGTTTTCAAGGAGAAGATATTATCTACACCTTGATGATCAATTCAGTTGCTGCCATTGAAGTTTAAAGAAACACAAGCAAGTGTGCTTGTATCTGGTGGTGAATCCAAGAAAGAAGGAGTCTGTGGATTCGAAGCTTACACATGGTCGTGTCAGTAAGTTCTACTTGTGGGTAGCAATAAGAAGTCAAGCGTGGGGGCTTGTAAGTCTTATTGTATGAACTTCGATTCTTTAAAGATAGTGGATTTAGGTTTACCTTGAGGATAGCTAGGTTAAATCCTCCCCATGTTTTTACCGGTTTGGTTTCCTAGGTGATCATATCTTTGTGTTATTTATCTTTCCGCTGCTTTGCATGATATGATTGTTTGATTATAATAACCTAGATTTGGAATTTGGACTAAATAAAAACTTGGCTAATTACCTAGGTTAATCCAATTGTGTTTTTAAGGGGTCTAAAAACCATCAAAGACAATACAAGAAAATTGTGCGTGAAACGTATAGTGAATTTTGGCTCACCCAATTTGACTATATATACTAAAAAAGAAGTATAAGAATATAACAAAATATTAAAACATTTTCACAATACTTTTATTTTTAGGACCCGAATAGATATATTTTTATTTTATTTGAGAGAAATGCTACATCCATAACATTTTTAGAACAAATTATAAATGATAAGTTGTTATTGGTTTTAAATTGAACCCACTACTGATATCACTTTTTAATCCTTCAAAAATATACCTTGCCACATAAAATTTGTTACAAAATTATTGTGAAAATGTTGTGGACATACCATTTCTTTTTATTTTATTTTATTTTGATCTATAAGAAACTGAGATCTCACGATTGTGAAAATATTGTGACGAGAAGAAGATGTTATAACATTTTCATAATAAGTTTATTTTTAGTTGTGATTGTTCTCAATCTCTTATTTTATTATTTTATTTTGACCTTTAAAAAATTCACATCTCAATAATTATGAAAATATTGTAAAAATTTTTTGCGTTAGTGTAATTGTGTATGCACATATAATATTTAAAAGTACAAGCAAAACCAGCGTATTGTGGAAAAAAAAAAGAAAAAGGCCAATGAACAGTGCAAATCGTCAATAATTGTGAAAATATTGTAAGAATTTGTTAAGTCAGTGTAACTATACATACAAATATAAATATTTAAAATAAAAGACAAAAACAACACAACCAAAACTGGCGTACTGTGGTTTTTGGAAAAAAAAAAAAAACCTAATGAACAATGTTGTGAAAGTGTTACGAAAAATGTTGTAGATGTAGAACTTCTTCTTTCGTAATACCTTTAGTTTTAGTTGTGGATGATTCTAGTATTAGTTGTGGATGATTCTAGTATGATATTTTATTTTAACCTATAAGGAATTAACATATCAACAACTGCAAAAATATTGTGACAATTTAATGTGTTAACTAACAGTTTTATATATAAATAAAATAAAAAAGAGTGGACAGGATATTACCCCCCCCCCCAAAAAAAGCAGAGAAAAACAAAAGAATAGAAAAGAAAGTAGTGGAAAAAAAAAAAAAAAAAAAAACAAAAGAAAGGGACTCACTAAACTAAGCACTAAAGCTACAGTGCATTAAAAAAAAAAAAGAGTGGACAGGATATTACCCAAAAAAAAAAAAGCAACATTTCAAAACTTGAAAAAAAAAATTTAAAACAAAAAACAAAAAAAAAAAAACAAAAAAAAACAAAACAAAACAAAAGAAAGGGACTCACTCAACCAAAGCATTGTAGCTACAATGCTTTAGCGCATGCGCGCTTTTATATATAGACTAGTCAGGGCAACACGTGCAAGTCACATGCTAGCCATGGGGAAAAAAAGTACTGATTAGGATTAGTTTTAGATTTTATT
This sequence comes from Quercus lobata, assembly GCF_001633185.2. Lineage (NCBI taxonomy): Eukaryota > Viridiplantae > Streptophyta > Magnoliopsida > Fagales > Fagaceae > Quercus > Quercus lobata. Next base: position 14,820,893 of record NC_044911.1, on the reverse strand, counting down.
TGTATCACAAAATAAAGATATAAATCATTTGATTTTAAAATACATAAAGATTTACATTAATCAAAAGAGACATTAATTTTAAGAATTTTGATAATTATGTCACAAAAAGTTAATCTCATTCGTATAAGACCGTGACAGCTCCCAGTCCAATATTTTATTATTTTATTTTAACCTATAACTTACACCTCAATAGTTGTGAATATATTGTAATAACAACAAAATCTCACGACATTTTTAGTTTTGCTAAATCTCGATATAATATTTTATTATTTTATTTTATTTTGACTCATAAGGAATTGACACATGTGTCATAACATTTTCATAATATCTCTATGTATACATTGTACTTAATTACAATGTAAATTTATATTATAGACACAAAAAAATTGGCAAATTTTGTACACATTTACAAAATTTGTACGATATTTACCATTTTTTGTGCAAATGTGTATAATATTAACCACTTTTGTGTATTTACAATGTAAACTTGCATTGCAAGTACAAAGTAAACATATAAAGATCTTAAAAAAAATAAAAAATAATAAAAAATAAAAAAGAAAAAGAAAGAAAGAAGTGCACCTCACTAATTGAATAAACCAAAAAAACACTATTCATGAGCCTTTGGCTCTTTTTATATATTTAATAGATATGTCAGCTTACACAAATATTTATAAAAAAAAAATTTAGGCACTGTAGATATTAATGTTAAAATGTTGTGGACTTAGCATTTTTTTATTTGATCTATAAGAAACTGAGATCTCAACAATTGTGAAAATATTGTGATAACAATAAGTATTGTAACATTTTCTCAAAACATTTATTTTTAATTATGGTTGGTCACAGTCTCATATTTTATTATTTTATTTCAACCTGTAAGAAATTGACACGCCAATAATTGTGAAAATATTGTAAAATTTGTTGTATCAGTATAACAATATATATACCAGCTTAAATAAATATTTAAAAGAAAAAAAAACACACAAACTGATTACTGAAAGTAAAGAAAATAAATAAATAAAGTAAAATAAAAAATTCATTGTAGCTATTGTGCCAGTTGAATAAACCAAAAACACTAATCAATAAATGTTGTAACATTTTCTCAAAACATTTATTTTTAGTTGTGGTTGGTCACAGTCTCATATTTTATTATTTTATTTCGGCTTGTTAGAAATTGACACATCAATAATTGTGAAAATATTATAAAATTTGTTGTGTCAGTATAACAATATATATACTAGCTTACATAAATATATATAAAAAAATAAAAAATAAAAAAACTTTAGGCACTGTAGCTACTGTGTCAGTTGAATAAACCAAAAGCACTGCACAATAAGTGTTGTAACATTTTCTCAAAACATTTATTTTTAGTTGTGGTTAGTCACAGTCTCATATTTTATTATTTTATTTTGACTTGTAAGAAATTGACACATCAATAATTGTGAAAATATTGTGAAATTTGTTGTGTCAGTATAACAATATATATACCAGCTTACATAAATATTTAAAAGGAAAAAAAAAAAACACAAACCAATTACTAAAAAAAAAAACTTTAGGCACTGTAGCTACTGTGCCAGTTGAATAAACCAAAAGCACTGCACAATAAGTATTGTAACATTTTCTCAAAACATTTATTTTTAGTTGTGATTAGTCACAGTCTCATATTTTATTATTTTATTTTGACTTGTAAAAAATTGATACGTCAATAATTGTGAAAATATTGTGAAATTTGTTGTGTCAATATAACAATATATATACTAGCTTACATAAATATTTAAAATGAAAATATAAAAAATAAAATAACCAATTACTAAAGGAAAAAAAAAAAAAAATTGTAGCTACTGTAACTACAGTGCCACTTGGCACAGTAGTTACATATCAAAAATTGGAAAAAAAGTGGCTCATGAAACCAAAGCACTGTAGCTACAGTGCTTTAGCGCATTCGCGCATATTAATAATTGTGAAAATATTATAAAATTTGTTATGTAAGTAAAATAATATATATACCCGCTTACAAAAAAAAATAAAAAAAAAATAAAAAAACACAAACCGATTACTTAAAAAAAAAAAAAAAAAAAAAAAAACCTGTAGCTATTGTAGCTACAATGCCACTTGGCACGGTAGTTACCGTTCAAAACTTGGGAAAAAAAAAGTGGCTCACGAAACTAAAACACTGTAATTATAGTGATTTAGCACATTCGCGTTTATATATATATATATATATATATATATATAGACACACACATTGATTGAATGATTGATAATGGATGATTGGTAGCTTATATGAATTGGAAACACAATCAGTAACATTTTCACCATTATGTCACGTATGGACAGCTGGCTCAGGTAAAATCCAAGATCTTTTTGAAATGTACGTGGAAAGTTTATCGCTGAGCACAAGTACAGGAAGTCAGTAGCCGTGTCAATACTCGATAGTTAAAGCTCCATGCCAATCCAATACACAAACACACATTTAGTGTGTGTTTGGGAAGTGAGTTTTGCGCATCCCACGTTTTACATTTCTTTTTTCTTTTTTTAAGTCGTGATTGTTGACTCTAGGGTGTAAACAGTACATACAATAACTTTTGCAACAACTTTTTAGTTATGGAAATCACAAACTTCATTTTTCAGCTTTTTTTTTCATTAAAAATTGATCTCATGATACTATTTACATATTTAAAAATTATTTTGTTACAGTATTTTTCAATTTTCAATTTTCAGCTATATCGAAATGGACTTTAGCCACAATTTCAAACTAATAGATTGTAATCGTTGCATGCCACTATCACATATACTCACAATTTTATCTCTACAACTCAGGTCTGCAATGTAAGACAACTGTAGCAAAGTATGTGGACTAGTATCGCTCCACATGGGATAGGTTCTTTTTTCAACAGGAACCAAGCAAAGTCAAAGATGTGTAGAACTAAAAAAACAATGAGCATCTTTTTCTTACATGACTATTGTTGATCAAGGTCCCCACCCGTGCTTGAAAATATTGGCGCCTTAGTTTAGTTTATATTCATCTCTAGCTTAGTTACCATAATTTGTGAGAAAAACTAGAAAGAAATTTTCTGCTCAACAAACTACAGATTTTTCGCACACTGTACATTTCTTTTTTCATCTCAAGTTTCTCAGTTGTCTATAAGCCTGGATCAAACTTCACACCTATTTCCTACTAGCCCAGCTCCCATAAATACGGAAGCAAAAATAGAAAAGACAAATCTGGCTCCTATTTGAATGTGTGACAAGGCACATTTCCTGATTCGTTTTGATCAAAAAATATTCGTGAATCCTGCTCTATAATTGCAAGTCCTGGTGCTCTCACCTTTCCGTATCCCTTAGTCGATCGACCAGTCACATGATTCATATCCTAGACCATAAATAGTTGGGACCAAGACGAACATCCAAAATTACTCGGGTCAATGTATGACCATCAATTCTATGTTAGTCTTTGCTCACCATAATGGGTCTAACTAACATGTTGGATAAGAGTTCAAAGAACAGAAAGCAATGGACATCTTTGCTTGTGTTTTTGAGTTCCAATTTGCTTCTTTTCTCCTTTGTATCCTCCGATACTGCTGACAGTATTACTCAATCCCAATCCCTCAGTGACAGTAAGGGCACAACCTTGGTCTCTAAAGATGGAGGCTTTGTCCTGGGGTTCTTCAGTCCAGGTAATCCCAATAACCGTTACTTGGGAATTTGGTATCACAATATCCCAATTAGAACGGTTGTTTGGGTAGCAAACAGGCGTAATCCAATCGACGGCTCCTCTGGCATGTTGATGGTAAACAACTATGGTAAACTTGTTCTTCTCAACCAGAATTCGACTGTTGCTTGGTCGGCAAATTCAACAAAAGAGGCCAGGAATCCAATAGTACAGCTTTTAGATTCAGGAAATCTAGTATTAAGAGAAGAGAATGAAGAAAACCCAGAAAATTATTTGTGGCAGAGCTTTGACTATCCTTCTGATACTTGGCTACCAGGGATGAAGGTTGGATGGGACTTAAGGACTGGTCTGGAAAGGCGCCTAACTGCGTGGAAGAGTCCAGAAGATCCATCTCCAGGGGAACTGAGTTGGGGGATTGAACTTCATGATTACCCTGAGATAGTCATGAAGAAAGGCTCCGATAAGTTCTTCCGGACTGGCCCATGGAATGGCCGTGTTTTCAGTGGTGTACCGGAGTTAAGGGCCACCCCAGTTTACGACTACAGTTTTGTGTCCAACAAGGACGAGGTATACTTCACGTTCCACATGATTAACACATCTTTAATCTCAAGAGCAGTTATGAACCAAACTCAGTATGAGCGCTACATATGGGTCGATAGAAAATGGAAGCAGTACTTGTATTTACCAAAAGACAACTGTGACAATTACAATTTGTGTGGGCCTTATGGAAATTGTATCATTGGTGAGTCACCTGTCTGTCAATGTGTAAAAGGATTCAAGCCTAAGTCACCAGATACATGGAACCCAGACAAGTGGTCTAAGGGATGTATACGCAGTACCCAATTGAGCTGCCAGGATAAAGATAAAATTGGGTTTGACAAGTTTTTTGGGTACAAATTGCCAGATACCACATATTCTTGGGTAAACCTAAGTATGAATCTTGAGGAATGCAGAGTGAAATGTATGAACAACTGTACCTGTATGGCTTATTCAAACACAGATATTAGAGATGGAGGAAGTGGCTGCGCCATGTGGTTTGGGGATCTAATTGATATTAGACAGATTGCACTTACCGGGCAAGATACTAACAGTCTGCGCCAAGATGTATATATTCGAATGCCTGCTTCAGAGAAAGGTATGGGCCTATATTCTTCGATGCTCTTTTATTCGTATTTTGATGTGCAATCCAAACTAAGATCTTTGTTTCCATTTGTTTTATTGCATTAAATTCTGCTGCACCTAAACTTTTTTTGCTTTTCTATTGTGAAATCAACCATGAAGAAGTGAAAGACAAGCAAAAGATGAAGGTGATAATAGTAGTTGTGGTTGCCATTGCCGTAGTTTTGGGGGTGCTCTTGATTCCCTACTGCATTTGCAAAAGGAGAAACTCAAGAGGTAATCTTACTTCCGCTTACCCACTATGGAAAAAAAATATTGCAAATTGTTAGATTTAACTTCTAAAATAGTACAGAGCAGCTACTAAGATGATGTACAAGAAAACTGTGATGTATAGCCATTTAGTCTTAATAAAAAATCATGCTACGGAAGAAAATTTGCATAAGCTTCTTGAAAGAATTACAAAAGTCCAATAATGTCAATAGACCACGGTTGTGAGCGAATTTGAATCACTTGTAGTACTTATAGCAAATGTGTTTAAAAGAGAAATTCAAAGGATATATGTGAAGAATGATAAAATACTATTTTGATCCCTAAATATTATCAAAAATTTGTTTTTCGTTCCTAAACGTTAAAAAGTTCTTTTTTTTTTTTTTTTTTTTTTATCTTTAAACTTTCTAAAGAGTTTTTAAATGGTTTATATACAAAAATAAGAAAGAAAAAAAGAACCTTTTACAATAGTTTAAGGATGAAAAAAAAAAAAAAAACTTTTTTCAAGTTTAAAGACCAAAAGTGAAATATTTTCGATAATTTGAGGATGAAAGATAAACTTTTTAATAGTTTAGGGATGAAAAATGAATTTTTTTAAATTTAGGGATAAACAAATTTTTAATAAAATTTAGGGATCAAAATAGTATTTTATCCTAAGATGAATATGGGCGTTAGTAAATTTTTATATATATTTTATTTGATATAAAAAAAAAAAGGGTTAATTTATGAACTCTCTCAAGCAAGTAAATACATGTGCGCTCAGCAGCTCATTAAAGCCCACAAAAATAAGGCCCCACCTAACTCTAGCTCAAAGTTCACTTGAGTGAGAATTCTATAAACAAAATTGAAATCTTGTTCTGCTTAGAATTCTAACCCTACATGTAAACACCTACTAAAATAAACTTATCCATGATTTCCAGTGTGGTTAGAGAAGCCAAAATTCAAATCTTTTTATAGATCTCTACCAGCTTTTTTTGGGGTCATAGCCATGGTTTAAAAACACTGCTATAGCCCTAGTTTTTATAGTGAGAAAACCTATTTCTGTCATCCCATGAGCTTTCATGAGAAAATCATTCTAGTGCAATAAAAAATTTGTGATCCAAAGTTTGAAACTGCATAGCCTCTCTTCAACAAAGTTCATTTTAAATCATATATTCAAGGAGGCACCTTAGAATGAGCCAAAGTTTCTAGTTTTTTTACTCAAACTTATCATTAGTGAAGGAATCCATAGAAGAAGTTCAAAGTTCTAAACCTATTGTGGTCACAACATTGAGTTATCTTTCGGAACCGTAAAGTCTAGATACAAAGGTTTTGATCAAGATTATAAAAGCCCTTTTATAATGGATTCCTTAGTTAGGATAGGTTAACCTTAGTAAGGAAAAGTTATCCTTTCTCATGCTTTTATCTCTTTTATTATTTTGCAATAAGAATTGATGACTTGCTGTTTTTTTGCAATTCATATTGACATTTTGGATCATATAATTGATTTAATTGATGGGTCTAAACGAAATTAAATAGTTGTCACATTCTAGTTTCCTTTGTATAATGTGAAGCCTATCTTGTTCTTATTAGAAAAAATGGAAAACAATGTGATGATAGACCAGAACACTGAAGGCCAGAGTGAAGACTTAGAGGTCCCGTTCTTTAACCTAACTACCATAGCCATTGCCACTGACAACTTTTCAAATAATAACAAGCTCGGTGAAGGGGGTTTTGGAATCGTATACAAGGTAAATCTACCAATAATTATAAAGTCCATAGAAAAAGTTCACATCATATTCATTATCAATAAAATCTACTTACAAATGTGAATTTTCAGGGTACACTAACAGATGGACAAGAAATTGCTGTGAAAAGGCTTTCACGAAGTTCTACACAAGGATTAAATGAGTTTAAGAATGAAGTTATGCTGATTGCCAAATTGCAACATCGTAATCTTGTTAGGCTTTTGGGCTATTGCATTGAAGGGGTGGAAAAAATGCTAATCTATGAATACATGCCCAATGGAAGCTTAGACTCCTTCATTTTTGGTACAAACTTCTCAAAAACTTAATAATTTTTTCCAAACTTCATGAATTGTTTTATGCAAAAAGTTTCTCCGAACCAATTTAGAGAAAATTTTCCTTCAACTCACTATGTGCAACTTTAAAAACAACCCATGTGTACTTTTAGTCATATAATCTACTTAATAGTCATATGACTTATTTAAATTATTTAATTTAATACATGTGGAGGATATTTTTTTCTAACCCAATTTGGAGGAAAAAATTTTCCTTTTCTTTTTTCCTTTTTTTTTTTTTTTTTTTTTTTTTTTTTTTTTTTTTTTGGTTCAAGTTGGACATAGTATTAACATAAATTAGAAACTTGTCAGATCAAACCAGGGCTAAAGTTTTAGGTTGGTCTATGCGCTTCAACATTATCTGTGGAATTGCAAAGGGGCTTCTCTATCTTCATGAAGATTCTAGATTGAGGATTATACATAGAGATCTCAAAGCAGGTAATGTTTTACTTGATAGTAAAATGAACCCAAAAATTTCAGATTTCGGCATGGCTAGAATCTTTGGTGGAGATCAGACTGAAGGAAATACAAATAGAGTGGTTGGAACTTAGTAAGTATTCTTAACATGCCCTATTATCATTTTTTTTTTCTAATCAAGGAGTTTCATTCTTAATAATGTTCTGCAGTGGTTATATGGCACCTGAATATGCCATTGATGGTCTATTTTCAGTAAAATCTGATGTATTTAGCTTTGGAATATTGTTGTTGGAGATATTAAGTGGAAAGAGAAATCGAGGATTTTTCCATCCAAGCGATGGTCTAAACCTTGTTGGACATGTGAGTTCTCAAAAGAGTTGAATCTCTATTTTACATATAATGAAACGGAAAATGATGAAATTTTACAATGTTTTAGGCATGGAAATTATGGAAAGAAGGAAAGCCTTTAGAACTGATTGATACTTGCTTAAATGACTCTTGCATCCTATTGGAGATTGTACGTTGCCTCCGCATCAGCTTCTTATGTTTGCAACAACATCCTGAAGATCGACCTAACGTGTCATCAGTAGTTATGATGTTGCATGGTGAGAGTTCATTACTTGAACCTGGAGAGCCTGCTTCCTTTGTAGGAAAAAGATCACCTTCATCAAGCAAGAACCAATCATCTTCAACCAATGAAATTACTATTACACTGATAGAAGGTCGATAGCCAAATGTCATATTAATTGCATTATTATATATCCTATTATTGATATTTCTCTGTTACATTTTGGAAGTTAAACATAGTTGTATTCCCCAAGTGTGTGACATTAGTCTTATTTGAATATTAAAGGCTTAAAATGGCTTATTCAATAACAAAAAGGTTTAACGGATGCTTACAATCTATTTAATTAGTTTCTTAACAAAGAAAAAAGTAGTTCTAATGAGACTTCAAGTTCTCATTCAAAAAATTCTCCCCCATAAAATGGTTGGCTAAAAGCTAATGGTGACCAAGCTTAGAGAAATGTTGTAAGGATTCAGAAAGCTACAGGTTAGCACATAAGCAAGCAAGATAATAATAAAAAAAATTTTAAAAAATTGTTTGTTTGATTATTTATTTATGTTTTTTCTAAGATATTAAATTATCAAATTAGTTAGGGTTCAAAGATATGTTAGGAAAATAATGACTAAATATGCCAAAATTAGGTTGTGTCAATAAAATTGTATTAGGGTTAAGTCCCAGTCGAAAGATCCTCGAAGAAAACAAAGTTTCAATATGCTCAAATTTGAGAAGTTGATGATCATTTTCCGATCTATATCTTTTACATAATAATAAATTTCTAACTGAAATTTGTTTCATTTGAAACTAGAGATTTCGGCCTTCAAAATGAACACAAACGTGACTTGATTTGATTTAAAACGAATGAGATATAGCTATCTAAAGATGGCATAGTATAAGGATTCCATTTTTTGACTAAATTTAGCCTAAACCTATTGGCCATGGAAAACCTCAATGGTGTGTTGTGTGTGTATGTGTATGTGTATGTGTATGGAGTTGCTACTTATTTATCCAAAAAAAAAAAAAACATGAATTAATATAAATCTTTATTGATATTGGATTGAATTACACCATTGGATCAAAAGAAAATAAATATTTACATGATTCTAGTCCTAGATACTTTTTTTTTTTAATGAAAAATTACAAAAATTTTCATCCTACTTGTATTCTATAAATCTACTTGCTTGCAAATTTTCAAGATAATTTGAGATCATTAACTATGTCAACAATCAAATTTTTAAATTTCAAGCTTTTGTATTTAACATTGTGCATAAAGGTGGTTTTCTAAATTGAATAGTAAATAGCATCCAATTGGTAACAAACTTGGTGTGTGTGTGTATGTGTGTGTGGGTAAAGAATATAGAAAAAATGTAATTCAATGGTGGGATTTTTGAAATATTAATCCAAAAAAACATTATAGGTAGTGTAACATTGCTTAGAGTTACATCAGGTGTACCTTGAACTAAACCCATATATATATATATATATATATTCAATAGTTGTGATTCTTATACTTGCATTCAAATCCTCCTTCAAATGCCTTGATGGTGAAACTAAATGTTGAATTGAATCCTTATTGATGTAGGACAGAATTTGCTGTTTAATTTTTTGTAATTATTTAATTTTGGTATTTTAATGTAAAATTCGTTATTTTAGGTTTGAGGCATTTATTTCCTTGTTTGTAGGTGCCTTTAATACTTTTTAGGTCAAATTTGGTTCCTATTATTGTTAAGAATCAATTAGGAGTTATTTTAGAATATATTTCTTGTCCGTCAAGTTTTATGGAACCCTTAAATAGGTCCCCAAGTCTGTATACGTTTTTCATAGTTGCTTATCAATAAAAATTCAGACTTTTGTCTATTGCTTTCTCTGATGGATTCCAAACCTATTAACTTATGAATTCAAGGAACCCCTCCTGGATTCGAGGTTTACTACCTAGAAACTAACAGTTTAGTTTCTCTTCCATCAAGAGAGCATTGTGTGTACTTTCTTCAGGCTTCCCAACATCAAGTGGTATTAGTGCCTTGTCTTACCCTGGTCTAATGGCTAACCGATGACACAGTGACCACCACAACAACGACATCAACAACACTGTCCTCACTAGGGTTGAGTTCCTTGAGTTTTTTAAAGAGACTCATGATGAGAATCAACGATTTCTTGAAAAAAATTAGCAAATTATTGGCGAAATCGAGCAAAAGATTGCTACTCTTCTTCTAGGAAATCATCTCACAACAACAATGTCCAATATATTCAAAGACGCACTCCTAACTACAAGAAAATTCCATTCTTTGACAGAGATATGTGTAAGTTGGATTTTATTCATTGGCTTCTTGATTTTGAAGAGTATTTTAATTTTTGGAAGATTCGTGATGAAGAAAGAGTACGGCTTGCATCCAATAAATAGGACGATGAAGCTGAGAAATGGTGGGAAGACATTCAAATTGATAAAAAGCGGTAAGGTAAGCATCTAATTGCTCTTGACAAAGAATGAAAAATGTATTAATTGATTAATGGTTTCCTAATGACTATTATGATATACTAGATTATACAAGTGTTGATTATAAATCTGTATATTCATATGAAAAGCAATATGTTCAAAACGTGAAAAGTCGACCACAAAACCAAAATTATCACAGGCAAATCCATGTGTCAAGTAAGGAAAGGTTTGAGGGTTGAGAAGAAACAATCAATTTCTAAAGAAAATTTTGAAGTGGTAAAAAAAGATCACGACTTGCAACAAGTTGTTGAATTGAAACTTGAAGATACTACTTCTCAAAAATTTGATGAAGAGGTCAAAGAAAAGAAGGTCGAGTTGATTGTGGAAGATCCAATTAACAGAAATCAAGAGATGCTAATTATTGAGAATATTGTGGAGGATCCAATTAAGGTTAAATATGAGGATGAGTCCATTACCCACAATCCCTAGGTTCTGGTTAATTTGTTGAAGATGACCACACAATATGTTGATTTTCTTGGACTAGAAAATTTTAATTTTATTATCAACCCTTTGTTGATTGATGTTGCAAATAAACTGAAGGTAGATGAGAAGAAATTTTATGCTACACTTTATGAAGAATTCAAGTTTTAGAACCGAATCAAGTTATTAAAGCATTCGAAGTATTTGTTTATTTGGAGGTGGAAGATTTCAGATTTCAACTATCAACTTGAGGACCAATTTTTTCAAGTGAAGGGGTCTGAGGTAGAATAGAATTTGCTGTTTAATTTTTGTAATTATTTAATTTTGGTATTTTTATGTAAAAATCTTTATTTTTTCCTAACACAAACTCTTGAAAAACTTTGCAAGAAGAGAGTTTATGGCAAGAAGACTTTGACAACCTGTATTTCTAAAACACTTTAAACAAAACTCATCACGGCATCTTAGTGTGAAATAGAAATAACAAATTGCATACAATATATAAGAATCATGTGCATAAAGAGAGAAAAGAAACAACACATGTAAAGATAGGTGAAATAAAGTAATAACAACCTCAATATATATATATATATATATATATCAACATAAGTACAAGGTTTGCTATGACTAAGTGGACACAAGACCGATGTACAAAAATAATGTATCTAAAATAGAAAGAAAAGAAAAGATACAAAAAGTCTTCACTACATCCCTCATAAACACTACCCCTATCACAAAAAATCTCCTATGCTAACCCTTCCCCTATATATATGACTACTCTCATATCAAAACTCCTCCCCCTTTTTCTCACAAGTGACAAAGGGTAGATATATCAAGTAGACATCTCATCATCACTGGGCGAGCTAGCATCATCATTGCTGGAGCCATCATCACTCTCATCCTCGGAAGTCGATGGAGATGGAGAAGAGGCAACAATGAAACCACCCATGACAGCTTGTTGTCGTATGATATGACCAACATGGATGTTCACCTGACATAACTCATCACTGAGTGTGTCAAGGCAAGCATCCATGCACACAAGCTATGCCAAGATGGCCTCAAAAGTCACTCCACCCGCAGAAGATGAAGGAGCAGAGGTGGATGGAGCGGTACAAGTTAGAGGAGTTGCGGTCTTTGTTCAGGGCCACCTCGGTCTAAGTTGTGCCTTGCTTCATCTGACGGTAGCAGCATCTATGGCACTCATAACCGTGAAGTGAGGAGACTTGGGAAAGGAGATAGAAAAATGGCGAAGGATCCGTGTGATAGTCAAAGGAAAAATGAGCTTATCATGAGTCATCATATCCATATAGACATCTACAAGGGATAGAATGAAGTGAGAAGGGAACTCGATAAAGATATCCTCTAAGAGGGATAACAAAAATCGAGCACGAGGCTCTGTAATGGAGTTATAGTGAGAAAACAGATGAAGAATGAATGTCATCACCATGTTAAGGAATCTCGAATCTTTTGCAAAGCCTGAGTAAGGGGTGTTTTGACAATCACCCCAAGATGAAGGTGTCTCACAAAAGAGAGACGAGAGTTTGTCTTTGGACACAGTCCTCAGACGATCGCAGCAAGGGTAGTTAGGATGCGCTACCTTAGAAACGTGTAGTACCTCGGATACAATATCCGGAGTAACTACTATATGTGTACCTCGAACGCGAGAGAAGAAATGAGATACAGAAGTATAAAATCCGTGCATATTGGAGTAAAACTCCTGTATGATCACGGAGAGACAAGTGACCAGGATGTCACACAGTGACCCCCAACCCCTACTATAGATGGCAGTGGGTAGGTCAGTATTAGAAAAATTCGATAAGTTGACTTGGCGTTCCGAATGAATGTCTCGTCAAGAAAAGTTCTCCAAAAAGTCCTTTCAAGATTTATCATCATGGAACCATACAAGAGAAGGTTTAGGGTCAGAAGAAGAAGTGGATGCTCCAGAACAAAGAGGGTTTTAGGACAGAGTGGATTTGCGTTTGGGTGCCATAGAGCAGACTAACACAAGAAAGAGAGACAGGGAGAGAAAGAGACAATCAGAAAAACACCAACAAGACAATATATAAGAATATAAAAATTTTAAAGGTACGTATGCATGAAAAATGCATGAACATGTGACATGCAAACTTAAATACATCATGGGCTCAGCCCAATCCAAACCTACCAGCACACAATCATTGCAACAAAGTAAACACACATCTAAATGCATGAAACATTGTTATAATGCAAATTTGATGCAATGCATGAACATTTGGAATCATTTACACAAAACCCATCCCAAAAATTTCACAAAAACTTCATCAATTTTGAAAAACCCCAAAAAGTTTTCAAAATAACCCAAAACTTAGATTTAAATGCATGAAGAATGAGTGATAGAGAGATCATACCAAGTGATCTGAGACAAGAAAGGGTCGAAAATCATGTGGGTTGAAGGTTTTGAGAGAGAAGAGAGTGTTTGGGAGGTGAAAAGACTGAAAACAATCAAGAAAGATTGAGGAGAAATGAAGAAAAATCGCGCAAAACCTTTATATAGAAAAGTCATAAATCTCGACTGATCGAGAGGTGTCGAGATTTAAAACGTGTGAAAAAGCTATCGAAGAGCTATCCAAGATCTGTTAAGAGGTGTCCACAGCTAGAGGATCTCGATGTATCGAGAATCTATCGAGCATCCAGAAAGTTTCTCGATGAATCAAGTAGCTATCAAGAATCTATCGAGCATTCAGAAAGTTTCTCGATGGATCAAGCAGCTATTGAGAATGCAATAAGAAGTAGCTGAAGGGGCTCGATAGATAGTCTAGTTGTCAAGAGGTGTCCAGCAACTGTCGAGATTGCTTAAAAACAGTTTTTCAAGAAAAGAAAAACACAGATATGAGTACAATCATACATGATATACAACCAAAGATCCAAACAACATTTTAAGCTCTCAAAATCATCTCTCAACAAGAAAAAATGTCAAGCACATAGATCCAAAACACACACATGCACACGTACACTAAACAATTCTAACCAATTTTATATTTCAAAAACAAGTTAAGACAGTTTAGTAAGCATACATTAACACATGTATTCCTTGTGATGGCCAAATCATATTGTACTTACACATGTATCGAAGGTAGCAAAGAATATTGCCTATTGTGTGTGAAAAACATTGCAAGATTGCATAAGTGCCTACATGTTATGACGATTTGAGATATAAGAAAATAACTTTAACTCACACACAATCATAACTGTTTGATGGGGACTATCACCTTCGAGGTACATCTTATAACTCTCACATCTCCTAGAATACACGCTTGCAATCATATATAAAGCATTTTGATTCTTTTTGCTTTTTATTTTTCTTTGCATATTTTTCTTTTAAGCAAACCATGCATAGGCATATAAGAGATAGAAAAGAAATACCCAATGATGTTAAGCATTTGACATTCCACTTTTGCTATGCCAAAGCATACAAATGTCATTTCATGATTGGCAGGCAACAGTGGTGAGATAGTTATTTATACCTTTCTCTTAGGATTTTCTAATCCTTCCCGTCAAAAAGAGTAATATGAGTGCTAAGCACAAGAGATTACTTAACCTTACTCATCACAAACACGAGCCACAAAGCTCACCTGCTTAGTTGTGCATAGCGATGCTCATCTAAGCCACAAATGATACAAAGTTTAGAAAAACTTTGTTTCAATGGCCATCCAAGGTACCCAAGTACCAATGCACACAAATATACACTGTTTTTGTATTTTTCTGATTTTTCAATTTTTATTTTTATTTTTATATGAGAAACAAAATAAAGAAAAACTAAAAAACAAACAAACAAAACATGTTAAACAAAGCAATGCATAAAACTTGACTGACTCAAAACACGAAAGCAAAACACACAAGTAATGCAAAAACAAAAACAAGAAGGGGAGAGAGATAAAAAGCGGCAGAATCACTTAGAGCCTTTTTCCTTTCATACCTTGGAAGAACCTTTCCGTTTAGCGAACCCTTGATCCGGCGATAAAGGGGAAGAATGGAAAACATTCAAGTTCGAAAGGAACATGAGAGTTTTGAGAAGATCTCCAAGAGGAGCAAAAGAGGATGAAAACTTATTCTGGTTTCCTGACGAGATCATGCTATTGCTCTATTGAGTGGCTAACCACTTATAGCAATTAGGTCGAGTATGTCCAGTTGCTTCACAATGATGACAAAAATGCTGCTTTTTCTGTTTAGGCTTTTGAGTATTTCCCTTCTTAGTCCTAGGGTTCTTAATCTCTCTCTTATCAAGTTTAGGGGGTGCTCCTGAGATAGATTTACCATTGTCTATGTTCTCACTAGCTAATTCAGTTTTAACATCATTGTCCTCGATTTCAAGATTATTAGCAGGAGGAATAAAAAATAGTAGTACTAGAAGTAGCAATACTAGGAGAAGAGAAATCATACCCTAAATCGGTTCGATTGGAAGTAGATTTCTAAAGACTAAGCATCTTATCGAGCCTTGCACTTGAAGTCCTTTCCAACTGAGCTCTGACTTGGAACAAATCTGCCTTAAACTTCTTGGTCTTCTCAACCAAGAAATTATTCTCAAATCTCAATGCTCCAATGGTCTAATTGGCTTCATCAAACTTTGTGGAAATTTCTTCTCGTTCAAGCTCCACTTCAGTAAGCTTCTTGGTGGCCAGCCTATACAATTTCTCATGCTTTTTCAAGACCTTGTATAACTTTGCATAGGTTGTGTGGATATCATCCTGCTCATCCATCTTTTCAAACTTAAACTCTACCAATTCCACTTCTTCATCCACATCTTCAACAATCCCTTCAGTAGGATTTACAATGCCAGTGAAGGCATTTAAGATTCCATCATCCTCATTGTCGGAATTATCTTTAGGCTCAGTGTCACTCAAGGTAGCAACAAGTGCCTTTCTTTTCCCAATGGTCTTGAGATATGTAGGACACTCTTGTTTCATATGTTTGAAACCTTGACATCCAATGCATTTTGGTCCTAAGGGATAGTGTACTAATCGTCATCCCTAGCATCCTTCTTTCCTTTGTCCTGGTTCATGAACTGAGACAAGTTAGACTGCTTGCAGTCTTTATCAAATCCTTTAGCATTGGCATTCTTCATAAACTTTTTGAATTGCTGGGTGATATAGGATTTCATCTTAGAATTTTCATCGCCTGAAGACTCATCAGTGTCACTACTCTTGGCTTTCAATGCCATGCTCTTACTCTTGCTTAATTTCCCTATCTTTGTCAACCCCAACTCATAGGTTTGCAAATTACCAACCAGCTCTGTCAAAGGAATTTTGTCAATATCCTTCGATTCTTCAATTGCGGTGATCTTGGCATGAAATCTCTCGGGTAGAGATCTAAGCACCTTTCTAACAATCTTGGGTTCGGGAATGGTTTCTTCAAATTTAAAAGTTGAGTTCACTATGTCCTTGAGTTTGGGATAGAACTCATCGAATGACTCATCCTCCTCCATCTTGATCTCTTCAAAGCTCGTAGTAAGCCTCTAAAACTTTGAATCCTTAACAGCCTTGGTTCCTTCATAGGTTGTCTGGAGAATGGCTCATGCTTCCTTAGCAGTTTCAATAGAGGAAATCTTCTTAAATTCCTCATTCGTGACTGCACTGAATAACGCATTGGATGCCCTGCTGTTGAAGTTTGCCGCCTCGATCTTAGCATCATCCTAGTCAGCCGGTGCTTCCGTAGGCTTGGTCTAGCCTATCTCCACAACTTGCCACACTTTTTCATCTAATAACTACAAGAAAGCTCTCATGCATACTTTCCAGTATGCATAGTTAGTGCCATCAAATAAAGGAGGTATAATAAGATGCTGTCCTCTCTCCATGACAAACAATGGTCAATGGATCACACAGTAAAGATTAAAACCTAATTAGAGTGTATCTAATCTGATACCACTTGATAAGCCATGAATGTATTGATCCCTTGTGATGAATTAACAAATTAATTAGCCAAGTTAATTAATTAATTCAATTAGCATGCAAAATGTGTGGTAGCACAAACAAATCACCAATTAGCTAAATGTAACGAAAATCATATTAACACGGTGATTTGTTCATGATTGGGGAAAACTTATATGACAAAAACCCCACCGGATGATTTTAAGGTCACCACTCCCAAGAATTCACTATTATCACAACAAGCGGTTACAAGTAAATGAATCACAATACCTTATATCAACCTACAGTTGAACCCTTACCCCAATATCCAATTGGACTTATTCTGTAGTGACAATCTCTCATTTCCAATGCACGACTCCCAGTACGTGACTAACCAATTCAATGCGCAGATCCCAATACGCGGCTTACTCACCAACTTAAGAAAGATGCTGACTACAAAGTTCTTCAGTTCATCACACGATGAAGATCATGAAACTCCTTGGTCACAAAACCCTTTGGTGTACAAACACAGCAGCTTCTTCAAGAGAAAGATGAACTAAGGCAAATTCTATCTCTGGTCACAATTTGCATGAACACAACTTTGCTTCACACTCGCGCAACCTTTGACATCCCTTAAAATAATCTTTATACATGTTTAGGGTCGTGAGAAAAGAAAGCCCAAACATTTACACACAGATTGGATGAAAATCAGAGCTGAAAATCTGTTTTTCATGAACCTCGATAGATAGCTTATTTGTTGAGATAGCTGTCGAGCATCGAGCTTCAGCAGTTTTTAAATCTCGATAGATACTAGTTGTCGAGCAAGCTATCGAGATTTAAAATCCATCACTTCTTCACTTGTTTCTTGGATAGACTTGCATGGATTTAACACTTATTCTTGAAACCTTGTTCCTTGTAGCATTAAACATATCCTACATCTACTCAATTACAAGTAAAGTGTGTTTTGTCAAAAGATTAGCCAATTCTAATTTGACATATATTCCTAACATTAAATCACATATGTCCTAACAAACTAGAGTACAATTTAAATAATTCCTTGGGTGATAATCTTGAGTTTGTGGTTTGATAATGATTTTTGGAATATAATCATATTTTTAGGAATTTTTATGTCTAATTATCACTAGTCGTATGATGTAATATATCATAATAATCGCAAGAAAACCGGAAATCAACCAACATCTTTTACATTTAATGCCAAGAAAGAATTTAATGGTTAGCTTGACGCTTTATATTAATATGTATGTCATCCCATCATTCAGTCACATCATTATCCAATTTATTAGACACAAGTCTGAATTTTTCTTCATCTCATATTTCTCAATAATTAAAATGTTCTTGCAAATCAAGAATCCAATTAATAATATCCAACTTACGCATCTTTCCATTGAATTTTGTTGTATTTAGATTCAGCAAAAAAAAAAAGAATTTTGACTGGTGTTACTGTGGCAAGATTTCCTAGCAAGAAGGGTAGTGACTACATGATGTAGTTCGCGTAGTCCTTAAAAGGTTTATTGTTTTTTTGATAAACTAAAAGGTTTATTGTTGAATCTAAAGGAATATGTTCCTAACTCCTAAGAACATGTCCTTTAACCTTTCCCATTACTAGAACTACTTCCGTCATGTTTATTAGTCATCAGTCCAAGGTAAGAATAGGGATCTGATACCAACTAATGCATGTGGAAAGTCACAAAAAAGCAAAACACGTTTACTTTTAAAATAACCTTGAATCCACAAGAGTTCCTTAAATCTATAGGGAGAGTTTCTGGAATCCACAAAAAAGTTAAGAGACAAAAGTCAGAAATTTTAATTAAATAGAATTTCAATGTCAATTTCATTTACCGGTTGTTGCCTATTTAAAGGCTTCATAAAATTTGACTCACAATAAAACATATTCTAAAATAGATCCTAATTGATACCCTACCATAATAAGACCCCAACTTGACTTAAAAGTATTAAATGCAGATTTTGTCCGACATCAAAACCAATGGGGAATTTGACAGGAAATTAATCCTAATTAATCAATTAAGAAACAATCAAAATTAACCACACATAATCGCATGGTTTATTCCTTAACATGTTAGAATGCATATTAACCGCTGATCTTCATGTGATTTGATCTTTTGATTGGATGGTCTATTCGGCATGTTCTTTATATCACTTAATTATATTTAAAAATAAATTTCATGTTCATCAGATGGTTTAAACAACATTGCTATTCATTCTCAAAAAAAAAAAAAAAAAAAAAAAAAAAAAAAAAAAAAAAAAAAAAAACAACATTGCTATTTCTTATTATTTTTAAATTTTGATTTTACCCCTTTGTGAACAATTGCAAAATTATGCTACATCTGAGAATCTAGAATGAGCAGGAATGACAGTCGCAAAATTGCTAGAATCTACAATCTGATTTTTGTGTTAACCATGCCCTAGGCAAGAGTCAACCACGTCCACTAAACCCTAATATTGTGTTTGGATGGCAGAATTTGGGTGATTAAAATCTAAATACCTTATTTAAATAATTGACAAAGGATCAAGAATTTGTATTTGACAAATCTACCAAGGATTTTAAACTTTAAAATCCTATGATTTGAAATAACTTATAAACCCGTAGAATTTTAAAGATCCATATGACATACTTAAATATTTATAGATTTGGAATTAAGGCATTTCAAATCCATCACTTTCAAATACAAATCTAAATTCAAGTATCTAAACGTAATCTAAGGGTTAAGTTATTATAGTCATTGAAAATCCATTGCAATTTTTTAAGTTGTAATTTTGTGGGAGTGGTCAGATTTAGATTAGCGCATCATACCATTAGGACTATAATCACTTACTTTTTTCTAGAATTATTAAATTTTGATTAATTAAATGTTCAATACTTCAATTAGTAGCTCCGGAAAAACATTTGTAACAACAATTCTGCGAAAATACAACTTTTTTCAAACTTTTTTTGCAATTATTGAAATAACATATTATAATTTGGTGCTAATAAAGTAATGTTAGTAGTAAAGCCATGTGAAAGTAAGTTTATTTTAATCACAATTTACTACATCAATAGTGATGAATATGATTGTGAAATTTTTCTGTATTCCCAATATTATTCTTTTGACATTTTTGCAATAATTTGATATGGGTAATATTACCGACACCACCTTCCCCCATAAAACGATACAAACAATGGTTTATAAAAAATAGTAAATTCTTTTATAGATATTATATAAGTTTAATTTATGACATCCACTTAATGATGATTACTTTTTATCATTTAGTATAAGATATCAATTAGTTTTTAGCGTAAATGAGAATCAAATTTCAAATCTCTTATAGGATAATAAAATATTTTACCAATTGAGTTAATTAGAACTTACAAAAATAATAAGATTAATTAGAAATACAATTTTTTCACAACTCCTTGTGATTAGTGTAATATAAGTTTTATTTAAATCTAGCATTGATACCACTTATATTACATACTCTTTTTTTTTCCTGATATATTACATACTAGGCGAAAACCACATTTTCGTTCTTATATTTTCACGCGATTCCCACTTTAATCCTTAACTTTTATTTCCACCGTTTTAGTCCCTAAAATCAAAAAAGCGATCTCATTTTTATCCCTACCATCATCTCACGAATGGAAATAGTCTACGTGGCAAACAGAGTGCATCGTTGGCACACAAATGCTGACATTAGCATTAAAATAATAATATAATATTTTTTTTGCATTAAAATAATAAATAAAAATGCCACCTCAAAAAATTAAAAATCAAATAATGAAATAATTTTTTTTTTAAACCTTAATAAATGAAAAGAATTAAATTATTTATTTTTTTGAAGAACATGAAGAAAATCATCCAACCTTGCCCCGAAAATAAGAACAGAAAATTAAACTATAGATCCACATCAAATTAAACATGAACAAGAAGTTAAACATGAAAACAAAATTTAAAACCCAGAAAATTCGAACCTCAGAGCTAAAACCCAAAATTAGAATTCACGCCAACATTCTTGACAAACCCAGATAAAATTGATAAATTAAACATGAACACATTAAATATTTGAACAAGAACACAAACCTAGCAAATTTAAAACCCAAAAAATTAAATTCAAACCTAGATTCAAAAATTTAAATTCAAAGCCATATTTCAAACCCCTATACCACCAAAACATCAAACACAAAAATCAAATCCAAATTTTCGGCCCCTAAACACTAAATTCAAACCCAGATTTTCGGCCCCCAAACTCAAAACTCAAAACCCAAATTTTCTAAGCACAAACCTCAAATCCAAGCGGCGCGTCATATAACCTCAAGCATATCTAGTCCTCTACTCCACTCTACACCAACACAAGCCCTTCTCTCAAACCTCACAAACTCCTCCCACTCCGTCGCAACAAGTCGTTGACACAATCCCCTACTTGAACCAAAACCACTTTGTTCTCTAAACAAGAGCTCCACGGCGTGGCTCACAAGGATGTAGACGTGTCCGACGGTGGAACATGTCGCGACGACGCAACCTCTGCCCAAGATAGCTCACCTTCGAAGCCACGCACGTGCCTCCACGTAGTATAAATCCATCAAGCTCACTTACACGTGAGCCTCCGCGTTTGCCGCAGCTCGTGGAGGTTCAGTCCCGACCGCGGTGCCACTGATTTTGAGTCCGCCTATCACATAGAAAATGCCGTCAACCGAAGTGCCAATGCAACCGTATCTCCTCCTCGGTGTTTTGTGGTGTGGATTGTTGCTAGGTTGTGGGGGTAGTCTAGTGATGGTGGCATGGTGGTGGGTCTGCCTCTCTCTCCTCTCTCCAGCTCTCTCAACTCTCATCGTGTCTCACTCTCTCTTTTGCTTTGATTTCTGAATCTCAGCTTTATTGGGGTTTGATATTTTGTTGCTTTTGTTACGGGTTCATGTGTTTGTTCTATATGCTTAGATCCCTATTAATAGTTCGAGAAAGATTGTTTTGTGCTTGGAATATTGATCTTGTTCTTATTTATTCCTTATTCATGTTTATTCTGATGTGGATCTTATGTTTAATTTTTTGATCTTATTTTTTGAGTTATTCGTGATTTTTGGTTTTCAATTTTGAGATTTTAAGTCTGGGTTGGTGTTCTTGGTATTCTTGTTCAGGATACTATTAGATCTTAATTCATGTGAATTTTTATTTTTATTTCTTTTTTTAATTTGGATGCTGACGTGGCATTTTTTAATGTCAAATAACATTTTTTTATTATTATTTTAATGGCCATGTCAGCTTTTAGTGTGTCAACTATGCACTTTGTTTGCCACGTGTGCATTTTCCATCTCTAATGTAATGGTAGTGATAAAAACGAGACACATTTTTCAAGATAGAGACTAAAAACAGTGAAAATAAAAGTTAAAAACCAAAGTGGAATAGTATGAAAGTGCAATTTTCGCCTACGTAGAGCATGGTGTTTATATATTTAAATAAATAATGAAAAATGTGGTGTCATGTCAATAAATATATATATATATATATATATATATATATCCCTGTTCTTTTCTTTGCTTGAAATAAGAAAATTTCAACTCGTTAGTCACTTTTATATTAGGTTCCTTTATTTTGTAACACAAGAAGACTTGTCTTCTTTTCCGGAAGACATGCGTCCAAGTCACTGCCGTGTCGTACAGGGTTTATGCCTTTCTAATGGTCCTAGAGGCCTATCTTGAACTTGTGTATAGGAACCAAAGAGGTCAAGAACTAGGAATCAATGGGCCTTCTTTCTTCTATTCTTGTCGTTGCAAATTTACTCTGTTTCTTGTTTAAAATCTGCTATGGTGTAGACAGCATATCTCCATCCCAACCTTTAAGCGACGGTAACATCATAGTGTCCACAGAAGGAAAATTTGTACTGGGTTTCTTCAGTCCTGGAAGTTCCAAGAATCGTTACCTGGGAATTTGGTACCAGAGCATCCCAGTTCAAACTGTTGTTTGGGTTGCAAACAGAGTTAGCCCAATCAACGATTCATCTGGGATTTTGATGATAAACAGCACTGGAAATCTTAACCTCATTCACAATGATTCGGTTGTTTGGTCAGCAAGCACTTTGAAAGAAGCTCAGAGTCCATTGTTACAGCTCTTGGATACCGGGAATCTTGTGGTAACAGATGGCAATTCAGGAGACTATTTGTGGCAAAGCTTTGACTACCCATCTGATACAATTTTAGCAGGAATGAAACATGGTTGGGATTTAAAGAGACGTCTCAACAGGCGCTTAATTGCATGGAAGAACTGGGATGACCCATCTCCTGGAAACTTTATTTTTGAGATGACACTTCATAACTACCCGGAAGCTTATTTGTGGCAAGGCTCAACTATATACTTCCGTACTGGTCCTTGGAATGGCTATGGCTTCAGTGGTTCACCTGGACTAAAGTCAAATCCAGTGTTTGCCTTCGAATTTGTGTACAATCAAGATGAGATCTACTTCATGTATACCCTCAAACAGGCACTCCTTTCAAGAGCACTTCCCAACCAAACTAACTCTATGTTTCAACGCTTCACATGGACAGAACAAAGTTGGAAGCTTTATGCATCTCTGCCTATAGACCGCTGTGATACCTATGCCCTTTGTGGGGTTTATGCAAGGTGTCTTGTTACTGACTCTCCGGTCTGTCAATGTTTGAAGGGATTCAAACCGAAGTCGGAAAAAGGATGGGATTCAATGGATTGGTCCCAAGGATGTGTACGCAGTAAACCATTGAGCTGTGAGGATAAAAGTACACATGGGTTTCTTACATTTCCTGGATTGAAACTCCCAGATACCACGCACTCATGGGTAAACACAAGTATGAATCTGAAGGAATGCAGGGCAGAATGCTTGAATAACTGTTCTTGTATGGCTTATACAAACTCAGATATCAAAGAAGGTACTGGCTGCGCTATCTGGTTTGGTGATTTAGTAGATATTAAACAGTTTCCAGCTGGTGGACAGGATCTATACATTCGAATGCACCCTTCAGAACTAGGTATGAGTTTTATCTTGTGAAAGAAGATCTTCAATAAGTGATTTTAATTGTCTTTCAAAATGTTTTTTTTTTTTTTGGAAGAATTTAAAATATTTTTTAGTTCTGTATATACTTTTGAATGAATTTGCTTTGTCACTTCTAAATCTAATATCAAGGTATGGAAGATGGTCATAAGAAGAAGATAACAGTGCTAGTTGTGTGTTCCGTTGTGATAGCTTCTGGAATGCTCTTAGCTAGCTATTTGATTTTGAGAATCAGGAAAAACTTAAAAGGTAAAGTTTCTTATAAAGATAGTGTAACATCTACTAATTAATCTAAATATATATCATAATGTTCTTCTCTTCACATGTTTTATCCTTGAGTTAAGGTCATTGTGATATATATATATATATATATATTTTTTTTTTCATTCTCCTTTATCAGAGAAAATGGAGAGAAGTAGAACAACTGGTCATAGCAGTAGGGGTAAAGAAGAAGATATGGAGCTTCCAATGTTCGACCTGTCCACAATTTCTAGAGCCACTGATGACTTCTCACTTAACAACAAACTTGGGGAAGGTGGTTTTGGACCAGTATACAAGGTAAATTTGCAATTTGTTGGAAAGGTAAATAGCAAAGAAATACTACTCATTTTATTCAGACTTTTTAGATTGATTTGCAAATGTGAACTTTCAGGGTGTACTAGATGGACAAGAAATTGCTGTAAAGAGGCTTTCTAGGAGTTCAGGACAAGGACAGAACGAATTCAAAAATGAAGTTATACTGATTGCAAAACTTCAGCATCGAAATCTTGTTAAGCTTCTTGGTTGTTGCATTGAAGGAGAAGAGAAGATGCTGGTGTATGAATACATGCCAAATAAGAGCCTGGACTTTTTCATTTTTGGTATGAAACCCTTTGAACCTATTGTATTTAGTAGGGAATGGCATGTGTAATTCTGTTTTCAATTTTCCATTGAATATGTAAAATTTCAGTTGACTGGTTAAGAATTTTAGAATTTTATATTAACTTGAACAAGAAACTTGCTAGATGAAACAAAAGGTAAAGCTGTGGATTGGTCCAAGCGCTTCCAAATCATATGTGGGATTGCTAGGGGGCTTCTCTATCTCCACCAAGATTCTAGATTGAGGATTGTACATAGAGATCTCAAGGCAAGTAACATTTTACTTGACAGTGAGATGAATCCCAAAATATCAGATTTTGGCATGGCTAGAATATTTGGGGGGGATCAGACAGAAGGAAACACAAACAGAGTGGTTGGGACTTAGTAAGTACTATTCATATGCTATATATCTGAATAAATCTATAATTTCATTAATGTAGTTATTTATCCTAATTTATGGTGCAATGTAGTGGTTATATGGCACCAGAGTATGCATTTGATGGACTCTACTCAACAAAATCTGACGTTTTTAGCTTTGGAATCTTGTTGATGGAGATAGTAAGTGGAAAGAAATCTAGAGGGCTGTATCACCAAGACCAAAAAGGGAACCTTATAGGACATGTAAGTATTTAAGAGTTATTACTTATTTTCAGAATATGTTAAGCACTTAAACCAATTAATGATAAGTAACTTTCAATATTTTTAGGCATGGAGACTATGGAAAGAAGGCAGGCCTTTGGAGCTGATGGACGCTTGCTTGACCGACTCAAACAACCTCTCAGAAGTGTTGCGCTGTATCCATGTTAGTCTCCTATGTGTGCAGCAACGTGCTGACGATAGGCCGAGCTTGTCAACTGTTCTTTTAATGTTGGGTAGTGAAAGTGTATTGCCGCAGCCCAAAGAACCTGGTTTCTTCATAGATAAGGGGCCACATGATGCAAATTCTTCATCAAGTAAGAATGAATCATCCTCAACCAACGAAGTAACCATTACATTACTAGACCCTCGATAATGATTGTTTACATAGGTGTGTGATCATGTATCACCTATCCAGAGTATTGTTTCTTGCTATCATTTTGTAACCTATAGTCCAATATTGATGTCACTTTTTTTTCCCCTGAATGTGTTTAACTTACTGATGTTTAATTATTTGTGCCATGTCGTAAAATGCCTTATTTCACAACAAATGGACCAATGCTTTTCATGATTTTCCGGATGGAGCTTGTTTAGACCTGATACAATGTTTGTCCAAAATGAATTGAAGTTTGGCGCAGAGGCATAAACAGAACCACATTGTCCCCTGTATTGTATTTCCAGTGTACATGGTTTGGCCCAGATGAGTGCCTTTCGTCACTAACCCAAAATATACCATTCTCTTATTTTCCTCAAGTTAAATGTATAACAAGTGATTTTCATAAAAGTCTACGGAGTACCCTGGACTGAAATTCGGAGTGGTCAATCAAATTGGTCTCACACAAGTTAAAGAGTGAAGTACATTCCACAATCTTGTTTGCTAGAAAATGCCTAAAATTGTTCCCCTTTTAAAAAAAATTTCGATAGCTTATATGAATAGTATTTATCACACGATAGAGTTTTTTTTTTTTTAATTTATATTAAATTTGTTAAAAAAAATTAAAAGCTAATTTATTTTTAAGAACTTAAGAATTAAATGATTTTTATATAAAACTGAGACAAAAAAGGGAAAAAAAATTAAACTTTTTTAGGTAAATCCCAAAACACCCTCAACTTATCTATCAGCAGTGGTCATGGAAAATTAACACGAAGCTTGGTAACATATAATAAATATGTTACTTGTTGCAGTTATAAGACCACTTGTAGCCAAATCAACCAAAAAAAAAACGACCACTTGCAGCAGCTGGAAGCTTCTAGCAATGATAATCAGTACTCAGATTTCAATGTTGTTAAAAGACTTCTTTCTACAATGTGAATTAAGTAATTAACTCAAGATGTAGTTCCAATTAGTGGGATTAGTTGGAACACTTTATAAAAAGTTGAAGCCGACTAGCATTTGTTTCAGAAAATTTACACTTTGCTTGAGGACTTGTTTGGGGCTGCCATAATTTGAAGGGAGCAGAAAGTCAAGGAGCAGTTGGGAGTTGGAAATCTTTTTATGAAAAGTTGAAGCAGACTTTATAGGTTCATAGTACTGGCTCTCTTCCAAGAAATTAAAGCCTTTATTATTGACCTACTAAATGTTGGAAGCATTCAAAGAAGCCCAACCAGCCCTGTGTGGCCATATATGCCAATAGTGGAATCAACTTGTATCTGAAAATTTTCTTTTATGGGGTTAGTTGGGTAATGAACACTTTTTGTGGGTTTTTTTTTTTTTTTAAAAGGTAATGTTAGTGGATACTTTTAAAGAAATGTTTAACAAACTATTTTACAAAAATTCTGACATTATTTTTATGAAAAATAGAAAAAATTGTCAAAATATTAATTTTTTTCTTTTCTTATTAAAATTTTTCTAAAATAATTCACTAATAAATACTTTAAAGACATCTATTAATATTTTCCTTTTATATGTATAGTGAAAAAGATGTAGGCAACTCTCTTTTATTTTTTTTTTTTTTAAGATATAATTCTATATAAAATCCAAGAGACATGTAAGATTGAGGTTGGAGTGTAGACAATCAAAACCATGGCTTAATGGTCAAGGTGGTCTATTTTCCACAAGGTTGTGGACCAGAAAGAATAAAATTTTCACGTCAAGTTTTTTCGATTTTGATATTTTAGGTTTCTACGTGTTCAATGTATAAATTAAGACTAACATTAACAATTTTTGGAGGTACATAATATAAAATCTTGAGTGGTAGATCCACTTAAGTAGTTGGATATCTTTATCAAAAAGCAGAGCAGAACTTTCTAACAAAAAAAAAAAAGCAGAAAATGGCTCTTGGGATTTGGACGGACAAGATCTAAATTCTAAATAGTAGCTTGATTTAGCTGCAAAAAGCATGGAGTGCCTCCAATAGGCTACATCTCAACGTTTTTAGCCTTTTGTACTGAGGTATTTTACTTCTCAACTACCGAAATCTCTAACGCCTAACGGGCTCTAGTAATGGAATTTGGCAAGTACTGAAATATGCTCTTTGAAAGCAATAGCAGCTTTTTAGTCCTGCATTAAATTTGGGGCTGTTGTAGTTGTGTGAAACCACCCAGGCAAATTGAATGCAGGAAATGCCTTATAAATTGCAGCCAACCCTGCATTGATAGCAGAGGCTAGAGTTGAAGAAGCCATATTCTTGCTTTTTAGTAAAAGTACGTAGATAGTCCAAGAGTACTCTCACAAAATGGGTGGGCTCCGCACATGAAATCCATTATGGAGCTGACTTTTTTTTGTGAGAACCTGTGCTCCAATACTATCTAAGTATTTCACCTTGCTATGGGGCACTCTTAGGCCTTAGTTAAGTAAGTCATTACGGAATCATATAACAATACATCGACGCTAAATAATTTATGGACTAACCAATGTCTTAGTGCATTTATTAATGGACCATTTTTGAAAAATTTTAATACAATTTTTATGAAAAAAAAAAAAAAAAAAACTGTCAAAACAATCAATTATTTATTTTCTTTTCCACAAAAAAGTTTCTAAAAATACTTTTTAAACTAATGTTCTTAGAGCATCTATTAATTTTTTTCATTATCTATGAAAAATTTAATCAATTTGTAAAAAAAAAAAAAAAAAATTATAATTCAATGGTTGCATTGGAAGATGGAGGATTGAAACTTTATGGGTCCATTTGGATACAACTTATTTTTGTTGAAACTGAAAACTGAAAACTAAAAACACTATAACAAAATAATTTTTAAATGTGGGAATAGTGCTATGGGACTCGTGAATAGTACATGAACAATGTGTGAACAGCGCGTGAACAGTGATAAACAGTAAATTTTGTCCTCTCTTTGCGTTTCAGCTAAGTTTTTTTGCGCGTTTACTTCCCACCACTGTAGCCATAGGTCCCATGCCTACCAAAACGCAAACGTGAAATGCTGAAGGAAACACGGATCCAAAATACACATATATAAATGTTAATTGAGTTACAAAACTCTTTGGCAATTTGTTAAAATTTGACACCAATATGATCGGAATGTTTAGCCATCTCTAAATAACATAATCAATTAGTGTCCCAAATTTCTTCTCAAAAAAAAAAAAGAAAAAAATAGTATCCCAATACGTCATGCAACTCTAAAAATACAACTTAATCATCCACATAATAAGGTTAAAATTCAGTTTACACTTCTTGGGTCATATGGAACTGCGTTTTGTGTTTAATATAGTTTGTGACCTTACCCAACTTAGAAGCGATTACTTTTAAATGGGATTTTGTGAAGCATAGTCCATGGAGCAGCAAAAAAAAAAAATATTTGGCCCGTTTTTGGGCCGTTTTGGACTTGTTATTTGGAGTATATATTTGTCACTTCATAATTAGGATTTGTTGTGACATTGTAATGCATTGTCATCTTTTATTATTCTCTTTAACATTGTGAAAATTGCTACAACTCCGTGTTTACACTTCTTGGGTCATATGGAACTGCGTTTTGTGTTTAATATAGTTTGTGACCTTACCCAACTTAGAAGCGATTACTTTTAAATGGGATTTTGTGAAGCATAGTCCATGGAGCAGCAAAAAAAAAAAATATTTGGCCCGTTTTTGGGCCGTTTTGGACTTGTTATTTGGAGTATATATTTGTCACTTCATAATTAGGATTTGTTGTGACATTGTAATGCATTGTCATCTTTTATTATTCTCTTTAACATCGTGAAAATTGCTACAACTCCGTGGATGTAGGCATATTGTCAAAAAGTTCTATTTATATATATAGTGATAGTTGACCTAGGAAGCTTTGACTATGCCTGAATTAAGGATGATTTGATATTCCTCTATTCAAAAATAATTTTACGCCAAAAAAAAAAAAAAATTCAACACATAATGGGGAGAAAGTATATGATGTTTCAGGAACTCCACGTCAGCAACTAGTTGGTGTTTCTAAGTTTAATAAGAAATTGACATCTGTCTAAAAATAACATATCAGCACACCTTACCTTATATACCTGAAAAGACAAATATGCCCCTGAAAAATTTCAAACCCCCGCCTAAACACCATCTTTCCCTAGCAAAATCAAAACTGTCTCCTTCTCTGCTCTCTCTCTCACCGAACCACCATCTACTCTCTTTCTTTCTCTCAAGTCCAAATCTCCACAGCCACTGCTTAGCATCACCGCCGGAAAAATTTTCAAACACTCGCCCTCTCTTGCTTTTCTCCTTTTTGCAAAATCAAAATTTTCATCTCTTTCTCCCTTCGTTTCTCTCTACACCACCACAGCACACCAGCACCTCCATGGCTCCATCTTTTCTCTCTCAACTCCAAACCTTGACAGCCGCTGCCTAGCATCGCCGCCGGAGATAGAGATACACTGCCGATCCTCACCAGTTCCGACGAGACCGACCTTTGTCTCGTCGGAAAACGCCTTTCTCGGTGTTTCCAACCACTAACACCGGAAGTTTTCTCACCACTTCTAACACCAGACGTTGTATGAAGGTTTTATTCTTCTCTTTTTGAATTTATTTTCTGAAATTTTATGTTTACATGTGTCTTGTTTTGTTTTGTTT
Organism: Quercus lobata; assembly: GCF_001633185.2. NCBI lineage: Eukaryota > Viridiplantae > Streptophyta > Magnoliopsida > Fagales > Fagaceae > Quercus > Quercus lobata. The sequence goes on along the minus strand of NC_044911.1, from coordinate 14,790,480 downwards.
TTTATTTATGTTTTATAAATTGACATATACATTCATATCTAGAAAGGAAACTTCTACTGTTTGATATAATGCTTCAGTGAGAATATTGATTAGATGATGCATTTATATATTATAGCACAATTACTAGTACTATTTGGAGTTGAAGCACTTGCGGAAAAAAAAAAAAAAAAAAAAAAAAAAACCCAAAGAATGGTGATTAGATGACGCATAGGAATCGGAATAGCCGAAGTCTGGGAGACTAGCAATTCCGGATTAGCTAAGTTTAAGTAGTTTCTGGATTAATAAAAACCATTTGTGATCAGTGTCTATCCATACCAATTTTATATGTACATTTCACTATCTATCTATCCACACATACACTCACATTTCACTAACATTACAAATCTGTCCTGCAAGAATTCATAATTCTTATATTAGAAATTGTTATCAACAAGATTTTGGTGTGCATCCTGCATGCATACTGTTAGACCAATTAATTCAGTCACTACTTTCCAGGAAAGATACCTAATCTGACTTGAGTAATGAGCTCACCCAACTGGTGCAGTGACTTGCATTATTTGCTTTTTCATAGTTGGAATTTTCACAATTTGTTTCATTCTTTGTAATAATATTTTTTCATGGTGCAGGGATGGATGTGATGCTTTTGTTCCGTTGTTTTTGCTGAAGGAATTGATTTTGATAAATAGCTTCTTCCTAAGAGTCTCCTCTAAGGTATTCAATCTATCTTTTTGCCATTTTCTTAGTTTAAGTCTTTGGTTGAGTTATTATGAAAAATTATGATGTTTTGATAATTGGTGTAAAGCTCACTTGAGTGTGTGTTTGTTTGTGGCTGAGGAACAGCGGGTGGCTGGCAGCAATTTTTTTTTTATGACTTTATGGTGGTTAATGTTATGTTGTTCATTCAATATATTTTTTTTCATAATTAGGTTCGACTAGTCATGGACTTTTCAAAAAATGCTTTTGTTGCAATTGGGGACAATGATAAAAGGGAAAATTTTGAAAATGTAACTTTGGGTGAATGTGATGAATTTAAAATTGGAATGCAAGTGAGGTATGAAGAAGAAACATATAACTCTTTTAAATTGTATGCTTTAAAAAGGGGATTTAGCATTCGAAAAGCGGTTAAATGAGAGTATAATGGTGTTATTAGGCAATGAGAATTTGTGTGTTCAAACAAGGTTATAAAGTATCATAATTTAGATGTAAGAATGGGTTGTGCTAGGATCTGGTTTGATGTAAAAAAATGATATTTGGAGTGTTTCACACTTTAATGACACACAATCATGAATTTGCAACTCCGGAAGAAAGATGTAACTTGAGATCGGGAAGGAAGGTGCTACCTGCTAATGGGAATATAATTAGCATAATGGTTAGCTCAAGTATAAAAGCAACAAAGTCTTACTTTTTATCAAAAGAACTTGGTGCAAATAATGTAGGGTTCTCATTTTTTTTTCCCCCTAATATTGTTCTCTCTGTTTTGTAGGGCCCTGCAAAAAATTCTGGATGAAAAGCTCTTTTGGATAGTATTTTGGACATTATACTGCATAGCTAATGGACAACATTTTTGGACAGCATTTTCAACATTATTGCATAGTGCAGGAACATCTTAGATAGTATTTTTGACTTGCCAATTTTTTAGATAGCATAGCTGAAAATTTGGACAAGTGATTGCATAGCCAAACACTAATTATTGTTATTATTTTGGAAAACTTTTGTAACTAATGAAGTTACTCAAACATGATAGATTTTGTGTATGTTTGAGTAGACTAATTATATGCAAATGCTGAAAGTTTTTAATGCAATAGTACATTTTATTCTTTTATATTAGTTTCAAATTGGTGGTGGAATTGCAATGCTAGATTGTTGCAGGTGCTATATTGGGATGAATGATAGCACTCATGAAGAGTTTCAATTAAGGGGATGATATAGTGAATGACAATATTTTTGTGCTAGAATATTTCTTTTTTATTATTTTGATGATATAGTGAATGGCAGGTGTTAAGACCTTTTTTTTTTTTTTTTTTAATTTTTTTTACAAGTGGTGAAGGGGATTTGTTTTATTTTTATTTATTTATTTATTCATTTTAGGGGAGAATTGTACAATGCTACAAGCTGCTCATTTTTTACTCAAGTCTTACAATAGTTGAGTTCACAAGTGAGAATGATTGCCCCATCTTCATCAAGCCAAGGAAAAAATGAATTACAACTATTCATTTCTACTTTTTTTTTTTTTTTTTAATCAATGTTTGTGTGTTCTCTTTTTTCTTTCTTAAAGTTGCAGAAAGATATCTTGGACATGTGACCAAATCACCCATTATATATATATATATATATATATATATATATATATTTACAATAAACCAATCTTTATTAAAAATGACAAAATTGAAATTGTACAACCTAGAGCATCCTTAATGATCACATATATCATACGATCAAGTAAGGCCACAATTTACAAAACCATTCCAATTGTTAACAAAGCATCAAAGCCCCACTTAGCAAGCTCATGAGCTACTTGATTTACATCTCTCCTAACCCAAATGAAACTTGGTCAATCTCATTTGCTAAGTCCAGCACATCTTCAAGTATAGTCCTTAGGCTATTATGTGTGGTCGCTCCAGTACTGCTATATGCTACTGAAATTTATTTTATGACAGCCATTATAAACAAGCAATCTTAGTCGATCTGCAAAACCAATTCATGGTTGGTTAGTTGGTTGCTTTACTCTAATACTAAAGCAAATTAAAGTAAAATTTAATGGAAAAGACACCCACAAACAATAGACAATATTGAATCTAGTTACTAGTTGGCAGATTTTTGCTTTGAAAATTTCAAAATTTTGATTTCAAACAATGTAACCAAATTAAAGTTGAAGACTTCATATATTAAAAATAAAAATAAATAAAAAAACTTTTTAAAGAATAACCACAAAAGAAAGCTACTCTTCATTTGTTAATGCATTCCAATGCTTCTCGCAAGCAACTAGAGACCACCCCTTAAAAAGAGGACATAGCATATACAAAAAGGATCCTATCAAAATGCATAATTAGCAAGAGCACATCTAATTTGATTATTTCCCAACATTCAATGAATCCATTCTAATGATTGTGGTACAAAGTTACACAAAAACATAAAAATTATTGACAAACTCTATTGCTTCAATCGTATCATCACCAAGGCATGTGCACAAAGTAAGAATCAAAATGCTAAATCAAGTAATCATGCATGAGTTCCTGTAAATTGATGAAAGTAATAAGGTGCAGCAGCTGGACAAAAACAAGAAATCAAGCCGTTCAAAATAGTTCAAAACACACCTAGCAGCAGTAAAACATCAATACAACTATAGCATCTATAAAACTTACAACACCAAAACAACTACAAAGGTCTACAACTTACCCAAAAAAAAAAAAAAACTAGGGTCTATACAAAAGGAGCTCAGGTCTGATAGATAACCACAAAGAGTACAATAGACCAACACCTTTCTGTGTTAGTATACAAAGTGTAATGAGTCTTACCATTTGGACCAACAAAAGCGGACTTCCCTCTTTAAGACTAATCACGCCAAAGGCACACAGTCATGGTAGCAAATAAAAAAATTTCAAACCTTTTTCATGTCCCTTCTTGTGTTCGTTATATAAATTTCAATCCATACGCTGATCAACAGAAACTATGTATTTGACATGAGGACAACAGATACAATTATATATGTATAAATGTAAACCAAAGAAGTGCAATAGACCTGAAGAGAAGACTAAGTGAATCTCGTAGAGGTCTAACATTAGAGACAGGGTGTTCAAGAGGCAGCTTACACAATATGATTTAGTAACTGAAATAAGCAACATACTAAATAAAATCAGCAAGGTTCCATAACAGAAACTAGTGCCATAATGCAAACTAAAAGAAACAGGGTATATAAAGCCAGTGATAAACATGACTGATATTGATATAATCCAAAGGTATCTAATGAAATATACCAAATTCCTCTTTATTTATTGATAAGGCAATATAGACTATGTGCAAGTAACAAAGTACACTGCTAACAATATATACACATTACCTGCAAGGAACTATCAATATTAATCTAGGCAGCTCAATCCCAAGTAAGTTTATAGACATTGATAATAAAATAGGGATACAAACTAAACCAAAATACCAAACCACATCAGACCTGTCTCTTCACTAAACAAAACACCCATATGTTACACCAAACCCCATCAGACCCATCTCTTTCCTAAACAAAAACACTCAAATCTCACACCACAACATAACTTACAAGGGTCTATCTATCAATTGAGTCTTGGTTATAAAAAGTAGGCCCCTTGTAAGGTGAGATTATGAAGCCAAATCAATCATCATAAAAAGATTGACCCTTGTAATTTCAAGAAAAAGAAAAAACATACAAATAAGATGTGAATAATACAGAAAATAAACAAAAAAGGAGAGACAAGAAAACCTTCTTGTGACTTTAGGTGTTGGAAGTGGGGAAAAAGCCTCCGTCGTCGGGGTTGGAAGCAACGAGAAGGAGATACGATTTTGGGGTTTTCCGAAGAGACAAAGGTCGGTCTCGTTGGAATTGGTGACGTTTGGCAGCGCAGCTCCGGCAGCGATGCTAAGTAGTGGCTGTGGAGCTTTGGAGTTGAGAGAAAGAAAGAACGAGAGAGCAGATGGAGGTGCGGTGAGAGAGAGCAGCAGGAATGGAGAGAGACTTTTGATTTTGCTGAAGGGGAAAAAAGGTGTTTAGGCGGGGTTTGAAAATTTTCAGGAGCATATTGGTCTTTTCAGGTGTATAAGGTATGGTATACTGACATGTTATTTTTAACCAGGTGTCATTTTCTTATTGGGCCTAGAAACACCAACTAATGGCTGACGTGGAGTTCCTGAAACATCATATACTTTCTCCATAATGGGAGCTATACATATACAATTGATGTGTGTAAAATATAAGAAAGGAAATGGTAACGAGTATATGCAAATACAGATAAGGAAACAATAAGTGCTATATATGGTATGCACTTTCCAAAGAGATTTGGTTGAGATTTGGGTGCACAAACAACGTTGTCCTAAAATGGGGCATTAACGATTTCGAGCATAGAACGGTGAAACAACCCCTTGGTTGCCTCAAATATATCGACTTATCTTGGTTTTGAATGATACTGACCTATTTTTCGTACTTTTCTTGTGATTTTTTTTTTTTTTTTTTTTTTTTTTGGTTGTCTTTTTAGGGCAATTTTGATGACTTCTAGGATTGGAATGATGAAAGAGTTTTTGGAATTACGAGGATTTTAATATTTGGGCAAAGTTTGAGATAAATAAAATTTTCCTTTCTTCTTTATTACTCATTCTAAATACTATACATAATTAGAATTTAACTCTTTAATATCTAAATTTCTATACTTACAAAAATAGCCCTATTACATAATTAAGAATTATTTAATAATAAAACAAATTAAGGACATAAATATAAATATAAAAATTTCAATTCCAATAAATTAGGACCCAAAAAATTATGATATGAAAATAATTTCAGAAATTCAAAATTCATAAATTAGGGAACTTTTTTTTTTGGTAAAAGTTCTAATAAATATTTTATTTTTTATTTATAATTTGACAGTACTTAATACTTATGAAGGAGAATGGAAAATTTGAAAAGCCTACACATTTCCGTTGAAAATACTAAAAGGTGCTAATCAATTGGGTTACAAAACTCTTAACAAATATATAATATTTAAATAATAAGTAATTGCAATTAAAATTTAAAATTTTTCATTTTTTATATTCAAATTTGAACCAATAATTTGTTGTAAAATTTTTATGAAAATATTGTAAACATAGCACTTCTCATGTGAATAATCATATAAAAGTAATTATGACTTATGAGTCTCATTCAAAGAAAAAAAAAATCAAGTGCCATATGAAAAGAAATACAAGTGCGTCTCAGGGCCAGGGGTCAGGTCAGGTTCTTAAACGTGAAGCCCAAGAAGGAAAGATATTTGGGCTTTTATCGTAGCTTCTCCTTTTTGGTCCAGGTCAGGTTCTAAAACGTGTAGCCCAAAAAGGGAGAGTTTTGGGCTTTTGTCGTAGCTTCGCCTTTTTAGTCCATTGTTGGCCCATTTGTATTTGGACGATATGTGACCTGCTTTAGCCCAAAGGACCGAAAAGATGGGATGTTGCCTTTCTAGGCTGTCTAGGACACTGAGGTACTAGTTGTGAGCTTATAAAGTTGAAAGGGTAAAGTGAAAGATAAACCTCTAAAATTTTGGATTCTTTGAAATTTATATCTTGAGTTAGAATTTGGATTATACTTCCTAAAATTATATTTTATTTGCATAAGTAGCCTTCATCCGTATTTTTAATTAAATATCATATAAACTTCTCGTGTGTGTTTAATTCGTCCAATAAAATGATATTATGTGGCATAATGAAATGACATGGCATAATAGAAATGACATAACATCATTTTATTGGACAAACTAAACATACATAACAAGCTTATGTGACACTTATGCTCCATTTGTTTCAACGTAAAATATTTGCAAAGATAAAATGTAAAATATTTTCAGAAAAACGTTTTCATTTTACAGTGTTTGGTTGTATGCATGAAAACTATATAAAATATTTTTCAGTGTTTAGCACAATGTAAAATGAAAAAAAAAATTATTAAAAAGTTAAAACTTTCTTTTATTAACTTCCATATCTTGAATAAAGATAAACCATCCATAACATAGATATATTTCTTCAAGGAATACATTCAAGGCACCTATAAATATATAATTTGAATAACGAAAAAAAGCCTCCATCATACCAAAAAATAAAATGATAAAGAATCATCCATAACATAGATATATTCCTTCAAGGAATATATATTGAAGGCATGTGCTGTAATACATATACTGAATAAGAAACATCATTCATAACAAAACAAAAAGGGGCAAAGCAACCATAACATAGATATGTTACTTTCATAACATAGATTATCATAATATTTGTAACGCCCCAAAATCATAAGCAATAAAAGTCTATTTAATCTGAATAATCCATAAAAAAATATTAAATGAAAGAAACCAACAATCTAAAATCTTATCACAAATGTCAGAGCTTTAATCCACCAAAGACAAAACATCCTTAAAATAATTCTCCAATACAAAGTTTAATGCCATAAAAATCATAATAAACTTCTCAGTTCCACAAAATAATTCATAACTGTTGTCTTCCACAAGTCTCTACTCCAATAATTCCTCTAATGTATCTGTAAGGGGAAATAAAGGGGGGTGAGATAATTCAATAAGTGGAATTCACTAACATTAGGGTGTGGGAACGAACCTTTCAAATAAATAATTCTTTCAACAAATTTATAACTTGTAACTCACCAATATTTTGTCATCAAATATTTCACATAAAAAAAAATAATATCTTTATATTGTGAGCCATCATAATATATATACCATCATATAAACAATTTCCTAGGCTTTTCTCGTGGTCAACGTTTACATCCCATTGACAAAGTTGTGCTATCCTCTTTTTGGGACTGGAACCTCCTTTACATCCCTTTTCTTAAGGATGGCTCATTTGGAACCTAAATGTGCACTCCCTTGCTAAGGAGCTTCCCTTTTTGGATTCTCAATAGTATACTCCCTTACTAAGGAGCTATCAAATGTGCATTGTCCCCTTATCTGGGACCATCTCTTACTAAGGACTAGCTGCAATATGATTGTCCCTTGCTAAGGACTAAATACCATACTGAGCTTCTAATCACGACTTGCCATAGGTTTTCAAAACATATTCAATATGCTCACAAAAATAATCCATTCATAATTCTCAAAAAAATATAAAGATATATTCACACATACAAGTTAACCTAAATTTAGGTTGTCCCACAAGTTTTTCATAAAACGAATAGTAAATGTGCATATCAAACATTTATAAGATATCAATTTATATATAGAATAATCAACATATTTCCTTGATATAAAATAGTTTAATAATCAACACTGTTTTGGGAAAACCCCCAAAATTAGTAAACATCACTTACCTCTTAGTTGCAAAAGTAAAAGAAATCAACCTCCCTTGAATCACAACAATTCAGTAAAATTAGAACCTAGCAACACCAAAAAATAGGTTCATCAATACAAAATTTCCCACTTAAAAATCTATTTTCACACTTAAACGGTTTTATCCTAGACAATATTGATATATCCAAAATTCTCCATTTATTCACCTAACTATCCAATTCACTTTCAGCTTTGATCAGATTTTTGGACTTAAAAATATTGCTGCCTAATCAGATTTTTTCATTAAGGTAATCATAGATATTCATGAAACTTCAATATGGCCGAGAAATGAATATCTGATCAATCTAAATGTAACAGCCATATGTTTTATTCATATCTATTCACTTTAATATTACATATATTCAACCTAATATTGAAGCCAGGTGATACCCTTAATTCATCAATCTAGTGGCTTTGTATTCCCTCTTGATGCCGTTGGAATCTATTCACTCTAATATGATATATATTCACCCAATATTGGAAGCCATGTGATACATATACATATCTAATCAGCCCAACATTTATATCTATTAGTCAAATAGTAGCAGCCACATATTATACTTCTTTCACCCAATGACCCAAAACTCCCTTGATGTTGTAAAGCATAAGGACACTGCTGGACACTTATTTGGACAATGACAATGGTGGTGAAAAGAGTGAGACTATAAACAATTATATATAAACCACAAAGCAACCCTTTTTTCCTTTCACATGGTGACAACTTTAATTGATAAGTCCAAGCCTATTACTCCATTAGGCACAAATTCAAAGCTTCCTGACATATTGACCATTCTTTATCTAATATAATACAATTATAAGAGCTCTTTTTTATTAGTATAATGATAGTCTAGGTTCATAACAATTGCTAGCTATTGACTATTCAAACTTCTTAAATCTAGAGCATGAGAAAATCATACCTGTAGACTCCAACTCAACGCCACAGTGAAGAAAGGCAAGGTTCAATAGTCGGCTGAAGCAAAAGGAGGCACCATCAGAAAATACACGTGTAACTTAAGAGGAAATAGGCTAGGGTTTTCAAGGCCCATATATTTATTTATGCCACCTCACTTGGGCTTCATTAGGGATGGCAATTTTTCCCCGCCCTGCTTGACCCGCCCCTCCCCACTTCGCCCCGTGCGGTTTTCCCCGCCCCGCAAAGGTGGTGGGGCGGGGATGGGGCGAGATTTTAGACCCACACCACGGGGCGGGGCGGGGATGGGTTTACACTTTTTAGACCCACCCCGCCCCGCCCCGCCCCGTCCCGCCCCGCATTAATAAGGGTTAAATTGTAATTTTATTCTACCCTAAAACCCTACTATTTAAACAAAAATATTATCAGCTTATTTTATTCTACCTAACATGACTCTACCTCTTTTTTCTCTCTAGCAAAGTTGGAAATAAGGTACCAATTTTAACTTCTTCTTTTTTGTCTTTATTGGAAACAAATTTATATACTATTGAATTGATGATTTCATTCATGATTCATACGGTCTTTCTCAACTTCCTTTTCATCATGAACATAATATAATTTTTTTTAATGAGTTACGGGTCTGTGGCTCTAAATATGTGTTTGTGTCATTGTTTTTGTAATTTTGTGTGGGCATTTGGCTGCATAACAACATGTTTCTTTAAGCTTGTTAAAATTTTATTTTATCATGTTATGAGATTTTTGTTGTGATATTGTCTTGTTAAACATTTAGATAATATTATTTAGTTTTTGCTAAAAATTAGTTTGATTTGATAGGATAAATTTATTCATAATTTCAAGTATATTTTTATTATTGAAACATGTCATTTTATTTGAAAAAATGGAAATAGTTGTAGGGAAAATTAACAAGAAATAAAGTTTTACGGTGTAGGGCGGGGCTTCGCGGGTCTTCGCGGGGTCTTAAGGGGCGGGGATGGGGCAAGAAATTTTCCCCGTCATGCGGGGCGGGGCGGGGCAGGGATGGGGCAAGAAAAATCCATGCAGGGCGGAGACGAAGATCTCATCCTTCGGCCCCGCCCCGCCCCATTGCCATCCCTAGGCTTCATATTCCATAGTATTTATCTTATTATTATTATTATTATTTTTTTTAATATCTTAGGTCCAAATCCATTTAATTGTAGGCCTCCTTTATAATTTACATATAATAATTTAATTGGTATCAAAATTATGGAGTGTTACAATATTTCCACCATCCAAAATATAACATCGTTTCATAACCATCCCAAACCATGCCAGTCAGTGTTGCATAACCATCCATAAGCACACTTATAATAACAAAACCCAAAGATTACAACAATATAGCTAACATTAATACATAACCTTCCAAAATATTGAATTGTTCCATAATTAATAACCCAAAGCATACCATAATACCACTAACACGGTTCACAAAACATATCCAGTGACCTCAAGTTAGAAGGTTTTGTTGAAAAATTTCTCCAACCAAAGATTTCTCAACCTATCATTTTTAGCCATAAAAGCCCTTCCTGCCTTTTCACCATTAACCAAATGATCAAAAGTTTCAGCAAAGATTTCTACTTCAAAGCCTTCAACATTCATCACTACTTTATAAAGCTCATTTGTATCAACACTGCCCAAACAGAATATTAACTTTAGGGGGTTAAAACTTAAATTCACATTCTAAAATTTCAATGTGTAAAATTCAAAACCCCTAAACTTAGAGGTGTAATTTGCACTTTTATAAATGTCAAAGAAGAAAATGACCCATTTGCTTGGTCCGGTAATTATTCCCATTTTCTGTGGGTACACAAGGAAATTACTAAAGTCTAAAAAGAGTATAAACTAAAATATGCCTATAAGTAAATAAAACATACCTAAAAATACATTTAATTAATTGTAGTATCCTATCCTCTAATTTTTCAAGAATTGTGGTGTTATCATGTCTTGTCATGTTGTGTTCATGTCATTGTCAGTGTTCATGCTTCATGGTGCTTCAAAACTAATCTCTACTATACTTAAATTACTCTCTCTCTTCTTTATGTATAACATAATGTTCTCTCATGACTCATGATGATGAAATGATGAAAAGGCCAACTAGTATGTTCAATAATCTCTCTCAAGTTTCTGCTAAGAGAAAATCTGAGACCTTAAACTATGATATGATAAATTGTGAGTTGTAGGAAGAAAAAAAATAATTAATTTATGTAAAAGTAATAAACAACTACCCACAATCTGCCACATCATAATGGTGATAAGGTTCTGGCAAAAAAACTTATGGTCCCAAAAAGACACTTATGTTAAAACAGTCTCACAAGAGTTGATATACGGTCTTTGCGCATAAATTTTGTCCAATTAGCTTTGTTATTTTCCTTCTAAGTCTTGCCAGTGTCTGTCATGCAGGCCTAACCTGTAAACCAAGTCAAATTTTCCGCCTACCCAACAACTTGTGGAGAAGATTAGAAATTCTTTCTAGAAAGGAACAAAAGACAAAATTCTGAGTCACATTAATATGTGAGACAAGGCACATCTCTTTCACCATTTCAACAAGTAGCGTATTTTGATTTTCATTTCTCTTTCACACGTTTCAAATCCTACACCAATTGGTAGAGACTAGATTTGGGTCCAGTGCCACTAGACCCGTTGATATAAAGACACGTGTTTACTTTTGAACATGTGTCACCATCCCAATGGATTCAGTGCACTAGATACATTGGACCTAAGCCTCATCTAATAAATAAAACATGGGACACCTGGACTCGAATCTATTGATACATGAAATACTGTTAACTTATTCACAAATGTAGAATTCTCATGGACTCAATACTACAAGCCTTTTTGGTCGGCATCAAAGTGATTCATAGTATACTGAACTCCATTCCAATTGCTCAACTGGCTCCGAATTGGCTTAGTTTAACTTAACATCAAAGATAAGAGAGAGCAATAGAGATGAATTCTTTTATGTTTCAGGTTACCATCTTACTTCTTATATTCTCTTCTTGCACCAATGCAGCAGATAGCATTACTCAATCCCAGACAGTCAGTGAGGGCAGGACATTTGTTTCTGCAGGTGGAAGCTTTGAATTGGGTTTCTTCAGTCCAGGTAGTTCCAACAACCGTTACTTGGGAATATGGTACAAGAATATCCCAGTTACAACAGTTGTTTGGGTAGCAAACCGAAGCAACCCAATCAAAGACTTGTCTGGTGTGTTGATGATAAACAGCACAGGCAATCTTGTTATTCTTAGCCACAATACTAGTATTGTTTGGTACGCGAATTCAACAAAACAGGCTTCAAATCCAGTAGTACAGCTTTTGGATACTGGGAATTTAGTACTAAGAGATGGGAATGATGGAAATTCAGGAAACTATTTGTGGCAAAGCTTTGATTATCCTTCTGATACATTGTTACCAGGAATGAAGGTTGGATGGGACTTGAAATCCGGTCTTGACCGGACTTTATCAGCATGGAAGAACTGGGATGATCCATCTCCTGGAGACTTTACCTGGGGAATAGAACTTCATGACAATCCTGAAACAGTTATGTGGAAAGGCTCGGTGGTGTACTACAGGACTGGCCCGTGGAATGGCCTTAGATTCAGTGGTGCACCGGATTTAAGGCCCAACCCTGTTTTCGAGTTCAATTTTGTCTCCAATGAGAACGAGGCTTACTATGAGTACCACCCCATAGATAAATCAGTAATCTCAAGAATGGTTATGAACCAAACCAACTATTCCCGTCAACGCTTTATTTGGGTTGAAGCAGATTCAACTTGGAGCCTGTATGCATCTGTGCCTAGAGACAATTGTGACAGCTACAACCTTTGTGGTGCCTATGGAAGTTGTATCATTGGCGATTCACCAATCTGTCAGTGTATGAAAGGATTCCTGCCTAAATCACAAGAAACATGGAACCCAAAGAACTGGTCTCAAGGTTGCGTACGCAGGACTCAACTGAGTTGCCAAGATAAAGATAAAGATGGGTTTCTTAAATTTGGTGGGCTCAAGTTGCCAGATGCTACAAACTCTTGGGTGAGCAAAAATATGAGTCTTGAAGAATGCAGGATCAAATGCTTGAACAATTGCTCTTGTATGGCTTATACAAATTCGGATATCAGAGGAAGAGGCAGTGGCTGTGCCATCTGGTATGGTGATCTAATTAATATTAGACAACTTTCAGATGGTGGGCAGGATCTATATGTTCGAATGCCTGCTTCAGAGTTAGGTATCTAATTGTCTTCTTTCTTATTTCTCTTCTGAATATCTGTTGCCATAGCTTCTTCTTTTTTTGGCTGAGTTTTAATTGTATTTGCTTTGATTGTCCATACTGACACAGGAGAGGCCAAAACGGAGCAAAAGACAAGGGTTATGGTGATAGTTGTAGTTGCAATTGTCGCTGCCATAGTTTCTGGGATGTTCATAACTGCCTACATCATTTGCAAAAGCAGGACAAAGTTCAGAGGTAATGTGACCTATTACCTGCAGAAAACATATTTGCCATATTGTTTAATTGAACTTCTTAGAAATGTATGGAGTTACTAATTTTCCAAAAAACAGCAAAACTATGATATGTGCTTATCCACTTGTTCATGATAAAAATGCATAGCAATGTGAAAGAATTTATTACAGATATATCCATGATTAAGATTTAACCAAGATTTTCCTTAAACTCGACCCTCTTGTATTGTCCATATAACTTGGCAACCCCGACTTGAGTTAGAGACATATATAATTAATAAATTCATCAAAATTACCGATTTCTTGTTTTTTTTTTAAAATGGGTTTGAATTGTGAGCCAAAAAGATCACATGGTCATATTAAGAGCAGGATGGCCACAGACCAGGTATATAGGTCGGGCCCATGGTCATATTTGCAATATATTTACAAATCTATACGATTTTATTAGTACTCTTAATAGAATTGGCCCCTCCTTAGATTCGCCACTAACCATTGCCACACTAAATAGAGCAATATCATTGAATCAGTAAAACCATGACGTTTTGCTAGGAGTAAGTCATTTTTTTATGCTTTTCATATTATTGGTAAATTTCCAGGCTATGGTTCTGGCTTGGTTAAATGGCTCCTGATCAGGTTATAGTCTGGTTGACTAATATGTATTTACTCCAAAATGAGTTATAGCTATCATATTTATTTCTCGCATAATGTAAATCCCATTTTTCTTCTTTAGAAAAAATGGAGAACAGTGCGATCATAGATCGGAGCATTGGAAGCCAAAAAGAAGAGTTGGATCTCCCATTCTTCGACCTAGCTACAATTGAAAAATCCACTGACAAATTTTCAAGCAAATACAAGCTTGGGGAAGGTGGATTTGGACCTGTATACAAGGTAACTTACAACATTCTTGTTTAAGGACTCTAAGAAAAAGTAGCACTTATCATACTCAGTATATGGTAACCTTCCTACAAATGTGAATTTCTAGGGTACACTAACAGATGGACAAGAGATTGCTGTAAAGAGGCTTTCACAAAGTTCTGGGCAAGGATTGAATGAGTTCATAAATGAAGTACTATTGATTGCCAAACTTCAGCATCGAAATCTTGTTAGGCTTCTTGGTTGTTGCATTGAAGGAGAGGAGAAAATGCTAATCTATGAATATATGGCCAACAAAAGTCTAGACTCCTTCATTTTTGGTTTGAATCTCTCATTACATAATTATTTTAGTTAGATATATAATTTTGTTATGGTTTTTCCAAAGAAGGTAGAACTTGTGCTTTTTATTTGTTTTATAGTTCAAGATGGACTCTTACTAACATAACTGAGAAACTTGTTAGATGAAGAAAGAGGCAAAATTCTACCATGGTCTAAGCGGTTCCACATTATTAATGGCATTGCTAGGGGGCTTCTTTATCTTCATGAAGATTCCAGACTAAGAATTATACACAGAGATCTTAAAGCAAGTAATGTGTTACTTGATAGTGAGATGAACCCAAAAATATCAGATTTCGGTTTGGCTAGAACCTTTGAGAAAAATCAAACTGAAGGAAACACAAATAGAGTAGTTGGAACTTAGTAAGTATTAGTTTAAAAAAAAATTATTTAATCTAATTTTTTTATGGTCATTATTAGTCTATATTTATTATAATTGACACGTTTCATTCTTAATGGTGTTTTGCAGTGGATACATGGCACCTGAGTATGCCATTGATGGGCTTTTCTCAATAAAGTCTGATGTTTTTAGCTTTGGGATATTGTTGCTAGAGATAGTAAGTGGAAAGAAGAATCGAGGGTTTTTCCATCCAAACCATAGTCTTAATCTCATTGGACATGTGAGGATCCAAAAACTTTACATTTATATTTTACATATAATGAAGCAATTAGTGATGGAAGTTTCAATTTTTTTTAGGCATGGAAATTATGGAGAGAAGGTAGGCCTTTGGAACTAATTGATATGTGCTTTGACGACTCTTGCACTCTACCGGAGATGTTGCGTTGCATCCATGTTAGTCTCTTATGTGTGCAACAGCATCCTGAGGATAGGCCTAACATGTCATCTGTGGTTATGATGTTAGGCAGCGAAAGTTTACTATCTGAACCTAAAGAACCTGGTTTTCTTATTGGAAAAAATTCACTTGATGCAGATTCATCATTGAGCAAGCATCAATCATCTTCAACCAATGAGATGTCTATTACACTACTAGAGGCTCGATAAAGGATCATTCTATTATATGTGTCAACAATATTGTTCACTATACTTTTAGTAACTTAGTATGCTAGTATTCCAATACTCGAGTATGTTGCGTTAATCTTCTTTGACACTAGAATTTTATGATTCATTTTGCACTAGTTAAGAAATTTGAATTCTTCTCAAATAACAAATGAATCGAAGCCACGTCTAAGCTACCAGGACCAATTGTTGGTGAAGAAATAAGTAGTTTTAAGGAGAATTCAAATTGTGAATCAAATAGGTCTTCTGTCTTTCCTTTCACAACTAAAAATTGATGTTGCTAGAAAAACAAATATTGTAGGGTTAAGTCTATAACATGACATCCGTTAAAGTAAATATCTTTCGTACAAAATAACATGATGGAATCAACAACTCACTCGACGTAACCGTTACCAATATGCTTATGCCCTTGCTCTTCAATGGACTGCACAATCAACCCTCTCATTAAGAGCTTCACCAATAGATTCTTATCTAAATTTCATCCAAATAATGTCGAAGAACACCAAGGTCATTTGGCCCATGGGCAAGGACCTCAATAGCATCGAGAAGGAGATGGTCTCGACTCTCGACACATGCATCTTCATCGGATTGGCAGAGGTCAATTTTGGATTTGGGTCTTGAATTAATATGCGCCTCCCTCTTTCTTTCTTTCTTTTTTGCATTTTTACTGTTCTTATCAATTTGGGCCTTGATTCGCACAGGTTGTTGTTGCGACTCCAGCCCACTTTAGCGGCAAGAAAGACACACTGAAGTGCAAGACTCCTATTAGAAATAGGAGACCATGTTGCTGTTGGAAAAATAAGAGGCATCTAGGTTATTAACCTAGTAAATAAATAGAATTTTATGTGTTAGTGTGTGCCAAAGTGTGTTAACCAACTACCACTGGACTTTTTTTTTTTTTGACAAGACACTTAACTTGCCATAAAGATTTACGAAAGTGAGCAACCAACCCCCAATCGAATGTGAAGCAGCATTTTGTGGCTACTGGCTAGTGCTCGCCCTGGTCTTTAACAATTGATGACCAAGGGTGATGTGATGGCAATTTGTGAACCAAAGCGAAGATAAATATATTTTATATGGTATTATTTTGGTAGCATTTTCAAAGTAAAAATAATAAAATACCTTCCTATTGTTAGGACAATTATCATATTTTCTTCTAAATTTTCAAATGTTGCCTAACACATCCATGTATTTAGGACAAAATTGTTATTATTATTATTATTATTATTCACACTTAAATTGATCCACATAGCACAAGCATGACATATATGACACTACTTTTATTATTAAAAATAATTATGGTAAGAGAATTTTATTGTAGTAATATTTGTTTATGTCAACAACATTTTTACAATAATTTTACTACAAATTCTAGGTGATAAGCTGCTATTGATTATAATATTGACCCACTACTAATATCACTTTTTTTATACACAAGTAACAACTAGGCAACTAGGTTTTGTTGTGAAATTATTATACAAATAATATAAACATGGTATTTTTCTTTTAGAAATAGAGTTTTATAGAATGAATACGTTAATGTACTTCTAGTGTGTGTCACATGGCATAAGGAAAAAAATATTAAATTTAAAAAAAAAAAAATTTGAGATGTCATCCAATTAATGTAATCATACTGGTATAATAAAGTTTATATAAGGTAATACATAATATAATATGATATAAACACATACGTATATATCAATATAATTATTCTTATTTATCTATTGTTTTGAATTCAATAAAGGATAATATTTATTATACATTGTCTATTACACCCCATTGTACGCACATTTTAGTTTTTGAATTGAAATCGTAACTTCATTAAATTGTGTATAGTTTATGTAGTAAGGTGTGTGCATTAATAATTACTCTTCGTTAAATTGGATGAGATCTACACGTGTAGTGCCCAATAACTAATAACATAGGAATGAAACTGATCGCCCAAGCCCTAATGGTTGAAAAAAAAAAAAAAAAAAAAAAAAAAAAACTTAAATGACAATCCCACTAGTACTACATTTTGGACCGAAAGGAAGAAAAAAAAAATCTCTAGTCGCAATCTCATTCACTATCAATCAACTGCCAGTTTAGCAGAATGGTCACTGGTCAGCAATCTTTTAAGACTAGAAAATGATGCTCCAATAATGGGGTCGATGTGGAAGTTCATATATATGGTATATATTGGCAGTAAGTGGCCATTACAACTTTACAACAAATATTTGTGGTATCACATTTTTCATGATTAATTCTAGTATTAGTCACTACTCACTAGTGACAATTCCTTCTCCTGTTTTGTACTGAAAATCTCGAATCTCTATTCTAATTGGTGATGGACTATGCCTGAGATATTGCATTTAGGACCTGAATAAAGCTAGTCATATACACACTTGGTATATATGTCTTACCCAGGTTATACAAGTTTCTTGGATTAGCTGACAATTAATTCTTTCCAATTTTTTAATTTAATTGGGAGTTGTACGATCAAAATGGGAAGAAAAAAAAAAAGCGGTTTTTGGTAGATTTAACTTGCTTATTTGATATGCAAGAGTAGTGATAAACAAATGAGGTTTCATATTTTTCAGGAATGGATATTGTGGAAAGAAGACACAGCTTTTGGAACTAGCTAGTTGGTCATGACTTCATGCAATGCGTTCTCCACTATATCAGATTTGTGTTGTACTACTACCGCATCCACATTAGTCTTTCATGTGTGCAATAGCATTCTGGATATAGGCAAACATGTTATCTGTAATTATGAGAAAAAGATTTACTTGAGGTAATTTCTTCATGGAGCATGAATCGTCTTCAACCAATGATGTAATTGTCACACTGTAAAGAGCCTTGATGAGCATCCTATAATCAATGCGTCTCTCGCTTTTTATCATTAACTTTATGTCTCCTAATATATATGTGAGATAAGTCCTGTTTACACAAGCTAGAATTGAGCTCAAAAAAATGTGGGGGATAGAATTGGGAAATGCTACAATCCTCGAATTGTTTAGAATTACAATGTTAAATTATATGTTTATTATGCATGTTAAATTTTGCATTCTTTACTATCAAACCTAAAACTATTTTGTTTAGTAAAATTTTAAAATAAGAAAATTAAAACCATAATTTTGAACTTTTTTAGATGAGATGAGAGCTATAAGTAAAATATATGTCGGCAGTACAAGACCTTGTCACGTTTCATTATCTTTGTTTCAATGAGTGCATACCGATTTGAGGTGTAGCAGCAAAATTATTGTTTTATCAGTCAATTTTAAGTGAAAATTGAACGCATGCTGGCAAAAGTGGTGGCCAAGCTAATCTGAGAGCTGCGGTACCACCACGTGGCTAGAGTGGACATGGCCCTATGATGCCACATGGTCTTGAAGTGAATATAATAAAAAGGTAATTATGTAGATACTACAAGTTTTACTATATTGAACTTACAAACTGATGTGTCACTAATCATAAAAGTCAATTCAATTATGAAGTTGTCGAAACTCACCAACCAAATTCATTACTACATTAGTTTGTAAGTTTTATGTGGTAAAATTAGTAGTACCTTTGGTATTTTCCGTAACGAAATCCGTCTTCTTCCTTTTTTTTCTCCTAATGATGAAGATTTTGTTTATAACTTTCTGAACAAGGCAATAGGATTGAACATTATGGAGAAGAAGACAGTGTATAGGATTCGTAAAGTAAAAGCCAATGTTTCATTTTATGTCTTAAGTGGGCCTCATCTATGAATTATGAAGGATAATAAAGGTGAGATGGAGGTTTCTCATGATAGTCCAAGGGAAACCTATCCTTTCCTCATCACAGTATGAAAAGCTAGTTAACTTTATTTGTAGGACAAAAGGGCCCATGAAGAAAGCAGTATTCTCTTGAATAATTGAAAGTTTTTCCATGCCAATATCAATCTGCTTTGAAGGGGCATATACCCTAAAATGTGCCCTTTTGAGAGCGTCAGAATCCCGAAAGAACAAAGCAACAACAACAATAGTAAAACAAGATCTAAAACAGTTCAGATTTCAGTACAGGTTTTGAGATCAAAGTGATATTTTCTTTCAAAAAATTACACACTATTGATTAATTTGTTTAGAGAAGATATAATCATATCATGTGTACCGCAATTTATCACATTAGGAATGGTAGTCTTACATGCATGTTGATTTGACAGACCGGTACTCATTACTTTATCCAACATTTTTATTTTAATAATTCAGTAGTTTTTTGCAATTTAATAATTCAATAATTAAGGAAAGAAAAATTTAAATGTCTTTGTGAAAAATATTAGGGGGTATCATCTAACCTATCTAATATAGTTGTAAGTCAAGTAATAATCAATTTTCTTCTATAAAAAAATAACAATCTATTTTCGATGATTTATTTTTAATTACCTATACCCTTTTTTAAGCCAACCTAACCAGGTCATATCCATACTTAATTCGAACTTTTGCAAGGGATACTGTTTTAAAATTTAAAACTTTAATTTTTTTTTATTGACTAAATTTTATTGTATATTAAAACTATATTAAATTTTTATATATAATAAATTAAATATTTATATATAATATTTCGTCATATTAAGATTTTCTTTCAAATTAATTACTTATTTTTCTTTAACTAGCATGTTATATTTTATTCTTAAAACTCTATATGTTTATTTATATTTATATGTAATTTAAATTTATTTCATATTTTAAATTTGACAGGTGCACCTATTTTCTTTCTGCTAGTGTGGAATTATGCATTAGTGGACTATTAAAAGTAATTATTAGATTGTAAACTTAAGTATTTTTTTAGTATGTTGGTTGTTCTTTCATTTGTATTAGAAGAAACACACACAAAAACCAGTTGTTACAAAGTATTTTTAAGTTATCTGTTGCTATATTTTCATAAAATAAAACATGTTCACCAATTTGTTGTACAAAATTTGTTCTAAAATATTATGCTCCATTAGCTCAAATTGTTGTTACAAAAAAAAATTATATCTCATCCCATATCTTTGTCACACATTTCTCTATTATATTTTGATTAATCTATACAGTTGTAAACACCCCCATTTTGTAACCAAACACTTACTAAAGGACGAAATTGTAATTTTAAAACACACATCGAAGGGAAAAAAAAAAAAAAAAAAAGGGATTCGTTCCCTATTTTCCAAGCCCATTTGTAATTTCCTAACCAAAGATGCATACGCTACAGTGGCGCATGCTACTTACGGTCTGTTTGGATACCGTTTATTACTGAAAACTGAAAACATTGTAGTAAAATAATTTTTAAATGTGTGAATAGTGCCGTGGGATCCAGTTTTAAAGAAAAAATTGTTGAATATGGTACTTGTGGGTCCCATGAATAGTGCATGGGACTCACAGCAAAAAACGCTTCCGCTGGGAAATAAGCAAAACGCGCTTCTCAAATGGAGGCTTAAAGACAAGGACCCTAAAATCATCACTCTACTAATTCCATTTGGTGATTAATTTTCACCAGCTCTATTTCTATTTGGTGATCAATTCAGAATACCATCTGTAGTTGCACGATTTTCCTGGCCCAAGTTCTATTGATCAGGCCCTGGCCCAAAGCGCAACCCACAATAAATATTTGTAGAGAATGGGTCAAAGAACTTAGCTTCAGTGAGCCTATTCGGTCTGATACATGGACAGTATTGTTGCAGAAAACCCCAGCACAAGAATGGATCTCTCACGTATATTTCTCTTTCTTTAGTTCCTCATACAATATTTTTCGTTCCCTTCTTTGTGGGACTCCATTACATTATATAGTTCCTCTCCTCTCATCTCAACCTTACACTTGTTGATCATCCAAGCATCTACTTGAGTACCTGTCCCATCAGACGCCCTCATCTCTTCCTTTGTGAGTTGTAGAGGCCAAGGCGGTACTGTTCAGGGGTCATTTCCTCATTAATGCGGCCAAGAGGGTGGTTGGGGCGCAATTAATGTGGTGGTAGCTCCCCATGAGATATTTTGGATTTTATTCATTTTATATGTTGGGAGGATGAACTGAAGTGGCTGGGGAGAGTTCCTCGTCTGGGTTTCATAATGTCCGAGGAGGAGTTACTCCTCGGGCAAGCTTCCTTGGCGTTTATTGGGGTTGAGTAATGCTTCATACGTGATTTCTCTTCGGACAGGACGCTCCTCGGACGGGCCTGAATTTGGAATGGCCCATTATTTCTGGGCCGGGCCCCACAATAGCCCCTCAAAACTCCGGTTTCTATCTCATTCTGAGGAGGAGAAAACGAGGTTTTGATGTTTGGGAGAGGATGGAAATAAGGAGAGCGTGTGGCGCGCGTGCGGTCCGTTACTTTTGACGCGCTACAATTTACGAGGCGCGACCATTAACTTCTGGAGGCGTTATGTTCCCTCATCCAATGGTGTGGCGTAGATCGAACGGCCATCGTTTTTTCTCGTGTTTTTAGGCAGGAGCGATCTTTTCTCTCTCCTCTTGGCTATATAAGACGTCAGAGGGGTTCAGTTTCTTCTTTTTATCTGCATTTCGTAAACCTCAGAGGACTCCAAAGAACCCCATCGAATCCCAGAGATATACCAGCACTTGCGTCCGTTACGCCACCATAGCCGTTTTCTGTGAAGCGTTTCGTCCAAGAGAGATTTCTAGGCGTCCCGTCGAGCGTTTTGTGAAAGTACCGGTACGTTTTGTTCATCTCGCCGTTTCAATTCCCTCCTCGGACTCTACTTTTCTTCTTAGTTTTTACTTTCATTTCCCCAGTTCAGTTCCGATGGGTAGATTTGAGAAATTAGTAAAAACTTCAGCCGCTATGGAAGCCTTTAGGGCAAAATACCACATTCCCCCAGGGGTTGGGCTGCGGTACTGTCCTCTTGAAGGAGTATTGACAGATAGGCGTGAGGGAGAAGTCGTTATCCCCATGATTGCTTTCATAGAGGGAGGGATGACACTTCCCATGCGTAGGATTACAAGGGAGTACTTGTTCAACCATAGGTTGACGCCGCATCAGTGTGCCCCGAATATGTTCAAGATACTAGGCTGTGTAGATGTCTTAAACGAGCGGATGAATCTAGGCCTTACTTGGCACGATGTGGCTTATCTGTACGAATGTCATCGCCTCGGGGATGAGGGGTATTATCTTAAATCCCGGAACGAGGACGTTAGGTTGATCTCTTGTCTCCCAATATCCAATAAGACAGTGAAGAATGATTTCCTTATTGCTTCTGGGGAGTGGTTCGACGGTATTCATTGTCCAACTCGGGCAGGAAACCTAGGTGCGGCGTCTCTAGGATCGGTCCCTTTTGGGATAGGATTTAGCATTGAGGGGTTACATTTTTTGCTTTCTTTATAATTGGAAGATTTCGTGGACTAATCCCCTTTTCCTTGATTGCTTGCAGATAAAATTCACATCGCCCCTCGGCTAAACTTTGTGAACGTGCCAGCGCTGAACTACCTTCTTAGGTCGGAGATCTACGTTTCCGAGGACGGGCAGTTGCGTGCTGCCCATCTGGTTCTGGGCTATCAACCTCTGAGCAGCTCTTTCCAGGCTATCGGTCACGCCATAAGGGCTGGTAGTCCGAGGTTGGCTAGGATTGACGTGTCCAGGGACGGGATCCTAGCTGAACACGATCTGCCACCAGTTGTGTTGCCCGGTGTTAGAGATCCCTACTTGGCAGAGCAGCTACCTCCGCCAAACGAGTCTGGTGCTGCCGTTCAGGTTGAAGAGGAAGCTGAATCATCTCGTCTTTCCCTTGAGGCAGAGATAGACGAGTTTTATTTTGAGGAGGAAGTTCAACAGACCCCCCTGGTGGAATTTTCTGATCCCGAAGGAGAGCGGGACCGACATTCTGCAATTGGTGTTCCTTCCATCGTTATCTGCTCGGACGATACTTCGGACGAGGAGATAGAGCCCATGGCAGGAAAAGGAAAAACTCTAAAGGAGCTGATGGCCTCCCGAGGGAAAGGCCAGTCGTCGAAAGGACAGTCATCAAAAGGGCAGTCCCCGAAGGCACCAACTCCACCACAGGGCAAGACCCTCCCTCCTGTGGCCCCTACGGACACCTCGGACCTTGGCCTTAAGGTTAATCCAGACCTAAAGAAGAAAAGGCCGGCCGACACTCCTGAGGAGGGCGAGGTGGTTGCCCAGCCGACCAAGCAGCAAAAAACCACTTGCGCGCCAAGGAGCAGAAGGGGCAACTCCTCGGAGAGTCGGGACGAGGAGAATCTTGTGGAGGTACGCGCTGCCCCGCGTGTATGGGGCCCCAGGTTGGAGCTGGATGGGGTGGCCATCCCCTACAATGCTTCGATCCGAGAGTACAACCGAGGCCGGGCGGGATACGTGGCCGAGGCCTTAGAGCAGCCCCTACTCCTTCCTCGGGATATGGAGGCTTATAGGCGGTTCTCTCAGCCCGAGATTTTCCTATCCCTTAAAAGGGATCTCGCGATGGTAAGTAATCCTTTTACTGTTTCATTGATCTATTTGACCTTATTAGATTAAAGCAATCTTGCTTTGTTTGTAGATTACTCAACAGGTATTCGTGGCTGAGGAATTTTGCCGCGGTAACAGTAGTCGAGCTGAGGTCGAGATCCAGGCGCGGGCGGAGGTGGAGAAAACCTTGGGGTCCCTCCAGCACGATTACGCTGAACTCATGGACAAGTTCAAGGAGTCGGAGAACCGGCGCAAATCTGCAGACGCTGGTTTGAAGACTGCTGAGGCCCAGGCGGAGGACCAGCGCAAGGAGCTGTTCGCAACCCAGATCAACCTCGCCACCGAGAAACAGGCAGTGCAGGACCTCAAGACTGCTCTGCAAAAGGTCGAGGATGAGCTGCGGCGGGTCAAAGAGGAGGCCCAACTGATCCGGGAGGCCACAGAGGCTGAGAAGAGTGCTGCTCGTCAGCTCGGGGCCGAAGAGACGGAGGCGAGGCTATCCGAGGAGATTCCCGAGGTATGCCGGGAATATTGCGGCATCTCATGGTCTCGTGCCCTCGATGCTGCAGGAGTTCCTGCTGACTCGGCGCTGAGACTGCCTGAGAGCATTTTCTATCCTAAGGAGATCTGAGAACATCCTGACAGTGTCCAAGCGGCCTCTGAGCAGGATCCGGTGGTGCCTGATGCCGCACCTGTGCCTGATATGGCGAAAGATCATGTTACGGACTCTTCCATAGAGGTTCCTCCCCCTCAGCCCGAGTCAAAAGAAGATCCTCCTGCCCAGGCTTAGCTTTTTAGGCTTCTTTTTTTTTTAAATGAGAGTCGTCCTATTTTTTCTTTATTCTTTTGTAAGGACCTCTTTTTCTAATGTACTCGGGATACTAATATGAAATATTCGCTTTGCTTACTACGGATGTATGCCAGTAACGCTCTTTTTTCTTTTTTCCCTTTAAACATTTGCAACGATGTAGATACAGGTAAATGGTTAAAGCGAAGGGGGTTTTTGGGTTGCGATGGTGCCCGACTGCGCGAACGCCTTAAAATGATTTCCTTTAAGTAATAGTCTCACAATCTATCATAAGTAATAATTTCCCCTAAGACTGTGGTCCGAGGAGCCATGCAGGACTAGGTTATGTTTAAAACTATGGAAATTGTCATGAGTAATAATTTCCCCCAAGTCTGTGGTCCGAGGAGCCATGCAGGACTTGGGTTCTGTTTAAAATTATGAATAGTTGCCTTAAGTATTAATTTCCCCTTAGTCTGTGGTCCGTGGAGCCATGCAGGACTAGGTTCTGTTTAAAACTTACATGAGTAATAATTTCCCCCAAGTCTGTGGTCCGAGGAGCCATGCAGGACTTGGGTTCTGTTTAAAACTATGAATAGTTGCCTTAAGTATTAATTTCCCCTTAGTCTGTGGTCCGTGGAGCCATGCAGGACTAGGTTCTGTTTAAAACTTATATGAGTAATAATTTCCCCCAAGTCTGTGGTCCGAGGAGCCATGCAGGACTTGGGTTCTGTTTAAAACTATGAATAGTTGCCTTAAGTATTAATTTCCCCTTAGTCTGTGGTCCGTGGAGCCATGCAGGACTAGGTTCTGTTTAAAACTTATATGAGTAATAATTTCCCCCAAGTCTGTGGTCCGAGGAGCCATGCAGGACTTGGGTTCTGTTTAAAACTATGAATAGTTGCCTTAAGTATTAATTTCCCCTTAGTCTGTGGTCCGTGGAGCCATGCAGGACTAGGTTCTGTTTAAAACTTATATGAGTAATAATTTCCCCCAAGTCTGTGGTCCGAGGAGCCATGCAGGACTTGGGTTCTGTTTAAAACTATGAATAGTTGTCAGTAGCCCAGCAAGCAGTGGATAATCATGAAAGAAAACGCATGCTAAGCCATTCTCATTAATAATAATATCTTCTGAGGTTATGTACATTCCATGGTCGGGGTACAGCTTTTTCATCTAAATCTTCTAGGTAGTAGGCGCCTATTCCGGCCACAGATGTGACACGGTATGGTCCCTCCCAATTGGGCCCCAACTTGCCCCAAGAGGGGTTCTTTGCGCTGCCAAGAATCTTCCTCATCACGAGATCACCTGGACCCAGAGGCCGTGGTTTGACGTTAGCATCATACCCTTGTCTCAGCTTCTGGTGATAATAGGCCATGTGAATCATCGCTTTTTCCCTTCGTTCTTCGACTAGGTCCAGACTCCGTTCCAATAACTCGTCGTTATCGTTCGGGGTAAATGATCTAGACCTTAGTGTGTGAAAGTTGTTCTCAATCGGGAGCGCGGCCTCAGCCCCGTAAGTCATCGAGAAGGGGGTCTCACCGGTCGATCGTCGCGGCGTCGTCCGATAAGTCCATAAGACGTGGGGGAGTTCTTCTACCCATCTCCCCTTTACCTCGTCCAGTCTCTTCTTCAGTCTGTTCACTATGACCTTGTTCACGGCTTCGACCTGCCCATTTTCCTGAGGGTAGGCGGGGGTGGAATATCGGTTGATGATTCCAAACTCGCGGCAATACTCCCTAAAGTTTTTACTGTCGAACTGCAGACCATTGTCGGAAATAAGTGTACGCGGAGTCCCGAAGCGGGTGATGATATTCTTCCAGATGAATTTTTGGGCGTCCACGTCCCTAATGTTGGCCAATGGTTCAGCCTCCACCCATTTAGTGAAGTAATCTGTTCCGACTATTATATACCGCTTGTTCCCCGCGGCCTTGGGGAAGGGTCCAACTAGATCAAGGCCCCATTGTGCGAACGGCCATGGACTCGAGAGGGGGTTGAGAACTCCTCCGGGTTGGTGGATATTCAGGGCGAATCTTTGGCACTGATCGCACTTCTTAGCGTATTCTTGGGCCTCTCTCTGCATGTTCGGCCACCAATACCCTTGGGTAAATGCCCTGTGCGCCAGCGATCTCCCTCCGGTATGACTTCCACAAATCCCCTCGTGTAACTCCTCAAGTAGAGATTCGGATTCTTCTGGAGGCACGCAGAGTAGGTACGGTCCAGAGTAAGAGCGCCGATATAGTTTGTGGTCCTCTAACAGCCAAAACCGAGAAGTATTCCTTCGTATCTTCTCGGCTTCCAATTTTTCTTCCGACAAGACGTCGTTTTGAAGGAAGTTCTTTATGAGATCCATCCAGCTGTGACTCTTTCTGATCTGATGGACTCTGGCAGGGCCTCTGCTGATGGGACTTGCCTGGGCTAGATCTTCAACCAGGATTACTCGCGGCAAATTATGTGCCGAGGACGTGGCGAGAGTGGCCAGCGAGTCTGTATGGGTGTTGACACTCCTGGAAATGTGTGTCAGATTGAAGGACTCAAAATTCGTCTGTAGCCGCTTGACTTGTCCCAGATACTCTTGCATCCTAATATCTCGGGCTTCCAGCTCACCCATCACCTGTCCGACTACCAGTCTGGAGTCCAAGAACACTTCTATTACTCTTCCGCCCAACCTTTGAACCATTGTCATTCCTTGAAGTAAGGCTTCGTATTCGGCTTCATTGTTCGTAGCCGAGAATCCTAGCCTTAATGATTTTTCAATGGCAGCACTGTCCGGGGATATTAAAACTATCCCAACTCCTGACCCTCTCTGGTTGGCTGCGCCATCTACGTAGACCTTCCAATGCGTGTTCCTCCCTGTTGAAATCGCACCAACCGACTTTCCATCCATGTCCCTCTTCTCGATTATTGTTTCTATGGAGGGCTCAACAAACTCCGCTACCAAGTCTGCGAGTACCTGTCCTTTGATGGAGGATCTGGGCATATATTTTATATCAAAGGCTCCCAAGAGCGCACTCCACATGGCGATCCTTCCTGTATAGTCAGCGCTTCGAAGCACTGCTCGGAGGGGAAGCTGGGTCAGAACGATGATCGTGTGCGCCTGAAAGTAATGAGGAAGTTTTCGGGTTGCGTGCACTATTGCCAGAATTGCCTTTTCTAAAGGTAGGTATCGCACCCCGGCCTCATGTAGTGATTTGCTCACATAGTACACCAGTCGCTGCACCCCATTATCATCCCGTATCAGTACCAGGCTTACAGCGTGGGGAGCTACGGCGATGTAGGCAAACAGCACCTCATCTGCCTCAGGGCTGGACATGATGGGTGGTCGGGACAGGTAGTCTTTGAGTTGCTGGAAAGCCTGAGCGCAGTCCTCCGACCATGCGAACTCTTTCCACTTGTTTATCAGGAGGTAGAAAGGCCGACATTGATCCGCCGATCTCGATATGAACCGGTTCAACGCCGCGATCATACCAGTGAGCTTCTGTACTTCCTTCGGATTCCGAGGAGCCTTTAGGCTGTTAATGGTTTTGATTTGATCGGAACTTACTTCTATTCCCCTGTGGGTGACCATATACCCTAGGAATTTCCCAGACCCGACCCCGAATGAACATTTGGAGGCATTCAGCTGCAGCCGGTGCTCCCTTAATATAGTGAAGATTGTTCCGAGGTCCTTCACGTGCTCGGACACCCTTCTACTCTTGACAACCATATCGTCTATATAAACCTCAATGATCTTACCCAGTTGTGGTTCAAACATCAGAGTCATCATCCTTTGGTAGGTTGAGCCTGCGTTCTTTAGCCCAAACGGCATCACCTTATAATGATAATTTCCGATGGGCGTCATGAAAGCCGTTTTCTCTTGGTCCTCTAGTGCAAGGGGTATCTGATGATAGCCTTGGAAAGCGTCCAGGAAGCTCATTCGAGGGTGCCCCACGGTTGCATCCACCAATCGATCAATTCGGGGTAGGGGGAATGGGTCCTTCGGGCACGCCTTGTTCAGGTCCGTGAAGTCTACGCAGACCCTCCACTTCCCTGTCTTCTTCTTTACCACCACAGTGTTTGCCAACCACTCTGGGTAAAAGACCTCTTTGATAGCCCCCGCTCTTTTTAGCTTTGCCACTTCGTCTTTTACGGCACTAGCATGTTCCTTTGAAGGGCGTCGGGGTGGCTACTTCTTCGGAGTGGAAAAGGGGTTGACGTTCAAGTGGTGACAAATAAGGCTAGGATCGACGCCCGGGGCGTCGTAGGCGTCCCATGCGAACACGTCGACATTTTCTCTAAGAAATCTGACCAGTTCCTCCTTTTCTTGAGAGGGCAATTCAGAGCCGACCAGGAAGAACTTCTTCAGGTCGTCGTTGACAGCGATTTTATCTAAACTTTCACACCTTATCTCCTCGGCCAGTCCGTCGTCTTGCTCTGCCGAGGCGGCTGATTGCTATAAACTTTCAGGGGCCGAGGACTCGGCAGGGGGCCGATGTAAGACGGCGGCCACCATACACTGCCTGGATACGGCCTGATCTCCTCGGATCTCTTCTACTTGTCCTTTGGATGGGTATTTCACTTTTTGATGAAGTGTGGAGGTTACGGCTTCCAGGGCATGGATCCATGGCCTAGCGACTATCGCGGTGTAGGGTGAGTAAGCGTCGACGACGATAAAATTCACCTCCACCACCTCCGCCCCCGTCTGTACGGGTAGTCGGATTTGTCCTTTTGGCGTAACCATTCTTCCCTCGAAGCTGAGAAGGGGGGAGTCATAAACTGCCAAATCTTCTGACTTCAGGTTCAGCCCCTTGTATAGATCAGGGTACATTATCTCTATTGCACTTCCCGAATCCACCAACACCCTTTTCACGTCAAAACCCCCAATCCTCAGAGTGACCACCAAGGCATCATCGTGAGGTTGAATAGTTCCTCTCTTATCCTCATCTGAGAACCCCAGTATCAAAGAGCTTCCCTTTTTTGACCTTTTGTGTTCCCTTTGCCTGTTCCCGGAGGGGAGCCGATCAACAGCTAACACCCTGGGGATGGGTGGTCCCGTTCTTCCTGGTGCAGCGAGGATGACATGTATCGTCCCGGTGGGTGGTCTTAAGGTCACGTCCTTTCGAGGCTCTTGTGTTGCTTGGCTGGTGTGGCCACTCGACGGGTGCAGCAGGTAACGTAACTTTCCTTCTCGGACCAACTAATCTAGATGATTCCACAGATTCCTGCAGTCCTCAGTAGTGTGCCCATGGTCTTGATGATAGTGGCAGTACAGGTTCTGGTTACGTTTGGAAAGGTCTCCAGCCATCTTTCCCGGCCACCTGAAATAGGGCTCATCTCTTACTTTCTCCAGTACCTGTTGTACGGGCTCTCTGAATATGGCATTCACTGTTTGCGGGTTACTCTGCCCAGCCTGTCGCGAAAAATCTCTCCTCGGCTGACCAAGGTTGTGCCGTTCCGACCTGAAATCATTTGCTTTGAGGTGGATAACCTTCTCCTTTCCCTTCCCTTGCAGCTGATCTTCCTCCACTCTTTTGTACTTGTCTATCCTATCCCTCAACTGATCAACGTTGGCAACCGGTTTACCAGTGAGGGATTTCCTTAAGCCATGGTCGGCGGGGAGGCCGCTTTTGAATGTACTGATAGCGACAGCATCATGGTTATCATCCAGGTCATTATATACTTCCCAGTATCTATCGGAGTATGCTTTCAGAGTCTCTCCCTCGTGCATGGACAAGGACAATAGCGAACCGAGGGGCCTGGAGACTTTGGTGTTGGTGATAAAGCGGGAGCAGAAATCCCGAGTGAGCTGCTTGTAAGAGCTTACGGAATTTGTCTTCAGGCCATTGAACCACCTCATCGCCATTGATCCCAAGCTGGACGGGAAGATTTTACACATGAGGGCTTCATTTTACGAGTAGATCGCCATCTTTTGGTTAAATTGACTCACATGCTCTACTGGGTCTGATCGACCGCTATAGATGGCGAATGCTAGTTGGTTGAACCGTCGAGGCAGCTTAGCCCCTTCAATTCTATTCGTGAAGGGGGACCTTGAAACCTGATCCAACGCCTTCTTCATGGCGTCGTTTCCCGAACCCTTGCTAGATGTGCTCTCATACTTCCGCATAAGGCGTGGTTCCTTTTCGTAGGTAAAGGTTTCACTTGGGGGGGTCCTTGACCTCTGTCTGTAACTCGTATCCTCCGCATTAGAAGATTCGCCTGAGTCAGAGGGAGATCGTCTTCGCCGCACGCGCCGTAACTCCCTTTTTAGGTCATCTATCTCTCGCTGCATGGCCTGGTGACTATTTCGCCTCTGAGACACGTGACTTCCTATCTGAGTGTGACTCTGGCTGGTCCGGGTAGTATGCATACTTTCCTCATGGTTTCCCCTGGGGCCTGGG
The DNA here is from genome assembly GCF_001633185.2 of Quercus lobata. Lineage (NCBI taxonomy): Eukaryota > Viridiplantae > Streptophyta > Magnoliopsida > Fagales > Fagaceae > Quercus > Quercus lobata. The sequence continues at coordinate 14,759,248 of NC_044911.1, read as the reverse complement.
TTGACGGGGTTATTTTGCCTCTGGGACTTGGCGGGTTGTGTCCGTTGGGAATTAGCCTGGTGAGGATCCTCCTGATGCGGAGCCAGTTCTGCCATGCTCGACCGTTGCACTAGCTGATGCTTTAGTTCTTCCCACAGACGGCGCCAATTGTAGTTGCACGATTTTCCTGGCCCAAGTTCTATTGATCAGGCTCTGGCCCAAAGCGCAACCCACAATAAGTATTTGTAGAGGATGGGTCAAAGAACTTAGCTTCAGTGAGCCTATTCGGTCTGATACATGGACAGTATTGTTGCAGAAAACCCTAGCACAAGAATGGATCTCTCACGTATATTTCTCTTTCTTTAGTTCCTCATACAATATTTTTCGTCCCCTTCTTTGTGGGACTCCATTACATTATATAGTTCCTCTCCTCTCATCTCAACCTTACACTTGTTGATCATCCAAGCATCTACTTGAGTACCTGTCCCATCAGACGCCCTCATCTCTCCCTTTGTGAGTTGCAGAGGCCAAGGCGGTACTGTTCAGGGGTCATTTCCTCATTAATGCGGCCAAGAGGGTGGTTGGGGCGCAATTAATGTGGTGGTAGCTCCCCATGAGATATTTTGGATTTTATTCATTTTATATGTTGGGAGGATGAACTGAAGTGGCTGGGGAGAGTTCCTCGTCTGGGTTTCATGATGTCCGAGGAGGAGTTACTCCTCAAGTAGGCTTCCTTGGCGTTTATTGGGATTGAGTAATGCTTCATACGTGATTTCTCTTCGGACAGGACGCTCCTCGGACGGGCCTGAATTTGGAATGGCCCATTATTTCTGGGCCGGGCCCCACACCATCATTTTTAGAAAAGAAAAAAAAAATTCTTTTTTCTTTTTATACAAGATATATATTTTACTATAGCCTAATCTATGTGTATATGTGTATGAAGCTCTCTCTGAAGACTTGAACCTCGGCATTTAAAAGATTTTTCTAATGGCTAATTATTTTATAAAATATTTCTCAAAAGGCAAGAGAACATTTGAAAGATTTCTTGGCCCATTGCTCAAATTTATCCTTTGTGGATGTGGTAGACCAAATAGTAAAAAAGTTAATTGATCCAGAGATCCAATATTAATTCTTCACAACTAGCTGGATGATTTGGAGCAAGTGCATGTAATGAAGACAGCCACAGTTTGCCACATCCTAATCCTCCTATCCTAGCAAAGTTTGTTGTTGCTTGTGCTTTGGAATATTTAGAAGTTAACCATGAAGGCCTCCATTGAGGAGTTTTCTATGTAATTCTTATTTTATTTTGAAATTTTGCATTTAGACTCTATGATGGTTAGATACGCCAAAATGAGGATATACCCCTTTCGCCCAAAAGTTCCAGTAAAATGCCTCATTTTTGAAATTATTTAGCAATATGCCCCTGTTTTAAAACTTAATTTGTTTAAAATCGAGTTTCAGTAAGGAACTCGAGTTCCACAATTTTTTTTTTTTAATAAGTTTGATTTGTCTATAACTCGATTTTCTAAAAATCGAGTTTTACATTGAAACTCGATTTTTAGAAAATCAAGTTTCAAAATAGGGCCATATTTCTAAATAGTTTCAGAAATAGGGCATTTTGCTAAACTTTTGGACGAAAGGGCAATTTCCTCTTTCCCTATCTAACTAGGCCATTTTAGCGTAGTTAGATAGGGAAAGAGGAAATTATGTTAGCTGATATAGATCCAGTGTTATATGTTTGAGATGTTGTTCTAGTCGAATTTGGTTGGAGAAGTCTTCTTCAAAGACAGTAAATTGAGTGATTTATATTTTTGAGATTTTCTTATTTTTTCTTTTCAATTAGATTAAGTGATGACTCCATAGGTAAAACAAAACTCTCAAATATGGAGGGTAAAAGGCTATCAGTTGAATAACTTTTTTTGGGACTCACATTTTGACCCTATGCAATTTAATTTGATCATAATTCCCACAAGTATCAAAATCTTAGGGGATGTTTGGTTCATCAATTTTCATAACTCATATCTCTGTTTTCATAACTCATAACTCAAAAATGATGTGACCTATAGCTAGAAGTCCGTTTGGTACCACCATAACTCTGTTTTCATAACTCAATTGTCTAATTTTTAAGTTATGAGTTATAGAAACTGAAAACACATTTTAGCTGTTTTCAGTTTCCATAACTCATAACTCAATGGCATTTTCGTAAATAACACTACATGGAAGGACCCACTGTCAAACTTTAGCTGCAACTTTTGACCATCTCTTTTTTTTTTTCTTTCTTCACAGGGTTCGATGCGTTTCTTCATCTTCTTTTTTTTCTTTTTCCTTTCACACTAGGTGGCTTCTTCTTCTTCCTTCTAATCTGGGTTTCTTTTTTTCTTTTTTCTTTTTCTTCTTGATCTTCTTTCACTGGGTTCGGTGATCTGATCTAGGTTTCTTTTTTTTTTCACTGGGTTCGGTGATACTAGAAAAAAAAATAAAAAATAAAAAAAAAAACTGCACCGAGTGACAAGTATGGGGCCCACAAACAATGTGAAAAATATTGAGTGATGACAAGTGAGTGGTGGTGCCAAACGGGTAGGGTATTTTGAGTGATAAGTGATGAATAATGAGTAATGAGTAATGAGTAATGAGTGATGAGTGACGGAAATTGAGTGATAAAAAAAGGGATCCAAACACTGCCTTAGAATGTGAATTCTGTTGTCACTAGGCAACAACTAGTTAGGGAGAGGATGACCAAACTTTTTACGTGGCTTTCCACCTTTGCCATCTTGTGCAAAGAAGGAAAGTGTTCTCATGCTACAGGCAGGAACAACCAAACTCTATCTTGAGATAATGGTGGGTTCCAATTTTCATAGCATTGGTACTTGATGAAGCCAAATTCGTCAGTTAATAGATTCGTTCAGATGGATTCTGATGATAATAAGTTCGAGACCTGCAAAACAATCACGAAGGAATTTCCCTCTACTTGGGTCATCAGCGTGATGCTAGCCGATGAGCCTCTAATGACAAAGTCAGATGATAATTGAGAGAGAGCAATATATGAGAGTATGTTACTTATAGTGTGAATTTTTACCTTCTCTTAGGTTCTAAGGTAGTTTATATGGATTTCTGTCTTTCTAGCCATTGGAGGTCTTCAATGGTGGCCTTAATGGCTTTGGTAACGCCTCTAATGATTTAATGGTGAGATTTGATGATCCTGCCAACGGTTATGTTAACACGTGCTTCTGTTGGTAATGGTGTTTTGGTCGTCCAAAGACCTGTGTAGATAACGAGAATTTATTAGTTCATCAGTACTCATTACTCATATGCTTCTAAGATGATAAAGCTCAATTTCCCCAATTTTTATCGAGAAGGAGATCCTACCATTTATGCAGAACAGAATAGTTTTTTTAAGCTTCATGAAACACCCTCGTAGGATCAAGTTAAACAAATATTAGTAAATGGGTACACCAACTTATAATAGTCAGGCTGTCATATTAAAGATATCTAAATTTGGCTTTAATTTTTATTTTTGTCTCTTTCATTTTATTAACTATCCGTACAATTTATCATATCATAACGTTGTCATATTAGGATATCTTTTCTTTTTTGGAGTAAAAATGTGGAAATTTTATTGAATAACACCATAGTATTACATCAACAGCTAATGCAGGCCTAAAAGCTAGAAGAACATTCTCCAACCAAACTGAGACACATACATGGTCTAATAAAGCAAACATTGGAAAAAGGAAAAGGTTGAAACCGAGCATAGAACATTCAAATATCTTCAATCTAGTGTCCACATAAGTAGTTGTGTTTCTCAAAAAAAAAAAAAAAAAAAAAAAAAAGTAGTTGTAGGATTATGGTATTGCTGTATCACTTTGACTAAAGCCATGTCACCCCATTCAAGCACAACATCGATCATAAATGCTAAGCTCCAAATAGAAATCATATTAAAAATATCTTAATTAAGGGTTATTTGTTTTCCTCTTTCCTTTAATTAAGTAACAGTGCTACCACCAATTACGCATTTGGTGGTATGGTTTTGATTCTTGGAATGCCCCATGTATTGGATGTTGTTTATTAACGAAGCTTTGATGCTTAAAAAATTTGGATCTCATCTATGAGCGTCTTTAAAATATTTGCTAATTGATCATTTTAAGAAAGTTTTAATACCACATTTATGAGAAATATAAAAACTATAAAAATATTTCATAAAATATTGTCTTTTACCGCTTCATCTTGAGTTTCTCAAAAGGAGAGAGATGGCTGGTCACCTCTACTTCAAATCCTTTTCTTTTTTTAAAGTAGTGTCGTGTTTGTTTTTGTTGGTCATAAATTTCAATTTGATTTTAACTTTGACTAGTCATAAGTTGTACTCGTATACTAGTATTTTTTGAAGACTTATTATTCTTTTTTTTTTTTCACTGTGAAATTTTTTTGAAATTTTATGCGAAGGAATAGAAAAGAAGAATACACAATATTTTTAATTCTTAGCATCAAATACAACTTTATCATCTTCTCAAAAAAAAAATAATAAGTAAATAAATAAAAACCTTATACAACTTATCTTACCGAAAGTTTTCATATTAACGATATTTAAATTTGGGCTTCAATTTTTATTTTTGTCTTTTTCATTTTATTAACCGCCAGTACAACTAATAGCGTTATCATATCATATCATATCATATTAAAGATTTTTTTTATTTTTTTTTAGAAACTTTATTGAATAGCATCACATCATTAGATCAAGGAATTACATTGGCTACTAACGCAAGCCTAAAAGCTAGACGAAGAGCCTCTAACAAATTGAACCGAGACACTATCATGGGTCTGAAAAAGACAGCCAACTTACAAGGAACAGAATTAGCAACAAAGCAAACATAGGAAAAAGGAAAAGATCAAAATCGAGTATAGAGTATAGACCATTCAAATATCTTCAAGCAATGTTCTCAAAAAAATTATTTATATATGAATATGTAAAACTTAGAAAAAAATCATTTGGAATTTAAAATTAGAATCCAATTTTACACCATATGTCAAAATTTATGTGAAGACCATACCATAATTATCCACTTAAGTTTACGTCATATGTCCACTTAAGTTTTTTAGGGGTTGTTTGGATTTGTAGTTTTCCATCACTCATAACTCTGTTTCCATTACCCATAACTCAAAAATGGTGGGTCCCACGACTGAGTAGTTTGTTTGGATGTGCTTTTAGTTTTTATTTCCATCACTCAATTCGCTGATTTTTGAGTGATGAGTTATGAAAACTGAAAACACATTTTAAGTATTTTCAAGTTATCAAAACTGAGTTTCCATGGCATTTTGGTAATAAAACACACATTGGTGTGACCCATTGTCAGAGAGAAGTCACACTAGCACAACTTTTGAGAACCCCACCAACGACTTTTTCTTTCACACCAAAATGCAACCCACAAAAACTCTCCATTCCCAACTCCAAGCACTCCTCACACTTCTAAACCCTCAGCCCAACCTCGCCTACCAAGCCCCCACTTTAGTCAACCCGCGGCGGCAGAGCTTAAACCGACCAAAGCTCATACCAGCATTCCTCTCTCTCCATACCCATTTCGTCTCTTCTCCCCACCCCAATCTACTCTCTCCCCCCATCCCATCTGTGAACAGTGCTAAGCAAAAAACGGGAACCCATCAAATTGGAAAATCAAGGAACCAAAGGGGAAAATAAAAGCATTAAACCCATAAACAAGAACCCAATATCAGATAACACAACACAACCCATATACCCGCAAATTTCCTAAATCAAAAAATTGGGAGGGATAAATAGCCGCAACGAGAAATAATGAGAGCAAAAGTGATAAAGATGGAGAGAGATATTGATCTGTAGATTCTTTAGTGGAGTGCATCGTCCTGAGCTCAGTCGTCACACGCGCTAATATGCTTGATCCGTCGCACTCGAGAAGGAGAGTGAAGACAAAATCAAAGGAAAAAAGAAAAAGTAAAATTTTTGGGAGATTGGCACTAGGTTCGTCGAGGGTTTTGGGAGAAACAAGGCTGAAGGGAATGAAGGGAAAAAATAAATGAAATGGCTGTGTGTTACACGGGTTAGAGGAAAAAATAAATGAAATGGCAGTGTATTACGCGGGCATGGTAACCGTGAGCCTAACATGGTGCTCAGGCATAGGTCTCACAAAAAGTATAAATATTTGAGTGATGAGAAGCTGAAAACAGTGTGCCAAACGTGTGGGGTTTAGGAAATTGAGGTATTTTAAGTGATGAGTGATGGTTTTTTAAAAACCAAACAACCCCTTAATCTTTGTGCCAAGTGAGTTAATAAGTGCAAAATACTATCTAATATTAATAAACCGTAAAATTAAAAAATAAAAATAAAAAAATCAATCACATATACTCAATAAAAAATCACCACACAACAAAAATCACCACATGTTCTATCTTATTAAAAAAAAAAAAAAAATTAAATGATCATAAGTAGTACTAAATTTAGGTAAGAATTTTAATATGTGACTAATTACGTTTACTCTTAAAAAATATAATTTGACTAATTATTTATATTTTTATGATAAAATTTGTATTTAATTTTAAATGTAGCTATATGTATGCATGTGTTACATGCTTCTTCTTCTTTTTTAATAATTTGACTAATGATTTATATTTTTATAATAAAAATTGTGTTTAATTTTAAATGCACTCATGCATTTGCATGGGTTAATGCTAGTACTACTAATAACAGGATTACTTATTTGGGTTTCATCATTTTTTGTACCAAAATACCCTCTGTAAGGACCCAATTTGGTTCCCAAGCCCAAGAGTCAAAAGGATTTTGGTCCAAAGAGCCCAATACAATGAATTTGTAGAGAGTAGGTCAGAAAACTAGGCTCTAATGAATTGGACAACAATTATAGTGGGTCTAAATGACCTGAAAGCAAAGATAAACAAGTTTTATCCAAAGAAAATCATCCTCGGCACAATCCAAGGAGATGTGTTCTTATATATATCTCTTTAGAATTTGATTACAAGTCTAATTCCAGTTGTTACAGTGTTTTTTCTTTTGATTTCTCCATCTCCATTCTCAATGTATTCTTTCTCTTTTATATTGTCTTTCTTCTTTCATCTCCACCCTCCACGTGAAGACCGGGATTCTAGCGTTGATCCCTGTTCCATCAACACTTTTCTGAAGTATTTGGGAATAGCTGTAAGGCTAAAAATTACTGTTCAGATATCACTTCCACATTAATGCAGCTAGAGAGTTAGCTACAGAGCATTCAATGCAGTGGTAGCAACTTTCTCTTAGATATTTCATAGTTCTCCTTTGCCCTGTGCTTCCATGATATGTATCCTTATCAATAAAATCTCCCGAAATGTTGCTTTGGAAGGCAAACTACACCTTTTGGACAAGGTTTTCAAACCCGGACCGTTCATTGAACCGTAAAAGGGAAAGGTTCAAGATTTTTGAGGTCGAACCGAGGTCGAACCGAGGTCGAACCAAGGTCAAACCGTGATGACGTCATAATTAATTAAAGCCTAAATATAGATATTAAATTTATAAAACTAGCAAAATTGACAATATATCTATATATGTGAGGGAAATTTAATGATTTTCAAATATATATTTAATAATTAAATAAGAAAGTTAATAAAATAAAATAATAACCATGAAAACATTAAAATTTATGATTAATTTTTGAAGTAAAGTTGAATATCTTTGAAAGATTTTAATTATAATTTTTTTATTCCTTGTAAGAGATGAATAATTTAATTAAGTAGAATAAAATTGTGTTAAGTTGTTTTTTTTAATTGTTAAGGGGTTGGACCGTACGGTTCTCACCGTTTCATGCGGTCCAACCTCGGTTTTAACGGTTCACAAAATTAACAAAAAATCCGATTCTTTATGCTTAAAAAACCAGTTTTCATCCCGGTTCTCGATTTTCACGGTCCGACCTCCCGGTCTGGTTTAGTTTTGAAAACCATAGTTCTGAGCTCTGCTTTGCTTAACCAAGGAGACATTTCTTCTCGAACCACCTTCCTGGACCCTCATAACTAGACCCCACGTCTTCATTCACTAATGCGGACTTCTATGACAACATTTACCCATCTTCGAACTACTAAATGTCCTCGGATTAGGTCCCTAGCCCGACATATATATAAATATATATTATTGGGCCTATCATACCTACACCCTCAAATTCATAAGTTCAGAAAGTTTAAATAATAAGGTTAAATATATAAAAGTACTATTTTAAACACTCCTAAATTTTAGATACTTATCCATATCCTTTAAAATTAAGTACTTTCATCTCTCCTTATCCCTTCTGAACGTCAAGTTAGTTACTAAAATCAAATGTAAATAAATGTCTCTCTTCTTCTGTTTAATCTTTTTTTTCTTTTTTCTTTTTTAAATATCTCTTTCTTTTTTCTCTCCAAGGAAGGAGTAGTCCTTTCCTATAAGATAAAATTTTGACACAAAAAATAAAATAAAAAAAGTTTCATCACACAAGCAAAGCGCATGTGGCGAGACTATAAATATATATATATATATATATATATCTTCTTATCCCTTTCAAGCATAACATTATAAAACTCCAAACAAAAATCATATTAAATATATCTTAATTAAGGCTTCATTCCTTCTCAAAAAAAAATTAAGGCTTCATTTTTTTTCCCTTTCATTTAATTTAAATACCAATATTTCCACCAATTGGACATTTGATCTAGCGGTATGATTCACGCTTTGGATGCGAGAGAAAGGCCCCAAGTTTGACAATTGGAATGCCCCATTCATTGTATTTCTATACTAATGAATTTTTTATTATTAGAAAAATATTTAAAATAAAACAAAATCTACCTGTGCTTCTTGAGTTTTTGTTCTCAAGGAGAGATGGTTTGAACACCTCGACTTTGTTTTCCTTTGTTTATTTTTTAATGACGTGTCTTGTTTGTTTTTGTTCGTCATAATTTCAATTTCATCTTAACTTTGAGTTTGAACAGTCATAGTGTTGTACTCATATGCTAGTACTTGTTTAAGACTTTATTTTCTCTTCTTCTTTATTTTTTTTTAATTTTTTTTTCTTTTTGAAATTTATGGCAAAGAAATAAAAAATAAGAATTCACAATATTTTAAATTTCTAACTTCAAAATATCAAATACAACTTATCATCTTCTAAAAAGAAAGATCTCCTACAACTTATTATAGCAAAAATTGTCATATTAATTATTGGGTTTGGTTTACCTTCGGTACTTTTTTAACTAGAATCTTTTTTTTATTTTAATTAGAAACTATCACATCACTTACTAATTAAATAAAATGTGGAGATTAAAACCTACTACCACTTGTCATTATATATTTAAAACAACAGGAGATGTCCAGTTAAAAAATTACTAAAGATAAGTCAAACCTTAATTATTAAAGACATCTAAATTTGGGGATCAAATTTTATTATTAATTGTTTCTTTTATTTTATTAAGTACCCATACATAGGCGTTGTTATATTAAAGTTATCTATTTTTTTGAATAAAACTTAATGCTAGAGTATAGTGACAACATACATACGTAGCAACTACGTAGGTAATATGGGTCATTTATTTTATAAGTCTAGTTATCTTTTAATTTATTTTTATTATTCAATCAAAGTTAATTATGGAGTCAAGTTATTAGTAGTTTACTCGAGCCTAATAATCTGATCATAGGATGGTGTGAAATCAATTTTGGAAGTTGTCAACTATATATCCCTTTTATGATTTTATCCATTGGTTGAATCTTTCTTTCTTTTCATTTTTTTTTTTTTTTTTTAAGAAAGAATCTTTCATTTAACTAACCTAGCAAGTCAAGGTCTGCATCAAAACTCTAGAAACTTAATTAAATAGCATCACATCATTATATCAAGAATTTACATCAGCCGTTAATGTAGGCTCAAAAGCTGGAAGAAGGTCCTCCAACAAAACAGAGACACTAACATGAGTCTCAAAAAATACCAACATACAAGCAACAGAATTAGCAGTAGAGCAAAAATATAGGGAGAAAGAAAAGATCAAAACCAAGTATAGACCATTTGAATATCTACAAGCAAGTGTTCATAAAATAGTTGTAGGATTATCGCATTGCTATATATCACTTTGACCGAATTCAAGTCAAGTAATCCCATTCAAGTACGGATTCAGATTTTCTAGATTTCCTAAGGTACTCTACCAATAGATTTTCTTAAATCATAACCACTTTTTTATTATTTAAACACTCTTTTATGATTTAAGGGTTTAGATTCTGTCATGTCAGTATTCTACTAACAATCTTCTAAAATAATAAAATAATATTGCAAACAAAATAATTAAGATTACTGTTAATTACCAATGCTACTATAGTTAATGCTTCATTTTTCTACCCTCTATTAATTACCAATGCTACCACCAACTGGAGAAAATATACTATGTTTCGGTAATACCAACTCAGCATCTGTTTTGATATTTTCTACCCAATAAATAAGTGACACATATTTCACAAAATCACATTAAACTACTCTAATAAATTAATCACAATCTTTTATATTATCGAGAAGATAAATTAATCATTTATTGGAGTAGTCTGACGTGGGTTTTTGAAACAGGTGTTACTCATTTATTGGGTAGAAAATACCAAAACAGATGTTGAGTTGATATTACTGAAACATGGTATACTTTCTCGTGCATTTGATCTAGTGATATGATTCTCGCTCTTAGTGTGAGAGGTCTCGAGTTTGATTCTTAGCATGTCCCATTTATTGGATGTTTGAGTGCAAGAGGTCTTAAGTTTGATGCTTAGCATGTCCCCTTAATTGGATGATGTTTACAAATGAAGTTCTAATTCTTTTTTCTTTTCTTTTTTTTTTTTAAATAAAAAACAAAACAAACTGGGCAGCTCTCCTTCATTTGTTGTTGTTGTTGTTGTTTTTTTTTTTTTTTTTTTTTTTTTTTTTTTTTTTTTTGTGGTTTATTCAGACTTCAGAGGCTAATAAAACTATAAAAGAAGTGCACTGTTAACTTTTCCCATAAAAGAATACCACCCAATTGGACATAAATTTTGTGGCAATAAAAAAGGACAAGAGCAGAGCAACCAACCGTAATCAATAAGCCTTATTGATTGATTAAAAATTTCCAAGCTGTATAAACAATTCTAATTCAATGAGTTCTGACCAAAAAAACAAAGAAACAAAAATTATGTTAGGTGAGATCCATTATACATGAGGACTGGACAGCGTGTCAAACACTCTGGAACCTTAAACATTAACAAAACCAATGATGGTATTCATTCATTCATATATGGTGGCTCTTGAACCAATTTCTGCAAACTTTTTTCTGCCATTAAAACGAGCTTACAACACAAGGAGTTGCATTTTGTTGACCAATACATGAATTGGCTTACTACAAATTTATCTTTGTTAAAAAAAAGTAAACTCAAGCCTGCATATAGTTTTTTATTTCCAGCACATGCATACTAATTTCCAATTATGACTTTCATGGGGATTGAGAATGCATGCATATCTCTTAGCCGACCATTCTACCAACTTCCAATTTTCAAACTGAAAAATCTAGAGTTTCTATCTGTCTTTATCTTTTTTTCCTCAAAGTGTCACTATATTAAACATCTTACCTTTTATTAAGGATTTCATAATAGTTGAATAAATTTTTAAGTTTGATTTTGATTAGTGGGTATTTTTAGAATATTTGTTAATTGACTATTTTTTGAAAGATTTGATACAATTTTTATAAAAAAAATATAAAAAAATTATCCAAAAAATCAATTATGTACTTTTTTTTCCATAATAAAAAGTTTATAAAAATATTTCTTAAATCAATGCTTTTAAGACATCTCTTAACTTTTCCCAATTTTTAATCATATGACACTACATTATATATTTCAACGTATCATTTTACTTACATCCTACGAAACAGACCTTTTCCTAATTAAAGATAAAGCATGCTTTCACAGATAAAACTCATCAATGATTTAAAATAATGAACCAATAATGGCAATATTTTTATCAACTTTATATAGAGATTAACTAGGGATCTAAATATAATCCTGCATTAGACTTTCATCCATGGAAAATTATTAGATACTCCCGGAGTATTATAAATGCGTACTCCCTCCTCTCACATGAATGGTGGGTCCTACTAATTAAATTCATGGTAGGACTCACCATTCATGTGAAAGGAGGGAGTATGCATTTATAGTACTCCGGGAGTATACAATAATTTCTCTTCATGTCCAAATTTGAAGGGTAAACAATACGGATAATTAATAACATTCATTGACTATCATTATTGAATTTCCAACTTTTCTTTATAGATAAGGATGGGCTATAAGCCACAACTCTATAATATGATTTGAAAATTGGAAATTGTTTTTTTTTTTAAGAGAAAAAAAAAAAGTAAGGACTACAATATTTATGGACAAAGTTTAGTTACAAAATTGGTTATAACATAAAACTACAACTTTACTCAATAAAATAAATATTATTACATATTTTGAAAATCTAACCGTTGAATTGCATGTTCTTTACGCTCTCAATACACATGTCAAATTTTGTATTAATCGGATATTGCAAGTATAGAGGATATAAGAAAAAGATATAATCTAATGATGGATTTGTCAAAATTTATCTACAATAAAAAGATATTAAATAAGGTTGTAACCTAAGGTTACAATAAATTTTGTAACTAAATTTTGTCGAACATTTATTACATCTTTTTTCATAATTATTGTATGTGCCATATTATGATTGATGGGCTAGCACTTTCACTTAGACTTACAATTTTTTTTCCACTACTTATTATATATTGCATCAAAATTATATACTACATCAAAATTATGATTAAATTGTGACATAAAAAATTATGTGCTAAATTTTCCCAAAAGAAAAAGCATGTCTAAACTCAAGAGTCCTAGACGTGGTCGTCACTCAAATTTGATTTGATTTGTTGTTTTATTATTGTTATTATTATTATTTTATTATTATTATTATTTTTTTTTTTTTTTGGGAATAAATCACTCAATTTGTTTATAGGGTATATATGTAAAAATTCATGATATGTAATGTGAGTTTGGGTCAGCATGCAGCGTGCAAAACGTCATCTCATTTTGTCCACACGTAAAAATTGCCTAAAGTCAAATGCCATCAACCAATTGGAACAGTCTAAAAAGTACTAAACTCACAAACTCACATATAATTGGACCCCCAATTCCAATTAATCTCCAACAAAAATTGATTCCCCAATACATCATCATGCATCATATATAACTAAACCACCTCGACCAAATCAAACGGCTCAGATTCACCAATAGCGCCCTCAATGGCCCCACCTCAACTATAAATCCATGGCCGTCTCTTCTCTTTTACAAATCAACCACCATGTTCTCCATGTCCACACGCATCAATTAATCAAACACTTTCTTCTCTTCCTCAAACATGTACCTTATCAATCCCCAAACCCAAAAATACTAATCAATTAAAATTAATAATAACATCTTCTAGAATTAGTTTGCAAAAGCATGATGATGAGCGTGACACCACCATTCCATCATTAATCATTTTGATCCCCCTAAAAAGATTTAAAATTAAAAAAAAAAAAAAAAACCCATTTTCCAAGGCCTTGATTTCCACAATACAAACTACCCTTCAAAGTACCCTGTCTCAAGTAATTAATCATCTCATTTCAATTAACTAATAAATTAGGGATAAATATTTTTATTTTTTCGAATTCAGGTACAATAGTACTTCACTATTTAAATTCAACCTAAAAACTAAAAAGTGCACAATTCACGAAACTCTCATTTTGGAAAGGGCTATATGAATCGAAATTTAATTAGAGAATCTTAATTATATATTGTACTTAGTTATCTTCAAAAAAGTACTATGCTTATAACATTTTTTTTAAAATTTTTACAATAAATTATAAATGATAAGTTTTTACTACTCCAGTTCTAATTTGAATTTACAATTTAAATTACTTTTTAGTCCATTTAAATTACTTTTTAGTCCACCTATAACAACCAGTAGCAACTTATCATTTGAGATTTATTGTAAAAGTGTTATAAATATGTTATGGACATAACATTTCTCTTTACAAAACTCTCATTTTTTGGATGTCTTTGCAAACCAAAATTTAATTGGAGAACCTTAAATATAGGTGATACACCGCTCACAAAACTCCTATTTTTATAAGGTTTATGCTAGCGGATTGGTAGTCAACCTTTTATCCCCAATATTTCTTTCTTTCTTTCTGTTTTCAAATTTTTTCTTTGAGAGAGAGAGAGATTAATTCCTAGGTTCAAGCATGCAATCTATCACTTTTGGTGGGAGGTATTTTCCATTGCACTAATAGTAATAATTTAGTATTACACATAACTCTTATAAGAGTGGACTCTATATATAATACTAAAAAAAAAAACTCTAAATCAACCGCAGCAATACCACGTAATACGCACGATGCACTGAAATAATAATTTTAATTAAAAAAAGGGGAGGGTGCATTAGTGCACAGAATACTAAATTAGAAAATAATTGAAAATTAGAGCATTTATCTTCTCCCAAAAAAAGAAAAAAAAAGAAGAGGAAAATTACAGCCTTTTAAACCAATCCAATCAATGTGCAACTAACTATAAATAAGGTTTTTGGCCCTCCCACTTTCGCACTTGTCAACGTTAAATTCACAGCTCAAACACATCAGATAAAGCAAAATTCAGAGAAATCACAGAGAACTTGAACGACTCCATCAATGGCCACTAAAGTGTATATTGTGTATGTATCAATCCAACTATATATATGCATATTTTTTTTTTTTTTCCTCCAATTTTCAAATATTAAACTCTGATATGTACTCTGTTCTCGCTAATACTCTGCCTTTTTTTTTTCTCTGTTTAATTGTTTTTTCTTCTTTTCTTTTTTGGTATTTTTGTACATTTTGGTTTTGTGTTTGATTATATGAATTGGGTATTCCTTATTTTTGTTGAGATTGAAGATTGATCTACGGTTTGATGTTTCTGTAATTTCTTTGTGAAATTGTTGTGTGGGTTGGAAATGTGATTTTCTTGGATCTGTTTGTTTGTTTTTTGGGTTTTTTTTCTTTGGTTGTAATGGTTGCTACTGCTCTAATAGAACTATAAACAAATGATTTCCCTTTTATACATATATATTTTTTTTTTTCCTCTTTTGTGTGAGGATGATTGGACTGAAAACTGAAGTGAAAAGAAATGACTTTGTAGATAATAGGCTTTGTTTAGGTCAGGGTTTTGCATATTGAATTGTTTCAATTAGTGGGTCTCATGGTTTTCAAGAACCTTATTGAAAAGGAGCTGCTTTGGGTTTTGATCATCTTGTTTTGGTATTTCTGCTTAATCTGTTCTTGAAAAAACAAATGAATATAATCTCCTTGATGGCCTTTAAATGTTGAGACTGTAGGCTGGTTTCACATGTACTTTTCTTGGTACATCATACCTAAACTTTTAACTATCTGGGATTTTTTGTTTTACTTGAAAAAACCATTAACCTCTTGCAAATCAAGATCTGAGAATACCAATGATATTCGGAATGGCCGAGTTGATATATCATTCACTGGTATAAATTTAGGACTTAGAATTCTTTGAATTAATTTTTTTTTTTTTTTTTATATTTATTTATAGTCTGTGCTTTGGATTTGGATGGTAGTGAATCCATGAAGAAATTTGTTTTTGCATCAAGCCATTATGAGAATGTTGATTTTCTCGACTTTTATTTTTATTTTTTATAAACTGCTAATTCTTGCACTTGATTAGATTGACTGTAGAATGTGAGCACTGCTGACATCATGATCTCCATGAAGATTTTTATTTTTTGCATAAAGCTGTTATGAGAATGTTGATTTTCTCAAATTTTGATAAACTGCTAGTTTTGACACTTGACTGCAGAACTATTTGTGCTGCTGACATCATGATCTCCAGGATCATAGCATTTCAAATTGGTTAAGCATTTTAGCAGTATGAGGAAATGTATTCGTGATGCTAAGCCATCACAAATGTAGGAGAGATTTGTATTACCTTGAGATTCTATTAGGAAATAAAGTTAAATGTATTCTCTTTAATGACCATAGAAAGGTGATGAATGTTAAACTCTAGTGTTTGATTATTTTCAAAACAACTTTAGTGTTCAATGTGCTTCTTATTATGGTGCAGTTGTACTAAAATGCTGAAACAAATTGCCAGAATCCCTTTTTCAGGAAATTTTTTTCTTAAAAAAGAAGAATTAGACATATGTTCAGAAAATGGCTGAAGGAAAAGTGAAAGACTTATTATGCTGAATATTAAACTCTTCAGCCAGAAAGCCATTAATTGATATTATTTGCAGAGATGGCTATAGATCTGAACCTAAAATTGTTGAATGTAAATGACTAAGTTTTGAGTTTAGTTTTTCTGATTTTTTGTTGGAAAGTTACACACACATCCTATGTTTTTTGAACCCATGACCTTACTCTACATCATGTACTTCAAGGAAGGAAATGCCATTTGGGCTAAAGCTTGTTGGCATGTGAATAAACAATAATGAGATGTATAAATATTACTTGTTTGTGCTATGGCTTCACTCTTTATTTGTAAGTTCACCAAAAAGCAAATAGTTTAGGCACATATAAATCTTTTAAATAAAATACTGAGCCATTATTTTACAAAATATTGTTAACTCTAGAGTGAAATTGAATGTTGTAATGGGTGCCACAGAAAAACATATATGGCTTACTATCAAGTCAAACTTCACTGAATTCCTATTCTATTTAGGCATTTCAAAATGCATGAAAGTACCATCTCAAAAAGGACACCATATACCTGGGAGTGGGAGCTCCAAGATATCTACAACCGAAGCCATACCAGTAAAAGTGAGGGAGAATTACATTTTTCTATATAATGAAGTTACCTTAGGTGGCTTCTTACTTGAGTCATCTATTACATCAACTTTTGTCATGAATACAGTTGTCCGAATTGCCAGGCTAAACAGTTTTTCTTATTGGTAAGCTACTAAATTACACACACATCCAGTGGGTTTAAATCAACAACCTTGTCCTTCACTGTTGGAGGACGAAGTGCTAGTGGGTTAGAAGTGTCTAACAAGTTACATTATATTGTAGCCCTTTCTTTTCTTATAAGCATGAGATTTTTTTTAATCCAGCCATGCTCACATGTTATAAATTAGAATTAGATGAGTTTGGCTCCTCTACAATAACATCCACAACGAAAATGCATCCCAAGTCTTGTTAATGTGGCAGCAGTCTTCTTGGTCTTTGGGTGTATTATGCATATGTAAGAGAGAGAGAGCTCTCTAGGGAAACTAAGGGAAGGAAGACTAACATTTCAAGGAGTCTTGTATGTCTTGATTTTTCTTAAATATTCTATTCTCTTTGTCTGGATTTCTTAATGTTAGTTCTATTTAGGTTCCTGTATCCCTTCTCAGGTTGACTCTGAGGAGAACAGTTAAATGGGCTCATTGGCTATGGTCAGTGGGGTTTTCCACTGTGGGGGAAAATATTGACAGCAGGGAAAGTTCAAGCACCTGTTTAGTCAATTCATTTAGATCTAGTGGAGGATAGGTGATTGATAAGGAAATATAAAGTTTTAGAAGTCTCTTTCATAGCGTTGCACTTAGAGCAAGTGTCTTTAGTTGGTCAATTGGCTCTTCAGTACCTTGCTGTAGTCAGAAATGTCTGCCATGATTGTTTAGAGGCCATTATCACTTGAATGCTGTTTGGTGTTCTTGAAGGCTCACGTCACCTCACATTCTCATTCTCTTCCAATGGCCAAACAGAGGCTCATGATTGTTTGGTCACTAGGATGTCCTTGACCACCTATAATGCTTGAACTAAGAAACAGAGTAAGGAGCTCAAAGGTCAGAGCTTGTCAATTAATTGTGGCAGAACCACAAAGTGGAAAGAGGACCTGCATGGGAGTGGTTTAGTGGCATTTTTTCCTATGGCATTAGTGATTCTTGAATATTGCTTTTTTAGAGTGACATTTATACGTGCCATGTTGTGAGTTTCTTGTTCACCTGCTATATTTGCTTCTTGGATTTGCTCTGGGCTTTAATCTGCCCACAAATTTGGAGAGTGTGTGGGAAGTTCCACACACACACAAAAAAAATTAATAAAAAGAAATAATAAATTGAGAAGATTTGAAAATTTTATATTCAACCAAATAATCATAGTAATTGGCTATGGAAGACTGCCAGTTCAGGAGTTCATTAGGGATCAAATCTGCCCCGGTTGTTTTTCCCAGTGATTTGCAATTTGCAAATAATAATGGTACTTTGATTACGATCCTTTCTATAATATATTTGGAATTTCTCTCCTTATGTTGTTAAATATTAATGAAAACTACCATTTATAAAAATAAAATAAAAAAATTTAAGCAAGTTAATGTTTTGCACTAGATTCCATTTTATTTTGTTCTCTCTTGTTACAGTCAATTCTCAAGTATGCAATGGGTAAGCTCAGATTATTGAATGTCTCATTTACTGATAACTTTTTATTGCTGCTACAGGTACTATTCCATGTATGGACATGTAGAGAAGCTAGCAGAAGAGATAAGGAAAGGGGCTGCATCTGTTGAAGGAGTGGAAGCCAAACTATGGCAGGTAAGAATGTGCATCACATATCATGCATTGCATGTTATATCATTTATGAAGTACCAGGTATAGTTTTTGTAATAGCTTAGTGTACAGAACAATGCACTAATGGTGAGCAACAATCAGTTTTCAAGAAAGGAAGTTTCATCTTTTTGCCACAGGAAAGAAGTGTAAATTGGCTTATGAACTCTTGACCTTGTTGACTTGTTAGTTATTTCTGAGAAGTTTTGAGCTTGAACCCTGTTTTGATGGTTTTTTGCAATTGAATGTCACTGTCTGTGCTTTAACTCAGTGTTTTAGGATCATTTTGCATTGTTTTTTGTTTTCCCAAGTTGCCTCTCTCTCTGCATGTTCCCCTTTCAAAGCCATGTCTTTTTGTGACCCTTCAAAGATTATATCAATTAATTATAAGTGAACTAAGTTGCCACCTTCTGCTTTTAGGATCTCCCATTGCAATAATGTGATACTGTGTCATTGTCATGGTTCATTTTCCATAATTTGACATTTTAGTTGGTTCTCCTGCACCCAATAACTCATTAGATTTTCTCGTGCATACTTGCTTTATCATTTATAGTTTTTTTCTTGTTCTCCTTTTTCTTTTTCTTTTCTCTGTTCTTTCATTATAGTAACCTCATCCCTAGTATGCTCAATATTTGAACATATGTCATGATTAGCTTAATGCTTTGCAGTGATCCTTTATGTTCTTTGTTCTCTAAAGCTTCAAGTTTCCTTCTTTTTTTGTTGGTACATCTAGAAATCACAAATTTCTTTTAGTTGTTGTATGCAAATTCAAGCAACTGGGCCTTATTGTTTATCTAGGTGGTCCATGGTTTTTAGTGGATGGCCAATTTACATTATGTTTGTCTTTTTCTCTGTGTTTTATGTAATTATTGAAAAATTCCCTGACAATATTGGACTGGTGGAACAGGTCCCTGAGACACTACCAGAAGAGGTGCTGGGGAAGATGAGTGCACCACCAAAGAGTGATGTACCAATCATTACACCTGATCAACTTACCGATGCTGATGGTCTTGTTTTTGGCTTCCCAACAAGATATGGAATGATGGCCGCTCAATTCAAAGCATTTCTGGATGCAACTGGAGGTTTATGGAGATCACAACAGCTTGCAGGCAAGCCTGCAGGGCTCTTTTACAGCACTGGATCTCAAGGTGGTGGACAAGAGACTACTGCGTAAGTTTACATGACTCAGTTATTAATCTATCTGAAATATCCTAAAAATCTTGAATGGGGTGAAATTAAACTGCATATTATATATTATGTCATAGGTTGACTGCAATTACTCAGCTGGTTCACCATGGAATGATATTTGTACCCATTGGATATACATTTGGAGCTGGCATGTTTGAAATGGAGAAAGTGAAAGGTGGAAGTCCTTATGGTGCTGGAACTTTTGCTGGGGATGGTTCAAGACAGCCAACTGAGCTTGAGTTGGAGCAGGCATTCCACCAAGGGAAGTACATTGCCGCCATCACAAAGAAGCTCAAGGGTGGTGCTGCTTAAGTTTTATAATTCAACATAAAGATATCATTTGGATAACATTTTCCATTTTTTCAGTCTTAATATTCCATATTCCTATTTCTGTGTTTGCAAGTAATAATATCTGTGTTGTTTGAATTATGCTTTGTATGTGTGTTACACAGCACAGTGGTTTTTCTTAATGATAAAAGTTTGATTGATCATCCATCTGTGCATCATTGCCCTCTTTCCCGCGTATATATTAACTAAGAACATGAAAAGGATTCGATTTTATCTGGTCTCAAGGCTAATGCATGGCCAAGACTCTAAAATCCCTCCTCCATCGCGATATACATTTATACGTTCATCACTTCAGGATCACTTGGCACATTCTGATCCATGTGACCGGCATTCTCCTTTTAATTATGGATCCATTGTTTAATGAATGCTTCAAAGGGTGCTGAATCTGCTGAAAGATAGTAATTTTGTGATGGTTATAGAAAAATTTGAGGGATAAATGGCATGACTTAAGGTGTGCAATGCAGTTAAAGTGAAAAATGACAAACTCATATAACTTAGAGTCCGTTTGGTTGGAGGGGTAGAAAAGTAAGAAGATAAAAAATTAGTGTGAGGATGGAAAAGTAGGAAAATAAAAAACATTTTAATTTTCTTCATTTTTGTTTAGTTGGGAGTGGAAAAATAGAGGGATAGAAAAAGTGAGTTTGTATTAATGTATGCATATACCCTTGTTAAGAAATAATGCCCAATTAAAACAAAAAAAAGCAATAAACCAAAAAAAAAAAATCAATCACCTAAATTTATTAAAAAATAAATATCACGTCCATAAAAAATAAAAAATAAAAAATAAATCACATCTAAACAAAAAAAAGAATACAAAAAAGCAAAAAAATAAAAAATAAATAAATAATACTGGACAAGCCTGCCCAATAAATCAAAAGTAAAAAAGGAAAAATAAATAAAAAGGAGGAAGAAAAGGAGGTAGGCAACATCCAGGGAAAAAAAAAAAAAAGGTGTGAAGAAAAGCAACGTGGGTGAAGCTGTGCAATTGTATACGGGCATTTTCATCCAAAAATGATGCTCAATTTCTCCTTTTAGTTTTCTCTCCATTTTGGAGAGAACTTTTTGGTAGGTTCAGCGAGAAAACACTTAGATCCCACCATTTATCCCCCATCCAACCAAACACGTTTTAAAAAAGTTTTCCTTCCTATTTTCTCTCCAAAATTTTCCATCCACCCTATTTCGCCTCCAAACAAACACACCCTTAATTTTGCACAAGTAATTGCAATTCAGTGTGCTTTGGCTAAACTCAACCTTTATTAGTTAATCCAAGGCACTGTTTTGGTAAACCAACCTTCAATTTGATATATGGTAAAAATACAAAATTTAAATACAGTATCTTAAGTGTTGTTTCTTAAGTTCCTCTTTTTAAATTCTATCATATGGCTACTTAACTAAAAAATATACTTTCTTCTTATGAGAAAAAATCCACATGACAGAATTTTAAAAGGAGAATCTAAGAAACAGCATCAAGTACTGTACTTAAGTCTTGCCTATGGTAAAATTAATATAAGCAATTTGAAATGAGAACCCTTAAAATTGGAATCTTTTCTTGAACTTCCAATGACCTCTTTTTTTTTTTCTCTTTTTTCTTTTTTCCCCTTTTCGGACAGTGCCTTCTAGCTTAGAAAAAAACAGAAATTTAAGCTTTAAATCCATGGACTATTCAGTTGACTGGGACTGGTAGCCCATTGTTGATATTGAACCTTCCGTAGCTAAGTTAACTTCTCTATTTTTTAATATAGGCATGATTTTATGTGAGAAATGCTATATTCATAATATTTTCACAAAAAAATTTAAGTGGCAGGTTGTTACCGACTATTACTGGTGAGCAAAAAAAAATTATTTCAATGATGAGTTTAAATTAGAATCAGTAGCAATTTACTATTCTAGGATTTTTGTGAAAATGTTAAGGAAGTAATACTTCTCATTACCCGTTGATGACAAACAAAATCGCGTCCATAAAAGAAAAATCTATATAAATCAAAACTTAAGGTTAACTTAACATTGATGTTACTCTTTTTCTAGATGAATAACCTAACATTGATGTTACATATAGATAAGTGATTAGCAGGTACATATTTGGATGTATGTTTCAATATGCTAATTGAAAAATTGATTACCAAGTCAGATTCAGCCTTTAGAATTTAGATATTATTGATCAACAGTGTCACTACCGACACCGCCCAATTTTAACAGATATGGACCTTACACAATTCATATTTTTCCTAGAGAGGGGTTGGCATCCATCCCTTTAAAGAAGTTACAACTTCATAATCAAAGGCTTTTCTCACCTCCTAAAGCTCCGTTTTTGGAATGTATTTAATATCTTTTTAGACTAAAGTATATTTTTGGTTCTTAAAGTTTGAAGTTAATTGTTTTCATTTTGACCCTTTATATTTGATTTTATTTTCATGTTTACATTGTCATCGCCATTCATTTTCATTAATAATTTGACCCTTAAGTGCCCGTATACTATATTTAAGAATTTCAAAAACTACTAGTTCTAAAATGTTGTGGAATGTAGAAGTTTCATTATTATAAGCAGAAAAACATATTATAGACGGTTGAAATATTAGCTCTAAAATATTGTGGAATACATGAATTTCATTATTGTTTGTAGGAAAATATATATATATTATAGACAAAAAGATTATTAACGAATAACAAAAATGGATGACAAGGCTAAAATGAAAACATAATTACACATTAAGAGCCAAAATGAGAATTTTAAAATGTAAACTGCCAAAATAAAAACAACCCCAAACTTTGAGTGCCAAAAGTGTATTTTGGTCTATCTTTTATGTTGAGATGAAGTCTTGGTTTCTCATTTACTTCTATTTTTCTTTTTCTGAAAAGGTAATTTAGGGGTGATAAAATTTAACGAAATCCTTTTTCTTTAGAATGAAATCAAATCTGTTAATTAGCCAAAACCAATAGAACTTAAATTAATTGATTTGGTTGGGTCAATTTAAATTTAATTTTTGATATAAAACTTATGGGTTTTTCAATTATTCAATATTATATTACTTATTAAATTTTATATGAAAGATGGTATCTAATTAAAACATTTGATGTTAAAAAAATCTATAAAGAAATTGAATTAACTATTTCTCTATGACTTTAGTTTAGTATCTCTCACAAAATATGAAAACTTCACTTCACTCTTTAATTAAGGCAAAATAGAAAATGAATACATAAATTACATATGAGCATGTGCATATATATATATATATATATATATATATATTATGTGTGTGTGTGTGTGTGTGACTTGAGTTTTATACTATTTCAGTTTGGTCTTCAGCTCCCACTAGAAAATATTTCTGGTTCCTGCACTTTACCCTATAAAGTGTAAAGAACATGTGGGCTTGGTCCATGTTTTGAATGTTGAAGACTTTAAACTGGCTTTGATGTGCCAAGGCCGAGTTTATCCAAAAATTGGCTTGGTTAGAGTATATCAACATGTGCTTCGTTGCCAGGCCTAAAGTTTCTACGGGTTGCTGATTTTCTAGCATGGTGATGAAACTGGACCTGACGTGTCTTTCAAGTGTTTGTGGATTAGGCTTCAAGTAAATATTTGATCAAGTAATTGTCCACCCAATGGCTCAATCCGTATGATGAGATTGGATGACTTATAAAACCCTAAATCATTGTGGATCACGAAGTTCGCAACATGCAGAGAGAACATATATGGGTCTTATAGAGCATTGGAGCAATTTCTTTATTTTAAGGTAAGGGGTCAATATAGGTAAGAAAAATAGAAAATCAACCCCAAAAAACAACCCACATCGGCCTCCCTTATCGGTTCCCTATTTTAAGATTTTGCACTGTTCATTTCCCAAATTTAGGGAACCGCTATTCATTCCCCAAATTAGGATTTTATTATTTTTGTGTTTTGGTAATGTGATAAATAAAAATAAAAATAAAAGTTGGTGTTTTGAAAAGTGAGAAAAATAGTAAAAAAATTAATGAAGAAATTGTAATATTTAAATGAATAGGATTCAAAATAAGGAATCTAATGTGAATGAAAAGAAAAATTAGTTAACTAAAATGTAAAGTAGGTTCTTATTCTAAAATATGGAAAAAAAATTTAGTAAACTGATACCGATGCTCCATTAATTACTCCTAATTCGTGTAGTAAAAAAAATATGATTCGTATGATCCAATCCTTGAAGTAATTTGGCCCATTTCATGTAGAGTAATTTAAGCTCATTAGTTGATCAGCTTCATATAGAGAAGAGAAGGGTTCATGACTCATATGATGAGGTAATGTGCAAAACAACAATGCAAAAAAATTGTATATAGTTAGTTAGGCAACGTTTAAAACAATAAAGGAAAGTAGCATCTCGAGTTTTAGAAACTAGAGATCCATATTACAAAAAGACCACATGAATCTGGAGTCTTCAAGACTTGAGTTTCATGCGAAAAAAATTTCACTTATAGTGGCGTTTTTAAGACTTTCAGTGACGTTTTAAAACTCTATAGCGGCGTTTTCCTGGAAAAATTTTTTTCTTAAGTACAGATTAATGGAGGCCTATAGTGGCGTTTTTAACCCCTATAGTGACGTTTTATAGACCTATAGCGGCGTTTTTATTCAATTTATGGAAATCGAGTCTTTAAAACTCGATTTTTAGCTTAAATTTTTCCCACTTTTCACTGATCCACTTACAAATCGAGACTTAAAAACTCGATTTTTATCTTGGAACTCGAGTTTTAGACACTCGAGATGTTAGTTTCCAACATTGTTTTGAATAGTGACAATTAACTAAATTTTTTAATATTTATTGTTATTTAGAAAAAAAATTCCTCATACAATCATGGAACGAATTATAAGCAAAGGCTCATTAAGCTAATGAAATTGTGGACACAAAGCCCAACCCATATAGATATAAGTCTTTGGGTTCCTGATTTGGAGAGGATGGTCTCATAAGATTGTTTCATAAATGCTTCTTTCTCTCACTTTGAGCTTGCACATATTTAGCCCAACTCCTTTTATTGGGTGCTTATTGAATTCCAAAGTGGGCATTAATGCACAAATCATCAGCTGCCACGTAGGTATTAAAAGAAAAAAAAAAAACCCTGAACAGTGAGATCTTCCACCTCTTGTGTACATAAGTACATCAATCTTTTGCATCTGATCCTATGACCAATCCTCTAGTTTCTTAATCTAGATTTCAGGATTTGCATTATTACGTAATAATCTAATTTTGTAGTTTCTCAAAAAATGATAATGCAGACTTAACCTAGCTACCAAAATCACATACATACATATATATATATATTAAAAAATAAAAAGAAAAAAAGAAAAGAAAACTCAGAATGACTGAATGAGCCTCATGGTACCGGTACGTAGTAATGGCTTCATGATTTTCCATTGTATTTAGCTGGGAAATGGTTGTTTGTGAATGTTCATGAGCACTTGATTGACCAAGAATTTGCAACTTGCATGCATGGTTTGGATGGTGGATTACAACTTGCAGCTAATTCCTTATCTCAGTGTGACACGTACGTATAGCTTAATCTGCTGAGTTCTTCCACTTGTCTACTTTATTTTATCTCTATCAATCATCTGCACGCCTAGCAATGAGTTTCTTAACCTAGCTAGTTTTACACATATCAATTTTTTTGTTTGCTGATTATGTTCATTCAAAAGAAAATGAGTGAGAATTTGCAATTTAGACGACTAGATTTTGGACTAATTTTGGACCATTTCATGTTTGTCATTATAGTGGAAGTACTTTCTGTTTAATTCAAGTTCAAGTTTACTGCTGGCTGCTGCAATTATGTAGCTTGCACTGAGGAGTTGTCGTATACAAACTGGATTCTCTCTACATATTTTTCCCAAAATACTGCAGCAGCCGCAAATTACTATTTTATCAATTTTCCTCCTATAATTTTATTTGATACTATCTAGAAAAAAGTCCATCTTCATATTAAATAGTAATACAAATATAGGGGCTCTCAAAATATTTAAAACTTTCAATAACGAGGGAATTTGTATATTATTATATTTAAAAAATAAAATCTTAATTGTGAAAGAAGCTATTTTTATTTCCAGTGAAATAGAGATGATCTTGTCCTACAACAACGATACGTAAATTTGGTTTTGTAGTACTTAATTAATTGCATGGTCTCTTTGAGGATAAATAAAATACCATATACCATATACTACTAATTAAGGGACGAGTTAGAAAATCTTGGTATAGAATCTATACAAAACAGAGTTTAGCTATCACCTTAAATCTCCAGTCGCATGGGAAGCTAGTAATTATGAATTCAGCTAATTTGTTATTGTTTGCAGTTGTACACGCTCAAAGATTTAAAAATCAATTAGTACTACATGTGAAAGTGGAGCAAATATCATTCAGCAAACAAATTAAAAGTGAAGCGACATTATTGGCAAACATGTTACGGCTTTAGGTAAAAGGAAAGGAAATTATGGAGTCTTAGAAAAATCGTTTGTGCCCCAAAATAATTGCAAGATCCTATTTTCCCCTCTTTCTTCTATTTCTAAGATATCATTAAAATTCACTGATTGCCATTTGTGTTTGGGTGGCTTAGAAACAACCAAAAAAAAAAAAAAAAACACTTACTCGCCTGGTCGCCCTAAACTTCAATTTAACAGGAGACCTTAGGACTTGGGAGGGACATAACGTGGCAATTTGTACTCTCTATTACATCAAAAAATAAAATCTTATATGTGAAGTGGACAAAATAAAGACCACTTGAAATTAGGAATGTGTTTGATGTAGCTTAATCAGTCTTAGGGGGCTTTTCAAATTGCATCACAACAATCAGTTTTTAGAAACCATGCATCGAGACTCGCCGAACACACTAAATCTATGAAGGAGAGATGGATACACGTTGTCGAAGCCCAAAGGCGGGATGAGGAAGCTAACAAGGAGGGGCTGATGAAGGCATGACAACAAGGCTAGCTAACAACATGAAGTTTAGGGTATGAAAGCTAAGAGGAGTTGCAACCAAGGTAGTATTTGATGAGAGAAAATGAAATGAAAAAAAATATATATATATATATATATATATATATATCATATCAATTTCACGGTTAAAGTTTTATTTGTTGAATTTAACAATGTACAAACTGTCATGCCTTTTAAATTTTAAATAATATCATTGTCTGTATGTCTTTAGTTTTGTAATATTTATTTTCAAACGCAAAATGATTTAATTTTAAGTGTAGATGATCATTTTCCTATAAGAAAATTTTCTTATGACTAAGACTATGAACTGATTGCCTTTTTAAAGAGTGATATATATTATGTTAATGAATTGGTTAGCCCTTTTTTTTGGAAGGAGGGGGGGGAGGGGTTGTTACTTTGTTTTGCTAAATGGGTTCTAATTAATTCAACTGATAAAATCTTTATTCAACTAATAAAATCTTTGTTCTCAAATATGAGACTTGGATTGAATCTTATCCACACACTCACAATCCTATTATTGCCTTGAACAAAGTTTAGCTACAAAATTATTTGTAACCTAAAGTTACAATCTTACTTAAGATCTTTTTATTGGAAGTGAATTTTGACAAATCTACCATTGGATTACATTTTTTTTTTTTTTATATCTTCCACGCTTGCAAAATTTCTAGAAAATTAAAGAATAATAGTTATGTCATCAATAAATTGTTTAAATTGCAAGTTTTTATAATTTAAAATTATGTATAAAATATAAGCTTATAGATCATGTAGTAAATAATATCCGATTGACACAAAATTTAACATGTGTATTAAGAGTATAAAGAACATAAAATTCAACGATTAGATTTTCAAAATATGCAATAATGTTTAGTTTATTAAGTAAAGTTGTATCCTTATGTTACAACCAATTTTATAGCTAAATTTTGTCCTTCTTACCTTGGCCTAATAGTGAATAGTAATTGTATAGTTTTGATAGGAAAGGTTGATAAAAATAAATAAATATAGGGCGAGGGTTAACATTCTTAATTTTTTAAAATGTGTAGTTTGGAAACTCTACCTTTTTCTTCCATAATATTTGCTGCCTTGCTAGCTAGATTAAAAAAGATCTAAGAAACGAATTCTTTTACTCCTTGTCCATTTCTTCTGTAATTTTCAGTTTTTCACCCCCCTCCTCCGACATGAAGAGATGGGCGAGTCAAGCAAGAAGGAAAGCACATATATTCGTGCTACTGCATTTCAAAATATTTTTGATTTATGCTTTTGACCCCCAAAAAAAAAAATGGTTCCTAGACAAATAAATAATGTCCATAGCAGAACTGATTCCTCAAATAAAAGTAATTGCAAATAATGTTATTGACACTGAACATGGTAGGACTGTTGAAAGGAATCATTTATAGGAATTGATTAACGTCTTAGTGAAGACAAATCTAGATCAGATTGTTAAGTGTCTTGGAGTCACATGAAAGCCTAAATTGGCATAATAATGATAAACACTTAGATTCTGCTTTCTATTGCCATTCATTTTCTTAATTAGTCTAGAGATGAACTTACTAGAAAAAAATTTAAAAATTAATCTCGTTTAAAGTGCTCAATCACAAGGCGACAACATATACCGGGACCAGCAAACATGTGTTATGACTAATGAAGGTACACTTTCAGCCAACAGTTGCTAAAGCCAGTGCGGGAGTAAAGTAGGTATCAAGATATACTTATATACCAATCAAGTAGATTTCCAAATTAATCAAAGATCTTTCACTCTTTTTGTATTTTTTTTTTTTTACAGTCTTTCTTTATCTTTAATTGTTATAAAAAATTTATCGTGTAATAATTATTTTAAACATTGAATATGTACATATTCTCTCATGCATAAGGTGTAAATCACACAAATGTATGAAACTTACATTATGTAAGAAGAAGAATACACATATCTAATATATGTGTTATCTTTCTCCCGTATGTGGAGATACAATCATATACAATTCTTCATGATAATTCAACCATTTCAAGGTTATTTCAACCAAAACTTTTTATGAATTTTTTGTCACATCCAGGGCCATTGTTGCGAAAATTTTCTTACAATGCCACTAATTATAAAACCTTCAAGGAAAATTAACAATAATAAAAATTAAAGAAACAAGCTTTATACGAGCCTAAAAGATGACCAGTCTTATAATTATTTGCTCAAACGTAAGTATAAAAACATACAACTCAGTTTGGGAAGAGAAAAAGTTTATCTCCTTTTATAAAATGAGCAAACAAAGCCTGTCAACATTGATCATTAAGAATAAAAGTGATCATTTTATCTTGTTCACTTTGGTTTGAAGCTTTTCTTTCTATCGAAAAGGAAAGGCAACTAAATGTACCTCAATTGCATATTCAAGATGAAGATTCTTTTCTATTTTCTTTCAAACCAATATGTACATGTTCAACAATTGTAAATACAAAATCAAGCTACAGACCACTAAAAGTTGTTATATTTTTTTTGGGGGGGGTGGGTGTGGAAAGAAAAAAAAAATAGCCAACTATTTGAAGAGATTCAATGAGGACCATTTATGGGTTCGAGAAGTCCAATGAGGAGAAAACTATTTATGGGTTTAGGCTTCTCTTTACCTTCCAATGGAAGCCCCTCAATGTGACCAGTCGATGAAAAGCACAAAAGCATAACTGATAGCATCAGGACATACATCTTCTAATTTAACTTTTATAAAAAAAAAAAAATAATAATAATAATAATTTCAAAATAATAAATTAGTAAAAATCTGAAAGGATGAGCATGTGGGCCTCCCTCTGACTTCCACTAACATATTCCAAACACATAAAAAAATCAAAAGTGAGATTTCCAATCAAATGACATCCCCACACTCACTCCTATTCTATAATTCAATTATTCTTTCAAATTTTTTCTCCTTCCTTTACTCTTAAATCAAAGGTAGTGCCAGCTCTATTCACAACATAGCAACAAGAACAAAAGCTCCTTTATCCTCTAGCTACTAATAACAACAAATTTTTTTTCTCTAAAAATTAGTTTAAAAACTTTCCCTAAATCCAGCAGCTAGCTTTTTTCTTTCATTCCTTGCTAGCTAGCCCACCTCTAATTAATCACAATTCTTGAATTATTATTATTACAACAACAATTAATATGCTTTCCAATGATCCCAATATTGGCCAAACCTGCATCATTTTGCCTCTAGCTGGCCCAACAATGGTCTGTCCTTTGGAGGGTCAATTCCTTTTTTTTTTCTTTCTCTTCAATTTCTATTGCCAACTCAAACTAGTACAATAATGTGGTCTTTCTGTGTCTTCTGCTCTTTTTTCTTTGATCTTATCACTCCCAACTTGGCTAGGGTTTTGATAAGATGTATATTTGTTACAGTTAATAAGTTGAACTTTCTTCACCATCTATCTGAAAGTTCCTCCAAATGTAGGAGTCCAGAAATCAACTGTGGTCTCATGAGTGACTGGGAATGTACTTGAAACTGGTACCAAACATAGTCCTCGGCTTCTAAGGTCTTGTTTTGGGCCTTCTGGATCCTTAGATTTATCAGAATTCTACATTAAGGAAAACACAAAAATAAATGCTTATTAAAGAGACAGAGAATTGGTTCCTAAGGACAAGCAATAATAAATTAAAAAAGGGTTGTCATTGGCTTTAAAAGATGGTAGCTAGGATGGAGAATATTGTACCTGCTGATGCTGTATGGGAGCTCCACTTTTCATGTAAGGTGTGCTTAAGACCTAATATGGTTTAAAATACAGACATAAATCAGAAATGGCTGATACTTAATTTCTGTCTATAAGTGTTGCTATCATAATGTAATTAACTAAAGCCATTGTTAAAATGTAACAAGGCACATATGGGACTCACACTAACTTGTTCATGGAGAAACTTGATGTATTCAATGGCTTCAGAAAGCACTGAGGCTGTATCAGTCTGACACAATATAACATGATTTTTAAGATCCATCAAAGTAAAAGATGTAATTGTATGAATTCAGAATTCAGAAAGAAAATGATCACTCTCTCTACTCATTGAGAAAGTAAAGGAGCTTGATCAATTCAGAAGCCTTACCTTTCCGAAAGGTGATACCAATTGTTGGAGCGCAGTGATTCTGTCCCCCATCTTCTCTTTCCTCACCTATCACCAAAGCTATAACAATTCTCATCCATATCTATGAAATTGAATTAAATTTAAAAAGAAAACAAGAAAAAGGAAAAAAAGCTTAAAGCTTGCTCTTGTCCAAAGCCTTATTTATTGTACCTTAAAAGCTGGTAAAGGAGTCTGTGTTTCATTCCGAGGCCTTTTAGATGTGGCTTCACTGCCACTTTTCTTCACCACTGTGCTTGAGTCCCGAACTTCGGATATATTCTGCTAAAGAATGAATCTATCAAGATTTCAACCCCATACTTGAAACCCTAATCATGAATTAATATATCATCTATGTTTCCTTCCCCAATTACCATGTTCATAATCTTACCTTTGGTTTTTCTTCAAAGCTTGTTGTGGGAAACTGCTGTTGCATCAATGGGAAAAAGCCCTTCATGGCGGCTTCAGACGCGTTCCAAAACGGGGCGTTGTTAGAGAAATGCAACTGGTTATGTGGTACTGTCTGTTTTGGTGGTGAACTTCTCAAAAACGGAGGAACCTTAGCCGACCAAGATGGCAACAATTCACTAGAATTCACGCCATAGTTCGCCGGATAAGAAAAATTCATAGGACGATTCTCAAATGAAGGCTGTTGAGGCTGGTTACTATCTGGTCCCAATAGTCCTTGCAATATAGTTGAAGGGCTTCCATACATAGCCGATGAATCCATTTGAAAACTAGAAGGCAAGCCTTGGCATGTCACAGTGCTATCCCCAGAACTATATTGAGGACTAAAGGAAGGTTGATCTAAAGAAAAACCACGATTAAGTTGCTTAAACTCATTTGAGGATGACTCTCCCCCACTCATCCCTGAAAACATTTTTTCTGATCTCCATTGAGAGGATCCCATCCCAGTTTCTTGCTGAAAGTTACTGTTTGAGTTCAAGTTTTCTTGAAGCATGGCACGGAAACTACTATCAGCTGCCTTTTCACCTCGACTATCAACATATAAAACAATAACAACCAAACCTTAGTTCCAAAATTTTGGGGTGTAAGTGATTGTCAACATATAAAAGTTAAAATCCTTGATTATCTTATCTAATGCTACATACTAAATATCAAATTATTACTCAATTCCACATGTTTACTTTTCATTTAAAAAACAAATATCAAAAAAAGATATGAAAGATTGATTCCTTGTAGGGTTTATTAGAGATGAAAGAGTAGTTCTATATTTTGTACTTACAGCAAGCTTTGGTTCCAATCCATGGCTTGAGTTGAAAGGCCTAAACCCATCATTTGCAAGCTTGGGTCGCCACCACCAGCTGACTCATGCCCTTGCAGCTTCTGGGGTTCCTGGAAAACCACCGAACTACCAGACACCGACGACATGGAATCCATAGTATTAGTCCTTGCTTTGATATCAGCCATATCAGCTGGCCATCCAAAGCTCCCCGAATTATTGAGCCCCGAAGACGATGATGTGCCGCTTTCAAACCTGCTTCTTGATGTTGAATCCCACCAGTTTCCACTTGTGTTGAACTCATCTGCCATGCTTCTTTATGTTTATATACGGTTGCTAATATAATATGTATTCTCTTGCTTCTTCTCTAGCAGTAGCTAGCTAGCTTTCTCTGGAGTACTACTTGTGGCTTCAGATTCTTCAAACTCTTGGCCTTGTTTTGTTGGGTCTCTTTGAGCTTTTATGGTGTGCAGAAAATGAATGAAAACGGTTCGCTGCATCTCAAATATTTATACTAGCGGATTAAACCCGTTTGGTGTGTGTATGTATAGGGAGTGAAAGAAAGAAGTAACCGGAATGTGGTTGACATTTTCAGGGGGGCGTGAGTGATTAGACAAGAGGAAAGGTCATTGCGCAATTGAATTTTTACATTTCTTTGATGATTTTCAACATCAACTTTATTTTTTATATGCTAAAATTTTCTATTCCCTACATTCTTTCTTTTTAATTTCCTTGTCTTTAGAATGTTTTTCTTTTGTAGATTCAATAAATAATGATTAAGAAAATAACACTATACTCACGCCAGGTTGGGCTCACACCAAGAAGGTGCCACTCTGCCAATCATAGAGCACTACAAAAAGGGTATTCTAGTCATTCCATGGATATGCTATGCAGCTATAGTCATTTTATGATAAATTCTAAAGGATACTCGTATATGTAACTATTAACTACTTGGCCAGATAATATGAAAGACTTTGATTAATGTTCACTTATTAGGTATTCTACACACTGAATTTGTAAAAAAGTGGGTTTCATTGTTATATGTGAATCATCATGTAAAATTATATATAATAATGTTTAGCTGGTGACCCAGTATAGTTTCATTTATAATGATGATCGTATAATTATTCAGTGGATGACCAAAGCTCTGGCCAGGGTTGGTAGCAAGTTGCAAAATACACGGCTTGATATACAAAGTACAAATGATAAGGGTGTTAAAAGACTATAGAGAAGAATCTCAGAAACCATCCAACCAAATTTAATGTATTTTATGTATACAACCTTTTTTTTAATTTTCTTGAGAATCAACAATAAGAAATACTCATTGATTAATATCAGTATTAAGTAGCATCTAGTTGTACATCTGAGCCTCTGATGCAAGAAAGTTTGGTGTCTCACTCATTCTAGACCTTGTCACCCTCAACATGTTGTGCATGTTTTGCCAAGCGGTGAGCCAACCAAACATGAGATAGAAATACTGATCTAGCTTGGGAAAGTTGTGAGAATCCTCGCATCTTAATTTGATTATATGACCCACTATGGACTGGGTTTTTGCCTTCAAACTTCACTACTCGTATTACTAATTAATAGCTTGCGAATCTCCTAGAATTATGTCTTGCAAACCTATGTCTATTTTATGTATACAAACTGATATATATGTACGTTATTGCAAAACAATAATGATGATCATAATAA
This sequence comes from Quercus lobata, assembly GCF_001633185.2. NCBI lineage: Eukaryota > Viridiplantae > Streptophyta > Magnoliopsida > Fagales > Fagaceae > Quercus > Quercus lobata. Next base: position 14,725,159 of record NC_044911.1, on the reverse strand, counting down.
TTCCTAAAAGCTCTAGTTTTGGATTTTTTTTTTTTTTTTTTTTTTTTTTTTTGGGATAAGTCTCTAGTGTGGGAATTAATTTCGACCACTTTTTCTGTCCTTTTTAATAAATGAGCTTAGTGCTAAGGAGGGATTAGGAAAACGAGAAAGAGAAAGAGAGAGATTTACATTAGTGACATTCATTTCATGAGATGCGATTCAAAATGAATTGTGCTAAGAATCCAAAATCTCTTAGGAAGAGTAATCATTCTAAAGAAAGACCCCAAAAGATATATACACACAAAGAGAGTTTAGTGTGAATAACATTAGATTCCGAATGAAGTATGTCACATGGATGAAAAATGAACACATAATGTGCTTCAAATATAATCTAGCACGAATGCCATCAAATATCAACGTCTTAACAATAAGAAAACAATTTCTATTTTCATCATACAGTATTTGGATTTCTGAGGTGGGAACCAACAACAGTCTAGATTAAGGGAGATATAGAACCAGCATGCGACTTCTTTTCCATTAGGTGATATTTTACACAATACGATGCTCTAGCAGCCATCAATATTTTCCATAATGAATAATATTAATGAATTGAAAATCATTTCCTTGTGTTTTCAATGAAAAGATTTTACCAAGAAAATTGGCCACCTCAAACCTCACCAAATTGTCACAAATTAAATGGGATCACCTGACGGCAGTTGACAATCAACTCAGCAAATCAAAACCATAGTGGAAGCGTCAAATTTGTCGTACCAATTTCAAGTTCATAGTAACGTAAATTGTGACTTGGAACAAACTTTCGTCGAAAAAGACATCCATTGAGCATTTTCTGTTGGTAAATGTCTCATGTTTTGTTTTACTTGGGTGACTAATGACAATTAGGGTCGGAGTTTTTCTAATTTAAACTCATTTCTCAATAATGTTGGAATTGAATGCGTCCCTCGAATAAAAGTATATTATTTTTTTAGTCTAGGATAAGATCGCGTTGACATCAACTATACTACTTTGTAGTCAAGAAAAATAGGAATTTGATCAGGAACTTAGGTCATATCCTAGGGGATCAAATAATATCTTCAATTGCTGTCATGCATCTCTATTCCTCTACGGCGCCTTAATATATTATTTAACAAAAGATATTTAAGTTAACAAGAAAATAAGAGCCGACATGAGTTTTATAACTTAGTTGGTACTTTTTAGTGGGTTCTAATAGAGATGTCAAGAATTCGGACTTCAAATTATTTTCCTTCATTATAACTATCAAATTTATCCAAAAGAAAATGGGGAGAAAAAAGTTTATATTTAAGGTTGAAACATGCAAAATGTTTTACCAACTTATTTAGTTTATGACAAGAGTTTGAACATAATATAACATGGGCTATCCAATGGCTCCTAAATCATATACTCTGGAGAATTATTTGGTCAAGAGTTTTATAACTGAATGAAATAGTTTAGTATTTTTAATAGAGATATTCAAAATTTTAATCCCCATCCACCACTTAAAAATATATAATAAAAAATAAAAACACCAAGTCCAAAAATAATTTAAAGGTAAAATTATATAATCTCCCAAAAGTTTTAATTAAATATAAAATTTTAAAATATTATTTTAAATCATCCCCTCAGAAAAGTCAATAATTGTTAACCATATTAATGAAAAATCAAGTAAATTGCACGTGAGAATTATTTGTAGGAGTGGTCATGGGGCGAAATTAGATCAAGGGTGCCCTATCCCCACAACTCTGTCATCTTTTTTCAGGTTAGAAAAAAACCCACATGAGACTAGCCTGGTTCAGGGTGGATTGAAGGTATTTGTGAAAGATGATTGACAATTGAAAGAGTTCTAAAAGGAAGGGGAAAAGTCATGGGGTATAGTAATAGAATATCTACAACAAAAATAAATCATAAATAGAATATATATATATATATATATATATATTAAATGATATGTTTAATAAAATGTATATATACTCATTCTGAGTGTGGCAAGGCATGGTGAGACAAGTAAAACTTGTCACAGTCCTATCACCTCTTTGGGATGAAGAAAACTTACACAGAATAAAATGAGAATTTTTTGTCATCCCTACTTATGTAGTTGTTAAAAAGCATGTCACATGAAAGCCAAATGACATTTTATTGCAAAACATATTTTTTATTGCAAAATGACTTACCAATTGATCACAGCTGCATTAAATTGTATTTTTCTGCCCAGAATTTTTAAAGGTTTTTGTAAGCTTTTTTATGCGAAATTGTTGCATTTGATTTACATGATTTTTTTTTTTAATATTTACATATGATAAAATTATTACTTATATGAACTTTCGTTATTTTGGAAACAATATAGAAACTTCATGGTTTAATTAAATTTCTTTTAAATTTAGGATTCAATTTAAAATTACTCTAAATTTTAGAAGAAACTACGCAATTTAAATTACTCCTAATGCATAGAGATAACTTATGGGCTTCACTATAGTCCAAACACTATTCTAACCGATAATGATAAACTTCGCCTATACTCAAAGAGCATGAAAAACGACATGTTTCCATGATCTAGCTGAGCTTGCCACGTTACTCTATATGCTTTTAAATAGCTGGCCAGTAATTTAACATCAGAACTTGGATATTTTAAATAATATATGTGAGTTTTTTACTTTTGTTTTTTTCTTTTGGAAAGATATAGTGTAAGCATCAATATGGAGCTTGGTAGCATTGATATGTCATTTTTATAAACAGAATTAAGCTTAAGCATTATTTGTAATTTTTTTTTTTTGAGGAAATTATTATTTGTAACTGAATTATAAAAAAAAAACATATATATTTATATTTATATATATGAGATAATTTGAAAAGAAAAACTATATTCAAAACCAACAATAAAATTATGATTTTGAGTGATGCAAAAAAAAAAATTTAAATAAAATTTAAAAAAAAAAAGGAAAAAAAAAGAAAAAGAAAAAGGAAGAGGTGCTCAAATATTTTGACTAAAAAACAACAAAAATTATTAGTAAGAGATACCAAATATAATTTTGACTCTGGCGTCATGCTTAGAAAATTATGACTTTGAGAGCCAAGGGTCAACGAGTAGGGGTCCACACGGCGTGCACGCGTGCGAAGACACGTGGGGTCCACTTCATTCCGCCTTCTCCTAAGAGTCAGAGCCCTGAAAACGACTTATTATTGAATATTCTCCTATCCTAATCATTGGCATTTTGGCCTACCCAAACTTACACGTAACTCCCCCCACAACAACCCCCCCCCACAATATATATATATATAAAAAAAAAAAAATTCCAAGATAATTTTAAGATTGTTTGTAATTTAAAAAATAAAATTAAATGACTACTTATTTTGAGACTTTTTTTTTTTTTTTTTTTTTTTTAATGTCATTCTCAAAGTACAAGAGTTTACTTCCCTCATTATGTTAAAGATATATTCTATTTATTGACGGCAAAATCGTAATATTTTAATCTAAAAGAGTTAAGTTTTAATATAAAATTGAAGACAAAAATAACTAGATAAATGGCAAAATTAGGATATTTTAGTCAAGACAAGCTAGGTTTAAATATAAGATTGAAGGCAAAATTAACTTCAAAAACTTTAAATGATATAAGTAAATTGCACCTAATTAATTAAACAAAATTTTTATTGACATAAAAAAATAATATAAGTATATTATAATTTATCTTTTTATAACCAATGTTAAAATCGAGCCTTTAGTATAATCATCACTATACTTAAGATACTTCATAATTTAAGGTGATTATAAATACGTTTTTTTTAAAAGAAGAAGAAAACAAACTCTAAGATTATGAAGATATGTGATTTTAGTTAATGCAAAAAATAATATCTTAGAATGTAAGTAGGGTCGTAGATGAATAATAACAAAAAATTCGCACATTAATTAAAGGATGTTGTGATTTATAATTTTAAGGCTACATATGGATACTTATTTTTACTTGAGTACATTAGGATAGTTGAAAAATATTTTTAGACTACTATTTTAAAAAATCAAGGATCTTACTAGATTATAAATTGTGCGTCCTTGTTCTCACATGACCAATAACAAAGATAAATGGACAGAATAAATCATAGGGTTGTTAATAGGAAGTCAGCAATCAAGATTAGAATACTATTTGCATTTCAAACTAGTGAAAGGATCCCAATATTCTTGTTATTGCGCTTTGAAAATCTCTTCACAAATTCTAGATTATGGGTCTATTTGGAATTCATTTATTTTGTTAAAAATACTTTAGATAAAAGTAAAAATTGGCTGAAATAGTATAGTGAAACTCATGAATAGTATCAAAAAGTGCAGTAAGACCCATGAATAGTAGCTGTAAGGACACGATTTGGTGACGAACCTAAACAGTATTGGGTTCGTACGTAAAAGGCCCAGACAATATGATTTGTAGAGCGTGGGTGTAAAGAGCTAGATTAACGGTGGTATCTACCTCCAAAATTTTCTTTCAAGCCCATACCATGTTTTCCTTCTCTTTTGTTGGTATAATCAACGTCTTTTCTTAAATCCCTAGTGTTACTCTCTCTCTCTCTCTTCTTCCTTCTTTCTCTTCAGTTTTATGTGTGTTCTCCTTTTTTTTTCTCGATCCCCTTCTTCATGTTCCTCTTTTAGTTTATATACTCCCCTTCGCGATCCATCTTCACCGAACACGTGTAGATTGTGCCCGGGGGATTTCTTTCTGTCCCATCTGGCGCCTCCTGGAACTTCCTATGGGCAGCTGTAAGGCTGCTTTCCTGCTGCTCAGGTATCACCTCCACATTAATGCGGCCAGAGAGTTGGTTGAGAGGTCATTAATGCGGAGGCAGCTATAGTTTTAGATATTTGTTGGCCTTATCTCTTTCATCTTTAGTCGGCTACTCTACCCCTTGAGATGACCTACTTCTGAGGTCTGATCGTGGTGATACCACGTCCTGATCGTCTTCGGACGCGATCGTCCTCGGACGCATACTGCCGAGGAGGATGGCGTCCTCGGACGGGTGCACGACCTCGGATGGGCCACTGGCCCAACAATCCTCAACCAATTCTGAATCCTATGGGCCTATCGACCGAATGATCCCCACAGTAGCAAAAATAAGCTGAATAGTAAAATAAGCTAGCTTTTTAATTTTTGTCAAACACACACTATGGGCTAGAATTTTAGATTATGGTTTCTGTATCTTTAACTTTTTTTTCTTTTTTTCTTTTTTTGAGGAAGTTGTATCTTTAAATTTCCAATAAGAAAAATGTAAACTTTACACGTAAATATATCATATTTTATTTAATGAATATGAAACTTGGTTGGAATATTAGTATTAACAAAATTTGCAATAAATTAAATAATTGAAAACAATTATACTGAGTTATTAATCTTTTTTTGAGAAGGGAGTTATTAATCTTAAAGAGGTATTCTTTTGAAAAGAACTTTCCCGTTGATTTTTTTTTTTTTTTAATTTTGGGTGTATCTCTAAAGTTGAGAGAGAGAGAGAGAGAGAGAGAGAGAGAGAGAGAGCATGTTTTAATTCTTCTTTTGGGACAATGAGTGGGGTTAGTTGACAAGTGAAGGGTCAAAATAGGATACATTCCTATTTCAATATGTATGAACTATGATTATCTTAGTTGCTCAATTACCTTTGATATACTCCTCTTAATTATATTGGTATAATCTTTTTGAAATCATCCAATTGGTTGGAGTTGGACCATGTTTGAAAGTCATAACTTGTACCAATTAGAATCTTGAATAATATAGAGTGAACGCAAATTTTGCACTCCTTACATTCGTGACAATGCCCTCTAAGCTCTAATCTATTTCCTTTCATGTGGAGGTAGGACTTCTAACTTGACAACGACCAAAATTGAAAATCAAAGGAAATTAAAATTTAAAAAAAAAAAAAAAAAAAAAAAAAAAAAAAAAAAAAAAAAAACCAAACACCATAGTTCTTTAAATTAACGGGACACCGCAAATCTCGCTTTGTAGGGAGGTATCATGTTTACACTTACAATAGTCTCTCTCTTTCTCTCTCTCATATACGGCATGTCTATATCACCGACATTTCTATGGCACAAAGGGAATGAAGATTTTTATTAAAGCATTGATGCAATCCACTCCTCAATTTCAATATAAATCTTGTCATCTTCCGTATAGCCACTAGCAAAGTAGGAAACCAAAAATGTGTGTGAATACACGAAACAATCAAGTGGTACCTATGACTGTTAGGATAGGCACAGTGTAAGGGTCTCCGATTCTAAAATTAGATCAAGAATCATAAAATTCTTTTTTTAAAAATAAAAAAAAGGTGGAATTCACTAGTAATGATGATATACGTTAAAGAATCATTAAGCAAACAGTCCCCACCGCCTTCATCAATGGCACCGGTGATATACGTACGACATGTTTTCCACTATTCAAGACTTTCGTCAAGTTGTTGTTTTCCATATTTGCAGTTGAGGTAATAGACTTGTTCATTTACTAACAAAACATGTTTTATACATTGAAGATTACTGTACTTTGATGGAAGAAAGTTATTGTGTTAGGTTCTAAAACTTTAGAACAATTAGCAAACCGTGAGCACAAACTTGTCCATATATAGATTCCTAAATCTCTAGGTTTAATTAGACAATGTTCAAGATGTTACAAGGAAGAGTACAAGAACATTCAAGCTGCAAAAATGAAAATTCAATTTCTGAAGAGTTCAACCGATTGAGAAACAAGTTCGACTGATAGAAATTCGTAGACATGAAATTTTTGTAGAATTCTATTTCAGCCCAAACTCTATTTAAACGTTTAGGGTTTTAGTCCAACACTACTAGGTATAAAAGAAAAAATCCTAACTACATTTTCACAGATCTTAGAAGACTTTGGAGGTGCTCTTGTGAGATCTAAAAAGTATTGTGTCTTCCTCTTTAAAAGTCACTACCGGAAATCAATCTCATACCATTAGAACTGGTAAATACAAAATTGCTGCAACAAGATCAACAACTGCTAATGATCTAAACCTTCAAGGGTGGCCTTGGAGTCACAAACTGGAGAGTTTGTGTTGTTAAACCTTTGAGTAGAATCTCAAAGTCACAAACATGGATGTTTGTGCAAAGCAAATCCAAGAGAGAAGGAGTCTGATGATTTGAAACTGGCACATGGTCATGTCAGTAAGTTACTACTGGAGGTAACAATAGATTTTAGGTTAAATCTTTTGTAAAAACTTTAATTCTCTATTAATAAATTTGATTTACCTTGAGGATAGGTAGATCAAATCCTCCCCAGGTTTTTTACCTTGAAATTGTTGATTTCATTGGTTTACCTAGGTAATCATATCGTTGTCTTATTTATTTTTCCACACTACATGATATGATTTTTTGCTATTTAACCTAGATCTGAATAATAAACCTAAGTGTTAATTTGGTTAATTAATTAGGTTAAACAATCTGAATGTTCAGGGGTCTAAACAAACAAACAAGTGGTATCAGAACGGGTTCACTCTGATTGGATTAACATCCTGAGTGAGATCCTTGATCCCTGCTATCATGGATAATCTTAAGTGTCTGTCTGCTCATATTTGTGATGATTTGAATAAAAATGACACTATTGTTTCTATTGATCTTATTGATACTTGTGAAACTCTCCGTAAGGAATTATTTAAATCTATGAAAATTGCTAAGAAATTCAAGGAAGAGTTAAAATTGGCTAATCTTGAAAAAGATGAATTGATTGTGAGATTGGATGGATCTAATAAAAAGAAAGAATTTTTGAGAAATCAATTTTCTTCTCCAAATGAAAAGATGAAAAGTTTGGAACAAGAGTTAGCTAAGTCTAAAGCTGAACTAGAGAAATTGTCTTGTGCCAAACTTGCTGTTATTGACAGATCTGTTTCTGTTCCTATTAAGCCTAAAGATAAAAATGTTTATGTTTCTCCTTTCAAGAGGAATCATAAAGAAAAGGCTTATTTTGCTTGGTTAGACAACGGTAAAAGTTCTTATGTAAATGCTGAAATTTCTAAACCTAGGTCTAAACCTACTGATAGATTGCTGAAGAAATCTGCTTTTATGCCTACCTGTCATCTTTGTGGTGTTGTTAGTCATATTAGACCAAATTGTTCTTTGTTGAGGTAAATACCAAAACTTGAAACTAGATCTGTTGTTAAAAATATTGATATTCCTAAATTTATTCATGTTTGTCATTTTTGTGGTGTTACTGGTCACGTTCGTCCTAACTCTCATAAATTGAAATTTAAAAATTCTATGTTTCAGTCTAAGATATGTGATGATATTTCTCCTAAGTCCTAATAAATTATTTCATATGTTTTTTAAAAATTTAAGCTTGTTGGCTTATGAAAGGAAATCATAAGATTTCAATCTCTCCCAGAAGAATTGTGTAATCCATCAAATACACTTTGTTTCTCATGGTTTTTCACCTACAAAGCAAAAGACGCGTGCTATATGGGTGAGAAAAGACTTGCTAAGGTGAGTGTTGTTTATTTGTCCTTGATATAATTCTTTCAATTATTTGTGGACATTTTTCTTTTTTCTTTTTTTTTTTTCAGTTTTTGGTTGTTTCGTTTTCTTAGGTTCTTTTGATTATTAAAAAAAAATTCAAAAACATTGAAAATTTTCAAAAAGACAAAAATAATTTATTTATTATTATTAATTTTTTTTTTGAGAATTACATGAATTATGATATCTTTCTCTCTTGATTTAGAATATACTTGACATTGTGGAGAAACATAAAAAGTATGTGTTGAATAATTGAGTGCATGAGCTATTTTTGATTTTGTGTGAGTATGTACTAGTTTGTACATGTACTCATGGGTTAATTAAGAAATTTGATATTTTTTGTTTGTGTACCCTCTATTACTTAGTTGAGCATTGTCATGCATTGTTGTTGCATTTTATTCATTTAGCATAATGTGTGCTTTTTATTTGTGGTCATAAAAATTTTGAAAATCCAAATAGTTTTTTATTGTTTTTGTATTACACATCACTTATTGTGTAATTGAGGTTGGCCTATGAAATTTGCATTTCATGACTATGTACCTTGTTTAGCTTTGATGAGCTTTATTTTTCTGCACTTTGTTAGTTTGTGCTATGTAGTGCTTATATTATGTGAGTTATTTATGGTTTTTAAACACATGCTCTTGATTTTGAAGTCACATTCTTTTGATTGTAAAGACTAAAAAATCATAGGAGAAATACATAAATAACAATTTCACCACTGTTACTCGCTAATCATAAACACTTATGTGCAAATTATAAAAGCCATGCTCGGTAAGGTGTAGCACTTGCACTGCAAGATTAAACAAGGTATTAATTGTGAAAAGAATGTGAAAATCAAAAGATAAATAAATAATAAATAAATAAAAAAAAGGCATCAAAAGAAAAAGAACTAAAAAAAAATGCTTTTACATGATTGCAAGCATGTTTTATAGGAGATGTGGGAGTTAAATGATGTAACTCTTTAGTTGATAGTCACTTTCAAACTAATATGATTGATGATGTAGAAATTTGTTTTACTACCATTTATATATCACATTTTCTGTACTTTGTACACTTACTAGTTGCACACACTATACGCAAATCTTTACTAAACTCTATACATAGGATTGTGTGTTGACTAATCTGGCCATCTTTAATTGCATATGATCTAATGTGTAAATGCAAATTTTTTGTTTTGTTTTGGTTGAGAATTTGAAAATAAGATTTTCATATTTTAGAAGTTTAAATTATGTGATTTTAACTTCTTGATTGTTTCTGATACCTGCATTTAAGAGGCATCATGTTTTTAAAACTAATCTGGATCATGTGCATCTACATTGAGTCATAAAAACTGCTTTCAAGTTGTTTTTCTGCATAAAGTTTCCAGATTTTTAAGTTTTAAAAATTTTCACTATTTCGACCGATCGAAGATCTCCCTCGACTGATCGAAAATGTTCAGGTTTTAATGCCAAAAGTCTCTGGCTGATTTGATTGATGTCCGATTGATGCTCGACCGATTGAAAATTTCCTGAATTTTTTTTTTTTTCGATTGATGCTCGATTCCTTTCAATCAATTGAAATTGGAAAATTTAAGTTTTTTAAGTTATTAACCGACCAGACTTTTCATGCATCATTTTGTGATGGGATTCACATGCATTGCGTTGTTTTCTTTATCCATCTTGCATTTTTGTAGTCATTTCTCTTATTGTTTTTACACATAACATGCATACACTTTGCTAAATTAGATACTCAACTTGATTTAAAAATTGATTAATTAATTTTTGAGTTCTGTACATTTTAGTATATGATATTTATCTTGATGTGTGAACTGCTAAAAATTGGGAATATTTTTTTTGAGATATGGTAGATAATAAATGTGCAAATATTTTCTCTAAAACACGTTGCATGCTAAATTTTTATATCATTGAGATCTATATTGTATAGCCTTAACTGATTGTGCCTAAAGTGTTTGCATGTATTTGTTTTGGAGTTACATAGTGTCAAGTTTGCATATATTGAAAAAAAAAGAGTATTTTTATTCATGTGAATCCTCAGCTTATTTTTTTTTTGTTTGCTTTGTTTCTTTTTAGTTTTCCCAACCTCCTAAATTTTCTCCTAAACTGTTTTTCTCAAAACTTGTTTTGTTTTTCCTATTTTTGTAGGGGGAGAAAGCAATTTTTATAACCTATGTTGCTTATAGGGGGAGTTGTTTCTTGATTCTCTATGTTGTTTACAGTCTACCTATTGATTGGGTTGTCTTTGTCAATATGTGACAAAAAGGGGGAGAAATAGATGAAATTTGGAAAAGGTTTTTAACTATTTTTATTTAGAGGAAGATGAAATTATTTTTGAAAGGGTTTGAAAAGGGGGAGAAAATAAAAGTTTTTTTTTTTTTTTTTTGTATCTAACTTAGGGGAAAGTTAGTTTCTATGTTTGTTATTTGCTGTTATTGCATATTTGTTATTTATTGTTTATCTATCTTTATTTCCACACATGCGATGATGTGCTCATTTGAGTGGTTCAAGAAAGACAAGTACATTCTGATCAAGACCTTCTGCCTCTTCTAGTAACTTTTGGGTTAGAAATCTTAGATTGGAATTTGTGATGTATTTGGGCATTTTATTCTAATTGAGTTGTTCTTGTACTTGAGCATTTCATTTTTTATGTGAGTTTTGTCATGGATGCCAAATGGAGAGATTGTTATATTCTAAAACTTTAGAACAATTGGCAAACCATGAGCATAAACTTATCTAGATATAGATTCCTATGTCTATAGGTTAATTATACAATGCTCAAGGTGTTACAAGTCAGAATATAAAAACATTCAAGCTGCTAAAAGGAGAATTCAATTTCTGAAGAGTTCAACCGATCGAGAAACAGGTTCGGCCAATCGAAATTTGCAAACATGAAATTTCTGCAGAATTCTATTTTAGCCCAAACTATGTTTAAATGTTTAGGGTTTCAGTCCAACACTACTAGGTATAAAAGGAAAACTCTAACTACATTTTCACAGATCTGAGAAGATTTTGGAGGTGTTCTTGTGAGATCTAAAAGGTATTGTGCCTTCCTCTTTAAAAGTCACTACTGGAAATCAATCTCATACCATTAGAACTAGTAGATCTGAAGTTCCTGCAACAAAATCAACAATTGCTGATGATCTAAACTTTCAAGGGTGGTCTTGGAGTCACAAACTAGAGAGTTTGTGTTGCTAAACCTTTGAATGGGATCTCATTATCACAAACGTGGGTGTTTATGCAAAACAAATCCAAGGGTCTATGGATTCGGAGCTTGCACGTGGTCGTATTAGTAAGTTACTACTGGAGGTAGTAATAGATTTAGGATTAAATTTTTTGTAAAAACTTCAATTCTCTATTAGTTGATTTGTTTTATCTTAAAGATACCTAGGTTAGATCCTCTCCAGATTTTTTACCTTGAAACTATTGGTTTCATTGGTTTTCCTAAGTAATCATATCGTTGTCTTATTTATTTTTCCATACTGCATGATATGATTTTTTACTGTTTAACCTAGATCTGAATAATAAATTGAATGATAATAAATTTTTAATTAGAATTTATTTTTTTTTTTTAAAGACAGGTCAGAATCTTAAAAAAAATAAAAATAAAATAAAAAATTCTTTCACCAATTACCAAAAAAAGAAAAAGAAAATGTTATCAAAAAAAAAAAAATGAAAAGAAAAACTCAATCCACACTTTCATAGTAACCAAACGCCTACGCTAAGTAAGAATCTTGAGTTAAAAGAAGTTACTGCACTCTCATAATTAGGCAACCAAAATCGAAACACATACCTGTATATTAAAAAGTTTTTCGGATCTTGGTTTATGTGCTTTCATGTTTGGGACTCCTATGACTTGGTCACTAATGGTTTCTTTTGGTGTCACAGCCCACTGTTGGAGTGGGTCATCAATGTGCGGTGACCTATTAATTGATGGGTAGAGTGAGTCCACAGTTGTTGCCAATCGTCCAATGTCGTGATTTTGACAGCGGCACAGTAACTGAGACAAGGATGGTGATCGAGCGGCGGCATAAAAAGATCCAGATGAGTTTGTGGCAGCGTAGTGCGGTGGTACCTAACAAGATCTCTACATTTAAGACTCGAGATGAGTTTCCAGCATGGATGTTGGTGGTGACACAATGGTTTGGATGTGGGATGGGTTTAGATTTGACATAGGTTTTATTGTGACAACTATTGGGGGTTACGGAACTAATTCACAAGTGCCACCAATCACCAGTTACTTCCTTCTTTTTTCTTTTTTTTTTGTATTTACAATTTTAGTTTGGATCATGAGAAAATGTAGGAAAGTGAAAGAAAATAAACATTAACTAAAAATTATGGATCTTGTTGGTGTTTCTTCTTTTTTTGCAACGTAAGCCTAGGAGATTTTATAGAGTTTATTGGCCTTAATTTTCCAATATTTTTGTTATGTTTGGTTGGTAAGAAAACATGGGAAAATTAAAAAGAAATTATAATTTTTTTGTTTCTATTTCAAATACTTGTTTTTGTTTCTAGAGAAAGTAAATTCTAAATTTTATTAGTTATTTTCCCTTTCTCTGTTTGCAATGAAAGGGAAATAAATCATGTTTGTTATGAAAGTGTTTTATTTCCAAAAAAAGTGAACGAAAAGAAAATAAAGCAGAGTTGAGTTTATTTTATTTTATTGGGGAATGAAAATTTTTCTTTTTTTGATGTAACCTTTTTACTAGCAATTAATTTTTTTTTTCTTATTATAGTCATTTTATCTGTCAGTGTTCCATCATAGCATTCCATTAGCCCTATCATCAAATTTCGCTCGTAGGTGAGATGTCAATAAGAACCAAAATGAAATATTGTGCAAAAAAAAACCCAAGGAATAAAATGAAAACTATGAACACACAAGGATCATAATGAAAGTTTCCCCCTAAATAAAGGTAAATTATTAAATACTCTCGGAATACCATAAATGCGTACTTCCTCCTCTCATATGAATGGTGGATCCCACCATAAATTTAATTAGTGGGACCCACCATTCATGTGAGAGGAAAGAGTACGCATTTATGGTAGTTCGGGAGTACACAATAATTTCCCCTAAATATAGGGGTGAAAATTTTTTTGTCTTTTAATTTATTACACCCCTAACAAAATGCAATTTTCCCTAAAGTATTTTATTAACTAAGAAAGTTAAGGACATAATAAAGTTTCAAAATATTTTCACAATACCATTTTTTTGAGTTTTCAACCTTGATGCAATGACAAATTAATGCATTCCACCAAAAGTGATACGTTGCAGGTTCAAGTTCGGGAATTAGGGATTCAGCATCTCCAATAAATGTGGGGTAAAGCTTCTTCCTGACTCCACAAGAGTAAGAGTTTTGTGTATCAAGTACGATCTTCATTTTATCTTGATCTATAGTAGGTTGATACCTTAATTTATTGTGAAAATATTATGAAATTTTGTTGTGCTTGTAGTAAAATTCTTATTAATTTTTCATTATACAAATTTTTATGGGGGAATAGTTCAATCCTTATGCGTTAATTATAAGCAAAATGCCCTAGCTACCACAATAGTTAGCAAAGTCATCAAGCATCTTGTCATGTGTCTTTCATTTTTTGGTTATTGTATAAGTAATATATGTAGCTGTTTCGCTCAAAGTAAATTATATTCCTCTTAAGCAAAGTAGAGAAAATGTCGAACAGAATACTCAAAAAACAATTATTAGCCCACAACTAGAAAATCAATCCATTTCTTGATCCGTTATGTATAAACTCATAACAAATAGTATTAGAATCAAGCTTGAAGGAGTAATGATCGTAATAGTTAGAGAATGTAGTGGGTTCTTCAGCTACCAGTCAAATGAAAATATTCAAGAAGATGACAAAGATGTTCACAACCTTGAGTGCACGCTTTGACCTGCTCACCAAAGTCCAAACAATGGGCTATTGTGCAATGAGAAAAACTCAATACTAAAAAACAACAATATGGAAGGTCAAGCAAGTGCAAATAGAGCAATGACTCATGACAACTCGACCATTTCGTACCTCCCTTAAATGGTAAAGTTGAACTTCCCTCATTTAACTCGAAAAGAAAACCCCATAAGTTGGAATTATAGAAATTGTTGAGTAATCGGGGAAGAAAAATTACTTACTTCAGCTAATCATCTTATATTATCAGCTAATGATATTACATAAAATAAAAATAAATCTTTGTTGACACGATTATCGGACCTATCATACCAAAAAAAAAAAAAATCAATTTATTTCAAAAAGAATTTTATTAGTTAGGAACAATTTTAGGTTTTAACAAATGACTTTTTAAAGTTAAAATTTCATAAATATAAATAAATATGTTGATATAAATAAGACGCTATAAATATTCTAAAATAAGATATACTCATTACTCAATGAAAACTTTGCATTTGTAACAAATCCATACCAATCCAACAATTATAATTTTGATGTAAAAGTTATATCTCAAGACAAGGCTAGTTTCTCATAGGGGAGCAATATTATGTATCTTTTTATTATTAGTAGTATTAGATAATTTAGATGAGTATTAATATCTTGTTATAATGTTTGTAGTTTGCTATGGTAAATTCAATTAAGATAGATTATATTATGAATCTGTTATCATAGATTCAAATAAGATAATCCGGAATAGGGTGAGTTATAATTATTTTTATTGATAGTTTATAAGAACTTGAAGTTTATCTTTATTTAGATGGAAATCAGCCTTGTGTTAATTAAGCTATGAATAATGAATAACAATGAGTAATAAAATAAACCTTACTCTTCTTATTTAATTTCTTTTAACCAAAATTTAAAATAAAATAAGTAAGAAGAGAATGATTCAAAAACTTAACCCATAGCTGGCAAAACTATCAATTACTCGACTTAGCACGTAACAAATCACTACCATCCCACCTTACACCACCCCAAAACAATGATGACAATGGTGACAATGTTAATGGTGAAACTAATAACACCTAAGTAACTCATGTAATCAATATATATATATATATATATATATATAAAACCGAAGCCTCTGCTCTCTCCACAATTTTACACATCAGCATTATTAAAAAAGAAAAAAATATATTTTCAACTAAAAAAAAAAAGCTAAAATTCTAAAACGTATTGTGTAATGCTTCTACTGCTCATTCAAACCCAAAATTTCAGCTAAAATTTCTCCCCAACTCTGAAAATCAAAAACTCAAAACGCATCTCTTCTTTACTCTTCTCCTTCCCCCAAATCGCAAAATCTCTTCTTTCCCCATCCTCCCATCCCGAGACCAGACAAGCTTCTATGGTTACCAAACCCCAATGGAAAATATTTCGTTAAATCAACCTACCATCTTGCAACCCAACTCACTGATACCCCAACCACAAACAAATGTTAGCTGGAAAAAGTTGTGGAAGCTTAAAGCCCCTGAAAGGATTAAGAAAATTACCTCCTCAGCTACTTTGCTCATACTGAAGAGGTATAACTCTGTAAATTTCTATCTCTGTGTGTGAGTTAGGGTTTTGTTTGGTTTGGGATTTTGAATTTTTTCACCATATTTGTTGAGGTAAGAATTCCAATTTGCTCTTCAATTGAAAATCTATCTGCCCAATTATTACTTCCTATATACTGCTCCCTCTCCACTTCAGTTGTTCACGGAATTTTTTTTGTGGTTATGGGTGATCTGCTTTGGTGTTTTAGGTTACTGTGGCTAAATGGTTGGCCTTTGGTTTGCCGGCATTAAAAGGGTTTTTTTTTTTTTTTTTTTCCTTTTAGGTTCTGGCAATTTAAGGTGGAAAATTTATTTTTCCATCTCAGTTTTGAACCAAAATTGGGGTTTGGATAGTTTGGGTTGTTGTCTTTGACTTAATTAATGAAGTAGCTACAGTTGTATGGGAAGTTAGGTATTTAGGTTCCTTTCTACTTTGAAGGCCTTGATTTTGGGATTTTGAATTTGATCTTATTATTGATGATAAATTGATAATGTGTGGTATGTGATAAAATACACACACACACATTAATACCTGATGAATGTCAACTTTGGTGTTAGTTTGCATCTTATTTCTTTTACAAAAAGGCCATCAATTTTGGTTTGTTTACTTTTGTTTACTTCCTACTGCTTAGAATGGTCCTCAGCCACATGGTAAGGTTGTTTTTGCTCACTTGGTAGGGACTTAAACCTATTTGCTGCTTTACATATAGAAGGTGTTTTAGAAAAAGCCAAGCCCAAAGTAGTAGTAGAAGTAGGCAAATTGTTAATACATCTACTAAAGTACCAATTCCTCCCTTTTATCCAGAACACTACATACAATCCTTCTCTCATGCTTCCCTTTTGTCTTCATTGAATATCAGGTATGCATATGTGATAAAAACTTTTACATCTCCATAGGTTTTCTCATTAGGTGATTTAAAAATAAAATCTTACATAAATCTATGCTTCAGTAATAACCTTACATATGTGATAAAAACTTTTGACATCTCTACAGGTTTCCTCATTATGTGATTTAAAAATTATAAAATAAAATAAAATAAACTTACATAAATGTCTGCTTCAGTAATAACCAGTAACTTATGGGAGCATCCAATGCAATTATTTTTCTAACTTTTGAGTAGGTAAGATATTAGAGTTATGTTCATGCAAAAAATCAACAAACAAATTGATATGGTCAAGTCAATTGACAATAGAGGAATATCTTTCTCAAAATAACATTCTTCCTATACTTGAAGTTATATAATTAATTGAAAACCCTTTTGTACATGGTCAAGTCAGCAAGTTTCCCAATTCAAAGAGATACAAACATGCCAGAATGCTCAAGTTTTTTAATGTCAGAGCTCAAGCTCTAAGTATGTAGTTTTACAATGTTTTCATCACCATAGAGTAGCCAAGGTGTGGCAAGCCATGCCATTATGTGTTATGTGGAACATGTGTTGTAAAGGAAATAAGAGAAGCGGCATCCGTTTGTTGTCTTTTATTGACTTTTTCCAACTCTATTTCCCTTTAAATTATGCCCAAAAAAAAAAAAAATTATATTTCCCTTTGATTTGTATTCTTTGAAATGGGAGTGTATACATCTTTTAATTTTTCCCCTCTTTTCCTTTTCTAATAAAATTATTTACTTAAAAAAAAACACTGACTTATAAGTTGATACAAAAAATTATTTGCTAAGATGTAGAAGAATGGTAATAATTTGAAATACTTTAGGGGAAGTCTCAAACTTGACCACAGGGGTAGGGTGTTTCTAAATAATGTCAATGGAAGAACCAATGTGGATTCTCTATTTAAGTGTATGGAACTTCCTATTTAAGTGAGTCTCTATTTTAATTTGTTTTAATAGTTGGGAGTTAAATTCAGTTTCGATTGTTTATTATTATTATTATTATTATTATTATTATTATTATTATTATTTGATTGAAAAGGCAGAAATTGTATTACTATCAAAAAGAAAGTATGAAAAGTATAACACGGGAATGATCCAAGCCAACATAGTGGCTTAGGTTCCAGGAAAAAAAAATATACAGGGAAATAGATAGTGAGAGTATTAGAGATTCAACCACTAAGCCCCAAAAGCCCACAGTGTTAAATTAAAATACCCATAGAAAGCCTCTGGTAGTCGTCTAAGAGTGTTGATTGTTTATTAATGGATTGCCTACAATGTGTTTGATTATAGTTGTCAACAACTCTCACATGGCTCTATTTCAAAATAAATCCTCTTGAAGCAACCAAAGTTTAGAAGATGGGACTTCTATTCCAAGGAATTGGTGGACGAAAGTACTGCGATTGATAATGCTTCTTTCTACATTTAGATTGATGTTCCATTCCTCAATATATTTCTCTTTCAATATATGTTGTCAATGTTGATCTCAAGGTTAACATCTGTGGTTTTTGGAATAAAATAACTCTAAAAGACCTTTATCTGGTATATGTAATTGTACGCCATTTTGACATCGGTATAATACTTAGATTAAAGGCATTTTTAATGTCTATATTACTATATATGCATTGTTGTTGTTGTGCAACCCTATCATGGTTTATGAGAGAAATAATGATTGGTTGGCACCTAGTAAAGGCTGATGGGGATCATCTATTTTTATGTACCTTAGTAAAATTATTGATTAAACTAATTAGACACTTCCCAAAAAAAAAAAAAAAAAATTAACACCTGAAGCAGAGGAATTAGTACTTTTTCATAGAAACCTGTTGAACTAGCTCTCAATCGACTTGATTTTCTTTGTAGTTAGAACAAAAATGCTAGTCCAATAGACATGAATACCAAAAAGAAATACAACATTTACGGGAAGATTGGATTAGTTGAAGTCTCCCATTAAATGACAAAATATTTGTTGTCCATGAATTGATTCTTACCAAAAACTTATCAATTACAAGGCTGCGTTCTTATCGCCTATAGCTTCAAACAATTTGATAAATTGGATTTGGTCTGTTATCTATTTATGCTTTTGACAATATTTGATTTATGAAAATTGTGGCTATTTAAGAATTGTAATCTGCTTTTTATAATTTAACATAAAAGCCTAGTTTGAAAATTTTAATGCTTTTGTTCTCATGCTGATTTTGATTGTTTGAGATAATTGTAGTGATTGTAAACACCTTCAGGTAAGTAATTATTTGATGAGTTTATAATCAGATCTTTGATAATGAGTAAACCCCAAGGGATACCACAATATGTTGGGAACCCTCTTGAAGTGAGGTCAGAAGTTTGATCTCCCCTTCCCCTTAGGTCTTAACCTTACTAATAATCAACAAAAAAAAAAAAAAAAATTGTGACTAAAAAAATCTAGTAGAACCTCATTATGTTTGAAGAATTTGCCTTTTTTATGTAATCTTTACATCTATGAATTCATACTGCAATTATGATTAAGGCTTATTTGAGTTGACTAATGGTTGCTTTGTTATTTTAGGTGTTGAATTTTTTTACGCATGTTGAGGTAGTTCCATTTTGTTAGACATCTCCAACCAAGAGGCTTTAGGCTTTACTTGAGGAGTTGTGTTGTGTTGGTTATCTTTGTTTTTGTTTTATGTGTTTGTTTAAATTTCTTAGTGAATAAATTTGTTCTGCACTATTTTCCTGCATAAAATCTGCATTTTTTTTACAACCAAAATCTGCACTACACTACATTGTTTCAAACTTTCTGCATTGCACTATTTCTCTTATATTAATGTTATAAATGTTTCTTAAATGTTGTCTGGAAATTGGATTCTTATTGTTTTGCAAATAAGGATTTGGCATTTTGTTATCTAGGTTATTTGGAACTGCGGATCTTTATCTATGTAGGACTCTTAATACTACTACAAGATGAGAACAATCAGGCATTTACCAATCTTCTCCTTTATTCTATACTGTTTCTTGCATATTTATTGGAAAGAATTTGAAATTGGAATGTGATTGCATATTTAAGTTTCTTGGTTATCTCAAAACTTGGTTTTATGTACAAATTTGATATTTAACTTGTATATATTATAACAACAACTTATCAAGTGAACAAGGTGGTGATTCTACAAAGTTTCAAAAAGTTGATGTTGAAAGCAATATACAACTCACACCAATATTTGTAATCAAGAAAAACAAAAGATGTTGTTCAGTGACTTCTAAGAAGCAACAAAGGAAGAAGATACAAAGATTAATTTAAAGTTGTCTTTCAATTTATTTGAAATATTGATTAATTAGTTCTTTAAATTTTTGTTTCATACATTTAATGGATAATTGATGATGTTAAGGATTGGAAGCCTTATTTTAATTAAAATTTAAGTTTGATTTCTATTTTTAATTCCTTAATTTAATTTTTCATATCGAGGATAGGAAACTTTGAGACTAAAATCTTAATGTACAATCAAAGATGAAGAGATAAAAAATTATTTACATCTTCATACACAATAGATTTTTCGTGCATCGTACGGGTTAATGACTAATGTAAGTAATAATCATGGACATATTTTGTAGGTTTGAGCTATTTCTCCAGTAGCTATGTGGAAGCTTCCATAGCAATTTAACTATTTTAAGTAACAAAATAAAAAAACCCTTAGTGGTTTCTGCTTTCCTCATATTTTTGAACATAAATGGACAAATTTCTATCAATCATCATATAATGTGAAAATGATGTCATATTGCTGTAAGCTTGAGGTGTGAATGATGACAAATTGAAAGGGGCTTGCTCAACCAGATATATGAGACACAAAGTAGTGATCTCTCCCTAATTTATGAGAGAGAGAGAGAAGAGGGGACAAACCCACACGAATGAATGAATGAAGAACAAGAAAGACTATCATGAAGTAAAAGCTGAGCCTGTGGGGTCTATGAGTCACATTGATGGAAACATAAAATAAATTCACAGCGCATGAGCAGGAGGCGAAAGAAGGCTGCTTCTCTGTTTACATCCATGTGTTTTTGTCATTCCAACAACATGCCTCGTCTCCTCTCCTGCATGACTCTCTCTTTTAATTCTTTTTTGAGCAGTAATAGTTATATATTGTGCATATGAAAAACACAATATCACATCAGCTAAAAACATGGTTTTTCTATTTCACAATTATAATTAAAATTATGTTTTCAAAAACACAATTTACAAAATATATATACTTGAGTATATAATAGTGAGTGTGTAGAAAAGATTTTTTTTTTTTTTTTTTTTGGGGGGTGGGGGGTTTACTCTCTTTGTTTAAGTCAACCACAAAAGATGGATTGGAACACGCAAGGCGTACACGCTCTGCTTTCATAATGGGTAGGTTTACTTCTCAAAACACATTCACCAAACACACACATACAGACACAAATGACACAACTAGATTCACTGATTGGCTTTTGGCAAAATAAAAAATGAGTCAATCAACACTAGCTTAATCTAATAACTTGGATGTGACAGTCTCCTTCTCTCACACACAACTAGATTAATTGTTTAGGGGCTTAATCCTCATTGATATGTCAGAAATACACTAACCTAGTCTTGATTAGTTTGATGTGATAGAATCTTGCAAGTGATCACCTAATAGACCATGTGTGTGCCGAAGTCACAAGTCAATTTTAGTTTAAACATTTAACAGAAGTCAACTGTCATTATTTCAGCTTGACTCGTGAACTTGCAGAGCATATTGAATGGCCTAGATCCACTGGTTTGACTATTGAGTTAACCAATTGCTCTCTGTGGAAAACAACAACAAAAAAATATTTTTTTTTTGGAGGAGATATAATTTGAATGCACGCCCAAGGAACACTTAATTGACTCTTGATTATTATTATTATTTTAAAAATTGACTAGTAATTGACTCTTGGAATTGTCAATACAGCAAACTGTCCACTATAGAAATAATAATAAGCACGTGTTATTTTTAGTGCTGGAATTATATGAGTATTATATCTCTAAATTATTAAAAAATGCAATAAGACCAAATAAGTTATTTATGGGCATCGAGTGGAAAAGAAAACCTAGCACGTTAATAAAATTTTCATCTAATCTAAGTACACCTAATAATGCTATAACTACAGGAAAAATTATTGCAACAATTTGGGAACAAGTATAAAATAGATCCTTGCGTGCAAGGAAAAGGGATTTTACAAATCCAAGGTCGGCCGTAGGCCAAAGCCCCTTACACAGTTACACCATATCTTGGGCTCCAAACTAAAGAAGTTCCCAAATGTGGGTCCAATAAGTGATTTGTTTTTTAATTTTAAAAAACAAATCCACTTCTAAGAAGGCCCAAAAATTTTAGATTAATAGAAATTCTAATCAATCACCATTAAATAAATTAGTCATTAATAATGAAATTTTAAATAAAAAATTATAATATAATACATTCACTAAAATATTATTTAGGTAATATTTAAAAATACAAAAAAAAAAAAAAAAGTTCATTTAAAGGTTTTTCCTTAGACCTCAAACTATATTGAGCCGACTATGTGCAAATCATTAGGTAGACCTCATTATCTTAACAGTGAGTGTAACTTAAATTTTAGGAATATTGTAACTTAGAACTTCTAACTCAATTATAATAGGTTTTGATTGAAAAAGTCTTTTGCATTTAATAAACACATAGGTTTTTGATTGAGAATACTCATTGAGTCTTCTTTTGTAGTTTTTCAATTAATTAGAGTAAGGTTTTTTTTTAATAATTCAATTGTTTCAAGTATATGAAAATATTTGAACCATAAATTTTTTATAATGGAAACCAAGTAATACCACTGAATTACAAGCACTAAATTACAAGCTCTTGGCAACGTGAGTAAGTTCTTGACACTATATTATTTATATAGTCTCTTTTTTTTGTGTTATTTATATAGTTTCATTTTTTTTTTTTTTTTCATTCTCTTCTTCATTAAAACAATACTTAACCCACTCAAGTAAGAACTATATGTGTAGAGAAGAATTTGCTAAATAAAAACACGTAAAAATATTAATTAGAGCTTACTTATAATATAAACGGAAAAAAAAAAATGAGGCAAATCATTTATTTTTTGTTATTTTGAAACTGCTTCAATATGTGTATTGATCATAACCATGTTAAAATATGGATTTAAAGTTAAAGCAAGAGAAATTCAAACTTGGTATGATAATAGGATTAATAACTTGGTGTGAACACCTTACATATATAACAATTCATTGAATTTGTTTAACACGCTGAGATTTTTATCCAGTGAATGCTTTGGGTGCATCGCAGCCTCTCATTATATATACTGTATTAGATACACCTTTAAACGTGGGGCTAGTTTTTCATAATGAGCCCATCTATTATAAGAAATTTCGATCTGCACCGAATGATATTTCTTGTGATTAAACAGAATTTCAACCATGCCATATTTTGAGTTGACAAAATTTGTAACGTGCCTATCTACGTAGACTTTCACTTCTTTCTTTCTTTCTTTCTTTCAATCTCTCTTTTGTTTTATCACGTAGACTTTCTAGCATTCCCTCAATTATGTTCTTCAAAGAGTTTTCCTTTGCCGAAAGGTGAAAGCAATTGGCAGATTAAGACAAACCCTATAGACTTAGATCAAGCCCTATGGGTGCTGACAAAACCATGGTTATCCTTAAATTTTCCAAGTAATTAGAGGACAAATTAGAAACGCAACATTCTTCACATAACAAAACAAACAACGCAGAAGAAAAGAGCAATTAAACCTGTTGGTCTGAATTGAAAGTTGTATTGGTAAACTATACTGTTTATAAACTTTTGGCTACTAAATGCTATGCATTTTCTCTGTTTTTTAGAGTATTTTGCGGGTAATAACTATACTTTATCTTTAGCTAAGCATTTAAAAAGTAAATATTATAATACTGTGGTTCAGCCCACTCATCATATACTCTTTCTTTAAGGGCCAACTAGACCTCCACTTTGGTCATCTGGGCTACACAAAATACGTACAATAACAACAGTCTTCGACAATCTTCTAGCTTTTTAAAAGTTGGCGTTCCAAAGGGACAAGGGTTAATGGAAAGAATTTTTAAAAATTGAAAATAATTCATACCTATTATTAAAATACATGAAGACAAATCCAAATAGTTTCTTATTCTAGTAAGATCCTCAAATGGTTTAGTCACTACTTATATTAAATTAACTTGCTATTAGTATTTCGAATTATCATCATGATGATAATGTGACATAAAAACAAAAGCTTTAAACGTGTGGTATTAAAGCTAATGTAAAATTTTTCTCTTTGTGAAAACTTGTCCAAATACTTGTTATCCTTACCAACTTCCTCTATACATAGGATAGCTGATCATCACATCCTTCTTTAACTTTTGTGCTTATTAAATTTATATTATTTGTTTATTAAGTGGGATCACCTAGTTGAAAATTCTCTTCTAAATTTTAGATATTTTAGGCTTGTGTTGTGTGCCTTAGATGACCATCTCTCTTGTCATTGACTTTGTTTGAATTTTTCTCAATTGAAAATTTGTTATTGCAATTTCAACCATAAAAGAAAGACCTAAATTTTCAATAGGATGATGATGAGTAAATAAACAATTTGACTAGTGGGCATGTGTCTTATCATCAAAATGAGTCCTTTACCCCCACTGGTGGGTTGACATGGATCTTGACTCTCTTTGATGAAACATTCCTTTGGTCATCAATGGACCCCAACCTAGTGAGCTAAAGCTTTCACAACCTGATTATAATCCTACAATATTTGAAGACTTTGTTTGAAAGCTATTTTATTTATTGCCTTTCTCGTCTGCTTACGCTTTGTTGAAAATACCCAATTCTATTATTATTTCCCTTTGTCCTCTGACACCAGTACTGTAATGCTCTCTTAAAGTTTCTTTTTCTTTGAGGAATAGCCAGTGAAACCTAACTTTAACACAAAATTTCCACAAAGTATATTATCATATGTTTGATTGCTCCAATGTTTTTTTTTTTTTTTTTCAATTTGGCTACAGGTTTATTACTCAATATTATCATTTTATACCACAATGTCATTCTAATGCCTCACCAACTAATGCTATAATTTTTTAAGACCTTATTTTGGGCCATAACTTAAGCCACAAAAGAACCCAAATAACTCAATATTGTTAGTTACTGACTCAAATGCCTTTCTACATATGTGAAGATAATCGAATTAATATCAGCAATCATCAAACCAATCATGAAGAATAGCCATTGATTTTTTTTCATATTTATTTTTTTTCGAAGCATATACATTTAGAATCGAACTTAGAGGATTTTTGTGAGACTAAGCCAACGTGGATCAGACTGTATGCCTTCTTGTCTAATAGGCGCACAGCATGACCTCATTTTTGCATCATAAAATGAGTTATGAATTTTTAAAATTTTTAGGAATTACCATGCAAAAGCAATTTGAGTTATTTTAAAGCTTTCATGATGGTAATACGAAGAAGAGGGATTGGATGGACCTACTCCTTACATTCCCTTTCTTCACTTGTCATCATTATAATTGAGGGCCACCTCTTTCTATTCAAACCAGTCTTTGTTTATAAGTAAATAAATATATATATATATATATATATATATATACACTACATGGATAAAAAAATTTGAACAAATAAAATATACGCTCCGATTGAAAGAAATTGAAAAAATAAATGGGCTACTCA
The DNA here is from genome assembly GCF_001633185.2 of Quercus lobata. Taxonomy (NCBI): domain Eukaryota; kingdom Viridiplantae; phylum Streptophyta; class Magnoliopsida; order Fagales; family Fagaceae; genus Quercus; species Quercus lobata. The sequence continues at coordinate 14,699,649 of NC_044911.1, read as the reverse complement.
TAGTTCATTCATCCAATGGGCCATTTCAACAAGCTAGCGTGCAATTTCAAAGAAAATAATTACCAAAAAATAGTTATATTACTTAACTGAATGTTGGGATTAATATCTCTCTATAAATTATTCTAGGATGTAAGTCCTTGCATACGTATAAGTATATTTAGGAATAATAGAAAAATTATAGACACAATTGAATTTAAACTTATGATGATGACATAAGAGGGGGGAATATGGTTGCGCATTCTTTAGCAAAGTATGCAAAAAATATTAGTGTTGTAGTCTATTGGTTAGAGGACTCACCACCACCTGCGGTGGAGGCTTTGTACCAAGATTCTTTACATGTTAGTGAATGAATGAATGCCTTGTTTTCAAAAAAAAAAAAAACTTATGATGATGATTATTCTTTATCATTATGTCAAGATGTCAATTATAGATACAATTAATTTATGATAATGGAATTTACTAGTGAAGTTACCTAAAACTCCCATAATCAAAATTAGATACAAATAAAATGTTCTTACTTAAATTTAATAGTATCAATTTAATAAAATAAAATAAAAATTGTGAACCCTTGAATTAAAAAAAAAATCAAAAGATATCATTTGGCAAGTATTCAAGTATCAGATAGTTTCTTGACTTATATATATATATATATATATATATATATATATATTTAGTTCTTAATATAAATTTTTATTGTAAGATCAATTGTGTTAACGTTTATTACATTTTTTAAATAAGCTATAAAAATTTAGTTATTATGAAAATCTATTGAAAGATATTTTTTTTTATTTTTGGAGCATGGTAAAAATTTTATTGAAGTTTATTCTTGAGTTAAAGATAAGTTTTGGTAAGAGAATTATAGATTAGAAGTAGTTTTGAATTAGGTTGAAAGTAATTTCAAATGGGTTTGAAGTACTTATAAATAGATTGGAACTGTTAAAGATAATATAATGGTTCATTATGTATTGCCCCAAGTGATCTAATTGTGGTGTAAAGCTCATCTACACCAAACCCTAGTCATGGCTTTATAATTGTCTCTCTTTTTCCTTTCACGCTTCCGCATTTCTACAATATTTTTTTTACTTCCCTTCAATTTTAATAAGAACTAATTTTAAATACACTTGAAGTAGTTTTAAATGGAAAATGGGTTCTAGTTAACTCAATTGATAAAGTCTCTTACTATCAAGCAAAGAAATTAAGTTTGAATTTTGCTTGCACAAAAAATCAATCAATGTCTTGGCTAGACATAAGAACAATTATTATAGAGAGAACATTATTGGTTGAAATCCAATCATAACTATTTAAAAAATTTGGAGGGTCAATTTTCACAAAATTATAATGCATGCAGAATCTAATTGAAATATATTTCATACAAATTAAAGTGTCATTTGAACACCTTGTTATCCAATGTAATTAATGGCTTAAAGGTTATAACTAAATAGACAAAATGGGCTAAACCCGGAGTCCCAATTTGGTCCAGACCATGTGATATTTCTAGTTGATGTCAAAGAGTTGAGAACAAGCTCTTTTTTTAATTACAGTTTGTTTTGGACATTTTTATACGTCTATCCAGCTCCGGTTCATGAGTGTGTGTAGGCCGAGCTCAAGATGATAGACTAGGGGCAAGAATATATTTATGTTTAGACAAATATGGGCTTTAAACTTAAAACCCAAAAATTGTAGAATGGGTTTAAAACTGGTAATAATAATTATTGGATTGATTATTGAGCCGAATATCGATTCAATTCTGGTATTTATGAGTCCATGATCATGTCTTTTTGTAAGTAATCAATCATGAGTTCGAGGCCCATTCTGCAAGCAGCAACAAATGGGCTGTACCTGTTTTATGGCTCCGGATTTTGCCTGCCTCTGTATAAAGCACATTTCGTCTGATATTGAAACTTTTGGGCCTTTAATTATATTAGCGTCCATGTTTGAAATTCTCTTGTAAACATGGACGCTAATAAGGCTCCCACAGTTTCGTCTGTGAGCTTCTTATAATTGCTTGGGCCCGTCCCCATCTCTTACTTACCCCCACATTTTCAGTTGAGTGTGGATTGAAAAAAAAAAAAAAATCAGAATTTTTTTTTTCGGATATGTTACCATTGCTTTTTAGGCAAATTACACTTTTTCATCTTACTTCACCGTATTACAATGTCCTCTTTGATTTTTTTAAAACACATGATTGACCTTTCCTCCATTTTTTTTTCTTTTTTTTTTTTTTTTTTGCAAAAGCCTTTCCTCCAATTTTATAAAATATGTCCCCCATACCATCAATGTTGGTGCTACCTCTAATGAAATTTGCTTGCATGAAATCTTAGACCACACCAAAGATTATATCAATTACAAGGATCCAAAATTTTAATAATACAATATATTGTATCCAAACAATACATTGTAACCATCTTGAATCCTTGATCACTCCCATCAAAATTTCTTGAGAAAATTTAAAACTTCTCATAAATTTTTTTTTTTCTTCAATGGAGGAAGTCCAATCCAAAATGCAAACCTAACCTAATTTGACACCCAATTTGTCAACTCAAACACAAACCCAATCATGATATGCTGAACTAATCTTGATTTGCCACTAAAGATGCTAACCCAACCCTAACACGCACCCGTCTTTATGCACACAACACAATAGTAGTAGGAGAAGAACTCCCTTGACAACCATGGTTACCATCACTACCATGCACTCATCCACCAACAACAAATTTTTGGATTTAATCTTTATCTTGGCTTATGATAAATTTTAACTTTCTCGAGAACAAGTAAGGGAGGAGTTGATGATGAGAAAAGAGAGCCCAGGGGTATTTTGGTGCTTTCATATGATTAAAATTAACAAAATAGCCCTCAATTGTTCATATCTCATGTTTATATGGTGTCTAGTTTTTCCTTCATAGTTAACCTCAAATTAGATGACAGGGGATATTGAAAAAAAGTTTAAAAATTGTGGGATCAATTGTGTTTTTTGAAAGTTTGGGGGACATTATAGTTGAGTCAGATATAAAAAAGTGTAATTTAGCCTCTTTTTTATTTTTTATTTTTTTAAGTTAGTGTTGACGCTCATTTTGGGAAGCCCAGTAGAAAGAAGAAGCCCAACAACATGGGCAGAGAGGAGCTAGTAAGTGGATAGAAAAACCATCAAGCCCAAACGGCAGAAATAATGGATCACAAGCCCATAAAATAAACAAATGGGCCTTGAGGAAGCAAATGGACCTAAAGAAGCCTGGAGAGAGAGAAGTAGCAAACCCATGGGCAGTGTGATGTAGAAAAGTGAGAATGGACCACAGCAAGCCCGAAGTAATGCAAGCAAAGAAAGTAAGGGGATTGATGGAAAACCTATGAGCCCCAAGGATGAAGGATAAGGTAATTGGGCCAAGGAAGCCTAAAGGAGTTAGTAAAAGCTCATGGGAATGCAGAGTTAGAAAAATGGGCTAAGGAAAGCAAATGGGCCAAGGATTCCCAAAAGGAAATGAATGGGACACAGGAGCCCTAAAGTAATAAAAAACCCAAAGACCATATTGAGTCATTAAGAAAAGAACAAGCAACAGGCCCAAAGAAGCCTAGCAGATGTGGGTCAAATGAAATCAAAGCAGGAATGGTAGAATAGTATAGCAGGAAATGATAGCAAGATTGCAGAAGAGTGGGCTGAAGAAGGAAAAGCCCACAATCAAACAAAGCCCAGCCCGTAAGGGGAATAAGCCATAGAGAATGAGGAATCCAAGAGAAGCTCATGCCATAAGAAGTCAAGAATGAGCAGCAGAATGTGCAAAGGAGCCTCCAAACCATGACAAACGCAGCAGGCAAGTTTTGAACACATGTAGAAGTTAAGTACGCACAAGGCCCAGACTTCACCAGCCTGTACCCAGCCAATACAAGAGGTGGTGGGTCATGAGTTAGAGGTAAGAGGGTATGGTCTGGCGGTGGGGAGAAGGGAAAACCTATTCTGGGGTTCTTACTCAGGCTCTTTTGGGGGAATGTCCTGCTGGGATGACACACTGCCCAAAAGAAGTAAGGATGAGTTGGAACCACTAGGTGCATGCCATGAGGGATGGAGAGAGAGAACACCCACACTGTAGTAGGTAAGAGTGCCACTAAAAACAAATGGACAAAATAGTCTTCTTTGTCTGGTGATGAGGAGTGGCACATCCAACATAGGTAAGTGGTGCTAGCTGAGCGACTGACAAATCAGTGGTGGTCGGCAAGGACACCCAAACCAGACAAAGGTAGTCAAGGGCTAAAATAGTAAAAACCAATCACGGCAGGCACATATAAAGGACCCTTGCCGTGCACAGCAAAGAAAGGGGGTAATAGTAACTTCTAGGAGAAAATCACAACACGGAAACAAATACTGAGAAAAGATGAGAAAAAGAAAGAGAAAAGGAAAATTAGAAATAAGGAAAGAAAATGGAGAGATAGAATGGCAGGCATGCACCAATAGGTCGATCCCCTCTCTCCCTCTGAAAGTCCTGCTCTTTGTCAAAAGCAATTCTTTTGGGCATAAGTCATTCAGGTCCACTTCCCTCAAAGTGATTAATTTCCATGGCAGGATCTTCCCTGGGAAATTATTCGCATTGAGGAAAACGGTCTCCCTCCTTGGTCTTGGTCCTGTAACATAACTTGGCATAACAGATTGATCTTTCTTTTGCTAACTCATGCCTTACCTATTTATTTCCATCATTTTCTTTACAAGGCTTTTCTTATCATTGTGATTATCATTTTAGTTGGGGATTATTTATTCACTTTGTCTAAAGGCAAAAGTACTTTCTTTTATTATTATTATCATGTCTGCTTGCCATGACTCATCCGAAGTAGCTCCGCTTGTCATAGGCATATGAACACAGTTCTTGGCAAACGAGGCATAGTTTGCGCATAAGCCGGACCAAAGTAAGTTGCAGTTGGACCGGTCTCAACACCCTTACTCAGAACATTTGAGCCTAGTACCGCAGGAGGTAGCCGAGCTCAACATTGCAAAAAAGGCCCACTACAATTAGAAGTTTAATATTGGATCATTAGATACAAACAATGCATTATACATCAAATCAAATATTTCAAAAGATTGGCATGATAACTAAATCCAAATTGGCTGAAACAAGCATATTAATTGACAAAATTCACATATATAAAAAATTACTATATACTATGGGTTCTAAAAAAAAAATATAAGAAGTTTAATGTGCTTTAAAAAAAGTTCAAATACTCAAATAGAATTCATATTATTGACAATCATTTATGACTATGGCCACACTAAATTCCCATGACTGGGTATCAAATTTAAAGGAAACTAGTTTTGTGCATTTGTATATTACCTATTAGTTGGGTCCAGAAACATGATAAACTCATAATGCCCTAAATGAAACTAGTTTTAGTACCAATGACTAACCCTCATTGGGTGGGTTTCAAATTTAGAGCATAGTCAGATTGTCTATAAATATATATATATATATATATATATATAATCATTATTTAAATACATAATCTCATTCAAATACATATATATAGCAATCAAATTAGGGGTGTAATTGGTTTGGTTTGGTTCAGTCGATGTTGTTTGTGTTTGTCCAACTGAAAATAAACCTATCGGTTTGTAAAAATCTCAACTGAAACCAACTGAAATGGTTGAAAATCAATCGGTTTTAGTTTTATTTTGGTTTTTATGGGTTTTCGATTTTTGTCCATAATTTTTTTAAAAAAATATTGTTTAGGTCAGTTAGGCCTTGAGATTTTTTTTTTTTTTTTAATTTGTTTGGGCTTTTTTTAAAAAAAAAAAAATTACAGTATTAGGCCTATTTGTTTTTCAGAAACCTATTTTGGCCCTTCTTGGGCCTTTTACACATCCTCTTTGTTATTAGACCTTTCCCATAAACCTGTTTTGGCCCTTTTTGGGCCTTTTACAATTTACACATCCATACAATGCAAAACAATAAAAGCATTTTACACATAGTGACCAAGAATCCTTTGTCTCTCTCTTCTTCTTATCTTGTCTTTCTCTTCTCTCATGTATCACCATCACTCTTTGATCTCTTAATCTTTAAAGCTTGGGTATGGCTCTCTCTCTCTCTCTCTCTCTCGATTTCCTCATAAAAATTCCCTTACCAAAGCTTTTTTCATTTGGTCGGTGTTTTGGGTTGATTGAGGTGATTGGTTGGACTGATTTTGGGTTTCCATTGATCTAGTGTTTGGTCTTTGTTATTTTGGTCCGGTTGATCACTGTGGTTGGTTTGATTGGTTATTGGTTGAATTTGTCTTGGATTGATCAGGTGGTTGGATTTGATCTTTTTTTTTTCCTCCTGGGATTGGATTGGAGCGTGAGAGAGACAAAGAGACAAAGATATTGGAAACTTGGAGTCCAAAGAGAAAGAAAAATTGAAACAAAAGAAGAGTAGTCATTTGAGGACTCTTTAACTATAGATATAGCTATCGTCGCAGTTTCATCCAAAGGATATCTAAAAGAACATGATGAGGATTAAGGAATATAAAAAAGATAAAATTGTCATACACTTTTTAAGGACATTTATGATGCGAAAAATCACCAAGTTGAGGACCTCGTCTCACTAGATGGACGATCCTGTGGTTGGTCGTGTCTCTAGTGCAAACCTACAAGAAAACCTGGAAAAGAAGTGTAATACACCGATGTGGTGTTTGCCAAAAGCTCTGATGCTTAAGTTAGAAAGGAAGAAATTGATCCAGAGAGAAAAATGACTTGGAGTGGTTTTTGGGTGAGTATTTGTGTGTACCTTTGGATTATGTTGTCCCTTCCTTTTATAGTTATTTCCTGTCTTAATAGGTAATGAATCTCAGCATTTATGAGTAACTGCTAGTGTGTCATCAATGGAAGCTCACTTGTTATCGTTACTCTGTTTGTTACTTTACATCATTAATGCGCACAATAAATTTGTAACGCTCGTTTGGATCATCATTCCAAGTCAATGACGATCCTATGTTACTTTTAACTCATTAGCTACCCCTTTGTTCATATTCTCGTTTTCTAGACGAGATAAGAACATAACCATCTATCGTTTCATGTCCCGTGTGCAGTGTATATATTGCGAATTAATGTCTTGCCTGCCATGTGCCACATGTACGGTCAAGATATCTTCTTCGTGTCAACAAATCTCGGCATTCCCGCACACGTTCTTCCATTTATTTTTCCATTTTCCTTCATTTTCTTTTCTTTCCATTTTTTTCTTCGCTCTTTCCTTCTTCGTGACATTTCAATTGCCCTAGAGCCTCCTTTTCCATTGAGCCTCCCTCATTCCCTTCTCATTTTCTAGTAAGTCTTTCTCGCTCCTCTCCCTATTTTCGTTTTTTAATCGTAGACTATTTTGTGGTTAGGTTGGATTGTCCCCCAATTTCTTTTTTCTTTGTTCGCTTGAGTAGTTTGTTGGAGTTGTGGGTAGACAACACCCCGAGGCTGGGGTTTTCGTGGGTAGAAATTGTTCTTTTAGGCTTGTCTTGTGTTTCCTTTTTCCTTTGGTTCATCATTTTGTGTGGTTTGCCCAACCTTTGATAATGTCTAGAAAGGGTGAGGTTAGGTCTAGTGAACTTGAGTCAAGCTTATCCTTGTCTGAGGACCGCAAGGCTCTTGAGGTCACTTCTACGTCAATTCCCTATAAAGCTAGGATGTTTGCTGTGTTTTGAAAGGGAAAGATGAGGGTAGGATTAGGAGTAGGTTTCAATTCCCTTTGTCGGTCAGGGTTAGGATCCCTAACGACGATGATAGGGCTTGCCGTTCTTACGCTAACGAGGTGTGTTTCTACAAGGCTAACTTTGTCAGTGGTCTTTGTTTTCCCATCCATCCCTTTCTTAGGGAACTTTTTAGCCGTTTGTCACTTGCTCCTGCTCAATTAGTCCCCAACTCGTGGAGGATAGTTATTTGTTGTATGGTGGTGTGGATGTCAGCTAATGACGGAGACACCATTAGAATGGATGAATTTTTGCATTTGTACCACCTGAGGCGCTTTAGGGATCTTGGTTATTGGGAGTTCAAACCCTAGGATAGGAACTCAAGGCTAATTATTGATTCCCCGTCTTCTCTTTGAAACTGGAAGACGAACTTTTCTTCATCTCTGGCGAGGGCTAGGAGATGGAACCTGGTAAGGATCTGAGTGAAGTTCCCAAGCTACTTCATAGTTAGGGGACTCCTGTGTCTGGTACGTCCTTTATTCGTACTCATGTTTGCGTGTCTCTATGCTTGTGTAGTCATTGCTTCCTAAATTTGTTGTCTGCTATTTTTTGGTGTAGATAAAGTTCAACCTAAGCTGAAGAAGCAATATCACACTCGTCTAGAAAAGGTTAAGGAGTACTTGGAGACTGTCAAGGATTTTGATGAGATGATCTCCCCTCAATCTTTATTTTTCCATTTTCTTGGTCAAGAACCCTCCAACAAAGTCCGAAAGAACATCAAGCATGATATTGCTGGGCCTAGCTTCCTTTAGGACGAGTCCTTTGTTGCCTGCGAGACTTTCCTAAGGACAAGGTCACCTACGTTGAATCTTTTCACCTTCACCTTCTTGTTGTAGTATCTGGCCATTGCTCCCTTGTACTTTTCCATCAGTTTCGCAGCTTCGTCTCTCACCTCATCGATCAAATCCAAATTATTATTGAGTTCTTAGTGGTTCCTCTACTCTTCGTACGCTTTGACCTGGATGTTCATCAGTCCTACTTTTACTAGTATGACGGCTTCAGTTCCAAATGTCAATCTAAATGGTGTTTCTCCCGTTGGCACTCTTGTGGTCATCCTGTATGCCTATAGAACTTTAGGCAGCTCTTCTGACCATGCACCCTTTGCCCCCTCAAGCCGAGTTTTGATCATTTTGAACAGGTTTCTGCTTGTCACTTCTGTTTGACCATTAGCGAGAGTGTCTTAGAGAAAAGTAGTGGTTTTTTATGCCTAGATCTTGAAAAAAATTTCAAAACTTGGGGTTGTCAAACTGCTTCCCATTGTTTGATATGAGTACGTTTGGAATGATGAATCTGCAGATTATATTCTTCCATATAAAGCTAGTGATCTTGGCTTTCGGAATCGTCATTGTTGGCTCAGCTTCTAACCATTTTGTGAAGTAATCGATTGTGACGATGAGGAACTTCTACTGCTTCCTTCCTTTAGGGAGTGGTTCCATTATTTCGATCCCCCATTGAGCAAAAGGCCATGGAGCGATTATCAGTGTCATTGGCTCACCAAGTCATGTTTGGACATTCGCAAAGCATTGGCACTGGTTGCATGCTTTGACGAGATCATATGCATCCTTCTATAATGTTGGCCAATAATAACCTACTCTGAGTGCTTTTCCCACGAGAGACCTTGCTCCCATGTGGTTACCGCAGATTCCTTCATGTATCTCTCAAAGTACATAGTTGGCCTCTTCCTTGTTAGCACAATGAAGATAAGGGAAGGAACGTCCTTGTCTATATAGGGTATCTTCAATGCAAGCAGCTCTGATCTGTACCTTTCGTGCTTCATTCCTGCCTTCTGGGAGTTGTCCTTCTTTCAAGTAACGGACAATGGGAGTTATCCATTCAACATGTTCTTGTATCTTCATCACCTGTTCGTTATCTGTGTTAGGTTGTCCCCTTGTTTCCATGCATAACTCAGGAGATATGTCATGTTCGTCTGACAAGGCTAGCCATACTAAGAAATCAACTTCAACATTCTTTGCACAAGAGATTTGCTAGAACTCAACACTATCGAAATACAGTAGGAGTTCTTTGACGATCTTCAGATACTTCTACATTCTTTCTTCCTTCGCTTCATAATCTCCTCTTACCTGGCCAATTACAAGTTGGGAATCAACTTGGACGATGAGGGCCTTGGCTTCAAGCACTCTTGCAAGACTCAATCCTATTAGAAGTGCTTCATACTCAGCTTTGTTGTTGGTTACTGGCAACTACAATCTGATTGCGTACTTAAGGATTTCTTTTTCTGGTGATATGTAGGTCACACCTACTCCTCCAGCTTTCTTGGTGGCGGACCCATCTATCTGAACCTTCCATGTCTTCTTTTGGGGCTTTCCTTCTTCTTAAGGATAAGTGAATTTTGCAATGAAATCGGCGAGGACCTAGGCTTTGATTGCTACTCAAGGCCGACATTCTATGTCAAATTGGCCAAGCTCTATAGCCCATTGAATGAGGCGCCCTGCTCCATCTATTTTGTTCATCGTCTTTCTTATCGATTGGTATGTCATGAAGACAATGGGATGTGCCTGAAAGTAGTGGCACATTTTTCTAAAGGCGACCACTAGAGCAAAGGCAATATTCTCTAGCCTTGGGTAATTCACTTCAGCTCCTTGAAATGCTTGGCTGGTGTAGTACACGGGCCTTTGCACCTCCTCCTCTTCTCTGATCAGTGCCGAGCTTACTGTTGTATTTGATACTGCCAAATAGAGTTGCAGCCTCTCTCCTGTTATTGATGGGCTTAACAATGGCGGCTGTGTTAGGTATTCTTTTATCTTCATCAAGGCTTCTTCACATTCATCAGTCCACTGAAAGGCCTTCATCAAGACTTTGAAGAAGGGTAGGCATTTGTCTATCGCTCGAGAGATGAATCTATTCAACGCTGTTACTTTTCCTGTTAAGCTCTATACTTCTTTAACTGTTTTAAGAGACTTTACCTCCATTATTACCCTTATCTTGTCTGGATTGGTCTCTATGCCCGGTTAAGATACCATGAATCCCAAGAATTTCCCTAATGAGACAGTAAAGACACACTTTTTAGGGTTTAGTTTCATTTTATACTTACGTAGCGTGTCGAACGTTTCCCTCAGGTCATCCAAGTGGTTCGCTTTGTCATTACTTTTCACCAACATATCATCTACATACCTTTCCATGTTTCTTCCTATTTGATGAGAGAACATGCGGTTCACTAACCTCTGGGATGTGGCCCCAACATTCTTCAGTCCGAAAGGCATCATCTTATAACAGTATAACCCATGGCTAGTGATGAATGCAGTCTTCTCTTGATCTTCCTCATCCATCATAATTTGATTGTAGCCGAAGAAAGCATCCATGAAGCTTAAAAGCTTGTGTCCACCAGGCATTCCTTGTTAAGATCTATGAAGTTAACACACATCCTCCACTTGTCGTTGTTCTTCTTTACCATCACTATGTTGGCTAGCCATTTAGGGTAGAATACTTCCCTTATGAAGCCTGCCTCCAGGAGTTTCTTTACCTCTTCTGCTACTGTCTTATTGCATTTAGGCGCAAATATTCTTTGTCTTTGCTACACTAGCTTGCACTCTGGATTAACATTGTGATGATGTTGGATGACTTCTCTATCAATTCCTAGCATATTCTCGTGCTTCCAAGTGAAAACGTCCTTGTTTTCTCTTAGGAAGTTTGCTATCTTCGTCTTCTTTGAGGCTGAAAGTGCTTAACTTATCTTCAAAACTTTGGACGGATCTTTAAGGACGACCTCAACCTTTTATGGCACTTCTGACAGTTCGTGGACTAGTTTAGGTTTGTCTATCATCCATGTGTGGTTCTCCCCTAATGCTAAGGCAGCTTAATAGCATTTTCTTACAAGGACTTGGTCTCCACTGATTTCTCCTATACCATGGGATGTAGGGAACTTCACCTTTAGATAATAGGTCAATGTTGCCGCTCTCAACTTGTTGAGTGTTGGTCGTCCAAGGATGACGTTGTACGTCGATGGGCAATCTACCATGAGGAAATCAATCTCCTTAGAGACTTGTGCTGGATAAGTGCCTACAATTATGGTTAGCTTAATGATGCCTTTGGGAACAACCCAGTCCCTGGTGAAACTTACCAATGGGGAAGTGAACGGCCGAAGCCTTTCTTTATTCAACTTCATTTTTTGAAAGGCTAGAAGATAGATGATGTCTGCTGAGCTTCCATTGTCTATCAATACTCGATACATGTTGAATTCTTCCATCCTGAGCATTATAACTAGCGGATCGTCATGGGGCTGTCTAACGCCACGAGCATTCTTCTTGGAAAAGGCAATGTTCGACTCACTGTATCTAGGCATTTTTTAAGGTGGGAACCGTGTGTGTACGCTATTCACTTCACTTGCATATCCTTTTTCAATGATTTGGAAGATCCTCCCACTACCAATCCTCTTAAGATCATCCTTATTTCTCCTATGGGTGCTTTTTTGCCCTTTGTCTCCAACTCCCTTTCCTTCTCATCCCTATGTTGTCTTCTATACGGCTCCGTTCTTCATACAAACTTCTGCAATTTTTCCTAACGAATTAATGTTTCTACTTGATCCTTCAAATGCCTACATTCATTAATGCGACGCCTGCAATACTTACTTTTGTCTCTTACTTCTGCTAGGGCATGAATAGGTCTAGGCCATAGTAGAGAAGATCCATCCTTTATCTGCGTTAACACTTGCTTGATAGGCATCACTAGAGGAGTGAAACTAGTAAACTTAGGTCATCGATCTAGGAGGTTCTTCTTTTTGTCCAATGCATGCCTAATACCCCGTGTTTCCTTCTTCCTATCAGGGTTATGACTGGTTCCTTTGTCTCTTTTCCTTTTAGCCATCACTCTTTTAGCTATCACTCTTTTAGCTATTACTGTGTCCTCTACGTTCATATATTTATGGGCCTTGTGAAGTAATTTTGCCACTATTTTCGGCGAAATCTTGGTGATTGAGAAGAAGAAATCTCTTGGTAGCAATCCGGCTTATAAGGTTGTCAGGATCACTTGGTCTTCTGCTTCGTCCACCTACAGCAACTCTTTGTTGAAGCATGTCACGTATTGTCTAAGTGATTCTCCCTTTGCCTAGCGTATGTTGAGAAGATGCTCAGTTGGCTTCTTGTGTCGTTGTTCACCAATAAAATGATGAGCAAAACCTTTGATGAGCTAATCGAAGTTCGCAATGGTGCCCGAAGGTAGTTTGCCAAACCACACCCTAGTTGCGCCTTTCAGCGTTGTTGGGAAGACCCTGCACATTACTTCGTCTGGGGTCATTTGTAAAAGCATCAAAGTCTTGAATGACTCAATGTGATCTAGGGGATCTCTTAAGCCGTCAAAAGACTCCAATTGGGGAAGACGAAACTTTGGTGGGAGTAGATAGTTCAACACTTATGTGGTGAATGGTGAATTCTTCCTTCAGATCATTCCATCCAAGTTCTCCATGGCTCTATCTTTTACTACATTCCTGAGTTCGTCCATCTCCCTCCTCATGTTGCGAAGCTCGCTCTCCATTTTGGACGAGTTTTCTTTTAGCGTTCTCGTCCTCCTGTTCGCCTGGCTATCCGATCCTTCCTCATTATGGTTTCCTTCAATCCTCCGATGCTCTTCTTCATTCTGGTTTTCCACGATTCGCTATCGTTACTCATTCTGGGATTCAGTGGCTCTCCTCAACTCTTCATTCTGGCGAGTCACTTCTTCTAAGCTGGCTGTCAGGGCTTGGATTTGTTGTGCACCTTGTTCAGCATCCATCCCGTGCTACTAGGTTCTCTTTTGTCACTTAGGGAAGATGGCTTTGAATGATTAGCATTCTCACAGACAGTGTCAAACTGATGATGCGAAAAATCACCAAGTTAAGGACCTCATCTCACTAGATGGACAATCCCATGGTTGGTCATGTCTCCGATGCAAACTTGCAAGAAAGCCTAGAAAAGAAATGTAATACATCGGTGTGGTGTTTACCAAAAACACTCTGATGCTTAAGTCAAAAAGGAAGAAATTGATCTAGAGAGAAAAATGACTTGGAGTGGTTTTTGGGTGAGTATTTATGTGTACCTTTGGATTATGTTGTCCCTTCCTTTTATAGTTGTTTCTTGTCTTAATGGGTAATAAATCTCAGCATTTATGGGCAACGGCTAGTGTGTCATCAATGGTAGCTCTAAAGTACATAGCTCACTTGTTACCGTTACTCCGTTCGTTACTTTTTATCATCAAAACGCGCAATAAATGTGTACGCTTGTTTGGATCATCATTTACTTGGAATGACGATCCTATGTTACTTTTGACTCATCGGACATTAAAGAGGAGAAATTAAAATCCAAAACTATACCTTAGTCATTCATAACTTCTACTGAGCAAGTAATTTTCATAATGAATTAATGATAAAGTGAAATAAATGATAAAAGGATAAAGTGAAAATGGGTATTTTAATTAGATTGTTTATATTATTTTAATGGATTGGTTATATTATTTTCATGTGCCGATCTTAAAATAGAAGATATGATGTATGACATATAGTAAAATAATGTATTAAAATAGATAAAGTAGGTTTTAGTGTGTTAAAATGGCATTTGGCATAACATAGTTGATGCTAATGCTCTTACAAACAAAATTAACGAATAACCAATACATAACCTATACTCATTAAAATACAATTGGTCAACAATACAACCTATCAACAATATATATCATAGATTCATAAATCCAAAATTTCATACACATATTCATTCCTTACAAACAAGATTAATAAACAACCTTTACAAAAGATTAAAAAAAATGTCATAACATGTTCAAGATATTAAGATAGCAAAAACTTTAGAAATAATATAGAGCAAAAAATTGCTCCAGTGCTCAAAATAACTTGTAACTTGTTACAAGTACTCATCAAATACAAACAAAATTAAAAAATAACTTGTACAAGAAAAAATAAAATAAATTGTGCAAATTTCATAAATAATATGTCAATGTCCACATATTATCCATATGTCAATAGCTACATATAGCTAAAGGCTCAAAATAAGCCAAAGACTCAAAATAAATTGGCCTTATGTTGTCAACATATATTGTCTATATGTTATATTTAGCCATAGACTAAAAATAAATTGGCCTTATGTCAATGCCAACATATATTGTCTATATGTTATATTTAGCCATAGACTCAAAATAAATTGCCTAATACCATATACTGTCTATATATGGGCCACTGTCAAAAACTCAAAATAAAAACTCATATCATATATAAGCCACTTTCTACATATGTAACATATCAATATGTCAAGTTAGTCCGCATATCAATATGTTGTTAAAATAAAAATCGACAAAACTTAATATCATTTGGTAAAATAACAACAAAAAGTCCGTCTCAAAGTCATCAATACCACCAGTCCAAAAAAAAACCCTCAATCATCAACTTCAATCGGTGTTGGTGTGGGCATGTCTAGTTCTGATGAAAATGTAATATCACTCACAAGTTCTACAAAAAAAAACAAAAAAGTCACTTGTAAAATAAAACAATACATATGCCAAGAATCCAAGACATTCAGGTTTTTTTTTTTTTTTTTAATAAAGAAAGAAATAGACATTCAAAATTTTTTTTTTTAATAAATAAAGAAATAGACATTCATATATTTTTTGAATAAAAATAATAATAAACATACCTCTATTAAGTTTTTCAAACTTTTCAGCATCTTTCATGGCAACTCGAAGGCTAATTGGAGCCGATGAAGAACGGAGTCAATTTTGACCACAAATGAGGGCTTCCACCATAGTTGGAGACAAAGAACTCCGAAAGGTATCAAGAACACGACCAGTCATAGTAAATGTGGATTCTAAGGCCACAATGAATTATGAAATTGCAAGAACATGTCATGCAATTTTTGAAATCACATGGTATCGAGGAGAATTAACCCTCTACCAAGCCAAAATATCAAACTTCTCATCCAAGACATCTTCACAACTCTTTGCTAAATATTTATCAACCTCTGATTTGTTATTTGAAGAATCAATACCCTTCAAGTGCTTAAATCCCATCATCCTCATTGCCCTTACATCCACAACCACACTAGAATCATCTCTCTCCATTGCTCCATTGATCCACTTGGTTTTTGACCTTGTGCTTAGGCAGTAGCAGGAATACCACTCGACAAATGATTTTAAGTATAGCATCATACAAACTCAACAATACATCTTTTACTCTATTTGCCATATCAGTTGTAAAACCCCATAATTGTGTTGCTAATTAAATTCTTATACATAAATTAAAAAGGAGACCCACAATTAAATGGATTTAATTGATTTGGGTCTAAGATATTTAAATCAGATAATTATTATGGTATAAGAGGCCTAGGTGAGATAGCATAAGTGTATATATATATATAGGTCTTGATAAGCTTTAAAACCCTAGCCTTTTATCATTGAGTTATACATGTGTGTGTGTGTGTGTGTGTGTGTATATAAATAGGAGACTTCCCCTCTATTAGAGGCACACGCGATTGAATTTATTTTCCTGCTCTGCGGCTATGCATGAGGTTACAAGTATGATTTTGTTTTGCCGTAAATCTAAAAAGTTGGAATATTCAATGGCTAGCAATTGTTCCCACACTTATAGGAAGACATGGGTCTGTACATCTATTATTTGCGTACTTGATAGAAAAATTGGTGTTACTGTTATGGATCTATCTACCATTATATTAATGGGAAAAAGGGTGCTTTGTGTTTATTATATGATCATATACTAAGTTCACCACCAATCAATCTTGCATATACACCCTTGTCATTGTCCAAATACTTTTTCAGCTGTATCTTTATGTTTTGTGGCATCAAGGGAGTAAAGGGCCATTGGGTTGATAAATTAAGATATAACATTTGACTTCTACTATTAGGTTGATCAGATATCCATCATTTGGCTATATTGAAGTTTCATATTACTTGTAATTTTGCCTTTAGCTCGGGTTCCTCTTCTTAAGATATTTTTCTCAAGGCTAATATAGTTTTTTTAAAAACATATTAATTTCCTACTTAAAAAAAAAAAAAAAAAAGGATTGATCAGATATGAATATAACATGTGGCTTCTAAGGAATAGTAGATTATGTGATGGCTGGACACATAATGAAATCCTAGAGTCCTATAGAATTGTATTACAATCATGCCAATTAATAGATAGTGAGAATATTTGAAATAGAAAAATTGGAACAAAACTAAAAGTGAATTGAACAGTAAGTAAATAAATGGAAAATTTTGGAAATATCAGTGTTGTCCAGGATAAAACTATTTAAGTGTGAAAATAGATTTTTAAGTGGGAAATTCATGTATTGATGGACCTATTTTTGGAGTTGATAGGTTCTACTTCTACTGATTTATTCTAACTCAAGGGTGGTTGGTTTCATTTTTTTGCAAATAAGAGGTAAGTGGTATTTACTAATTTGGGGTTTTCCCAAAATAGTTTTGATTATCAAACTATTCTTATAACAAAGAAATATGTTGATATTCTATAAATATATTGATATCCTATAAATGTTTGATGTGCACATTGTATGGAAACGTTGACTATTTGTTATGTGAAAAACTTATGGGACAACCTAAACTTATTTAAACTTGTATGTGTAGATAAATCTTTGTATTTTCGAGTATTATGACTGGATTATTTGTTGTGAGCATTTTGAATTTGTTTTGAATCCTATGGCAAATCGTGATTAAAAGCTCAGTGTTGTATTTAGTCCTTAATAATGGATAATCACACTGTAGCTAGTCCTTAGCAAGGGACAACCCCAAAAAAGGGAGACAGTGCACAATTGGTAGCTCCTTAGTAAGGGAGTATACCATTAAGGATCCCTAAAGGGAGCTCCTTAGCAAGGGAGTGCACCTTTAGGTTCCAAATGAGCCACCCTTAAGAAAGGGGATGAAAAGGAGTTCCAGTCCCACCCCAAAAAAAAGAAGAAGAAGAAGAAGAAGAAGAAGAAGAAGAAGGGCACAGCACAACTCTGTCAAGGGGGTGTAAACGTTGTCCACGAGAAAAGTCTAGAAAATTGTTTGTATAATGGTGTTGGTAAATCATAATGGCTCACAATATAATGATATTTTTATATGAAATATTTGATGTTAGAATATTGATGGGTTACAAGTTATAACTTTGTTGTATGAATTATTTATTTAAAAGTTTTATTCCCACACCCCAATGTTAGTGAATTCTACTTATTGAGTTATCTCACCCCCCCCCCTCTTTTATTCACCCTTACAGATACATTAGAGGGATCATTGGAGTACAAACTCTTGGAAGACAACAGTTACAAATTATATTGTGGAACTGAGAATTTTATTATTATTTTTATGGTATTAAATATTGTACTAGAAAATTATTTTGAGGATATTTTACCTTTGGTGGGATTAGAGCTCTGACAATTGTGATGAGATTTTAGGTTGGTGGTTGCATTTATTTAATATTTTTTTATAGATTATTTAGATTGAATAAACTTTTATTATTTATGATTTTGGGGCGTTACAATTGTGGTATTAGAGCCTAGGATATAATTCTGTAGACATTTGAAACTAGGTTATGATCTTGATTTTTGTCTAAGGATTTGGTACTTAGGTTATGTTTGATGAGAAATTTTAAATAATTTTGGTGATGTTACTTCTTATGTTTAGTAGTAATAATTGCTACACCATCTATATTTCTTGATTTTTTTTGTTAACTAGGTATCATGCCACCCAAAAAGAAGAGAGTAGCTAATTCCACTAGGGAGGAACCTACTGTAAATATGCGAAGGTCAACCAAAGCAAGGGTTGATACTAAGGCTGAAGTCACTCAAAACTTGAGAGATAATGAACATCCTAGGGTGACACGCCTTGATCCTTTGGATGAAGTTGCTACCTAACCATTGGACAAGCAGACCCGTGTTGCTAGTAGGGGTGTAGGTAGAGTGGAGGCAAGGGCTGGTTGCTCTTTTGAGACTTTTATGAAGCAAAATCCCCCTTCCTTTTATGGGAAGCCAAATCCTACAAAAGCTGAGAACTGGTTCTTGTGGATGGAGAAGTTGTTAGAAGCTTTGGATTGCACTGATTCTCAAAAGGTGCAGTTTGCAACTTTTAAATTAATTGGAGAAGTTGAGCGTTAGTGGAGATCCACTAAAGCCATTTTGGAGGGAATGGACATAGAGAGAAACCCCATCACTTGGGAGAAATTTAAAGGGGTTTTCTATGATAAATACTTCCCTGAGGTGATTCGAGAACGAAAAGAAAGGGAATTTGTTGATTTGGTGCAAGGAAGTAAGACTGTTGAGCAGTATGCAACTAAATTCATCGAGTTATCTTGCTCTGGACCCCACTTAAACCTTACTGAGACTAAGAAAGTAAGCAGATTTCAAAAGGGGTTGAATGAGAGACTTCAACACCATCTGATTGCATCAGGGGTTGATAATTATGCAGAGTCAGTTAAGAGAGCTATGAGACTAGAGGAAGATTTCAAGAGCAATGTTAGGAATGAGAACCCACTTAGAAACACTAGATATTCAGGCTTTCGACAAGGCAATGCTCAAGGTCATTGGAACAAGAAAGGATCTTTTGGAAGGTCTGGGAGTAATTCATCATCAAATAGGCTAGAAAATAAGAATCCACCCTAAAATGCTCAAGGTAGAAGTTCAAATGCTTGCCCTACATGTGGAAGGTTTCATGGAGATAAACCATGTTTCTTTGAAGAAAAGGCTTGCTATAATTGTGGAAAGATAGGACACTTAGCTCAAACCTGTACATCTCCTCAACAAAACTCAATGGCCCAACCTAAAAAGAATGATCAGAGGAGGAAAGCACAAGGGAGAGTGTTTGCAGTCACATCATAAGACGTTCAAGCTTCAGATACTGTGGTTATAGGTATCCTCTCATTATTCTCAAACTTTGCTAAAACTCTATTTGATTCTGGATCTATACACTTTTTTATCTCCTATTGATATGCTAAGTTATGTGATAAGAAACCTAGACTTATGGATTATAACTTGTCTGTGGCCACACCAATGGGTGATTCTTTGGTGTGTAGTTCTATGCTTAAGTCTTTTGTCATCTAAATTAAGGATAGGGAAATGTTAGCAAACTTGATTTTGATGGACATGTATGACTATGATATAATTTTGGGAATGGGTTGGTTGGCGACTTATCATGCTAGTGTAGATTGTTTTGGAAAAGAGGTGGTGTTTCAACCTCTCGGAGAACCCAAATTTCTGTTTAAGGCTCTAGGATGCTTGCTTTACCTAGGGTGATATTAGCCCTTCGAGCTAAGCATCTATTACGAAAAGGATGCCAAGGGTACCTAGCTTATGTGGTGGACACTAGGAAATATTTATTGAAGTTGGATGATATCCCTATTGTGAGGGAGTTTTCCGATGTCTTTCCTAAAGACCTACCAGGGATACCTATAAATAGGAAGATTGAATTCTCCATTGATTTGCTCCCTGGAATTTCTCCTATATCGAAAGCACCATATCGGATGGCACCAACTGAACTTAAGGAACTCAAGGAACAATTGCAAGAGCTCCTTGATAAGGGGTTCATCAGACCAAGTGCATCTCCTTGGGGTGCACCAATTTTATTTGTGAAAAAGAAGGATGGGACTATGAGGTTGTGTATTGACTACCGTGAGTTAAATCAGGTTACTGCCTACACTTGCAGGAGTGCATGATGTGTTTCATGTTTCCATGCTAAGGAAGTGTATCCCGGACCCTTCACATGTTTTGAACTATGAGCCACTCAAGATTAAAGACAACTTAACTTATGAGGAAGTTCCATTTCTAATTCTTGACCGCAAGGATCAAGTGCTACGCACTAAGACCATATCATTGGTTAAGGTCCATTGGAAGAATCACACAATGGAGGATGCATCTTGGGAGCGAGAAAATGAAATCAAATCAAATTATCCAAAGCTGTTCATTAACGAAGGTATGTACAATTTCGAGGACGAAATTTTTTTTAAGGGGGGAAGGATGTAACACCCCATAATTATGTTGCCAATTTAATTCTTATACATAAATTAAAAAGGAGGCCCACAATTAAATGGATTTAATTGATTTGGGCCTAAGATATTTAAATCAGATAAATTATGATATAAAAGACCCAAGTGAGATGGCATAAGCATATATATATATATATATATATATAGGAGACTTCCCCTCTTTTAGCGGCACACACGATTGAATTTATTTTCCTACTTTGAGGCTGTGCTTGAGATTACAAGTATGATTTTGTTTTGCCATAAAACTAGAAAGTTGCATTATTCAATGGCTAGTAATTGTTCCCACGCTTATAGGAAGACATGGGTCTATTATTTGCGTACCTGATAGAAAAATAGGTGTTGCTATTATGGATCTAAATCTACCATTATATTAATGGGAAAAGGGTGCTTTGTGGTTATTATATAATCATATATGGCCTCACTAAGTTCACCACCAATCTGTCATGCATATACACCCTTGTCATTGTCCAAATACTTGTTCAACTATATCTTTATGTTGTCCAACATCAAGGGAGTAATGGGCCATTGGGTTGATAAATTAAGATATAATATATGACTTCTACTATTAGGTTGATCAGATATCCATCATTCGGTTATATTGAAGTTTCATATTACTTGTAATTCTGCCTTTAGCTCCGTGTTTCCTTTTCTTAGGATATTTTTCTCAAGGCTGATACAATTTGTTTTTAAACATATTAACTTTCTACTTTAAAAAAAAAAAAAAAGTATTGATCAAATATGAATATTAGATTGATTAGATATGAATATAACATGTGGCTCCTAAGGAATAGTAAATTATGTGATGGCTGGACACATAATAAAATCCTAGAGTCCATTAGAGTTGTAGTACAATCATGCCAATTAATAGATAGTGAGAATGTTTGAAATAGAATAATTGGAACAAAACTAAAAGTGAACTGGATAGTAAGTAAATAAATGGAAAATTTTGGAAATTGGAAATATCAGTGTTGTCTAGGATAAAACTATTTAAGTGTGAAAATAGATTTTTAAGTGGAAAATTCATGTATTGATGGACCTATTTTTGGTGTTGCTAGGTTCTAATTCTACTAATTTATTGTGACTCAAGGGTGGTTGGTTTCATTTTTTTGCAAATAAGAGGTAAGTGGTATTTACTAATGGGGGTTTTCCCAAAACAGTTTTGATTATCAAACTTGAAAGTTCAAATAGTGTATAAAACACTCTTTACAAAATACCAATTCAAGCTTAATGCTAAACAGTTAATGTGCGGAATATGAACATAAGCTTAAAACAGAATTGATAAACAATCTAAACCAAATAAAATCACATCCACAGTAGAAATTAAATGGAAAAGATTAAGGGAAGAGAGATGCAAACACAAGGACAACACACGATGTGTTATCGAAGAGGAAACCGAAGCCCTCAGCGTAAAACCTCTCCGCCGCCCTCCAAGCGGTAAACAATCCACTAAAGAATGTAATTGGGATACATGAACAGCAGAAGACCCTCCAAGCCTAATCTACCCAATGTACCTAAGCCCTCCAAGCTCCTACTCCAACGAGGTTACGCCGAACCTATTTCTTCTTTAGCTTACTGGATTCCACTACTTGACCATAGCATCAACCAATATAAAATTAGTCCCGTCTTAACTGCTTTCCGATCACCAAATGGCCTTCTCACAGATATGGGTATGGTGAGAAAAGGTTTTGGTAATGTACCTCTCAAGGATTTGACAATGGAGAGGAAGAGAGTAGAGGAATTTGAAGAGTCTCTATGTGAAGATTGTGAATGAATCAATCTTGTTTTTCTCTAGGGTTTCTCTCTCAAAATTCTCTCTAGAAGCTCTCTAAATATCGTGGGTATAAGGGTCTATATATAGTAAGGTGAGAAGGAATGCGAAAAGTCAGTTTTTCCCAAACAGGGTGGTCTAGCGACTTGGCCTCGCGACTGGGCTGAGTCACGAGTTCAAGCCGCGAGCTAACGGCCTGGCCAGCCTGGGATTTTTGTCTTGTAGTGCAACAGCTGGCATGACTCTTCAACTCCCCTGCATGCTTCACACGTGTGCCAACTTGCCAGTCGCGAGTCACCAACGAGTCCAGCCGCGAGTCTCTACATCCTTGCACAATCTTGAGCATTTCTTCACACTCTCTCACTCACTACCCTTACATGATTCCCACCTAAATACAAGGTTATTAATTGCTAAAATACAAGCAAATTTGGCACGAAATAAAGCCAACAAGATGGTTGATAAAATTCAACCTTACAAAACTATTCTTATAACAAAGAAATATTTGATATTCTATAAATATATTGATATCCTATAAATGTTTAATGTGCACATTATATGGAAACATTGACTATTTATTATGTGAAAAACTTTTGGGACAACCTAAACTTATTTAAACTTGTATATGTGGATAATTTTTTTTATTTTCGAGTATTATGATTGGATTATTTGTTGTGAGCATCTTGAATTTGTTTTGAATCCTATGGCAAATCGTGATTAAAAGCTCAGTGTTGTATTTAGTCCTTAGTAAGGAACAATCACACTATAGCTAGTTCTTAGCAAGGGATGGCCTCAGAAAAGGGGGACAGTGCACAATTGGTAGCTCCTTAGTAAGGGAGTATACCATTAAGGATCCGAAAAGGGAGCTTCTTTGCAAGGGAGTGTACCTTTAAATTCAAAATGAGTCACCCTTAAGAAAGGGGATGAAAAGGGAGTTCTAGTCCCACCACACCAAAAAAAAAAAAAGGGGGGGGACAACACAACGTTGTCAACAGGGCATAAACGTTGTCCACGAGAAAAGCCTAAGAAATTGTTTGTATAATGATGTTGGTAAATCATAATGGCTCACAATATAATGATATTTTTATATGAAATATTTGATATTAAAATATTGATGGGTTACAAGTTATAACTTTGTTGTATGAAATATTTATTTAAAAGTTTTGTTCCCACATCCCAATGTTAGTGAATTCAACTTATTGAGTTATCTCACTCCCCTTTTATTCACCCTTACAGATACATTAGAGGGATTATTGAAGTAGAGATTCTTGGAAGACAACAGTTACAAATTATATTGTGGAACTGAGGATTTTATTATTATTATTATGGTATTAAATATTGTACGAGAGAATTATTTTGAGAATATTTTATCTTTGGTGAGATTAGAGCTCTGACAATTGTGATAAGATTTTAGGTTGCTGATTGCATTTATTTAATATTTTTTATGGATTATTTAGATTGAATAAACTTTTATTATTTATGATTTTGAGGCGTTACGTCAATAGCCTTTTTCTCCTCATACAAAGTAACCAAAATAATATTCAAAATACCGTAACTTGTATCGAGGATCAAGTACTAACCCAATACACAACAAATGATTCAAATTATCAAAGTTTCCTCTGTACTTTTCAAATTTGGACTTCATGTACTCCGCCATTTTTTTCAGCAAATAACCTTATTTTTCATACTTCAAGTCAATTGTGTCATGAATTAACATGAGCTCCCAAAAAAAAAAAAAAAATTGCTAGTGACATAATTAGCACCCAAAACCACAAGGTTGCATCATAGAAAATTTTAAGAAATTTCCCAAAGATCCTAATCTTTTTCCAATCCACATCATCCAATCCCCAAGCAACCTCATGTACATCATTTCCTTCTTCCTTTGCATCCTCTTTGATTGTTCTAAGATAATTTAGATCTTCTTCCTCCAATCTCTCAAAAGCCTTTTGATACTTTTCAGCTTTCCCCAACATCAAATAGGTGTAGTTCCACCTAGTGGGCACATCCAATGCATGCCACTAATATGAAATAAGGAAAATAAATGAGCTACTCATAGTTCATTCATTCAATCGGCCATTCCAACAAGCTAGCGTGCAAATTTCAAAGAAATTGATTACCAGAAAATAGGTATATTGCTAAACTGAATGTTGGATTCATATATCTCTATAAATTATTCTCGGATGGTCCCTGTATACATATAAGTTAGAAAAATAGAAAAATTATAGATAAAATTGGTTTAAACCTATGACGTCTATACTATGATGATAATTATTTTTATCATTATGTCAAAATACCAATTATGAACAATTAATTGAGGACAATAGATTTTACTAGCTAAGTTAATTGAAACTCACATAATCAAAATTAGATACAAATAAAATGTTCCTACCTAAATTTATTATCAATACCTTTTTTTTTTTTGAAATTTTTGTGAACTCTTGATGAATTAAAAAAAAATCTAAAGATATCAGTTGGTAAAGTATTTGAGTATCAGATAGTTTCTTGACTTATTTATATATATTTTTTGAGTTCTTAATGTAAATTTTTATTGTAAGATCAATTGTGTTTACGTTTATTACATTTTTTAAATAAGTTATAAAAATTTAGGTATTATGAAAATCTATTGAAATAATTTTTTTTTTTTTTTTGGAGCATGGTAAAAATTTTAGTGAAGTTTATTCTTGAATTACAGATAAGTTTTGGTAAGAGAATTTTGATTAGATTTTAATAGATCAGGAGTAGTTTTGAATTAGGTTGAAAGTAATTTCAAATGGGTTTGAAGTACTTTTAAATAGATTAGAACTGTTAAAGATAATATAGTGTATTGCCCTAAGTGATCCAATTGTAGTGTAAAGCTCATCTACACCTCCTAGTTGTGTTAGTCTCTATATATACCCTACTATGGTTTGGTGTAGATGAGCTTTACTTTACAATTGGATCACTTGGATCACCATATACAACTATATATCAAAAATGTATATGTCACAATTTTATAGTTGTTTCTCTTTTTCTTTTCACGCTTCCGCGATCTCTACAATATTTTTTTACTTCCCTTCAATTTTAACAATAATTAATTCTAAGTATGCTTGAAGTAGATTTAAATGGAAAATTGGTTCTAGTTACCTCAATTGATAAAGTCTCTTACTATCAAATAAAGGAATTGGGTTTGGATTTTGCTTACATAAAAATCAATCAAAATCTTAACTAGTCATGAGAACAATCATTATAGAGAGAATACTATTGGTTCAAATCCTACCATAACTTTCTCACAAAAAATTTAAAAAAAAAAAAAAAAAAATCCTATCATAACTATTTAAAAAATTGGAGGGACAATTTTCACAAAATTATAATGCATGCAGAATCTAATTGAAATATACTTCATACAAATTAATGTGTCATTTGGACACCTTGTTATCCAATGTAATTAATGGCTTAAGGGTTATAGCTAAATAGACCAAATGGGCTAAACCCGGAGTCCTAATAATTTGGTCCTAATAATGGGCTCTTTTTTGAATCACAGTTTGTTATGGACTTTTTTATACGTCTATCCAGCTCCGGTTCATGAATGTGTGTAGGCCGAGTTCAACATGCTAGACTAGGGGTAGGAATATATTTATGTTTAGACAAATATGGGCTTTAAACTCAAAACCCAAAAATTGTAGAATGGGTTTAAAACTGGTAAAAATTATTATTGGATGGATTATTGGGCCAAAATGGCCCATTAGCATTAATTTTTGAAATATTTAGCAACAGAGCACTGTTTCGGAAATAATTAGGGAAGTACCACTTTTTCCGAAAACGCCGCTATAGGGCCCGAAAATGTCACTATAGGGCTTAAAAAACGCCACTATAGGGCCCCTTGAACCTGTTATGGGGACTTATAAAAAATTTTTGCAGGGAAACGCTGCTATAGGGCCCAAAAACGTCACTATAGGGCTTAAAAACGCCACTATAGGGCCCCTTGAACCTGTTATGGGACTTATAAAAAAATTTTGCAGGAAAACGCCGCTATAGGGCCCAAAAAAGTGGTATTTCCCTAATTATTTCCGAAACAGTGCTCTGTTGCTAAATATTTCAAAAATTAATGCTAATGGGCCATTTTGGCCGGATTATTGAGCCGAATATCGATTATTGACCATGTCTTATTGTAAGTATTCATGAGTTCGGGCCCAGCAGCAGCAAATGGGCTATGTCTGGGCTCCGGATTTTGGGCCAAAATGGCCTATTAGCATTAATTTTTGAAATATTTAGCAACAGAGCACTGTTTCGGAAATAATTAGGGAAATACCACTTTTTCCGAAAACGCCGCTAGGGTCCGAAAACGTCACTATAGGGCTTAAAAAACGCCACTATAGGGCCCCAACCTGTTATGGGGACTTATAAAAAAATTTTGCAGGAAAACGCCGCTATTTTCCCAAAAATTTTTTATAAGTCCCCATAACAGGTTCAAGGGGCCCTTAGTGGCGTTTTTTAAGCCCTATAGTGACGTTTTCGGACTCTATAGCTATAGTTTTCGGAAAAAGTGGTATTTTCCTAATTATTTCCGAAACAGTGCTCTGTTACTAAATATTTCAAAAATTAATGCTAATGGGCCATTTTGGCCCATTTCAGCTGATATTGAAACGTTTGGGCCTTTAATTATATTGGACATTTGGCCCCAAGGCATATGGTGTTATATTTCTTGCTGGGCCCAATTGTTCTGCTTGTTTGAAATTCCCTTGTAAACATGGATGCTAATAAGGCTCCCACAGCTTCGTCTGTGGGCTTCTTATAATTGATTGGGCCCGTCCCCATCTCCTACTTACTTACCCCCACATTTTCAGTTGAGTGTGGATGGAAAAAAAAAACAAAAACAAAGAGATTTTTTTTTTTTTTTCAGATATGTTACCATTTTTTTTAAGGCAAATTATACTTTTTCATCTTATTTTTTCACCGCGATTACAATGTCCTCTTTGATTTTTTTGAAGCACATGATTAACCTTTCCTTCAATTTTAAAACATTGTTTTAATGTCCTCCATGCCATCAATGTTGGTACTGAAATTTGCTTGCACGAAATCTTAGACCACACCCAAGATTATATCAATTACAAGGATCCAAAATTTTAAAAATACAATATATTGTATCCAAACAATACATTGTAACCGTCTTCAATCCTTGATCACTCCCATCAAAATTTCTTGAGAAAATTTAAAACTTCTCATAAAATATTTTTTTTCTTCAATGGAGGAAATCCAATCCAAAATGCAAACCTAACCTAATTCGACACCCAATTTGTCAACTCAGACACAAACCCAATCATGATAGCCAAACTAATTTTGATTCACCACTAAAGATGCTAATCCAGCCCTAACACCCACCCATCTTTATGCACACAACACGGTGGTAGTGGAGGAGTTGATGATAAGAAAAGAGAACCCAGGGGTATTTTAGTGATTTCATATGATTAAAATTAACAAAATACCCCTCAATTGTTCATATCCCATGTGTTTATATGGGTTCTAGTTTTCCTTCATAGTTAACCTTAAATTAGATGACAAGGGATATTGAAATAAAGTATAAAAATTGTGGGATCAATTGTGTTTTTTGAAATTTTGGGGGACATTATAGTTGAGTAGGATAAAAAAAAATGTAATTTAGTCTCTTTTTGGTTTTTTTAAGTTAGAAGTTTAATGCTGGATCATTTGATACAAACAATGCATTGTACATAAAATCAAATATTTCAAAAGATTGGCATAATAACTAAATCCAGACCAGCTAAAACAAGCATATTGATTTACAAAATTGGTGTAAATGCACTTTTAATCCCAACATTTTGACCCTATTTCTATTTTGGTCCCTATATTTTCATTTCACCACTTTTAATCCCTAAACCAATTAAAACATGTTATTTTAGTCCTTTTCGTCAGTCAACAGACGGAAATCACTGAGCTGACTAACGGAGAGACTAAAATATTATTAAAAATTTATTGTAGCAATAAAATAAAATAAAAAATAAAACAAAAACACACCAGAACATAAAAACAAAAACAATAGCAAAAACCCAGAAACCCAGATATTCAAAATCACAACTCAAACCCAGATTTTCTCATCTTTCAATCAACAATGAAACCTCCAGCAAATAAAATTCATTAACCTAGAACAAGAGCAAGGATACCCAGATCTGAACAAACTCAGTCACACAAGTCTCAAACAAACCCAGATACCCACTTATGTTAGTTTCAAACAAACCCAGATACCCACTCATGGACAACTGCTTCTTCTCTTGCTACACGCCACGGCCACCACCGGCAATGTTCACATTTTCCATATCCAAACACCATCCTCCACCGAAACCTCCAACAAATCAAATCCATAAACCCAGAAAAATCATCAAACCCACATGAAAAAAACAAACCCAGAAATTTAAAACAAACCACCACCCAAATGGAAAAACAAACCCAGGTTAGAGAGATCGTGACCAACACTAATCGATCTGTGAACTACATGCCCCAACCCAGTGACGGAGCTCCACGCGTGGTGACGTTGATCCCAGGCGATGGGATCGGACCTCTGGTGACCGGAGCGATGGAGCGAAGAAGGATGTTGAGAGAGAGTTAGAGAAACTGATTCGGTACGATAAGGTTAAGGTTGTCGTGAAGAAGCTTAACGTTCGGCGAGAAGCTAACATGATCTCTAATTTACAAACCAATCTCCTCGTCGTCGCTGTCGCCTCCTTCAAACCCACCTGCCGATCTCGCCGCTGTCAGACCCACCCGCCCATCTCGCCTCCTTCAGACCCACCCACCAATCTGTGGTCCTTTACCTCTCTCTTTCTCCCAATCTATCTCTCCCTCTCCCTCTCCCTCTCTCACGATCAATGCTTATTTTTGAGAAAGACTGAATTTTTTTTGTTATGTTTTTTTGTTGATTTGGTTTATATATTCAGATTTCCTATTATAATATTTAGACCCACCCACCTGAAATCATTTTCATTTCTGAAAAATATTTTCACTTGAAAATATTTTACACCTTGAAATCATTTTACATTGAGCCAAATCTGGGTTTCTGGTTTCTGTTCTTGTTTTTATGTTCTGGTGTGTTCTTGTTTTAATTTTTAATTTTATTTTATTGCTACAGTAAATTTTTAATAATATTTTAATCCCTTCGTTAGTCAGCTCAGTGATTTCTGTCTGTTGACTGACGGAAATGACTAAAATAATACGCGTTAATTGGTTTAGGAACTAAAAGTGGTGAAATGAAAATGTAGGGATCAAAATAGAAATAGGGTCAAAATGTAGGGACTAAAAGTGCATTTATGCCTACAAAATTCACATATATCAAAAATTACAATATACTACGGGTTAAAAAAAAAAAAAAAAAAAAAAAAAAAAAAAAAAAGGGAAAACATAAGAAGTTTCATGTGCTTAAAAATAATTCAAATACTCAAATAGAATTCATATTATTAACAATCTTTTATGACTATCGTCACGCTATATTCCCACGAGTGGACATCAAATTCAAATTAAACTAGTTTCATGCTAATGTATATTACCCATTAACTGAGTTCAGAAACACGATAAACTTGTAATGCCCTAAATGAAACTAGTTTCGGTACCAATGAATAACCCCCATTGGTTGGATATCAAATTTAGAGCATAGTTAGATTGTTTATAATCATTATTCAAACACACATATTTCATTCAAATACATATATAAAAGGACAAATTTTAACTACAAAATTGGTTGTAACCTTAGGCTACAACTCACTCAATAAAATAAATATTACTGCATATTTTGAAAATCTAACCATTGAATTGCACGTTCTTTACACTTTTAATACAAATGTCAAATTTTGTGTCAATCGGATATTATTTACAATATAATCTATAAACTTATATTTTATACATAATTTTAAATTACAAAAACTTGCAATTTAAAAATTTATTAATGACATAGCTATTAATCTTTAATTTTCTTGAAATTTTGCGAACATGGAGAATATAAGAAGAAGATGTAATCCAATGGTAGCTTTGTCAAAATTCACCTCTAATAAAAAGATATTGAGTGAGTTTGTAGTCTAAGGCTACAACCAATTTTGTAGTTAAATTTTGTTCATCATATATATAACAATAAAATTAGGGGTGTAATTGGTTCGGTTCGATTCAGTCGGCGTTGTTTGTGTTTGTCCAACCAAAACCAACTGAAATGGTTGAAAATCAATCGGTTTTGGTTTTATTTTGGTTTCAGTCAGTTTTCAGTTTTTGTCCATATATATATATATATATAGTTTGGGCCAGTTGAGCCTTGGGTTTTTTTTTTTTTAGTTTTCTTGGGATTTTTTATTCAAAAAATTGCAGTATTAGGCCTATTTTTTTTTTCAGAAATCTATTTTGGCCCTTTTGGGGCCTTTTACAATTCACACATCCATACAATGCCAAATAATAAAAGCATTTTACACATAGTGACCAGGAACCAATAGTAAAGTCAAATACCGGGAACAATAAATTATTCATAACCTGCTTTATTACAAATTAATTTTTCACAACTTGTTTAACCTACTTTTGCTCCCAAAAAAAATCTTATATAACTTGCTTCTATTATTCATTAAAATACCTGAAATTAATCTTACATAGCCTACTTTTGATAATAATAAAAAAATCTTATATAACTTGCTTCTATTATTCATTAAAATATCTTAAATTAATCTTACATAACCTGCTTTTAATAATTATAAAAAAATCTTACATAGCTTGCTTCTATTATTCATTAAAATACAACCACAACAACATATATCCCAAATAAAAAAATACCATACACATACCCATTCCTTACAAATGCCAGACACCAAAAACCAACTCTCGACAGATGTGTCAAATGCTAAACAAATTTGGCATTTGCTACAATGCCATTCTATCAATGGCACAGTACAGTCATATGTGCTATTTATTTTTTTGCATTTTTTAATAAACTTTTTCTCTCTTTTAATGATTAAATATTCCTCTCCTCTCACCCATCTCCCTCTGTCTCCCTCTTTTTCTTATCTTGTCTATCTCTTCTCTCATGTCTCACTATCACTCTTTGATCTCTCGGTCTCTAAAGCTTTTGGGTATTGCTCTCTCTCTACCGATTTCCTCATAAAAATTCCCTCACCGAAGCTCTTTTCATTTGGTCGGTGTTTTGGCCCTTTTGGGTTGATTGACGGTGATGGCTCTCTCTCTCTCTTCTCTCTCTCTCTCAAATGGGTTGTGGTCACAGTGAATGTGGTGGTTATTTTGGGTTTCCATTGATCTAGTGTTTGGTCTTTGTTGATTCTGGTCTGGTTGATCGCTATGGTTGGTTTAATTGTTTGTTGGTTGAATTTGGCTTGGATTGATTAGGTGGTTGGATTTGATTTGATTTTTTTTTTTTTGGATTGGATTGGGGCGTGAGAGAGATAGAGAGACAAAAATATTAGAAACATGGAGTCCAAAGAGAAAGAAAAAATGAAATAAAGGAAGAATAGTCATTTGAGGACTCATTAATGGTAGATATAGCTATCGTCATAGCTTCATCCAAAGGATATCTAAAAAAACATGATGAGAATTAAGGAATATAAAAAAGATAAAATTGTCATACACTTTTTATGGATATTAAAGAGGAGAAATTAAAATCCACAACTATACCTTAGTCATTTATAACTTCTACTGAGCAAGTAATTTTCATAATGAATTAATGATAAAGTGAAATAAATGATAAAATGATAAAGTGAAAAATGGGTATTTTTATTAGATTGTTTATATTATTTTAATGGATTTTTATATTATTTTAATGTGTTGATCTTAAAATAGAAGATATGATGTATGACATATTGTAAAATGGTGTATTAAAATAGATAAAGTAGGTTTTAGTGTGTTAAAATGACACTTGGTATAGCACAGTTGATGCTAATGCTCTTACAAACAAGATTAATGAATAACCTATACTTTTTATAATAAAAGAAATACATATACATAACCTATACTTCAAAATACAATATGTCAATAATACAACCTGTCAACAATAGATATCATAGATTCATAACTCCAAAATTTCATACACGTATCCATTCCTTACAAACAAGATTAATAAACAACCTTTGCAAAATATTAAAAATAGCTTGTCCATAACATGTTCAAGATATGAAGATAGCAAAAAATTTAGAAATAATATAGAGCAAAAAATTGGTCTAGTGCTCAAAATAACCTATAACTTGTTACAGGTACCCTTCAAATCCAAACGAGATTAAAAAATAACCTATACAATAAAAAATAAAATAACTTGTGTAAATTTCATAAGTAATATGTCAATGTTCACTTTTTTTTTTTAATAAGAATACATCAATATCCACATATTATCCATACATCAATACCTACATATAGCCAAAGGCTCAAAATAAGCAAAGACTCAAAATAAATTGGTCTTACGTCAATTTTAACATACACAATCTATATGTTATATTTGGCCAAAGGCTTAAATATAAATTGGTCATATGTCATTGCCTATTGCTTAATACCATATACTATCTATATATGGGTCATTGTCAAAATTTTAAAATAAAAATCCATATCTATATATAAGCCATTGTCTACATATGTAACATATCAGTATGTCAATTAAGTCCGCATATCAATATGTTGTCAAAATAAAAATCAACAAAACCTAATATCATTTGGCAAAATAACAACAAAAAGTCAGTCCCAAAGTCATCAATACTACCAATCCAAAGAGCACTACTCAATCATCAACTTCAATTGGTGTTGGTGTGAGCATGTCTAGTTCCGATGAAAATGTAATATCACTCACAAGTTCTACAAACGAAAAATGAAAAACACAAAAAGTCACTTGTAAAATAAAACAATACATATGCCAAGAATCCAAGACATTCATTTTTTTTTTTTTTTAAATAAAGAAAGAAATAGACATTCATATATTTTTTGAATAAAAATAATAAAAAAAAAATGCCTCTATCAAGTTTTTCAAACTTTTCAACATCATCCATAGCAACTCAAAGGTTAATTAGAGCTGATGAAGAACGGAGTTAGTTTTGACCACAAATGAGGGCTTCCACCATAATTGGAGACAAAGAACTCTGAAAGATATCAAGAACATGACCAATCGTGCTAAATGCAGATTCTGAGGCCATAATGAATATCGAAATTGCAAGAACATGTCGTGCAATTTTTGAAAGCACATGGTATCAAAGAAAATTAACCATCCACCAAGCCAAAATATCAAACTTTTCATTCGAGACATCTTCACAACTCTCTGCTAAGTATTTATCAACCTCTAATTTCTTATCTGAAGAATCAATACCCTTCAAGTGCCTAAATCCCATTATCCTCATTGCCCTCACATCCATAACCACAACCATAATAAAATCATCTTTCTCCATTGATCCATTGATCCGCTTGGTTTTTGACCTTATGCTTGGGCAATAGCAGCAGTAGCAGCAAAACTACTACTCCCCAATTGATTTTGAGTATAGCATCATACAAACTTAACAATACGTCTTTTACTCTATTTGCCATATCAGTAGCCTTTTTCTCCTTGTACAAAGTAACCAAAACAATATTCAAGATACCGTAACTTGTATCGAGAATCAATTACTAAGCCAACATACAACAAATGATTCATATTATCAAAGTTTTCTCTATACTTTTCAAATTTGTACTTCATGTACTCCGCCATTTTTTTTCAACAAATGACCTTATTTTTCATACTTTAAGTCAATTGTGTCATGAATTGACATGAGCTCCAAAAAAAAAAAAAAAAAAATTGCTAGTGACATAATTAGCACCCGAAAACTGCAAGGTTGCATCATAGAAAAAATTAAGAAATTTCCCAAAGATCGTAATCTTTTCCCAATCCACATCATCCAATCCTCAAGCAACCTCATGTACATCATTTCCTTCTTCCTTTGCCTCCTCTTTGATTGTCTTAAGATAATTTGGATCTTCTTCCTCCAATCTCTCAAAAGCCTTTTGAGACTTCTCAACCCTCTCCAACATCAAATAGGTGTAGTTTCACCTAGTGGGCACATCCAAGCACAATTGACTTTTAGAGGCAACTTTCTCATTCTCCTCACATAACTTAAATTCACTTAGTCTTTATGGAGAGGATCTCACCTATCGCACGAATTTCCTCACTTTCATTATTTTCTCATCCATTTATGTTAAACCCTGACGAACAATTAAGCTCAAGATATAGGTAGTACACCTCAAATGCAAGAATTTATGCTCTAAAATTGTTGTCTTCCTATGCTTAGTCTATTTTTGAATAAAAGAAATGATCCCACTATTAAAGACAGCATTATCAACTATAATGGTTAGAATCTTGTCTATCCCCCAATCAAGCAAATACATCTCAACAACCTTCCCAAGTGTCTCACCCTTGTGATTCTCCACTAAACAAAAGCTAAGAATCCTCTTGTGTATTTTCCAATCAATATCTATAAAATGGGTAATGAGACACATGTAGTTCAAATTTTGCATGGATATCCATGTATTCGTGGTAAGGCAAACCCACTACTCGCTAAGAGCTTCTTTCAACTTATTTTTCTCATCCAAAAATACCTTAAAGCAAGTTTTTCCATTGTTGTGCAGTAAGAGTATTCGCATTGGGCAAGGTAAATGGTATATGTTGAGGAATTTTAGCATCAAATAATAAAAAAAAGATACATCCGGTCTTGCAAAAAAACATTGCAAGTGTGCTACAATGCGATTCTAAATGTAGAATCGCACTATAGCACAATTGTAAAATAAATAATATTTTTTTATTCACATATCTGACTCTGTCTCTCTGTAGAATCGCACTGTAGCACAATTGTAAAATAAATAATATTTTTTTATTCACATATCTGACTCTGTCTCTCTCTCTCTCTCACTTTATTTTAACATTCTCTGTTTCTCATCTCCTTTCTCTCTCAACAACGGCCTCTCTCTCTCTCTCATCACATCTCTCTCTCTCACGGTGGGCTATTATGGTGTGGGTTGTGGGTAGGGGTGGAGTTAGGGAGGGGTCAGGGGGCACCTGACTTTTGAAAATTTCCATTAATAGTGGCAAAAAAATGATAAATAATCCAAAAATATACAAAAGATTAACTTCCTGACCCCCCCTTAAGATTTTATGGGAAATAAATACTTGATTATTACTCCTAAGTTTCAACTTTTAAAACTGATTTAGAAAAAACTTAAGAAAATTTTGAAATTTTTTTCCAAAAAAATTCAATTTGACCCACGTTTTTAACTCATAGCCTCTCCAAATACAAACAAAGAGATAACTTTAAAATTTTCCATATCAAAAATCCCTTCAAAATCCAAATACGCATAAGAAAATCCTTACATACCTCTCATAGTTGCTGTTTACTAAAAAAAAAAAAAAAACCCTTACACATACGCCTCCTATCATTAGCTTAATTCTGCCGATGTTCCTTGCAGTCCAATAAGCTCCAATCAACGACTGGCAATCTGCAAATGAGGATGTGAATCTAGCCTCCGTTGGGCTCCTTTGGTATTTCTTTTGTGTTTGTGTTATATGTTTTACTTTTACACTCTAGTAGTTTCCAACATCTTCTTTTCTTTGATTAAAAGCATCTGATTGTTTATAGCTTACTTGCACTAGTAACTTAGATTATCTTATTTTATTTTATATTAAGTGGTAGATAATTTGTATTATTTTATTGTATAATTTATATTATTTTAGTGTGTAGTATTGTAAAATAAAAGTTGGGATGTTAGAAATATTGTAAAATAGTATGGTATATTTGACAAAATAGCTTTTTGAGATGATAAAATGGGATATGATAGAATTTTGGGATGTGGATGCTCTAAGGGATTGGATGGAACCTAGGTTGAGCAACATACATAGACCTTTTGGAACCAAGACCCTCCACAAACCTAAAAGACAACTCATCTATAATAATCATCTCCACCAAAGCTTTCTTACATGCCTCAAAATTATACACATGAGACACAATTCTCCCACTACTTTCTCCTTCTTCTTTAGGTCTGAATGCTAGGGTTGATTGGTTATTTTCCACATCATTATAAGGATATTTCTTACATTGTGATTGTATATGGCTGTAATGCCACTCAACTTAGCATCACAAGTATAAGTTGAGCCACAATAGTTACAAGCTGCCCTAGGTTTCTTAGGATCTCCTCCTTCCATCCTAGTGTGACCCCAAACAACAGATCTTTTTTTTTCTTGCATTACCTACTATTGGTGGGAGTGGGGGTTTGCCTTTGTCTTCCAGTACATTGGTTGCCCCTTGACTCCCTTCATTGTATTGGCCCTCTAGGATTTCTCTTGTGTCATTCATCTACAATATAACATAAAACAACAACAAACACAATAAGTTAGCAACAATTAAAAAAATAACACCAAAATGAGTTTATTCTACAATAAATAAAAAATATGGCAACAATAAAAAAATAAGTCAGCAACAAAGAAAAAAAAAAAAGTCTAGTCTATAGCAACAATAAACACATCAATAAGAGAGTAACAACTCAATATCAAAACAATAATAAACAAATACACCAAAATCACAGTCAACTATTAACAAATACACCAACATCACAGTTAACAATAAACAAATAAACTAACATCACAGTCAAGCACATGGGGGTATTGATTTTTTCAAAACCCTAACATCAATAAGAAAATAACAACTTAGATTCACGGCATATCAGCAACAATAAACAAATACACCAATGATAAATAAATAAAAAAGCAACTAACTTAAACAAAAGGAAAATATTCTATAAAATATAAACACAACATCACAACAAGCACATGACATATAGAGTATTTAAAATTTTAATTTTTAATAAAGAAACCAAGCAACACAAGCAACCAAGCACATGGGTTATTGTTTTTTCAAAACCCCAACTTTATTCGCATATAAAAATTGAAAAAAATAAACATTTTACATTGTTATTACTAGGCTATTAGCATTAATCTCATAAAAATAGCATTGATTTAGTATTAAACAAAACCCAAAAAAAGAAGAAGGAGAGAGGGTTATCGAGATTTTTAAAACCCTAACTTTAATCATATATAAAAAAACAAAGCGCGCGCGCGAGAGAGAGAGAGAGAGAGAGAGAGTTGTTGAACGTTAAGTTGATAGTTGATACACACTTATTTAGATAGAGAGAATGAAAATATAAGAGTCATGTGGTGAGAAACGAAGCTGATGAGTGTGGGGAGGTTGGCGACAGTGCCAAAATTTGGCTGGGTTAGGGGTGTGAAAGTGATTGAGGGAGGTTGTGAGAGTGCTTGAACATTAAACATGGGGTAGGGTTTCTAAATTTTTTTTTTCTTCTTTTTAATCTGACTCAATAAGTTTAAGTTATTTAATTTAAGTTTAATTAGTTTAATTTTAGTTAGTTTGATGGGTTGGATTTATTTGCTAGGCTAAATATATTTGGTTCCCCAACCCACACGATAATTCAAGGCTTGACACATTTTATATTATATTATATATATAATATAAAATCTATTATAAATTAGATTTAATATATATTCGATTTGATTTTGTTCAAGTCAGTGTATTTGTGAGGGGCACCGAAATTGAAATCGAAAATTTTGGTTTTAAGAAAATGAAACCGAAACTGAACCAAAATTTTGGACTCGATTTGGGTGGTTTTTTTTTTTTTTTTTTTTTTACAACCCTAAATCAAATACATTTATGATGTTTCTTTATTCTTTACTATAAATCAATATAATAATACAATTGAAATAAAAATGTTACCATTGTAAATACAGTACTATAAGCAAAAATATAACCAATTAGGATAAATGTTACTTACCTCAATTAGCACACTACAAAAGAACTTCTCCCTTACCCTTTCTCTAAAATCCTTAGATATCACCTAAAGCAATTTTCAAGTACCATTTACTCAACAATTAAATAATCAAAGAAAAATTTGTAACGGTACCTGGCCAGAAGAGAAGCTTCTAAAATATCCAATGATTTTCCACTATTATCTCACACCCAAAAATCAACATACTCAGATATATTTTATTTACTTTTCTTCCACCATTAGTTCCCTAGAGATAAAGCCTATAAAATGAACATATAGTCAAAACCAAAATTCTTAGTACTATACTCATACTCTGGACCCATCTTCATGTATTTCAAAATCACCATTCTACTTTTCTTTTTTCTTTCTTTTTATGACGTTAGACTTGTGATAACTTTATCACCCTAGACCTTATACCCTAGACTAGTAGACTAGTAGTAGTCACCAAGTCCAACAATTACAAGTCCAAGGATTAATACATTATTCCTTAAAGAAAAGCTTGCACCTAAAGAATCTTGACACACCAAGCACAATAATCCGCAGTTTCTATTACAATTAAATGCAACAATGGACATTAAAGAGAAGAATTATTTTACCGAGACAATGAAGAGGGAATTAACACCCAATACTGAAAATTTAAGCCTAAAACCCTTCTCTATTTACATCTTACAACCCATAGGATATTTAGATAGTCTCATTATTGGCCAAAATACCTATATAAGTTGTTTTAATTTCATATAAAGCTTAGATTCAACAAAGGATGAGGTTTCTTAAGCTTTTACCTCAAATCTGCCGCCAGTCTTTCTCTACTTGAATATCCTGAGTAGTCATTTCTCTCAAAATATCTGTCATGTTAGGTTCTAAAAGATTAGAACAATTGGCAAACTGTAAGCACAAACTTGTTTGAATATAGATTTGAGAGTCTATAGGGTATGTTAGACACTGCTCAAGGTGTAGCAAGTCAAAATACAAGAAAAAAGAAGCTGTAGGTTCAGGAATTTGAAACATGCCAGGTTCAACTGAACGAGATTGTGGTTCGACCAATTGAGATGCGTTTCTGCAGAATTTAATTAAGGCCCAACAGCCTTTTAAGCTTATTGAGTGATTAGGGTTTTAGATCTATTCTCTTAGTATTTAAAGGAAACCCTAAGGCACGTTTTAAAGTGGGTTTTTAGAAAAAGAAGAGTGCTTCTTGTGCTTCCTATTGTAGATTTAGGATTTCTGTACCCAAAGCTCTCTAAAATCTTCTACCGGTATTATTCGTTGAAGAAATTCAAGATCTGATGTTGTAGAAGTTGCTGCCATCACTAATCATCAAAGGTGCTAGAGATTTAAACCTTCAAGGGTGATCTTGGAGTCACAAACTGGAGAGTTTGTGTTGATTATCTAAATCTTTAAGTGGGATCTCAAAGTCTCAAACTGGAGAGTTTGTGTGCAACAAATTCAGATAGAAAAGTCTGTAGATTCGGAGCTGCGTGTGATCACATAAGTACTACAAGAGGTAGAATTAGATTTAGGGTTAAATCTATTGTATACACTTCCATTCTATTTAGTGAATTTGTTCCTTGAGGATTGTTTAGGTTAAATTATACCCAGGTTTTTTACCTTGAAACTGGATGGTTTCATTGGTTTTCTTAGGTCATCATATCGCTTGTCTTCTTTACTTTTCCGCTTTTAGTGATATGATTGTTTGTGTTTAACCTAGATTTGAATAATAAACCTAAGTAACAACTTGATTAATTAATTTAGTAACAACTTGATTAATTAATTAGGTTAAATAATTTGAGTTTATAGGGGTCTAAATATACAAACATGTTGTTATACACTGACTTAATTAGCTTATAAATAGCTAGGGCTTCAACCTTATTTTCTAAGAACTCCCTTAGTATTATTAATAAAATTGATCCCATAAAAAGGTTTACTTAAATACTCCACTATTAAGTCCCTTTTTTTTCTCAAAAATAAAGTACATTTTTTTTCCTTCGGTTTCACACACACACAGAGACTAGTTTTAGGGTGTTGGCTGTCAATGTTTTGGAGTTTACTATTACCATGTTAAGTTCTCCAATGACAATCTATAACTTGACCATGATAAGCTATTTGGGGTCACGTGTGTGATTGGATGAGGTAATTTTTGTTATCTTATTTAATTTATTGTTTAAAAGTATAAATGTACCTTAAAATGTGCAATGCTTTAAAAAGATGCATATTCCATTTTTAAACGAAATTTAGTTGATGCAAACGAAGTCTCAGAGAAATTGTATTTCCAAAATACAGCAAATCTAAGGGCCTGTTTAGTTTGAAGATAACTCAAAACTCAGTTCTCTTTTCCTATTTTTCATTACTCAATCTCAGTTTCCATAACTCACATCTATATCTCTACTTTTCCCTTACTCTATCATACTTTTGTTTGGTTCTTGTTCTCAACTTCATATCTCACTTCTTAAACTCAAATTTTTTATAAATTGGAGCCCACACACTGTGGTTAGTCAGACTGATAACCCTTTACCCGCGTGCTTCTCCTCTCTCCTCTTTCCCATTCATTTTTTGTTCTGTCTCACCTCCTCACTTCCTCGTACAACCTTGCCAAAGATGAGTATAGTAGTTATACAATACAGAATTTCATATAAAGAATAGCATTGATTTTCAAAAAAAAAAATTTACATTCATTTTCAGGCTCTAGTGATGTTAAACACTACTGCATAGCTTAAACATGAAGCACACAATACTAAGATATTTTCAGTAATATGAATCAGGTAGTAGAAATGAAAAATAACTAAAAAAATCCAAACAAAATTTGGTTTTGAATAACAAATTACATAAAGTAAATAGAGAGCACAGAAACTAGAAAATTTGCATAGAGCAACAACTCTTTAATCCACAAAGACCTAAAAAAAAAAAAAATCATACAAAAGTGAGGAGAGGACAAGAGAGAGAGGGAGAGCTACGGTTAGTTGATGGGTTTTGGTCTTCACAGCTGCTGCTGGGTTTTTGGGTTTTCTTTTAGATGGAGAGATTTGGGTGTTCTTTGGTTGTTGGGTTTTTGGGTTTTCTTTTAGATGGAGAGCTTCAGCTGGGTATAGTTGTTCTTCAGTAGCAGAAGGGAAAAGTAAAGACAGGACAAGAGAGAAAGGAGTAAAAAATTTATGAAAAAATGTTGGTTTGCTGTTGGGAGAAGGAGAAAGGAGAAAGAAGAAAGAGAAAGAGAAAGAGAGAATGTTGTTGGAGAAAGGAGAAAGAAGAAAGAGAGAAAGAGAGAGTCGTTGGTGCTGTTGACTTGACATAGACATGTCCTTGATGCGAGTCCCACAAAGATGTATATATTTACAATAATGCCACTGTTACTTGTTTTTCATAACTTGAAAATATCAAAAAGTTGTTTTCAATTTCCATAGCTTAAACTCAATTTTTTGATAATTGAGTTAGGAAACTAATCCAAACAAAGCAATTTGCTATGAGGCCCACAAAATTTGGAAAATGAGTGATGAAAACTGAGTATTGGGAGATAAAAACACTTAAACCAAACACCCCCTAAGTAACTACTAAGGAATGAGCATAATTTTTTGGGAGAAAAAGAGTTACTTGAATAAAGTTGTAAGTTTGTAACAACTAAACTTAGAGTTTGTTTAGGATGTGATGAAAAGTTTAACTTATTTGAGTTTTTAGCTTTTTCTTTAATACTATTCATGAGTCCTATTATACTGTTCAACTAGTTTTTTCATTTGAATTGAGGAGAAGCAGAAGGGAAGTAGAAGGGAGTATAGCAGAGTTAGTTAAAAATATGCTAATTTTGGGTCAAATCTGCTCTACTTTACTCCCCTCCCCTCCCCCTTAATCCAAACGAAACCTTTTTTTCTACATTTTCAAGCTCCGTTTAGGAGTTCATAAGGGAATGAAATGAAATGTATTTAAGTAAGGAAAAAGAATGGAAAAGAATGAAATGAAATGGAATTAAGTAACCTTGATTGAATGTTTTAAAATAAAGGAATGGAAATGAATGAAAATGAATGGAATGTAAGTAATTTTGTTTGGGAGTAACATGGAGGGAATGAAATTGAATCATTTTATGACAATATTACTATTAGATCCCTATTTTAAAATAAAGAGTTGAATATACAAGGGTATTTTGGGAGTTTTAGTAAAAAAATCATTAAATCTAATTGCATTCCCTCCAATTCCTCCCAATTTCGAGAGGAATGAAAATTTGAAGTTTTAAGGGAATATATAGGAATGAGTGTTCCCTTCTACCCATTCTATTCCCCCTACTTAAATTCCCAAACAAGGAAATGGGCATTCCATTCCCTCCATTAAAACTCTCAAACAAGGGAAGGGAAAAATATTCTAAAATGATTTATTTCATTCATTTCATTTCATTTCATTCCCTCTTTTGAAACGAAATCTCAGTGAAAAGTTTTCAGTTCTAGCTAAATAGATTGAAACTTAGTCTATGATTAACATCTCAAGGCTTTGTTATTTACATGATCGCAATTAGGACTGAGCACTTGACCCGGCCCACCCAAAAACCGACTCGGACCGACCCGACCCGACAGGCTTTAGGCGGGTCTAAGAATATTCGGGTCGGGTTTCGGGTTATTTTTGGTTTTGGGTCGGGTTCGGGTCAGTTTTCGGGTCCTATAAATACCTTAGTCTGAACCCGATTGCTGTGTTTTTGAAAAAA
This sequence comes from Quercus lobata, assembly GCF_001633185.2. Taxonomy (NCBI): domain Eukaryota; kingdom Viridiplantae; phylum Streptophyta; class Magnoliopsida; order Fagales; family Fagaceae; genus Quercus; species Quercus lobata. The sequence continues at coordinate 14,656,749 of NC_044911.1, read as the reverse complement.
AAAAACCCTACGTTCTCTTCAGTCTTCGCCTCCCTCAGCTTTCTGCCTCCCTCCCTCATCTCTCTCTTTATTCCTCAAAGGTTTAAACCTCATCCTTACAAGCCAGTTTCAAGCTATTTGCTCCATTTGTCTCTGTGTAAGTCATAGAACCTATTTCTTGTTAATTTGTTATCTCTGTTTCTTGTTAATATAGTTGGGTTTTTAATACTTTCGGATTTTGGGGTTTTTTTCTATGTGAATATCCTGTTTGGGTTTGATTTTCTTGCTTTTTGTGATGTGGGTTTGGCTTGAATCGTTTTTTTTAAGGATCCATTTCGAATTTTTTTCAGGTTTTTAACTAAAGAGCTCTTCTGCCTCTCTCTGGGGTTTCACTATTTTGCTTTTCGCCAAGGTAAAAGACCTCTCTGCCACAAAATCTTTGAAAGCTTTACTCTGTTTCTCTGTTGGATTCGTGTACTTAAACTGTTTGCTTTAGTTTCTTAAACCAAAGAACCCATGTCCTTTAAGTATGTCATGTTTTTTGCTGGTATATTCACATGTAATGGTTTTGATTTTAGCTAAAAATTCTATTTATTGACATTTGCATATAAATTATGAAAGGGGAAACTATATGTATACCTTTTATTTATTCATCCAAAGAATAAACAAACTTGGAAACTGTCAAAACAGGGTTCTTTGAGCTAACTGAGGAGTTTTTTCAACTGTTTTTAAAGATTAAGACGTTGTATCTGGTGTGCAGTCGTTGTTTTGTGCAGTTTTCTGTGTTGTGTTGCTGCAGAGTTGTTACCAAGTTTGTTGCATGTTCTATTTCGATGTTTGGTGTTGTTAGTTTGCTATGTTGATGCAACTTTTGATGCTCTTGTTCCACTCATTTCAATTAGAGGTGTTTCACTTTCATCAAATTAGTTCTGGATATATTACATTTTTCATATATAAGGATGTGGACCAAAAAAGACAATAGTAGATATACATATTCCCCTGGTACTAACCCCCCACTTCATAGACCATATTCTAGCCCTCTCTCTGCCCAAAGACTCACCCAAGGATCTCAATAGGCCCTTTATAAATTTGACTAATCGGCCCTTATGGTATATTGCAACTAAAGAATTAATTAAATATTTTTCTAAGTAAAACTCACTACATTCTTTATTATTGACTCCTCATGTTTTTTTTTTTTTATAAAGGTTAGAGACTCCTCAATACTCTTCATCATTGACTACATGAGGGATGGAGGAAGAATAATATGATAGAAAACAAAGCCCACAACTAGGAAATATGCTATATAAGCACCTAATATCCATCCTCTCTTATTGGGTGTAAGTGTTTGTTTTGGATGAATAATGCATTTCAATAAAGAAGACAAACATAAATCCAAATATTTCATAAAACCAAAAAAAAAAAAAAAAAATGAACAGAAAATATCCAGAAGTATTCCTTATGGTAGAATCCTCTATAGGATCAGCTTGGGATCGCAATCCCACAACCCAAGTCACTGTTCAACCTCAACTCTAACACCCTCACTGATCATCACAATTAGATCAAGACTTTCTGCATAGCACATAGGACTAATGCCCCACTTTCCACATAAAATCCTGTTAAGAACTGAATCAATAGCCTTGCATTTGCTTTCCATTATACACTTCACTTCCTTCTTGATACCTCTCATTATTTGTTCTTCACTCCTTATTTCTTTTTTGCAGCAACCCCATGTGTATGAAGCCAAGTTTAATGTTGGAGCTTGAAGAAGTGCTTACATGCAGGATTACTGAAAAGAAACTTTTTTTTGACAACTAAGCATTCTATCCAGCAATGGATTGCTGTAATTTGTTTCACGACTAAGCATTTTGTTGTAATGTAAAGCTTTAGATATCTTGTCATAGTTTTTCATTTCTGGCTCTTTAGTGCTTGTGTTGGTTTTTATGCATTTGTTTTGCTTTCTCAAAGTTCTAACACTGTTTGGAGAGTACACAACAGAATGAAATGAATTAGAGTGGATAGGTTATAAATGAATGGAATGTGGAGGACTATATTATTTTCTTTTGTTTGGTGTGCTTTGGAGTTGCATAATAGAAGGAATGGAAAGAAGAGATATCATACTTGCAGCTTTGATGGTTCAGTGAAGATATTGTTGGTTTTGTGTTTTTATTGTGTATATCCATGTAATAGTCATAAATGTGGCTTGCTAAGGAGATTTTAGCTTTTATTTTCATAATTTTTTTTTAAATGATTTGATATTGGACTTTTTTTTTTTAATGAGAGATTATTATTACAAAAAAGAATATAGTAACTAAATGCTCATGGAAAACAAGCAGCAGCAGTAGAGAAAAAAAAAGAAAAAAAAGAAGAGATCTGACCTGAGACCCGGAAAACCGACCCGATTTTACGGGTCGGGTTTCAGACAGAGAAACCCGATTTCTGTCGGGTCGGGTTTCGGGTCACAGTAAACCCGACCCGACCCGACCCAATATCAGTCCTAATCGCAATCAAGCCCGAGCACCAGTCGAAAGTGTAGGGTTTGAGATCTTCCGGCCCATCATACTGGGCCGAGTCCAATTAATTTGACCACAAAATCGATCCTCTAGAAAGGAGCTATAGAGAGAAAGTGAAAGAGAGTACTGTGAAATCCCGATAAGCGATGGATCTTCTTCACAATGCATATTCCACTGCTTCAGATGACGATGACGAAGTCGAAGAAAAACCCGAAACCAAGCATCAAATCCTGCCACTCCCTTCTTCGAAGCGACCCAAACCCGATAACCCGTATTCCACTACCACAACAAGTACCAGTATCAAACCGCATTACATGCCTTTTCGCCCGAGCCCGAACCCGAGCCCGAGCCTCCAAACCGAAGCTCCGGTTCCTGGCAGATACGTCTCCAAAAGAGAACGCGCACTCGTCGGTTCGTCTCCTAGGGTTTCCGACCCGAACCCGAACCCGAACCCACCTTCCACCACCACATCATCCTCTGCCTCTGGTACTTGCTTCCTACCTTTTTTAGATTAGTGTGATAAATTTATCTTAAATCATTGTTAATTGTAGAATATTTTGTGGTTTAGTGTGTACATTACATTACATGTGCTCTTTATAGTTCATTATGGTTAATTTGAAAGGATATTATAAATTAATTTCTTTGATTACTTGTGTGAATAGCTATAATTAATTGTTTTGCATTGCAAAATGATAACTTTTTTATATTAATTAAATGATAATGATCAAGAAATGATACCACAGTGATAAGATTATTTTTTGGTGCTAAATATATTCTAAGAAGCTATTTAAAAGCTGAAGGTTAATTTCCTATATCACTGTCATTTTTTTTTGTTGGGGGGGGGAGGGGGGGAACTATACCCGAAATTCGATATCCAAATGCGTTTAAAAGATGATAGTTTTTGTACCTTTTGATTATTAATAGTACCATTTTCAAGTGAGCAATGCTATCGTGTGAAATGTTTATGGTTGGGCCATGATTTAGGTATAATGGAAGTTTTTGTGAAAATTTCCTGTAACTAGTAAGTTTGCAAGACCTAGACAGCCTGGGTTCGATCCCCACTAGGAGTTCACTTGGATTAACTGATACACGGTTCTGGTGGGTGGGGTCCTGTATTCGTGGTTACTCACCAAGGGTCGAGGGCCCTGCGTTGGTGAGGTTCAACGTCATCTTATAAACAAAAAAAAGTTACACATTTTCTTTTTTGGAAGACAGGGTATGAGTTGTGTTTGTAACTTAATACTAAGTGAAGTAGTAACGTAAAATTTTTGGAAGACCTATTGATTGTTAGTTGGTCATCTCTAAGCATGTGGTCTGAGTTCGAATTCCTGCCAACCCTTTTGGTAACCAAAGTCGTTTTAGTAATTATGATGGTCTTATAGACTAGTCAAGTGCTCAAAGAGTCGAATTTCCAGAACTTAAGCAAAAAAATAAAAGCTCCCATAAGCTTCGAGGATAAATGAAGTTCTAAAAATTCATTGTTAAATGAGTGGTTTGAATTTTGTCACACCATCAATAACTTAAATAGATGCCGAAATGGTGTTAATTGTTTGAATACGTTGATGTGAAAAAATTGAAATCACTCATTTAACAATGAATGCCTAGGATTTTAAGAACTCGATGGCAGAGTTACCATAGGAATTTTAGAGGATCACAATCCGTTATACTTTAATCTTTGCTTGCTTTTAAGTTCAAAATTATCAACTTTTTGAATCATGAGCTAAATTACTGCACCTGTCTGCTATTGTCCAATGGTGTAAACTTCAGATTGAGAGAGTAACTGAAAGTGTACTGCAACTGTCAGCCATTATGGATTTGGTCATTTCTGTTGACATGGCTTATGGAGATCTGTCTTTATATAACATGGTGTTATATGCACAAATCAAGACATGGAACCAAACTTGTACTTATTGGCCTCTTTCGTAGTATTTGGGTTAATACTTCTCACATGTCATATTATTTGCTATCACTAACTAATCAAGGTCTATATCATGTGTTTCACATAAGTATACTAAATATTTATATTGTTTTAGGTGTTTATTGCATTCAGTGTTAAGGGTAAACTTGCATTTAGGTGAATTTCTTTATCATTGATGGAAATATGTTACTTTTGCTAGTCTAAGCTGTTTTGTTATTGTTCTCAGTTTTTGGGAGTATTTCAGATTCAAGTATACCACATGATATTATGTCATCATTGAGACATCAAAGAGAGGATTGCACACGGCTAGGCCGAATATCTGAGAGGCTAACTATAGCTCTATGTGGCCATACAAAGGCTGTCAATGCTATACATTGGTCACCAAGTCATGGTAAGTTCTTTTTGTTAACAAGTTGTTGATTTAATACTTGCCCTATTTTGTATTGATATTGTACCCTATAGTTTGAAGTTATCATTATTTGCAGGTAATTTTATCAAGTAATCTGTAATTTTAATTTATTTTGAGTTGAAATGTGTCTACTACAATATTTAATAACAATATTGAGTAATATTTATGCTTATTGTATATATTGCTTGCCTCATTGATCTGTTGAATAGAGTTAGTCTACAGCCCATCTTCTTGCTTCCGCTGGGATGGATCACACAATCTGTATATGGAATGTATGGAGCAGAGATCAGAAGAAAGCACGTGTGTTAAGCTTCCACAATGCAGCAGTAAAAGATGTGAGGTGGTCGCAACAAGGATTATCCGTGCTTTCTTGTGGGTATGATTGCTCATCAAGGTTAGTTGATATTGAAAAGGGAATAGAGACTCAGGTTTTCAGGGAGGATCAAGTTGTTGGCGTCATAAAGTTCCATCCTGACAACTGCAACCTCTTCCTTTCTGGGGGAGCAAAGGGTCATCTTAGATTATGGGATATTAGAACTAGCAAGGTGGTCCATGACTATATACGAAGTCTAGGCTCGATCCTTGATGTTGAATTTTCCATCAATGGAAAGCAGTTTATCTCTTCTAGTGATGTTTCTAGAAGCAATGTCAGTGAAAATTCTATTATTGTTTGGGATGTCTCGCGACAGGTTCCGCTTTCTAATCAGGTAAGTGAGCCACTCAACATTTTCCTCCTAAACTGTCGGTGGGAGTTTCTTTCTCATCTTGTTGGCATCATTGATTCGCCGTTCCATTGCTTAATGGAAGTGACAGAGGCATTGTCAAGTGGATTATAACTCTTTTATCCCAAAACTGTGTTCATTTATTGCTTACTATATAATCCACTTAACTTAATTTTGGAATTTAACTTATTGAAACTTGTTGAAATATATCTTTTGCCATACTCATAAGTACTGTTATCCATTTAATTAACTTCATATCTTGCTCAGAATATGTCCTTAAAGCCTTGCCAAGCATATCAATTCGTTGGGTATAATCCAGTATGATTCTTTTGTGGATAGGTAACAATTTCTTTTTACAAGTCAATGATTTCAATTGAAAAGAGCAAAGAGGGCGCAATTGTAGTACATGGGAAGTACACATCGGTAGTGCCAAAAAGGGGAAGAAAAAAAAAATACAATGTATTTAGAAAAATTCATATCAGCTAGAAAGTCTATTCAAAGTTTCAGTTGGTAAAAGATCCAGTATGAAATTTTATCCACCCATGAGTTTATTGCCCTTTTGGGCAATTTTCTTTTATTTGAACTTCTATGTTTTCATTTTTCATGTTCTCAGTCACTGGTAGGATGTGATCTTTATAATGACACTAAAAAATTGCAGGGTGTTTTTGTTTTGTTAATCTCAAAGAAAAATTTGTACTGTAGCAATCGGTGAGTCATTGACTTAAATGAATTGATTATGATGATATGCTCCATGGTGCTTTTAGTATTGATATTAGTATAGTTTTCATGCTTTTGTTATTTGATAATGGTTTGAATTAATGGAAGCTTTTTAGCAAAACACTTTTTAAATAGAATTCACGCTCATGTCAGAACTGACACTGCTCTTTCTTTCCTTTGAAGAGGCATCTGACATGTTGGCTGCTTAACAAGCACTTTGTTTTTCATTCGCAATAGGAATTTGTAATTTTAGCAAGGATTAATGACCAAGGCCATTGGGCATAGTCAGCAAAACATTTTTTTTGCCTACTGAGAGTCTAATGGGCTGACACTTTAGTCCTTGAAATTTATAAAACATTGGTAAGTCCCCTAAATCATTTAATTTGTCACAATCAAGTCCTTTCATCTACATTAATAATGCCAATAGATAGCATATCACGTTAAATAATTGATATGGTGATGTAGGACAAATTTAGAAAATGTGTACTCGTGCTTGTAGTGGGTTTAGGCTCATGGAAATTTGTGGATCTAGGCTTTAGATTTGTAGAAGAAAAGGTCAGGCTCAAATTTCACCAGAGTTTGATAAAATGGAGAAATGAGGGCAAGAATACTATTTTTCTTGAAGCAAACAAGTAACTAGAAAATTTTGGACAGCGTTTGTGTTTAGGAATCAAAGTTTGGTTTGATTAGTTATTTGATGGTTGTTTAGTAGATAAAGTGCTTGAGGTTTTAGGATTTGACAGGTGAGAGGAAGCATTTGATTTGGAGTTGTAAGGAGGAAGGATATAATTCTTTTTATTTTTGATTTGTTCATACTGTGAGTGAAATTTATGGTGTTGAGGGGCTATATGAACACTACCACAAGAAAGAGAAGAAGAAAAGAGAGAAGAAAGGAACAAAGTAGGAGAATTATCACACTGGGTAACACATGCTTCTCATAACCAAATAATCAATTCTTATTACTCAACTCCTCCAATTCTTTGACTACATTGAGCATAAACATATAGGACTTCTTGTACTACTAGCATGAGCCCCCTATTTTGACTAGTAAACCATAACCCAATAATGTAATCAAAGACTAACTTACATTCGAAGCAAATAAACATAAAACATGGAGAATCTATAAACTCAACTAAATTGCCAAAATACACTTAATGTGCAAGAGTTATGGAAATCACAGTTATACTGCAAAATACAAACTACCCTTAACCCTAAGTTATTTATCAAAACAAAACTAACCTTAAGTTGTAAAATAAAAGCCCAAATTAAAAACTATTTCAACCCTAGAATACTTATAACTCGACCCTTAAAACCATGTAACCTCTGCTTCAGTTAGACTTCAATCATTGACCCAATAAAACAATCTTAAATAGACAAAATTTCAAAGTAGCAATAAATTAGTCTTCCATGGCTGCATCACATGGCATAACTTAATGATGATTTGGCAACTGGAAGTTCATAAAGAAGGGCAGGAGAGGAAGTAGGGTAGCGGGTAGAGGCAAGCCTTTTCAGACACTTGAAGGGAACAAAATGGTCTATGTGGATTTCCAGTTATGAAATCATCACTAAGTATTGTCATTTCAGCTATTTAATGGGACACATCATCTCTTGGCACTAGTGAGACAGATGTAAGAACTTGATTGCAGCAAGCCAATAATTTAAATAATTGAAGGGACTTGATTGTGCCTTTTTAAATGTTACAGACCAAATTGGAATCTTCTCAACTTCAGGGACCGAAATAGGTGTTTACCCAAGTCTAGTTGATACAGGACCATGAACAAGTAATTTATATTTATAAAAGTAGGGATAGTTAAAAGTGTGGGTTGATATAGCACCTAAAATTCTTGTCCTAAGAAAAGGCATTGCACATTAGGATTAGTCACGATAGATCCAATCTTTTTTATTATTCCCTCAAGATTTAGTGAAGATACAATCTATCTTATTATTCCACCAAGATTTAGTCAAGATCTAAACTTTTTATTACTTAATACTTCCTAAACCTTTAAATTTCAAACCCCATTCAAGAATCCCTTTAGAACTTATCAAGAATCCTAAATGAGTGATGAATTTCTAAAGATCCTACATCAAATTGGTATGAATACCCACTAAAGATTTTGTCTTGTGCCAATCATACTCTTTTTCTTCCTTTAAAAAAGAAAATTCAATATTTGAAATTCTAGTTTTGGTCCTTTCAGTTGAGTAAAAAGATAGTAATAATTTAGCCTTATATCAACATATTATTCCACTGTGTGAATCTTAGTTTTCACTTTTATTGCTTGGTGAAAGTAAGAGGTCTCTGTTTTCTTTTGGCCACTGATGATATCTATTCCTGATAGGCATACCAAATTTGGGATAAGGTCTGATATACAAAATAGTCGAGATACTGCTGCCATGTATTAATGGCAGATTTTGATCCTGGGGATTCTTAGAATGTTGGTTTATGCGTGTACTTTTGATACTGTGTTTAGAATGTTTGTGTTTACAATGCTATATGCATTTTGGATTTGGAGGGTGTCTTGAGATCAAATGAATGTTAATTCCATTCCATTGTTTTTATTAATTGATTAGATATTTTATAAAGCTTCTTCCTTTGCTAGCAGGTTTATGTGGAAGCATACACCTGTCCTTGTGTTAGGCGCCACCCATTTGATCCATTTTTTGTTGCTCAGTCGAATGCAAATTATATTGCAATCTTCTCTTCTAGTCCTCCTTTCAAGCTTGACAAGTACAAAAGGTATGAGAACCATGGTGTCTCTGGATTTCCAATCAAATGCAATTTCAGCTTGGATGGGGAGAAGCTTGCTTCAGGCTCCTCGGATGGTTCTATTTACTTTTACAATTACAGGTCCTCCAAACTTGTAAGAAAAATCAAAGCATATGAGGAGGCATGCATAGATGTTGCTTTTCATCCAATGATGGCTAATGTAATTGCTTCGTGCAGTTGGAACGGAGATGTTTCAATATTTGAATGATTGGCCATTAATGATTGTTTTACAGTTGCTGGAAGGTTGGACCTGCCAAAGTAAAAGGAAGGATGTCAAAGATGAAAAGACAGGCCATAGTATGTCTGGATGTGCACTTGTACAGTGCTAGCAACAATGCTTTGCTTTGCGTCTAATCTTTTTGTGTGCAGTGTCCTTTTTGCAGCATATAGTTTATATATGTTTGAAAATGTTACAAGGAACTTTATCATGGATAGAGAGAATGAGAAGAAGAAAATATAGGAAGGGCCATAGGGCGTGCAGTTTTGGCTACTATTAGCAACTATGCTTGAGTGCTTTGCGTCTAATCTTTTGTGGTCTAGGATGTTTAGTATCCCTTTTAAAGCATAAATGTATTTATGTTTGGAAATGCTATAAAGAACTCTATATCTCGCGTAAAAATAATGCGGAGTTCCATCAAACAATTCCTTCCAAATGCAAACACAAAGGACCCATTAACATGTTCAAGATATACAGGAATCAGGTTGACTTTCTAAGATTTGTGCCTTTCGTTTGAATCAAATATGCTTTTCTGAAGATAAGGTGAATCCAATCTGATTCTCTGGAAGTTGTTGAGGTGTTTAACTTGTCACAATCACAACTATAGTCCCTTGAATGTGATTGTGGTTTCTGATTAAGCCTGCTTTCATAAATCGTGGTTAATAAAGAAAATGATAGTCAATAGGTCGCCATCATCAGAAATATAGTCAGGTTGCAAGACGTAGGATTTCACATTGAAACGTCAGGGCTGGTTCACTCAGGTGCTGAAAGTTAGAGCTTGCATGGAAAGTGGTTTATGTTTTTCAACGATTGAAGAGGTTTTATTTTTTATTTTAACCTAAGGGGAAAACACGTATTAGAGACATGTACGCTGCGAAGAACAATGAAATAGCTTCTCAAAAAAAAAAAAAAAAATACAAAAAAGATTGATGTAACACATGTTTTGGCATTTTTAACATAGGTGTCCAGGTTCAAATTATTCTCCCATTGTAATTATCAAAGTTATTAAAAAAAAAGAAAAGAAAAGAAAGACACCTATTGCATAAAAGCAAAAAATGGGAGTAAAAAAAAAACAGACATCTAGGAGGAGTATAAGGGTATTCATGGACATGAAAGAAAAAAAAAAAAGGGTCCATCGGGGTATTGCTCTTTTCATGATGATTGTCCAAAAAGGTGTATAGTGTATGTATATTTTTGACATGCTGAATCTAGGAGTTCACATAGATATATGTATACACTTTTGGGAAAATTAAAAATAAAATAAAAAGGGAATGGAGTAGTATTATTAGTTATGTGGCAATTTGGTTGTGGTGCTAACACCAATGTCTAGGTACTTCTAACCAAAACGTACCATCATGGAACAGAGATGTGATTCTCAAAAGATGTGATTCATTTGAGCAGGTGGTGTGGGGGCATACACAGAGCTGTGCTTATGTTCCTCCTCCACTTTCCTTTGATGAGAAAGCAAAGGAGGAGGGGCCAAAAAGATAGTTAAACAAGACACAATTATGCAATTTCCTTTACATTCTTCATGGGGATCAATTGAAGGGGGGACATGACATTCCACCTCTCTCCCTTTTTAGATGCATATGCAAATGGGACCAAACCCCCTTACCAAAGCTCCTATCCTTCAACAACACCTCACAAACACAAGAGTCATATAATTATTCTAAACAAAGAAAATTTTTTAAAACAAGGTTTATATATATCTTTATTTTTCCACAGCACTATCTAGACAAACCAACAATTTCTTCCAAAAATTCGTGGACCACAATTCCCTCTTAATTTTTTTTTTTATTGGAAAATTATGGCTATCCCTAATCTTATTCAACGCAAAGGAACACTGTTTTGCAGCCTATCTACTAATGTACATTATCTATTTTTTTCAACTTCTATATGAATATGTTCCCCACCTTAACTGGTCTCAAGCACCCCCTCCCTCCTCTTATGTCTATATCTCTTCCTTTTTGTCACACCTATATTATCAAAAAAATTAATGAAAAAGTTCAAAAAGGAAGAGCAAAGAAAGATGAAACTTGTTGAAGGCAAGCTCAAGTATGCCCCTACTCCATATGACTGCAATCATCATTTAAAAGAGAAAAGAGGGAAAGAGGCAATTTTTTTTTTTTTTTTTCTTTGCGTACTTGTGGTCAAGCAGGTGCTCGCACCATTAGGTCCCACTAGATAGCCCATTTAGCGACATGAAACGATGGGCTGAAAGGTTTTACCTAAGCAAATTGACCTCTAGCTAGGATGGGACATTAACTCCATAGTCTATACCACTTTGATGCATTTGCTTTTGATTAGGAAACCTAAAACAACAATTATATGGAATCTAAGGTCACACTTAGCGATGGAGAGTCCTTTGCTTTGGAATCACAAATCCCCCCTAGTCACCTTAATTATCTTTCAAACAGTAATGCTAGCACAAAACAATGTTTACTATCTTTCTCCACACAATTACTAATGACTATGACAAATTACAATTGAAACAACATTATTTTTACACGTACTTATTATGACCATTACTTTTATTAGCATCAATCACATAATGTTACCTTAACACTTGTGAAATAATTGGTGAAAATTATTGTTTCCTTAAACTAATTGATTGTTTTGGTTGATTGCAGTAATTTTCTTCAATTTCTTTTATCATTCTTTTTATCTTTCTCAATTATAGATTAATGTTTTTCCTCCCCTACAAAACTAGGCCATAATCAAAATGCTTGAGCCTAGGCACAAAGGTTTATCACTTATCTTCCAATCCAGGCCAAGAAAAGTAGCCGACAAACTCATTTTATTGGTAATAGCATGTGATTTGTGGCCTCAACCAAAGTCACCCATTTGGCCTCAATGCCTCCAGAATTTAAATAAATTTGGCCAGGCACCAATCATGATTTTGTTAAATGTCGTTTTTTCCTAATTAGGAAGCATTCCTTATTAGGTCTTCTGTGTAGGCCATATAGCCATTAATCTAGTGCTGGCACTTCATTATTTTTTAATGTATTCTAGAATATAAATCCCTTTTACTAAGTTTTATTTTTGCTCCACATACCTGGCAAACATGATTATAATCTTAGCCTCAAATAAGATTTCCTAATGGTAATCATATCTTAAAAAGCCATGGGCAAAATGTTTGATCTATGTCACCGGTTGACGCCAAGGTCTAGAAAGCTGAGTACAGCTAGAACCCAGTTGAATTAGATTCCTTAGCATTTGTTTGCTTTTGATTTTGTACAAACAAGATTTCATTTCATCTTTCTGAATTCTGAGGACTTCTTTTTTCTTAAACACTGTTTCAATAGTAATATGCTTATGCGCTTACATGGACCACTTCTAGTCAACTATAAATCTTAATGTGCGTTTGGATACCACTTATTTTGCTGAAAACTAAAAACAATTAAAAAAAAAAATTTAGTTACTGTTCATTAATGAATTTTCTATTCATTAGCCTGATTGCACTGTTCATGTCCCATGAACAGTACACCAGGCGTTGGTCCAAAAAAAAAAAAAAAAGACTAAAAACCAATAAACCCAGACATGGGAAGCACAAAACGTGCTTCCCAAACACACCCTTAGTCTAAGGACACTATTAGCTCTAATATATGTTATACATAACATGAGTACTAAAATTTCAAAGTCGAATCTTTATATTTGTATTTTGGAAATATCTTCATAGTTATTGAATGTGTACTTTCACAATATTCTCTCTTTTGCAAACTTAAATGCCTCAAGATAAGGTCTTTGAAATATATACTTGGTTTATTGAGTTTAATATTTAAGCATGTAATAAAAGTTGAGTTTTACTAACGTATGACCTTATGACATATATTGTTAATGAACTATTTTTTAAAGTCCCCTCAAAAAAAAAAAAAAAAAAACTTTTTTTAAAAAAAATTTATGAGAAAGTGAAAAAGTAATTAACTTTTTTTTACAGGTTTTTCAATTTTCGATAAATTTTTTTCTAAAATAGATAATTAATATGTGTCCTAAAGACATACATTAACTAGACCTATAAAAGTTTTATGAGACTAGTACGGATGGAAAACAACTCTTTCCCTTCTATGATTCAAATTTTTACATGTAAAGTTTTTTCCATTGTGTCCACTTCAAATTAATTACAAGTTATAATTAGCAACTTGCTACAATTTCGGAGTATGAGTCATATATATGAAAAAAAATCTAGTACCGCAAACTATTACACAATTTCTTTGCCACAATTATGATGTGATAAAGTGGTGAAAAAAAAATAGTGGGTCATATATAAGTGATAGTCAACTACTTATATTGCCAAGTTAAAATTGTGATAAAATGTTATGTAATAATTTGCGGTGCTAGAAACACTCCTTACATTCATGCACTTACATGCAAAATTCTTGAGAACCACTGACAGAAACATCATTCTATTGCTAGGACTACAATGACAAAGAAAAATCATATCCTTTTGGCATGTCAAAATATCATTTGAGCAAAGGGCACAAGTAACTTTTACGCCAAGCCAACGGTAATTTGATCCTGATCGAGTCTAGCTAGTCCTTATGTGAGTATTTGAAGTAACAGAATTATAGGTAGAACTTCCATTGTTGGTGAAATGCACATGGACATGAATGATTTTGGATTCTGTTACTAGTTCAGATTTTAAGTTACAGACGCATGAACAGTGTCCCCTAATTTTTGGGGCACTTGACCGACAAGAGTGCACTAACTGTTTGCAGATAAAGACCCCCATAATCACCATCGATCCATGGAGGGGATTAAGCACCCTCTTTTTTTCTTTTCTTTTTTGATGAATGTTCTTTTTTGTTTTTGTTTTTGTGTTTTGATAATGAAATTGAAGCACCAATGTTCGACTAATAGGTAAATGACAATGCATGAAAATGAAAGAAAACAAGATAAAAAGAGCCATGGAAAGCACATCCAAAAGGCCAAAGTTATCGGCAACATTTTTATGGTTTTAACACAAATGGATAAAGTCATGGATAAGGACTTCACTAGTCCATGAGACCCTCATGAGAGTGCATCATATCTGATTGAACTAGGCCTAAAAGGGTGTCTACTTCTGCAGTAACTTTGTGCTAGTGGATTTTTTTGACTGTTCTATTGGAGGGTGAAAATTTTGACAGCTGAGCTTTGCTTTTGTAGTAATGCTGTACTGTGTTATCTATTTGGTGCATGAAGTGGAGGACATGGAATCATACTTATAATTATCCACATAAAGCTAGGTAAACTTTTACTTTAGATTTTTCTTTTTCTTTTCTTTTCTTTTTTCTCTTTTAAAAAAAATACTCTCTCTTCTAAGCCTGCATGGACACGTCCATGATATATATATATATATATATATAGTACGCCAATTACTTGCCTCTTGCATATATATAGAGTTATGCACTGTCAATTCAATTCTATCTTTTTACATATGATGATCTTGATCATGTCGGAAAAATGAGCTATATTGCATGTGCAATGGGTAATGTTGGGCCATAAAAGCAGAAGAAGAATAAGCAACAGCAAACACATATATCCAAGAGGATAGTCTTCATAGGCAAACAATGTTTATGGTCCAAATTTCCATATGTACTGAATTGTACACTTAGCTATATCAAGAAATGTGCCACTGAATTTCAAGTCCTTCATGATGTGAAGCTTTGCCCCAATAATAATAGTGTCAATGACCTAAGAATAATTGGCCCAAACCCTCAAATCAAAATGCATACATAATTAATTTCTTTATTATTGCTGCATTAAGTTTAAATTTCTATATAAGATAATTTCTAGGACTTACTTGCATGAGAAGCAAACAGAACTACAGAAGTAGCTTAGACCCACTAGTAGGGCCAATTAGGCTCAAAATGTCAATAGGGAGGGCCATAGAGATACATTGGATAGAATTTGATAGACATAATAAGCATAGCAAGCAATTGCCCCTTGTAGACTTCTTAGCCATATTTTTCCTGTTTTCAACATGTTTCATTACATTCATGATTTTGTTACTTGATTACTTTTTCACCTTAAGAAGATAAAAAGATTCCAACAATAATGCAGCAAGGTAGGGCTGCTAAACTCATAGATGTTCATGTTCAGGGACCTGAGTCCATCATTACAAGAATTGGAAGCTGAGCCTCCTTACTGTGGGCAATGTTTAAAGCAAAACCTAGCATGTATAACCATGATTTTGTACCAAGTTGGAAGGTTAAAAACTTTCAAAGCACAAGATTCAAAGCCCTTTCTTCGGAGTGTCAAAAAAGGACCACTACTACCTTAACCTTGACTCTTGCGTTATACATTTGAAAGTAAAAAAGTTGCATGTGATTAGCAAATAGTTTACAATTTATACATTGATATGAATCTTTGAATCTTTTATATAGTGAATTAAACTTGAGTCAGACCCACGTACTTTAGGTTATCATGGTAATTACCCCAAATGTCACGTTAGAATTGGATCCATTCCTGCCTTAACGATCCAGTGATGATTTTTTTTTTTAATTAATTAATTTTTATGGATAGTTGAAATGTCTCTCTATGTTAGTACTGTTTGTGACAATTTTCTCCATGTTACACCCAAATGGCAACATGATATTAGGGACCACATTATAGGTTTCATAAAGTTAATCATGTCTTAAAAAGCTGGTTTGGCCAAAATGTAGAAATTCAATGTGCTCTAGCCTGGAATTTTGTTATAAAATCACTTGGATTTTCATTTAATTTCTAGCTTCACCTCGTGCTGCAAGATCTCATTCACACATTCACTGCCCCCACACGATGATACTATTATTGACTGAATTACTACATATGCAATTAGAGAGTGACTTCAAGATATAGTTTGTACTAATCTATGTGCATATTTTCTCAAAATTACAGCATATTCAAAAGTATATGCTGGTAATGTAAATAATGACTCTAGGGTGTCATTTAGAAGCTATTGAACCTTGAGTTTCACTCTAAGAACTTCAACCTTTGATCATGTCCATATAAGAAGGTTATCAATACCTGTCACAGTTAGTAAGCTTCATGCCTCTACGTAATATCGTCCCTGTCATTTTCTAATTAAGTAGTCATTGAAAAACATGTCCATGTCTTATATTATATAAATTTCATTAGCAAAACATATTACATACGTGCCATATTCACCAAAAAATATATATTTATATTTTATATCTACGTACCCTAGCTAGTTTTTGGAGATTTGATTCATTATGATTGTAACTCACATCAATATGCACACCTTTTTTCTTCTTCTTATTTTTGCTGGATATGCACACATCTTTTTCATTATATTATAGTAGAAACAACATAATTAAAATTAAGTCTGATTAAAAAAACCAAAGCCACAATGATTATATCTACAAATATCGAAAAATCATTCTTTTTTTCCTTTTCTAAATAAAAAAAAAAAGAGGTTTTCAGTGTGAAGTCATTCTTATCGGATTCTAAATTTCTAAGTCTATTTATATAGGTTCTAGCCACATTCATAGTTTCATACTTCCAAAAAAATATAGGTGCGTTCAGTATTCCTCTTAAAGGACATTACTAGTCAGAATCAACCACTAGTGGTTGGCTGCAGCCCTACAATAAACACATTTACTGCAATTATATATACATTTGTCAAACATAAGTAACTTAATTAATAAAAAATTTCTAAAAAGCGTCTAATAGAGTCATGCATGTACTCAATTTTCTCCAAATATCTATCCCTATCTTTAGCTTTAATCAACATATACTAGTACATGTATAGTTCTAGGATAAAACTTAGGTACAATACCTTAGGTTCTGTTCCTTAAATTTTTCTTTTAAGATTTAGTCATGTAATTATTTAATTAAAAAATACACTTTCATCTCATAAGAAAAAATACATATATTGGAATCCTAAAAGGAAAACCTAAGAAACAACACTTAAGTACTGTACCTAAGTCTTACCCATAGTTCTATATATCACTTTCAGCCATATCTTAATTTATCATTCAATTTTACTATAGGGTTTTAGGTTTGTACATGACTAACCCATCTTAATTATTATAAGCTTAGCTAATTAATTATCATCTTGATTCTTGATGTTATCAGCCACAGAGTTCTATCTTTCTAAGTTTGCATCATATTCCCTCATTGTTATATTACTATTCTTGTACCAAGAAGGGTTAACTGGCATCTTATCTTTTATGAACTTATTAGCTGGCATCTTTATTACCTTATCTCATTTTGATTCCCACTGCCAAGATAATTAAATTTTGGTGATTTTAATTACTATCATAGATTGTGACATACATTTATTTAACCACAAGAGAAACATATCCAACAATTATAATTTCAATCAAATATTCTTTACCTCACCAAAGAAAGGGTACCCAATCTTCAATATTTGGGCTCCAAATCAAAATATTTCATCCATCACGTGAACCCCTTAATTACAATGAACATGCATTGCCATAAAAATAATGAATAATATATAGTTTTAACGAGAAAAGTGCATGACTTCATGCTTGAATCATACGATGTATCCAATAATTAAAGCACCTATCTGACTTATGTGCAGTTTTTACTCCAAAAAAAATCCTTCTATTCACTTGCAGATTTCATTTCCTATAGTTTATTTGATTAAAAAAAAAAAAAATAGAAACTTGGGTAATGGGGGACAGGGGAGAAGAGCAAGAATTTTAGGATTTTTAACATGCACGTTTCCTTTATTTATTTATTTTTTTAACAAGTTTAGTACTATATTTGATTATTAATATACACATTCTTACCATTTCCCTCGAGATGTTAAATAAAGATGTAAAAAAAAAAAGTATATGGGATAAAAGGTCAACGGTCAAAGATTTGCATTACTGTCTGTGTCTCCCATAGTCCCTTCACACACATTTATACATACACATACACCCACATTCTCTCCCTCTTCACTCACACAACATTCCCAAAATCCCTCACTCACACCAAGCACAATGCGTCCCACTTGGGTGCTGGCCTACCTGCTGCCTTGGTGCCCCCGCCTTCCCCCAATTTCTCCTCCCACCAAGCAAAGAGGGTCCCACTCCCACAATTCTATTTATTTATTTTTAAAAAAATTATAGCTTCCTAGCCATCCGATCATATTACTTTACTAGTCGGAGAGTTTGACCGGTCAATTCGGCTGGGTATACAACACGTGCCGTCCCTCAGGTTAAGGGTCTTATGAGGGGAGAGTGAAGAGTAAAAAGAGGTGAACGAGTGGCGAGTGTCACGTGTCAAGTTTGACACATGCTTAGGTGGAGGATTATGTGATAATATAACAGTGACGTCAACTTGAATACCTTTTATCCAACAACTTCTCTTCAATTAAGGGTAAGGGTGAATGGGGATTAAAAAATTGGTGTGAAAAAAAACCTTTTTACTGTGGTTGATTTGGCTGATGCATTGAAGTAGCACATTGGGTTCTATCCAATAATTTATTTTATGTTCTTGATCATTTTTCTTTGTAAATCGTTTTAACTGTTTTTTCACTGCAATTATGGCCAAAAAATGATATAATGATTAATCATTTTGTTTTAAAACATATTTTATTTAGCGATGGAATATAAAGTCAAGGGTAAATTGGTTGGCTCAAATGTAATAGCACCAACTCTTGTTCAATGTGGAGGGAGATCACTTCAATAAAAGTAATGGGAAGTGAAAATGACTCATTTGGTACACAACTCTTTTTGTCCAAAAATATATTAGAATATATATATATATATATATATATCTATATGGCTGTCACATTGAAGAAATTGGTCAATTGTGTTCGGTTATGCATAAGTATCAAATGGTTTACTAATATCTTTGTTGACATTTTGGTGGCGTGTGTTGTGTACATTTGTCTTCTGACCCAAAACAACATACGGATATATGTTAGGTACCGATTACAAGGACAGGAAGTGACTGCTGGTGCTGCCTCCACTGCAATATTGTTTTCTTTGGCGTGATTTTTCTGAATAGGCAATTGAAACAAACATACTTTATGTGCAGGGTCAGAAAATATTTCTTTCTTTTTTTTCCTTTTTTTTTTTCTTTAATGAATAGAAAAGATTTCTTTATTATTAAAGGTTTCTGTAAAAAAAAAAAAAAAAAATATGCATTGATGGGTGCCAAAAAATTATGATCTAACCTTTATTAATGTACCTTGTCAATATACAATTTGCATGTACATAAATGCCAAAAAATTATTTGAATTGGCACAGTTACCAAATTTGTAGAATCAATGTTCAGATTGTATTATTGCTGCACAAAAAGATCCCTTTTAATCAACACTACTTGCCAAGTTTGTAGCTAAAGTATTGCACTTGATCTCATTGATTTTCAAATTAGGCATTTTAGAATTGATTGAAGTTAATAATATACGTTTTCTAGAGGATCACAGAGTCCCAAAGCTATAGCTTTGTTCCGACCTATTTAGTACCTTTAACCTTTTAGCCATTGAAGAGCCAAACCAAAGTTCTGAAAAGTACATTTATTTTTGGAGGGATGGGAATAAAATTACACACTTAATACAACTTGTCAAACTCAATGTGTACCCAACTTAAATGTTTACACAAATTGAGAAAATATTGGCCCCAATTATGCTTTCATTTAAGCTGGCACTCTATACCAATAATTTTTTTTTTTTTGGAAATAGCTAGATAGAGAAAATCAAAACCACAATTAGAACAATTTTCTGTTAATGGTCTATTTTATCTTCCACTTCTTGAGTCATGGTTAGGTTAACCATACTAAAAATTTCAAACCCTCTTTCTCTTTCTTTCTTCACACCCACAAATGGCAATGAGTAATCAAATTTTGCAGCTCTCTTCTACCAAACCCATTAAACCGACCCTGCAGAGACTCTCTTTTCTTTTTTTTCTCTTATTTTTGTACACTGATGTACAATACACACTGACAAATCATACGGACATGATTGTGTATCCGAGACAAGACTGAAAGACTTGAATTTGATCAAAAGAAATGCGAGGAGCAGCAGCAGAAATGTAAGAAAATGTTGCAAGTAGTAAATAAAACACATGACTATTGTACTTGTTGCAGCTACAGCCGACTTTTTGCCGAGGAAATGGCACCAATCTCCTCCGACCAAATAAAACTGCGTGCAGCCATAGGCAACTGAACTGCCATTCGTACACGTGTCATCTTAATAAGTTAGGCAGCCAGCTGGCGCTGTCCCATTTAGATAGTTTAACAAGAAACCTGTAAGATAAGGATTATTGAGAAATATTAACAAGCACAGTCCAGTATTTATCAAGATTAAAAAAAAAAAAAAGCCAGAAAAAATATCAAGTAATATTTATAAAACTGAAAAAATAAGATAAAATTGTAAAAAATTTCAAAAAAATTTCAAAAAAGTTGTTGTCAAGGCGTCCATCATCACAATCCATGATTATTACACTGCCATTATTACACACATTTATTGTACACACATTTTTAAATGAGCTTCAAACACAATTTCAGTTAAAATTAAGAAATTAAAATATAATTTTAATTGAAATAGTATTTTTAAAACTTGATTTCATGGGAAATATGTAACAAGATTTAGTCCATATAAGAAATCATACAATTTTTACCATACATAATTATACAGTATCTCTCTTACTTTTTTTTTTATTTTATTTTTTTGAGAGTAATGACCGTGATAGGGATACAAACCTGCTTATTGGGCTATTCGAAGTGAAAATCCTCCTGCTTTGAACATCCAAAACATAAACAATATATGGAAGGTAAATATTCATGACTGACTAAAATTGCACTTATGGAGAATTGCTACTAATATATTTCAAACAAAGCTGAACTTATCCAGGCGTGTATCAAATATTGATGTAAATTGTCCATTGTGTAATTCTGAACATGAATCTTCTCTTCATTTGTTTACTAGTTGCCAAGTAACTCAAATTTTGTGGTTTGGGTGTGATTGGGGTCTAAAAATGTTGAACATTCAATTCTTTGACTCACACCAATTTGTTAATTTTATTGTCAACCCCCCAAAAGATTTGATGGTAGAGAAAACCCAACAAGAGAAGTTCACCCTTTATGCAGCCTTGATTTTAGAATTTGTGTGGCAGTTGAGGAACAAAGCAGTGCATGAGGGAATCAAACCATGGAAAGAAGAATTGAAAAGATGTGTCCAAAGAAAATTTCAGGAGCATTGGAAGGTTGTGTCCAACAAATCCAATAGATCACCACCTCCCCCTTCAGCTAGTATCCATTGGGCGAAGCCTGAGAAAAATGCAATTAAGATCAACTATGATGCGGCAGTGGGTGTTGAAGATTCAGCTGTTGCATTGATAGCTAGGGATTGGAGAGGGAATTTGGTGTTTTCGATTTCTTATAAAGTGAACACCTCCCTGTCCAAGCGAATGCAGAAGCGTTACGATGGGCAGCTTCCATTATTGTGAAATACAATCTTGTTAATGTAGTTTTTGAAAGTGACTGCCAAACTTGTATTCAAGGCCTCTCTACCTCTTGTGCTTCTATTTCTTGACATATTACTAATATTTTGTTAGAAACTAAGGCCTTTGTGTATTTTGTTCATTCATTTTATTTTAGTTGGGTTCTTAGAAAGGCCAACAAAACTGCTCATGAACTTGGACGTTGGTCTCTTTGTAACAGAGTATTTGGATTTTTTGGTTCTAACTCGGCTCCTCTAGTAGTTGTGAATGTTTTGTTGGAGGATGCTCTCTCTGTTTCTTAGTTTGTTCTTTTAATAAAAGTCTTTGTTTAGCCAAAAAAAAGAAAAGAAAGTGATAGGGATACAAATCACAAATGATAGACCATAAAGTGATAAAACTTCGGAAAACCATTATTAAAGTGACAAAACTTAAGAAAACAATTGTCTCTTAAACTTGTTGCTTTTTAAAATATCAAGATAGATTGAATTGAGAGGACAATGAGAAAATGTCTCGTGCATGGTGATATGTATCATTTCTTTTCTTTATAACATGTGGGTTAAATACATTGTGGTGGAATCCAAAAATGTTGTGAGATAAACGCTACATAGAATAAAATTTAGGCATTGTTTTTAAAGAGTTGTAGCATAAGTTGCATTGTTTTTAAAGAGTTGTAGCATAAGGTTTTTTTTTTTTTTTTTTTGGGAGGAGGAAGTCTATAGCTAAGGGAGGTAGAATTTGAAATTTGGATGTTTATGTCAGAAAAATCAGACAATAATAATTGAGTTATGAGACTTTTGGTAAGTTGTAAGTTTTTTAAGTGAATTCAACTATGTTGTTGTATTGACTAATATTTACAATATTTTTACCCAAAAAAAAGAAAAAAAGAAATCAATTACGTACTTCATTAATCTCAAATAGTTTTTTTTTTTAATTTTTTTTTAACTAAGAAATAGAAAAACTAGTTTTAAACTAATTAATTTAAGTTTATGTGTGTAAAACTTATTTTTAGGGATTTGAATTCGAGCCTTTGTCACTCCACCAAACCTACAAGAATTTGTATTTTTTTAGTGGTCATCATGCTAAGAATGAATAATATTAATTTCAAATAGCTAATTTGTTAACTTAAGGTAAAACATTATTAAATAAAAATAATAATATACTAAATTTCAGGCAACTTACATACATCATACACTAGATTTGTTTCTCATAAAAAAAAAAAAAAAAAAAAAAAAAAAAACCTAGATTTATGAGATCATTATTTGAGGGAAAGAGCAAGGCAACGCCGTTTTTTGGTTACCGGAAAATGCAAGTAAACTTTAACAAAAATAAGTAAGGAAATGGGTTGCCGGTATTTTGTAGGACACCCATGGTACAAGCAGCATGAAACCGGTGTACTCTCTGGCGTTTTTACCGGATTTTGCCGGTCAAAAACTTCTCTCGTTTATAACGCCTTGAGAAGGTGGATTCTAAATGGTTTCCCGTTTTCCCTTGTACGACAAGCACAACATGAGCATTTGAAGCACCACCCATCACCACCGTCCCTTTAAAGAGAAAGACAATTTTAAAATGGTTTTTTTTTTAATATAAAAACCTTTGGCGTGCAAAAGTCAAAATTTAACTTAAAAGGATTTAAATAAAATTTAAGCACGAAAAAAAAAGTGGTAGTATAACATTTGGGTTCATGGAACTTTGAGTACAACAAAAGAGAATTGGTCAATTGGGTATGGGACTAAAAGATCAAAGGACCTAAAGTACTTCTAATTTTTGATGCAAAGTCACTTCAAAGTAGAATTTTTGCGTGTTTGTTTGCTTTTAGAGTTGGTGCCTTTTCATGATTTCATCCATTGTTTAAATTTGACTAGTGAATGCATGGAAGTTCCGTGGTTCTATGTGTCATGTAAGCATCATGATAAATGGAAAAAACAAAATGATAATAAACTACACCATTTTACATATATGCCCTTCAATATGCACAATTCGTTTACTTCGATAGAGCCATCTTAATATCTTTCTCTATATAAACCCACTTTCTCTCTTTCTTTTTCCCCCACTCACACAAAACCATCCTCACCTTTATAACAAACTCTGTCTCTCTGTCTCTCTCTCTCTCTCTCACAGCCTAAAATTTCTAACACGCCTTAAAAAAAAAAAAAAAAAACAGAGAGAGAACAAACACCATGCCTGAGGCTCCAAAGATCTCATTGAAACCCACAGACTACAATCTTGTAGAGAAAAACAAGAAGACACTTCAGTTCATTGAAGATGTCACTGCTAACGCTGATGAAGTTCAAGAACGTGTTCTTGGTGAAATACTCACAAGCAATGCTAATGTGGAGTACTTGATGAAACATGGTCTCAAAGGTCACAATGACCGTGAGACCTTCAAGAAAGTCATTCCTGTCAGCACCTACGAGGATATCCAACAGGAAATCAATCGTATAGCCAATGGTGACACTTCCAAAATCCTCTGCTCAAAGCCCATTTCTGAGTTCTTGACAAGGTATATGTATATATCATATATGTTACGAGTTATTATTTTTGTTTCTTGCTTAATTTTAACAGTTTTGACTTTTTTGTATGGTTTGGCTTAATGGGTTTGTTTTAGTTTTTCATGGATTTTGTGAATGGACCAGAAAAAAAAATTGGTTTTTTATGCTGGCCTATAAAAAAAGAAAGGCTTTTTAGGATGGTTGGCTAACTGTGTGTGTTGGTTTTGGTTGTTGTAGCTCGGGGACATCAGGTGGAGAGAGAAAATTGATGCCCACAATAGAAGAAGAGCTAGAGAGGAGGTCACTGCTCTATAGCCTCTTGATGCCTGTGATGAGCCAATTTGTTCCTGGCCTAGACAAAGGCAAAGGAATGTACTTTTTGTTCATAAAATCTGAGGCTAAGACACCTGGAGGCCTTTTGGCTCGCCCTGTTCTCACTAGCTATTACAAAAGTTCCCACTTCAAAGAAAGGCCCTATGACCCTTACACAAACTACACTAGCCCAAATGAAACCATCCTTTGCCCTGACTCTTACCAAAGCATGTACTCACAACTTCTTTGTGGCCTTTACCAGAACAAAGAAGTCTTAAGGGTTGGCGCAGTTTTTGCCTCTGGCTTCATTCGCGCAATCCGGTTCCTTGAAAAGCATTGGACCCTTCTTTGCAATGATATTCGAAGTGGAACTATGAACCCCCAAATTACTGACCCTTGTGTTAGAGAGGCTGTCATGAAGATCCTCAAACCTGATCCTATGTTGGCAGATTTCATTGAAGCCGAGTGTTGCAAATGTTCTTGGCAAGGAATTATAACTAGGTTGTGGCCCAACACTAAGTATGTGGATGTTATTGTGACTGGGACCATGTCACAGTACATTCCAATTCTTGATCACTATAGCAATAACCTCCCACTTGTGTGTACCATGTATGCTTCCTCTGAATGCTACTTTGGTGTAAACCTTAATCCTCTTTGCAAGCCTAGTGAAGTTTCCTACACCCTCATTCCCACCATGTGCTATTTTGAATTCCTTCCTGTCCACAGAAACAATGGGGTCACCAACTCTCCCAACGTGCCCAAATCTCTTACTGAAAAAGAACAGCAAGAATTGGTGGATCTAGTTGATGTCAAGCTTGGCCACGAATATGAGCTTGTTGTTACAACTTATTCTGGTAATTTTTTTTTTTTTAATTTTTAAATTTTTTTTTTTTTTTTAATGTGGTTATAAAATTTGTAACATATGGCACTTGATTTTGCTTAACATATATTTGATATTGCAGGACTATATCGCTATAGAGTTGGTGATGTGCTCCGAGTGGCTGGATTCAAAAACAAGGCACCTCAGTTCAACTTCATATGCAGGAAAAATGTGGTCCTCAGCATTGATAGTGACAAGACTGATGAAGTTGAGCTTCAAAATGCGGTGAAAAACGCTGTGAACCATTTAATGCCGTTTGATGCAACTATTTCTGAATACACTAGCTATGCTGACACCAAGAGCATCCCAGGCCACTATGTGCTTTTTTGGGAGCTTAGCCTTAATGGGTCAACCCCAATTCCACCATCAGTGTTTGAAGATTGTTGCTTGACCATTGAAGAGTCCCTCAACAGTGTTTACCGCCAAGGCCGTGTTTCTGACAAGTCAATTGGGCCCCTTGAGATCAAGATTGTTGAGCCCGGAACCTTTGATAAGCTCATGGACTATGCGATTAGCTTAGGGGCTTCTATTAATCAATATAAGACCCCTAGGTGTGTTAAATTTGCACCCATTGTTGAGCTCATGAACTCGAGGGTCGTTTCAAGCTACTTTAGTCCCAAATGTCCCAAATGGGTCCCAGGACACAAAAAATGGAATAATGGAGATTAAAGGGGATGAGGGACTGTGGCCAAGACCAAGACCAAGTAGTTAAATTTAGAACTGTTTTTGTGATGTTTTAGGAAAAAAGTTAATTTATCCTTTTTTAGGTTAACCCCATGTTTTTATGTTACCCTCTTCTTTTTTTCTTTGAATATTTTAGTCTTTGTCTAGTATGCATAGAGACTCTGAATTAGCCTGTGTACAAAAACAGTTCCTGGTTCAAGGAAAGCTTTTCTTTTTTTCTTTTGAATTAATTAGTAGTATCTTTTTTTCTTTTA
The DNA here is from genome assembly GCF_001633185.2 of Quercus lobata. Taxonomy (NCBI): domain Eukaryota; kingdom Viridiplantae; phylum Streptophyta; class Magnoliopsida; order Fagales; family Fagaceae; genus Quercus; species Quercus lobata. The sequence goes on along the minus strand of NC_044911.1, from coordinate 14,630,517 downwards.
TTCCAGTTGTTCAGCTATTGTTTCTTGCAATAATCATCACGTTTCATGGGAATTTGATTCTTAATTCTTGGAATGAATCATGACCACCGAAGTTTCATGGGTTATCTAAACTTACTAAAACGGCAGCAAGAGAGCCAGCTCCTCTAAACTCCTATCTTTTTCTATAATTTTCAAGAAAAGGACACCAACTTTTCCAACAGTAATTGAGTTAATCTAAGAATATATCACAGTCCCATAAAGATAAATTAATCCATTTGTTTAGTGAGTTGTCCACAAAGACAAAAACTCTCTCTCTCTCTCTCTCTCTGCAATTAAACTATATTACTATATAATGAAATAGAAGCATCTTTTTCTTTTGGTCGGAACATAGCTTTCCCCTTGTATGTTAATGTCAAGTGACCAATAAAATAAAGTCTAACCATGTTGCAAATAGAAAAAAGATGAAGACCAATTTATCAAACTATATCAACATTTATCAACATATGAGGATTCTATTTATTGATCAAGCATATGAATTTAATAAAGCTATTCCCTTTTCATTGGAACAAAACATGCAGCCTTGCACGTGCTTGGTTGGTCCAGAAATTCGGGCTTATTAGTCTTATTAGAGATGGCTATTGATAAAATTATGAGATGGCTATAAATAAAATTAGAGCCCTTCAAGAAAATAAAAGGGATGTGGTGGGATCATATTATAGACACTATTTGAGGTCGATGACCATTTCCAAGCGTAATTTAAAAAATTGAAATATGTCTGCACTCTCATGCACCAGATCTTGGGATTCCCTTTTTAAAAAATTCTTTAGGTCAAAACCTAGATTTTATATTCAACCTTGACCAAGTATGCTGCAATGTTTAAGCCAAATTGCTTGTACAATAATACAATGAGTCTTAGGATACAAAGTTTGGTATAAAGTGATATTCTTCCAATCATAGTTATTCTCCTATCCTCCTGCTATGTTCTTAAAATTAAAAATAAATAAATAAACTTATTATTTCCCTCAATAGTTGTAAAATATATTAAGACCAATTTATTAAGATATACCAATGAATTTTTCTAAATTGCATATATCTTAAAACAAAAATCCTTTACTATAGACATAAGTCATTACTTCTTTCACAATTTGTTGAGATAGCAAGTTTTAAGTAGTAAAAAAGGGAAATTATAATTTTCTATCCTAAATTATCACCCGATTACACTTCATCCCTAAACTATCGAAATGCATGATCGACCCCCCAATTTCAAAAATACATTATACTTAACCTCATGTTGTTTGTTTTATTATTAACTCTAACAAAAGTTAGTATTGAAAGACAAATTTACCCCTTAGTCATCTTTTTTGTAGAGAGATAAATTGGTCTTTTAATACTAAATTCGATCAAAATTAACATCAAAACAAACGGTAAGGGACATTGAAATAGAATTATAACTTTACGAGGTCAATGTGTATTTTGATAGTTCAGGGGTTTAAGTGTAATCGGTGATGATAGTTTAGAGTGAAAAAATGTAATTTGCCTTAGTAAAAAATCAAAGGTTAAGGACACATTAATTTATCACCAAAAAAAATAAAAATTATGATGGTATGTTGTAATTAGTGATAACTAACAATAAAAGTAATTTTAAAAGTGACTCAATATTGTTCTAAAATGTAAAAAAAATTTGTTACCCACTTACCCTCATGCTAAAATGACTTTAAGGTAGTGTTTGATTATGGTAAAAATCGGGTGGTTAGAAAATTGGGAGAAAAGTGGCATTTTTCCTTATTTGGGAAAGGCAAAAAATTGAAGGAAAAATGAGTGGTAGTGTTTTCCACTCAGATCCACTAAAATTAAATCTTTCTAAATTTAAGTAAAAATAGATTTCGAGGTAAAATGACGCTAATGTCATTCTTTATAATATTAGCCACCTACCACTTTTTTTGTATTTTTTTCTTTATCTTGTTTACTTATAAAGGCAAAGGCATGATAGTAAATTTTACTTTTTCATTCTCCCATCCAAACATATGATTAAAAACTTTATAATAAAAAGAAATGCACAAATTACTCTCACTTTTCCATCTTCCAAATCAAACCGAACGTATAAACTATAGTATAAATCCACCCATGTATATAGGGAAAAAAAAAAGTATTTCTAGGACGATAGGACCTCAGCCAAAATCTCAGTTCCGGCGATGAAATCAATGCTAAGCGTAGGCGAGAGTGAGCACAAGCTGAAGCTGTCAAAAGACAAGAACTGGCGATTCAGGCCAAGAAAGTTTTGTATTGAAGTGGAAGGACAGATAAGGTAGAGTCAGAATGCTGTTTCCCCTGTATCCCTTTGTATCAGAAAACAAACAAAAGCAGTTTTTGATTTCAGAAAATGTTTTCAACTCTCTGCCAGACAAATAAGTCCACAGTACGTAGTGCCTCCCAAGACAATCCCAGAAAAAAACATAGAGACAATTTTTTTCAGGTTGCAGATAGAAAGAACAAAAAACAAAAACCAAAATTAACTTTGAAAGCACTTATGCTTGAAGATAAGGTCCCTTTTTTTTTTGGTTGTTTGTGTTCCTGTATCACATCATATGTGATATGTCTTTGTCTTCTGATTTTTCGATACGCATCCAAAGGGACACAATATCAATATGTTCACGCCTATTCCACGCCATACAGATGCAGTCAGAGATGAATTTGGTCATTGATCATGTAGGACCACATATTTTTACCATACATGTTTTTGGTAATTTTACAAAAGGAAAAGAAAAAAATTACATTGGATTTGAATATTTGGTCAGTTGGGTGAAATCCCAGGGGATGCTGGCCTTAGTCCTGCCCTGCTCTCCCGCTATTGGACACACAAACGGTTTAATTTAGTGGTGTTATTTCACATAAAGTTTCATGGGACCAATGGACCATCCAGCCTCGTATACAGTCAAATGCTCTTGCAAAAGAAATATTGAAAATAAATAAATAAAATAGCAGAGTCAAAACTATAAAGATTTGGTTAATCCATGGGACACCGGGTGGAAAGCTCAATAGATTTAAAAGACGTGTTATAAATTTAGAGACTTCAAGTTTTGTTTATCACACTATTGATTAATAAGATTTTGGAAATGTATCATGAAAATGGAGTGAAATATAAGATTTTGGAAATGTATCATGAAAATAGAGTGAAATAGTCTTACATCAAGTGACTAGAACACTACTAGTGTGAAAGGAAAAAATGAAGATACCATTTTGGTGATCCCCAATAGTTTCATGGTGTTAAGAAAAAAAAATCTGGCAGACATAAACTGGATATTGTCAAGAGTACAACTGGAATCCTTTTTCACAACATGATTGAAAGTTATGTTTAAAGCTCAATGGTTAAAAAGATGGTGGAATTGAGTGACAAAAACCATCTAATCTAGCTGTCTTCTCAAAGTGTGAGCCTGTGAGGTTCAGGCCAGTGTAGCATTTATGTCCAATCTCACCACTTACGAATATTAACTTACTCTGTTCAGATACTATCATTTCAATAGCATAATGCTTCTTGATTGTCTGACATTGATGATAAGGGAGATATTTGGATGGGTACGTAATCAGTAGACATTTGAAAGCAACTTCAACTATGCACTTTCGTGGTTGCTAGAGTTGAAATGGTAGTTTAATAAACCCCCCCAATCTCTCATAAAATTGTTTGTGTACTTATAACTTCGGTGCTATACTCTCAACCATTTGACAATGCTTACAAGAAATCGAAGTTGGGGTTTTATGAGAAGCAACTTATGAATTAAAAGAGGAGGATAGAAGTTCGTAAGGGCCTATTTGGTTGGTAAGATTTTTTTTTTTTTTTTTTTTTTTTTTTTTTGAATTTAAGATTCTTGTGAGTTTATATTCATGAGTCATGACTACTTGAATTTTTGAGAAATTAAATCTTAGTACTTGGTAGGTTCTAAGAAACTCATTGTAGAAATCTTGGACTTTAATATAAGTTTCATGGGATTTTTTAAAAGAAAAAAGGTTTAATGGTGGGTAAACAATTCACTTGGTCATTATGGTAGGTCATACCTACTATAGAATGTTAACTAGTTTTAGGAGTGATTTGTTACAATTCTATGCAGGAGGCAGGTGATTAAAATTCTTAACATCTAGGTACGATTTTAGAATCACATGAATTGTGGGAATTGAGATATCCTTACAATTTTCAAACTCCCATAATATTAGTTAACAGAACACTCATAATTCTAGTATCTTCTAACAATTTTGAATTCTCACTTTAAATTCATGCCAACTAAACACAACCTTAATGAATTCCCAAATTCATCTTAAAATTAGTATTATGATTCTTTGAGTACATTGTCAAGGGTTTGGTAATTCGGTGGCATTACTTGTTCCTTTTTATAAGGTAAACCCAAGGTTTGAATATTCTATTCTGATTGTTGTAACTATCGAATTATCTAAAAATAAAATAGAGATAATATCAGTATTATGATTTTTTTTTTTTATTACATTATTGAACATGATTATCTGTATGAGGAAATTGCTACACAATTTTCCGAACCATGGCAAAGGAGTGCTTTTAAATTAATAGTTCATTAGGAAAGTTAGGAGCTAATTAGCCAAGTTCTTTTAGTTGAAAATGACAATTTTAGAGAACAAACACAACTTTTTTCTTCTTCTTCTTAACATAAAAATATATTTTGCTGTGAAAAATATTCTTTCAAATGTATGGTAAAGAAAAGAGTCACCGTAATATAATGACAAACTAAATTTTCCTTGTGTTAGAATAAAGAATTTTCAAAATAATGTCATTTAAAATGGGAAAATTTCAATCATATTAATTTAATTTTTGATAATTTGGATAAATTTAATGTATAATATATGTAGATAAAAAAAATCGTAGTTTTTCTTCTTCTAATATTGCCATATAAATTTTTGAGACTTCACAATTTACATTGCACCAATTACTGACCATAAGGCAAGGAAGAGTATGTAGGACTCATTCAAGGCTCACAAAGAGGTCTTGAAGCCCACAGAGAGGCAAAGATTCACATGTGAGAGGGAGATTGTTGGGTATACACGTATGAATGAAGTCTCACATTAAATAATGATGAGAAAAATGAGTAGTTAATATAACATAATTGAGCACGTACCCATTAGGCTTAGACCTTTTAAGTTAAGTGTGTTTCTATAGGTTATATTAACTACTCAAGAAAACTCCCTAATGTGTTTATATTCCTAACAAGAACCCTAATCAGTTAAGCATGAGCATGAGTAGAATTGAATTGATCACATGTATTATAGTTAGTTAGGGAAGTTGGTTGTTTTTAGCACATGTGTGAATTATCTTAATAAACTCGATTGGTTTAGTTGTTTGATGTTAGTTGGTATAGATTGATTAACATGTACTAAATGTAATTCCAAACCTTTAGCATGTACTATTGTAATTCCACACCTTTAGCACATGCTAAATTGGTCAACCATTAGTGATCAAGCTTGGTAATCTATGTAAACACTCTTGTAATTAATTGAAGTCACAGTAAGAAAATTGAAGCATTTTTTTCTCTCTTTTCCCTTTAAAGTTCTCTCTCACTCTTAGTTCTCTTTTAGTCTTGTTTCTCTTGGAGGTTCAACCGACTTAAGGTAGTCTTCATTACTTGCACATCCATCCCTAGCTCTGATACCAAGTTAATACATTCAATTTGTACACACACCTCCCATTCTTTGTCTACCTCTCCTATCTATCTTGATTCTTGATTGGAATTAGGGTAAGGAAAAAGATTAATGTTGAGTCTACAAAATGGAAAGCTAAGAATGGTTTTCTTTCAAGGAAACGAAACCTCCAAATATTAATAAAACTAATAAAACCTCTAAAGAAAACAACTTAATAAAAACCACCATGCACCCTTGGTGCGGTGGTTACTCCATAAGTTTAAGTACTTGTGGAGTGTGGGGGGCAAGGGTTGGGGTTCAAGTCTCTAGGAGGGGGTTCCACACATATATACACTTAGGTTATACTAGAGTGGAAATTCTATCTTGTATCTATACTACTATTTAAGGGGCTGCTCCTGTTTGAACCAGATTTTTTTTTTTTGTTCCAAAATACCCCTATTCCCTAGGTTTAAGTAGGAACAAAACTAAAGGATAGTCCGATAAAAATACACTTCTAACTTTTACTAAAACATTGCCTACAAAATAGGACCCCAATTTTTTGTTTTTTTTTTTTACAATTTCAAGCAAAATAAATCCAAAATTTTAGGATTTTAGAATCCTCTACTAATAGCCTATTGACCAACACGGTTTTACATTTAAAAAAAAAAAATGTTTTAGGTATTTTTATTCCTAAAAGTTTGCCTATTATTCAGAAGCAATTTCCTCCACAATTTTATAATTTTATCTTTAAAGATAATTTCCCCAGTATCATTTTTCTCTTTCAAACTTTACGTATATAGCAAATGTTTACAGAGTCATCATATGAACAGTTGGTTTTTTTTTTCCTTCTCATTTTACTTTGTATTTTGCAATTATATTCTAACACAATTGATTCTCTATTTTCTGTATAGTGATGAGATGGTGAAGTTGAAGTAAATGCAAAGGAAATTAAGAAAATTTAAGAACCAGAAAATTCATTGACAGAATCCTCACATGAGCAGTTGGTACATTTTTTTTTTCTTTCTCATTTAACTTTGCATTTTGCAACTATTTTCTAACAAAGTTGATTCTCTATTTTCTATATAGGGAAGAAAGGGTGGAGTTGAAGTAAATGCAAAGGAATTTAAGACCCAAACAATTCATTGAAGGTATGTTCTTAAATTCTTAGGGTCTGTTTGAATTGAGCTTATTTTTGCTGAAACTGAAAACACTGTAGCAAAATAATTTTTAAATGTGTGAATAGTACCGTGTGACCCATTTTTAATGAAAAAATTACTGAAAAGTGGAATTTGTGGGTCCGTGAACAGTGCACGGGTGCACTATTCACTGTGGAAAAGTCAACCTTTGTGGCTACTGTTCATGAACAGTAGCCGCATTACTCCCTAAAATGCGTGAAAACAAAAAAAAAAAAGCCAGAAGACGCAAACTTGTAAACGCAAACGCCCAATCCAAACAAATACTTAGTAGAAACTTTCATTAAAATTTTGCATTCTAATTATAGGCTTTTCCTATTTCATATATTCAATTACCATTTTGAAATATTTGTTTTGGTTTCTTATATTAAATGCCTCTCAAACGTGTATTTGTGATAATGAGATGTTATTGTCACAACCATGCTCTTGATATAATGCTTCCACCAGATCAAGAAGGGCACAACATAGCCACGATTATGTTTCAAGCCATTGGCTCCTCTTGCTTTGTCAATATCTCACCAGCAACCAATTAACACCTATTTGGTGAAATCTTGACTTCACAATATGTATTTGGTTGTCTCCTGCCACATGACAATTTCTATTTGTTTGGTATTTATTTTTCTTCTTTAATGTCAAACTGTTCTTTCTTTTCTTTTCTTTTTTGAATTCAATAATTTTGCATCTAATAGGACAAATGAGATCTTTCTTTTGGTTCCCTTTATTTATATTTCTTCATTTTGGCTTCTATTAATGGCTGTCTAGAAAAGTTTTTCAATTTTTTTTTTTTAGTTTCCTGTTTGTTTAGAATGATGTTGTTTCAAAGTGTTTCACAAGATTAACACAAAGTTTCTATTTAAATTCTTCATCTGCATGGTACGTGCCCAAGTTATTGAATCTTTAAAAAGTTTTTATAAAATATGCTCACTACATTGAGTATTTTCTATTAGTTTCATGTTATTCACGGATGTGAGTTTTTTTTTAGAACACTTTCTTTTAATTTGAATCTATATGCAGTTAGAAACTATTAGGAAATCCAAAAGAAAAGGGGGGAAAAAGAAACTAAAAAGCCTATAAAAATGTGCATAGAGTGTGTGAAATAAAGAAGGCTACACACAAATGTTCTTTTCATGGTTTAGAATGCAGCTGACACATTTTGTTCATTTCTCTTTATTATTTTTGTATGCATATGGATATTTTATTTTTTGTTGATAAATATGTATATGAATATTGTACATACGTTGTTTTTCAATGTCATGTAAAAGGTTATATGATTTTGATATTGTATCAAAATAAATTGTTGAGTTTCATTTTGAATGCTTTTGATAATTTTTGAATGTTTTAATTGGCTTCCTTAAATAAAACTAGCCACTGAGCATGTGCTCATGTGCATGCTCAAAGGCTCTTCTATTTTTTGGGTAAAATTTAATGATTTGCAATTATAATTTGGGATTATTACATTTTCTAATCACAAAAAAAACAAAAAAACAAAAAAAAAAAACAAAAAACCTAGAGGTTTGATGAGTATTATGTATTTAACTCCAAGCATTACTCCACGTTTTCACTTTTCTTTCTTCAGTTTTATTTTTTTTTTATTTTTTATTCTTTTATCAAGGCTTAATTTTTTTTAAATTTTTTTTTCAATAACCGGTTTCCCTTAACCTCATCTCACGTTTGGTTTTTTTTTTTTTTTTTTTTTTTTTTTTTGGAAGAAAAAAATACTAAAAAGTAGAAATCAATCATATCCAAAAGAAATCCAAAAATTTCAAATACCACATTCAAAATTCTTCTATCAAAAAAAAAACGTTCAACTTCCCAAAAAAAAAAAAAAAAACCATGTTCAAATTTATCCAAAAAAAAAACCCTACTTTCAAATATTTAACAAAACTTTCGGATAACTACTACTCCCTTCGTCCCACTTTTTTTTGTCCTTTATTCTATTTTGAGATATCTCAAAAAATTATCCTGTTTCTAAAAATAAAAGTCATTAATTTACTAATGTTCCTATTATACCCCTATTAATTTACTAATTCAATTTTTTGATAAAATTTTTTTAAGAGTAGTTTTGGAAACTTATACATTTTTAAAAAGTAGACAAGACAATAAATGATGTTCCCTTAAAAAGTTTGACTTTTCAAACAGGATAAAAAAAGTGGGAAGGATGGAGTACTAAAAAAACTTAAGGAAGTTAAAAATATGCAACACATGTATATGTTATGAAATTCAAATTCTTAAAAATCCTAGCCTCACACGCGTGCTCAGAGACTAGTAATAATAATAATAATAATAATAATAATAAAACTGCTTAAAATTAAATGATCCCTATCCTAACCTAATAGCTATTTTGGCCAAGTGATAAGACTTGTTATTTAAATGTAAACATATATTATGAACCTAGCTACGGCCAATTACCATCTTATCTTCTACAGTAATATCAATATACATAATAGACACTTTTTGACATATAAAGGATAGTTACATATGTATATTTTAGTTAAAAATTTAAATACATTCATAAGTTTTTGTTTTTTTTCCCCTATTTATAAAAACTTGGTAACGAATTGTGCTCATGCTCACCAAATGGCAGGCAGCATGTTTTCAAAATTTCTCCTTTCTGTCATCATGAAGAAAGTGATTGGGCAACCGGCAAGAATATATTCTACCACGTTTTGCACTTTAGGCCGTAAAACTTTATTGGCATTGTTTTGCCATGATTATTTCTCTAAAAATCAACTAGTTCTTTTTTTTTTTTTTCTCTTCTTAAATTTACTAGAGTTTTGTCCCTTCCGAGACAATTAATAAAATTGGAGCTATAGAGTGAATTTGTGAGATTTTATATCATAGGATAAAGTCCATAACGTTTTGTGTTGATTGGAATTGTATTAACAGTTACTCCATTGCATCCATAAATATAAAATAAACACTCCTTTTCACGGTGAATATAAAATTAAGGTTTTTCTTAAGGGGAAATTATAACTTATCTATTTGTGGTTTGGTTAAAATTTATTTACTTACATGTGATTTTAAATTTGACACTTTACCCACCTGAAACTAGCTCAGTTAGAGTTTCGTAACCCATCTCTGTTAAAAATAGAGCTAAATATGTAATTTACTTCACTTTTATGTTTCTCTCCTCCAAAAACACAAAAAACATAAAAATATAATATCAAATAAGATCAAAAAGAATCCAGTAGAACACTTGCATAATGAGATTTCAAACTATAAGTAAGCAACTTAAATTTCAGTCAAATCTTAAGTGGGAAAAGTGTTAAATTTCAAATCACATGTAGGCAACTTAAATTTTAGTCAAACAATGAGTAAGTTCTAATTTACCATTTTCTTAAATTATTAAAAAGAAAAAAGAAGAAGACAAAAGGTCAATTCAAATCTTTATAAAAAATGTCCTTTTATAAAATAGAAAAACAAATAGAAATATTTAAAGTGTGTTTTTTTGTCTCCCTCATAGTTTGCAGTGAAACTTAAGGCTGGAAAGATATTATTTTACTTCAAATGTGTTTGGATGAGAAATTTTGATAAGAATGACTATGAGAAAGAATAAAAAGTGTATTTGAAGGAATGTGTAAATTTTTTTTTAAGAAAGAATAAAAAATTATATTTAAAAAAAATAGAAAAAAAAAACTATAAAGTTTGTAAAAAAGTGTATTGGAAAAAGTATATAGTTAAAATTAATAAAATAAAAAATAAAAACCTTTGCCCTTTTTATTTGGTGAGAAAATACCTACACGGTGGTTGGAGATGCTTGGCCCGTTTGGTAACTAAGTTTAAGTAAGGTATTTTGAGTATTTTTGATATACGTGTAAATGAAAAAGTGTGTTGAAATGTGTGTACGTGTGTTTGAAATGTGAAATAGCGAGTTAGAACTCACAAAAAAAACATGCCCTAAAATGTAGTTGAAAAGATAATTACTAAACTGCAATTTACTCTATATTTTCCCCATATTTCTTTCATATTTTCTTTTCATAAAATAATAATAATAATAATGGAAGCTCAACTAGCCGTAGTGTTTTCAATTTTTTTTAGGAGAAAATAGTGTTTTCAATCTTCCGCTCCTCAATTGAAAAACACTTAGGATATATTTGGATAAAACTTATTTTACTAAAACTGAAAACACTGTAACAAAATAATTTTTAAATGTGTAAACAGTACCGTAAGACTCATTTTTAATGAAAAAATTATTAAAAAATGATATTTTTGAGTCCATAAACAATGTACGGATATACTATTCACGGTTGAAAAGTCAACATTTGCGGCTACTGTTTATAAACAGTAGCCACAAACCTCCTGAAACGAGTGTAAAAAAATAAAGAAAAAAAGAAGGGTAAAACGCAGACGTGGATCTAAACCCCCTCTTAATCTTTTTTTTTTTTTGAGAATAAACCCCCTCTTAATCTAAATATCTAGAATTTAAATTTTACAACCTTAGTTATGAAATTATGTAAAAAAAAAAAAAAAAAAAAAAGGGCGAGGATAGGAGTTGGGTAACGAAGGAAGAAAGGAGACATATCGACGTAAGCATGGGATAGGTGTGTCTGTAGGTGTAGGGTCCGTGCACGGTTCCCTAGAAGCGTGGAATCCGGTAAAAGAAATATTTCTTCAAGGGGGACCGCGCCTAGGATCTTGACACGTGGCAAGCACCAGCGTTGACCTGACGTGTTCTCTAAGGGGTCACTCACACCTCACTTTCTTTCAATACAACCAAAAAAAAAAAGGAAAGGGAGTGCATGGGACCCCTTTGGATTTCGCCAATCACGCCACAGAAATCCACGTGGGGCTGTCGTTTTTAACTTTTGTTTTGGTCGGCCCCAACTTATAACACTGTTTATTTTTGACCCCACTTCTGATGGATATGCTTTTTTTGTTAGTTGGATTAAACTCTACTGTGAATATTAAAATTATTAAATTTAGTAGGACGGGATCAAATCCCACAGTATATTATGTTTTGTTTTTTATGTGTACATTTTTCGAAAAATAAATACATCACAACAAATTATAATTGATAATTATTAGTAGGTAAAAAATTATTTAATGTTGAATTTAAATTAAAACGAATAACAATTTCTCATATTTTTATATTTAGGAGTTTATAAAACAGAAATACAAATAAAATAATTATAAATTTATTGTTCACTATTAAATATTAATTCTCAAATATATGCTTGGAAGGAATATTTTATCCATTCTTTTCTCATCTCCTAATTGAATTATGGTTAAAGGGATGACTCAAATGTTGTAATGTTAGTATTTTAAAAGATAATGATTTTTTTTGTTTTTTTTTTTTTTTGTAACCATTTAAGATATTCATGATATGTTAAAATTTGAATTATCATTAAGAGTCTTGTACTTCAATTGATATCCTTTGATATATATATAAGGTTTAAATCTTTTTTGTTTTTTTTTTTTTGGTTATAAGTATTGAACTTAAAAAACACACCGAATTGTTCATTTAATCATAAAATTATTTGAATTTTAATAATTTTACAATTAAGTGATCCTATAAACTATAGAGTAACTTTTTCAAATTATCAATATTTAAAAATATTGATTAACATTATTTAATATCAATTTAAGATAAATATGTTCAGTGAAAATCAACCATTTATTTAACCATAATTTTTATATATAAAAAAATTACTAAGAACCTTGTAGTTTGCTTAGTATATATAAAGTTCAAATTCCTCTACTCTCAACCATGTAATTATCAAAAAAATTATTCAAATAAAAAAAAAAAAAAAAAAAAGGATCTAAAGGGAATTCAGGTGCTGCCAAAACTCGCAGTGGTAGGTGGTCTAGGCATAATAGGTTTTTTTTTTTCATGTGGAGAAAGTAACGTAATAACAATGACTTTTTCGTTTTTTTCCAAATTTCAATTGCTATCGTGGATGGAGTTGAGTGGGGGAGACCATCACTCATGGTATTCTGATCTCCATATTACCTCAATCATTAGGTTACAATTTTTTTGTCCCAAATTATTAATAGGCCTGTAAAACTAGCTAAAGTGCTCAAGGCTCAAGCTCGACTATAAATATATAAATATAATTTACTCGATAGTAGCAGTACTTTCTCAGTACATAACTGTACTATATTTAAATAATAAACAACTTACTGCACTTTGGGGAAACGAAAGCTGCTTATGCTTTGTTGGCACTTCTCTGTCCAAAGGATTTGTGGGTCAAATATGCCTTACTCAAAGCTAATTCCTCATCGTTGTAAGGGAAAAGCTGTGAAAAACGCCCTAGGTTATAAGGGTATTATAAATCTTTCATATATCAAATTGCTGCTCTAGATTTTGATTTCATTTTTGTTCCTAGATATAGTAATATGTTTGGCTAGATTTTGGAGATAGAATAGATAAGCAACATAATATTTAAGATAGTGTTCAAATGGACTCACCACAAAACAAAAACACATAAAAAAATAATGTAAAAAAGTCAGTGAAAGATATTAGTATCATCAAGATAGAATGCTCCTTTGTGATGGTTCTTCTTAGATATTTTTTAACAAGTTATTCTAAATTTTACGAACCAATATTAAACTTAAACAATTAATGACTTACGTATTCTTAATTATAAGCCTGCTCAAATGGATGAAAAGATGCATAGTAGGCTTGATGCTCATGCACCTCATGAAGTACTTTTCTCAAAAGTTTTGTTCTACTCTATCCCCATAATTTGTCCACTTGTACTTTTTTCTTTGTTTTTTCATTACTTTTTTAATGTAAAATTTTCTACAATCTTTGTATTTTTAAGTACAATAATATTTTTATTAGTTTATTCTTAAGCAAAATAAGCTATAACACACAGAACCAAATATATATGATCAATATATATATATATATATATATTATAAAAAGTTTCTATTAACTTTTTTCCCCACTATGAGAGTAGGAGTGACATTTGCTGCTTCGATCGTCATTGCAATAATTTGGTGGTGGAAAGCTACATCTATGACATTTTATACGATGATTAACTGGTTCACGTGTAAGTAAAACGATAATAAAACAAAAAAACAAAAACATAATGAGAGAGGTTGGTTTCATTGAGGGGAGAGGATTCCCAAGCATCTAAACAGCGATGATGAAAACACAGTTTTGAGTGTGATTGAAAGATATATGAATGAATGAATAGGGATCAGATGGAAAGTTTTGAGACTATTACTTGACAAAAAAATATTAGCAATGCTTTTCGCGACAATTAGTCCAACAATGACAGAGATAGCGAGCACTTATAACTGCATTGAGCTTGATGACAAATCAAAAGTGAAAATTTATATTTCAGGGGAAAAAAAAAAAAAATCGATGGATAATGAAAGTTGTGACAATAATTAACCATAGGATGATTGATAGATGATTCACTGTTCAGTGTTCAGCATGCAGTCAGACTCGTTGCAAGAAAAGTTAGCTGAAAAAGTGAAAGAATGACATGAGAATTACGATTTTTGAGAGTAAGATGATAGATATATAGCTATAAGATTAGATGAAACCAAGAGAATTTTTTTTTTTTTTTTTTGGATGAAAACATTTTCTGCAAAAATAACTAAGTATTTTTTTATAATTATTTTTTTTTTTGAAACAAGTATTTTGTTATTATTAATATATTATTCCCTTTGGTCATTACTAAAATATTCTTACGGACAATATGCTTTTAATTCCCTTTGTTGTACTGCAATATTCTTTGGAACAATACATATTTACCTTCGGAAATTCATAGATAAGAGAGGGTCATGAAAATTAAATGAAAGAAAACAAACAAAAGAATTATATTTGTGGAGATATTTCATACAAAGATAATAATAATAATAATAATAATAATAATAATAATTTCTTTTATTATTTAATTTATTTTTTTGCCCTCTCGTCTGGGTGTTTTCTTAATCATCATACATGATAAGTGCTAGACAGTTCAGTTCACCATTATCCAAATTGAGTCAAAAAGTTGAGAATTCAAACAAAAAGAAGTCCCCGTAGTGGGTAACATGTGTATATATTAACAAAATATATATCATACTACATTATTATAATATTAATATGAAGTGCCAATACTTTTAAAAAAGATATATTATATATTATATATATATAGGTGCAGTATTGTTGGGCCAAAACACACGTGAAAATGTAGGGTTGAGCACGCACGATGAAGGTGACTTGGGTGGTTAAAACGGCACAACTCCGATGGACACGTCCGACAGTGGACACAAAACACGTGTGCATCCTAAAAGAATGTTGACTTTGACTGGCCCACCCACACGTGAGGGCTATAATCTATGTTTCTTATATGGGCCCTTATCGTGGGTTTTGGTCGGCCCAGTTTGGGCCCAAATACTTGTCATCCACAGTGGTCTTAAAGTCTTGTAACTATATCATGAGTTAAGCCTTCTTCCATAAAGATCAACTCCAAACCGATTTGAATGAATTGAAAGAGATTCACTATGTGGTAACTTATAAGGTCTATTCATATGTATTGTAACAAGTTACATGGTTTATTAAAAAGTCATGTGAGTAAAATTACATATAGACAGTCTTTACATCACCACATAAGGACAGAGTTTGATTACAAACCTAGTTGTAGTCAATGGTTACAAACTACTACTAAAAAATATTAACATGATTACATATTTTAAAAATCTTCCATTGGATTGTATATTCTTTATGTTACATATCAATTAGATGTTATTTATTGTTCAATTCATAAACTTTAAAAAAAAAAAAATAATTTTAAACTACAAAAACTTGAAATTTAAACATTTAATTGATGATATAGCTATTTATTTTTAATTTTTTTGAAATTTTGTAAGCATGAAAGATAGAAGAAGAAAATATTATCAAATGAAGATTTGTTAAAATTCATATCCAATAAAAAAAAAATTAAGTGGAGTTGTAACCAAACTCTGTCCATTACATAATGTATTGGAGCAAGATAACTCCCAACCTTATTGGAACTAAACTTTATCCTATAACCTTAGCTTTAAAAATAAAAAATAAAAATTATACTTCCAAACCGGTTGGGAAGAAATTTTTTTCAACCCACCACGTGGCGATTGATAAAAACACTCACATGTACTTTTAGTCACATAAAATATTTAATGAATTATATGACTTATTTAAATAATACAAAATGATGATTTTATGAATTACCCCTAATTTAAATATATCCTTTTACCACTAATTTAAATACACTTATTTAAATATATCTTTTTATTTTTTATTTTTTATTATGGATATAGTCAAAATTGAACTTATGGTCATTGCTCTATAATGATTGTTTTTTTATCATCAAGACAAAATATCAATTAATTTTTTATATAAATGAAATTTAAATGCATATTCCTTTATTTGCCAACGACCTACTTTACATGTTGGGTTAACTAGAAGTCTAGAACTAGAAGCCATGACAAAGCATACTTCTTGTACTCATTCTAAGAGTTAAATCTCACTTGCATATAATTGGTTCCAATAATTGCAGGAGATTTAACTATTATGGCAGAAAAGAAACAAAGACGCAACTATTATGATAGGAAAGTGGTTTAAATTTGTAGCCATGGATGTTGGACTTGTGTCTTAACAGAGAACAAACAAGTATATTGAAACTACTTAATCAATGTCAGATTTTTATACAATTTGAATGAAGTATCTATGTCAAACAAATAGCGTTATGACAAGATTCATATAACGACATTAAGTCTTACATAATCTGCTTCAACATTAGTTTAAAAGATCACACAACACAATCATGCCATGACAAAACACCTAACTTATCCAAATATTATTGGTTAATGACAAACCCAATCATAATTAGGTTCATTTGTGGCGTGTTGTTATAGCAAGTTGTAGCATAACCTTGGAATTTTATGGGTCCTAAAAATTAAATATATACACACACCTTTTCTTTTCTTATACATATTGTTGTAGATTTTTTAATATGTTTATAGAGAACATGCTTTTTTATATATTAGCATAGGGCTAAGATTCTTCACTAAATAACTACAATGTCATAGTATTATTAGTAGTAATGGTATCTTTCTTTCTTTTCATTTCTTTAAAACTCTTTTTAATATTATCTTGTTGAGGACTGTTGAGCAGTTTATGTCTTGTGTCCTCCTAACACCTAGCACTGTTGAATTCAAATAACACCTGATAATTACATGAAAGCTATAGAACAAAAAAGAATAGGGATTAACAAATAAGAAGGAAGTTGATGTTGAAAATAGATAAGTGAAAAGATATTACAGAATATTAATTTGAAAAGAGACACTTAGAAAATATGAATAAAGAAATAGTCACCTAAACACAACCATTGGTTAGTCATGGATCACTCCAACCACATGTCATCTTTTTTGACCACACAAGCTATTAAAACAAAGTCGTAAAACCAAGTTTCATCACTGATTACTACTTAAAACATTCTTAAATACATAAAGAAAAGGATGTTCCTTTTGTTTTCAAATTAATATTGCACTCTCATAGTCACCCAAAAGAAAGAGCAAAAAAAACTAAGGAAAAAAAAAGTGTCATAGTCTAGGATGGTGACCTCAAGCATTACATTCATGAAACACTTGGTTAGCACCGAGCCACTTTTTTTATACATATATAAAAAAAAAATTCCCTCCATTTCTAGTTTCTTCTGCTTCTTTTACCCTTATGTCTAACTTGTTTAGGAGTTTTGATCTTTTCAATATGGGGTCTGCGCATGATGCCACAATAGAAGTGGAAGCCTGAAACCTGATAAGATTAAATTCACCCCATATTTGAGGCAGGTTGTATTGAAGCCTTGGACCACTCTAATCATGTGTTAGCTTTTGAAATGCAACGTGCTTGGGTTTTTAGTTTCTATGCTCTGTGAGTGAAATGCTTGGATTCTTTAGTGCATGATTGGAGTATCAAAGCATAATTACTGGTTAATAATTGTTATCTAGTTTGGACCATCAGGAGTAGTATATATGTGCATATCTAGTGTAAAATCACTCTAAAATTGAGTCAGGTTCTATTCATTGTAGCCTTTGGACCACTTAAAATAGTAGGCTAACTCCTGAATCACATTGTGTTTGGGCTTTTCCTTTCTTCAACTTTCATTAGTTGGACAATGCTTATGCATGCTTCTTTTGTATATTAGATTACTGCTAAGATTCCACAATACTTGCCTGCTTCAAAGTATGATTGATGGTTAATGAAGGTTGACATGCTTATGCATGCTTCTTTTGTATATTAGAGTACTGCTAAGATTCCACAATATTTGCCTGCTTCAAAGTATGATTGATGGTTAATAATTGTCATTATTCGTTCAGTTAGGGCTGTTGAGGAGCATATATATGTCTTCCTAATATCTTAAACAATGCATAATTAACTAACTCTTGTTTTCTTAGCCAATGGCTACATCCTCAAAGCTATTAAACAAGCAAATAATAAATTGATTTGTGTTGATGATGAGCTTTTAAAGGGGAAGAAAACATAATAATATGGTTAGGCAGACTGTAGTAGACAAGTTTGATAAAGAGGTAGCTACGAGAACCACTCTTTTAGAGAGCTAATTATATTGTTGTTTACTTCTTGTTGTTCTCATTCTATGAATGGACCACATGACTGCTAGAAAATGGTGGTAATTCAAACTTTAGGTAACACTCTCCTGTGTGATTACTGCCGAATAGACTTAAAGGAACCCAATTTAAAGTAGGAGCCAATTCTTTTCTATAACACACTAATTTTTGTTTTGAATTATCAGTCACATATGGGATGTAACGCTTTTGCTTCAAAGCAAGGGAGTCAATATCGTACTGGAGGCTGTACCAGTTTGACCAACGGTACGATATATTTCGGATACTAGTCAATACCGGTGTACTGTTTCGGGTTTACCGCTATTTTTTATATTTATAAATATATATATATATATATATATATATATATGTATGTGTGTGTATATATATTATAATAAATATAAAAGTTTACCATAAAACATTTTCTCAATTCAGAACTAATTATTTATGATTTTAGACTTTATCAATTAAAAGAAAAAAGAAAAAAAAAACACAATATAAAAAATAGAAAGCTTAAAAGTTACCATTGCATACTAAGAAAACAAATAATACTAATAAGTTAATGCAAATAAGTTATCATTTTGTCTTAACAAAAATTCAAAAATTACAAAACTTAAAAAAATAAAAAAAATAAAAAAAAAACATTTTCAGTACCGGCCGGTATTGCTCGAAATTGGCCGGTATGGCCAGTACATGGCCGGTACGGCTGTTATTTAAACAGGTACGAAATGTTGATGTTTCGATACCAATATACATAATGGTACGATATATACTGACTGGTACGGCCGGTACCGATATGGTATTGACTTCCTTGCTTCAAAGAAGAATCTATTTAGAGACAAGAGAGTTTGTCTTCTTATTAACTTTTGTCTTGTTCTTTTCTCCTTTTTCTTCTTCAAATGGGGATTGGTTTCATTATTTTTCTATACTCTGTCTATTATGCTTTGGATCACAAATGCATGATGATTTTTAGAAAATATTTTACGAAGCAAACGGAAGATCTTGTAATCCTTGTTTTAAAAAAAAAAATAATAAGTGAACGGTCCCAAAAGGAGAGGAAAAATTATTCTCTTCTATGATATTTTTTCTAACATAAAAACAGTCTTATTTGGTGAGGTTGTTTTTTACCTGAAAAAGGGCTATATATGTTTAAATGTGAAATTTTCTGCCTTTGTTTTTTTCAAGGTTTTTCTTTGCTTTTTACTATTCTTTTCATCATAGTGTCCAATGTGCTTGTAAAGAGATCTAGTATTGAAGTGGAACATTAAAAACAATGGGCATCAATAATTAATAATTAGCAACCTATATTCTTTCCCTCCACACCAATGGGTTCTAGCCAGTAAGAAAGCTGAATCTAGACACCTTATTTCACGTTCGATTCCCCAAGAATATCGTGAGCATTGATGTCACAAAAAAAGTACTTGTATACATTATGAACATTTGATATAACAAAGCACTTCGAGCGTTATAGGCTTATAGTCCTTTTTTCATGCATGATTAATTCCAAAGTACCAAATTCTATAGTGTGGACAAAGGAAGAAAAGCGGAAAAGGAAGAAAAAGGAGAGGGGGGGTAGGGCATTTTTACGTACAATTTCAACAAAATGTCTTGGTTAGCACAAGAGACAAAAATTACATAATAAGAGAGAGATAGAGAGGAGTTGCTTGAGTTGAACATAATCACCGTACTCATATTATTGTTTTTTTGTTTTTTTTTTTTGGGCATGCAATACCATGTTTTTTTTTATTTTATATGATTCTTTAATTGTCTTTGCTAGGATAGATTCGAATTTCGACCTACCATCATATTACCCCACCTCATTTCACATACAACCAATTTTATTGCCCTTTTGTCACAATGGAGAAAAAGGAGGCCCTCTCTTCATGTTGATAAAATTATCATTTGCTTAAAAATAGAGAAAAAGAGAAGGCAGTAAAGTAGAACATGAAGTGAACAGCTTTGGCATGGGTAATGTGCATTCACCAAAAAAGTTGTCTATTTGTTATTGGATTTCTCCTTGCTCGACAGCCTCCCTAAATTCCATCCCACCCCCATTACCACCTGACCCAATGGACCACTGGTAATAATAATGCACGACTCCAACTTTGCATTATGTGCACAGGAGAGATACATAGCTCCTCCCCACCCACCACTATACCCCTTTAGCAAATATCTATGAGAAAGAATGATTTGGTTTAAGTTAAAGAGAACGAAAAATGAGAAAGAATTATTTGATTCAAGTTGAGAGAATGAAAAAATGACAATTAAAAAAAACATAAAATAATACTAAAAAAAAGTATATGTTTATTAAAAGGGTGTGGTTGCTTTTTAGCAATGCACAAAATCATAATTCTCTACCCCAGTCCCAATTCAGCCCATTTTCTATCACAAAATTGTGGCAAGGGGATCTCCTTAAAATTCTGACAGGGGTCCAAGTCCATACCAGACTAAAATAGTGTTCTATTCGTGTTATTACACTATCCATTATCCATATGAACATAACATATATGTGAGAATATAGAAAACTGGTTCCAATGAAACCCGAAAAATGTACAGATCGACGAACCAGGCCCAACCAACTAAGAATAAACTCAGATGACTAAGACAAACCCACCCCAAATTCTATCCAAGCACGTTGTAGAATGAGATTTTAGTAACCCAACAAAATAGTAAGAAAAGTAACTCAAGCCCAATTTAAATATAGAGACTAGAGAGTTTAATCTGAGCAGGAGCTAAAATCACCAGTCTCCCCTGGAAAATAAATTTTCTGACCGCCCAATATGATTATTGCACAATTTCTAGTGTCTAGCATTCCAGAAGAACCAGTAAATATATGGGATTCAACAAGTTTTCAGGAAAATAATGTCAAATTGTTAATCTTCCTTTGTTGTCCATTCATATCCTAAAACGTACTCCAACAAGCCCATGTCTCTCACTTCACCATTCATTCATAGAAGAGGGAGAATAGACGCTCAAACCTTGCAAAGACATCAATTATATTCAGGGATCGATTTCTTGGAAAAGTAAAAATACAAATAATAATAAATTTAGATAGTGCAAGTTTACAACACTGGCTTTGGGAAGCAAGACAAGAAAATATTTCTCTAGATTTTAGAGGGGAAAGAAAAAGTATTTTAGGAGATTTCAGACAAGCATTGGCTGCAATGAGGAATCTTCAACTAGCTATGAAGTTTCTTTTTAATTTCAGGAATGACTCAAATGTAAAAGAACCAACATACCCTGAATGCAGATTAATAATTTTAGTTAAAAGAGTAACATTCCATAGATGTAACTATGTATTGCTCATGTACTTATGGATGCGAAGAGGAGAAATAAAACTTATACAAGGTAACGGCATTATGCATGACACGGTTCAAAATCATTGCTTTCTGATTTCAAAGAATTTGACAACACATACCATAATCTGGAATGGAATTCTGTAAATATTTCCACCAGAAATTAATTTTCAACAAAAAAGATAAACTAGCAATCCTCACAAAAATATTTGCGTTGAAAACCAACGCTGAGTTATGTTACACTTAACAGGGGCATTTAAACATCAAAAGGAAAGATAATATGAATCTGAAATTGTAGTGCCTGGCCATGTGAGTAAAATTTCTGTGGTAGCACTGCTCAAATTGCTGAATCTTTGTAATAGGATAGTTCCTTCTGTAATGACAAAGTAAAAGGTATTAGTACCAGTCTACCAGAGTAAGTGCTGTTAGCAGACAAAAGAGGTATTTTTCAAATGGAGAGAGACATTCATAATAATAGAAGTAATTCACACAAAAACATCAGATTTAAAGAGGTGCAGATTCTTATAACTCAAGCCAAGAGTTCAGTCCAGCTCTGCACCACGACAAATTCAAAAACCGTAAAGGAATCAAGAAAGTCAGTATGGTCTATGTGCATCCTCTCTAAACCAGCGGGCTAGAAGTAATAACAAATGACACAGACCACATCACCCATCAGACCACTTATTATAAGACACGCATTCCCAAAATGAGCAAAGCAATCCAAGTGGATAACCAGAAATAAGGTAGAGGAAGCACCAATTTGTATCTGGTTTAATTGCCTATACAAACTTTATCAAGTTAAAGAACATAGATAATGCAGCCATTCAAGTGATGTGCTATTGTGTGGAAAACCATGAGCACAGCAGTTCAATTTTGTGGATGGTTTAGGATTTAAGGAAAATAAACTCAGCCATTCAGTGTCACGGGCTTCACTCATGCAGATTAAAAAGGTAAATTTTTATTATCCATTTTGAGCTGAAATCAAACAACCATCTTAAAATGGCTTGATTTACTCAATCAAAGCTTAAGGAGGTTAAAAAAATATAAAAAAAAGGATAACAGAACCAGTGACTATTTAACAAAAACTTTTATTTAAGAAAAAAAAAACACCTTTTACATATCTGACTATTTGAGAGCTATGAAGCACAAGTGCTTCCTATGGCCCCTATATTTTAGGCACCAAAGTTTCTATAAATATGATATGTGCTATTATCCTTTTCAACATTTGAAACCAATCAATGGCAAATACAGAAAGAGATCCAGCCATGGAAAATTAATTTATTACTATTTCACAAATTCATCTATTCAAGACTAAGCCCTGTAGCCTAAATGTCTCCTCTACTTTCCAAAATAAATGACATATGGACACTATAGAGGGACATCACAAACCTCTTACATATGCAAGTTAAATTTAAATCAGACTACATACATTCCAACTCTGATCAAGCAACTCAGTGGCAGAAATAAAATTAGAGAGATATATTTTACAAAAATATTTTATATAGACAATCCAAAGAACTATTTTAAAAACCTAAGACCAAGTACTTAAATTCTACAAAATAAAATAGCTTCCACCTAATGCGATAGCTAACATGGGTTGACAGATTGCGAATGGATTTTCATATTGGTGTGTAGTATAACTTGCCCCACCCTCCTTAAAAGTTACTATGGCTTTTGAGTAGAGTTGTGGCGTGCCTTTGTGTTAGAACCCCTTTCCCTCTCCCTCTCCCTTGTGTGTGTGTGTGTGTTTGTTTCTCAAAAAAAAAAAAAAAAAAAGATTTATTTTACAAGTCCCATATGTGAAATCCAATTAAAGTCAAAGTCGTATAGTTTTAAGGGCCTAGTTATAGTTAAAACAGTTTTTAATTTGGGTTATTATTTTACAAGTTAAGTTTAAATTTGTATTCAAGGGCAGAACTGTAGTTTATGCAATGTAATTCCTGTGAAGTAAGAGTATTTTGGTAATTTACTTGAATGTAAAAATATCTATGAGATTCTAAACATCCTAGGCTTATTTCCTTTATTTCCAAGTTAATCTTTTGTTGACCTTATTAAGATTTTAGTCTTCTACTCAAAGTAGGGATCCTAATGCCACCAAGACAAGAAAGAGGCCTACATATTCAAGGGTACTCAAAGAATAAAGAGGGTTGAATAATAGGAATTCAGTATTTTGGTTGTGAAAGGCATGTGTGCCTTAGTGCGATCTTCACTCCTTTCTCATTTCTTTTCTCTTTCTCGTGGTACTATTCACGGCTGTTCATACAGCTTGTGAACACCCATAATTTTCTCTGTTTCCCTTCTTTCTAACAGCTTCAAACCAAGTCACTCCTCATACCTATCTAAACCTAAAACTCCATGTACTTTCTCTATCAAATAGCCATCAAATGGCTCATCAAACTACCATTTTATTCCTAAAAACTACCACTGTCCATAATTTTCTAGCAACTTGTTTACTTCAATAATTCTTGTCCTTTTTCCCCATCTTATCAAACCCTAGATTCACAAATTCTCTTAACTTTAAACCCACCACAAGCATATTTAGATAGGTGTCCCCAATTTTTCATACATCAAAGATGCTATGGATACCAACCCACATTGCATAAAAGCATATGTACTCAATTCTGTATGCATTTCTTAAGAGATATAAGGCAACTTCATTTAATATACCTCTATTTAAAAGACGTATGTAGAAAATCTTAGGAACATGCAGCAATACTTTTTCTCCTTTTTTTTTTTTTCTTTATAAATAATAAGGAAGAATCTCATGCACTCTTGGTGAAAACATGGAATAGTCCTAAAGAAATAGGGAAAAGAAATGAGAATTACAATAGAAAAGAACAAAAATTAATAAAATCCATAATAGAGTGGATCTTGCTATGGCCCAAAACACAACCATTTGAACAATGATATCATTAAAGACGATGTTAATCTAACAACTAAGAGTTTCGCCTCTTCCAAAGTTTGCTGGTTCCTCTTCCTCCATACTGTCCAAAATTAGACACAAAGTAGTTAAATTCCAAACAAAATGAGGAACGTTTGTCAGGAACGGAATGCGGCAATAATGGCAAACAATATATAGTCACCTTGCCTTAGATTGATGGCGCAACCATAGCGTGGTTGGAGAAGAAATATCCTCTTTGGAAGCCTAAGATTAAGGCAAAGCCCAAGAGTAAGCATCCATGGTAGCTAAATGGGGTTTTATATTTTATATTATATTTTATTTGGTTATTCTGGAGTCAATGGAATTTTCGTAATTCTACAATTGTTGGGTATGGGAATAGCTCTAGGCCTTGGTTTTCTTTTATTAAGAAGTAAGTCTTATTTAGTTCATGGTCCTTTATGTGGGAGCTTTAATTCAATTCAATTAAGATTTGGTTTACTAATCAAAGTAGAAGACCTACTTTCACTAGGAGACGTTTAAGGTCTATACAAGTGACTTATTATACTCAAACAATAGGAGTTTGATTTATAAAATATTGAGTGTTTTGAGTATTGAGGCATGTTGGCCTTAGTGTTCCTTTTCCTCTCTCTCTTCTTTCTTTTCTTGTGGTACTTTTCATGGTATTGGTCACGGACACTATTCAAAGATATGAAAAAAATTCTATTTTCGCATCTTTTTCTTCACTCTTTGACCATAAATCAAATCTTTTTTGTTTAGAACCCTAACCCTTCTTTTAAGAGGTTCTAAACCCAAAATTCACAAACTTCCCCAATTTTTCCTATTTCAATTTGGTATCAAAACCAAAAATCCTACCACATGTTCTTTGCTAAAAATTTCTTCCGCCAACTACTTGACAAAATTCCTCATCCAAAATAATTGTGACTAACAATTAGAGTCTCTGTTTAAGTCTTCTTATCAAGACAAAAGAAGACTTTTAACTAGTTGCGTGAGAAAGGGAATTCAGTGGAAGGAAAGCTTGAAGAAATTATCCATTATGAAAGGAACTTTGGATAGACTATCAGCCATCATTCTTGGTAAATTTTGTTGAACCCACCATGATCAAGACCCCAAATCCTATAAATCAAGTCCAAGTTCAGCCCCAATATTTCCCTCAACTTCAACACCTTTGTCCTCCATAAATTCTTATGGACCAAGCACAAACCAGATGCCACCATAGCAAACACAATCCAATTCTGTGTTC
Organism: Quercus lobata; assembly: GCF_001633185.2. Taxonomy (NCBI): domain Eukaryota; kingdom Viridiplantae; phylum Streptophyta; class Magnoliopsida; order Fagales; family Fagaceae; genus Quercus; species Quercus lobata. Next base: position 14,604,732 of record NC_044911.1, on the reverse strand, counting down.
ACACATCAAAGTTCTGGTTTTATGGAAGGGAATCAGCCTTATCATCTCAAGGTGAGCCTAGATTGGCTGATGCAAACGGTGGTGATAGACTAGAAGTTAATGATTTGTTTGGAGAGGGCAATCCAAAGGTGTTCTTTGATTGGTTGCATAGTGTGTGTGTATAATAACAATTTTATTGAAAGCAAGACAAGCCCAAGTACACCAGGGGTGTACAGTGGGAACAATACAATCAGTCTCTTACTATGCTCAAACATATCAAAAAGATTAAAACACAAAAAAAAGATTGAAAAGCTATACTCCAATCAGGAAAAGTATGAAAGAAAAGGGACTTAATCTCAAGGATAGACCATTCACATTCCCACCAAGACACCGCATAATATAATGTGGCAAATCTTCAAAATAGTGATATTACGATGCTGGCCAAAATTACCCTGTCAAGATGCTAACAAATCTAGAACCCTCTAAGGCATATCTCATTGAACTCCAAACAAACAAAACACCATGGACCACAACTTATGCGTTATAGGATAGTGAAGAAGAAGATGATCCAAGGACTCCCCCACTCCATTTACACATATAGCACGAACCTAAAACAGTACTGCTTCTCTTCCATAGATTATCTATAGACAATCTTTCCTAAGACAAGTCCATGAAAAGGGACCTTTGATCTCCACACAATTTCCAAGGAAACAACATGACATTAGACAAAGATGAAATCTAAGCTTTCTCAATTAGTATAGCTTAAGTAAACAACAAAAACTCTTATTCACAAAGGCTAAACTCAAAGAGATAGCAAGAATACAGTGGGAAGAGTATCAAAAAGCTCACTATTAGCCATTCAATCTTGGGAGAACATTCAAAATGCTATGACTCGTTACTCTGTACCACATAATTACAAGCAACGAGCTCACTTGCAATTGACACAAATGGGGTGAGGGGGTTATTCCATTGAAGAGCACACCAACAACTACTATAGCTTGGCTAAGAGGTCAAGTTTTCCATGAAATGAAGATGTGATGATATTACTAATGTATAGGAGTCATTCCATTGAAGAGTACACCAACAACTTCTAATGTAAAGGAGTTGTTCCACACTACCATCACAGAACAAATGGTATCATTAGTGAATAGTGAATGCGAGATTATTTGTATCCTTTCTAACTTTAAACCAAGTGATTTCCCAATTCTCCTCAGCATTCTACATAATACCCCCATGAACTATATAAAAGGCAAAGGCAAAGGCAAAGGTAAAGGAGGATTACCTTGCCGTAGATTGATGGCACAAGTATAGCATGGTTGGAGAAGAAATATCCACTTTGGAAGCCTAAGGTTAAGGCAATGCCCAATAATAAGTGTCCATGATAGTTAACTAGGGTTTTATATTTTATTTTATGTTTTATTTGGTTATTCCAGAGTCAAGGGTATTTTAGTAATTCTACAATTGTTGGGTATGGGCCATGGATTAGTTTTCTTTTATGAATAAGTATCATATACAACTTATGGGTCTTTATGTGTGGGCTTTAGTTCAATTTAAGTAGGGTTTGGTTTACTACTCAAAGTAGAAGCCCTACTACTAGGAGAAGTTAAGGCCTATATTAAGTTTCATATTGTACTCAAACAAGGGGAGTTTGATCAATAAAATATTGAGTGTTTTGATTATTAAGGTAAGTTGGCCTTAGTGCTCTCTTTCTTCCCATTCTTTTCTTGTCTTTTCTTTTTCTTCTCTCTTTCTTGCGGTATTGTTCATGGACATTGTTCTCACAGATGTGAAAAAAAATTCTATTTTTGTTTTTCTTCTTGTTTCAACTGTAAATCAAACTTTTTTTGTTTTGAACCCTAATCCTTCTTCTAGGAGGTTCTAAATCCAAAATCCATAAATCGCTAAACCTTAACCCATCACAACCACATGTAACTAATTGCCTAATTTTCCCTTCATCATAGACCCTCGAACTAGTTGAAAAAACCTATTGGGGAGCTATTTACCATCACTGAAAACCATATTATAGTCACACAAAAGTGAATCCGTCATTTCTACCTATCACCAAAACCTATTCTCTACATCAAATAGAGTGGAGTATTCCATTTTGCCTGATCATAATGTCTCCTTCCACCACCCACCAATAGTGTTGAAAAAATGTTGTTGTAAAGCCATCAAGTCCAAAGACTTTATCTCCCCTCATCTCCCTAAAAGCCTTTATTACTTCTTCCTTCCCAAATTCCCTCCCAAAGAACGACTTATCTTCCTTTTCAATCGATGAAAAATCTAACATGCTGACTGATGGTCTATAATCCTCCAATTCTTCATACAAAGATTCATAGAATTGGACAATCTGGTTTCTTACCGCTGCTTCCTCCTTGTAAGTAAACCTGTCCACCTCCAAGCTCTCAATGCGGTTTTTGTTCACATATGTGGCTATGTGAGTTGCCAATTTATGGAAGAACCTAGTGTTATTGTAACCTTCTTTTAAATATATTGCCCTTCTATCTCCTTGAAACTTCCTCCAAACTTTCCACCCTCCCCACTTCTGGTTTTAAATTTTCCCTAGCTCCCTTCCTCCTATGACAACCCGTTTTCTTCTTTCTCATCTATGCTTAGTATGTCCCATATCCCCAGATTACCATTTGCTCCATTCCTTCAAATCTTCTTTTCGGGTTTTAAGTTTCCTTGCTAGAGTGTAGCTAAGGAGACCATTAAAAGTGAATCCATTCCACCAATTCTGAACTCTTGACCACAAACCCATCCACTCGCAAAAATATTTTCAAATTTAAAAGCACACTGACCTCACATCATAACCCTTACCCCTACAAGAATAGGGCTATGATTGAAAACTGGTTGTCGCATTTGCCTTTGAACAACATCCATGAAATGCTCTTCCCACTCCAGTGAAACCAATGCAAGGTAAACATGGGACATGGATGGTGGATCATAATTATTTACCAAGTAAATGTGCCTGCCTCAAGTGTCAACAAAATTTTGTTCTGTTATGAATTTGGAAAACTTCCAACATTGCAGAACCATTACAACAATACAAACTAGTATTTCGCTAAGAAATCTAAGCACATTAAAAGTCACCTACCACACACCATGTCATTCCCCACTTCTACTTGACTTCTCTCAACTCCTCCCATAAGTTGTTCCATTCTCTATTATCATTTGGGCTATAAACCCCATTGCACGCCAATATAAAACCACCATCTATATTTTTCAGTAAGAATGACAACAAAATTCTACCAACCTAAATGTCAATTCTTTCCGCTATTCATTTGTCCCAAATCAAGAGGACTCCCCTTGCATGAATTATATCAAGTACCACCTAATCAACAGAAAGGCTTCTAATAATATTGAGATCCGTGCTGTTAATTATGGTTTCCTGACAACAAAACAAATCATATTTCTAATCTTTTAACATGTTCTTCATCCCATTTGTTTATTATGGCCATTCAACCCTCTAAGATTCTAGGACATCTTAAATAACATCATTTGATGTAAGTTAATAACCTTGGCACTGAGGCACCCTCCTCTCTCTTGCAGCTCCCTACTCTTCTCTCATTATAATCAACAATGGATACCATATTTCTAAGCTCCTGGATACCCCTTGATTCTGGATTCACTGTATGACAAGAACTGTCCATCCCTGTTGGCCTCCTACAATATCCTCAACGGCACAAAACAGGGCCATTGATTATTACTCAAACCCGTCAAATTGGAAAACCCAAGTACTTGTTAATGCCTCTCAACTTCCTCCCCACCCATTCTGAAGCTTATGGCACACTAGCAGTAGGTTTTGTTGCATACTTGTAATTGGGTCCATTCGACTTAACAATACAGTAAGGGGCTTACCCCCTCCCTTCTGGCATTAAGTATCAATACAATGTCAGGATTAGAATCAGGCTCCCATTTTGCAGATTTTCTACCCACAAAACCTGGACTGCATTTGCGGTCAAACTCAACTTGATTAAAGCTTCCTTGTGATTTGGGTTCATTGCATTTGGTTTTGCTGCCAAAAATTCGTCCTTGACTTGACCTTCCTCCAACAACTCATAGATCAGCGACAATATCATCACCCCTCAACTTATTTCCTTTTCACTGATGCCTCCTACAACTGGATGATCTTCCATCAATTTGTCTTCAAGAAGCTAGGTAGAAGAAGATCCGAGTTTGTTTGAAAACGTTGTACCTTGTTCATTCAATAACCGAATGATGTCCTATGGAGCTTGTGCTAGCTCTATTTCTTCGGCCTTGATTCTCATGGTCCAAGCTTCTCCTCATTACTAACTGATACTTTACGTTTTAGATCTGAGTTTATTTTAATCCCAATTTTAGGCTTGAACCCATGCTTCTTAACCCACCGAGCCGCCATTTACTTAGGTCAGCCCAGCAAACTTGCATATTTCTTGTTGGCTCAACTGTGATATGCAACATTTCTTTAAAAGTATCAGTTTGAAAATTGAAATTTCAAGAAGGTCACATGTTAATGGTATAGCCTTGATGTGGACTATTTTCCCTACTAGGCTTTGACATTGAATTACCTCCCTCTGTGCTTCTTAGAATAACATGCTTTGTTTCCTTACCTGTGTAGGTTCTGGGTGATAATCATGTATAGCAATTAATCTTCAATGTGCAGAACACCACTGTGAAGGGCCTCAAAAATTGGCACCCTTTTCACCAGCTTGGCATGAAAATCCCTCTTCCCCATTTTTACGTGTTACCTATAGATAGCCCTTCAGTACAGTGTCAAAACTTTCCCACTCATTCCTTCCAGAACCTGAATAACTCCTTTAATCCTTTTCATGACTTGCATGATATTCACAAATTTCCACAAACCACCCTCGTTCATCCTACAAGTCATCTTGGTTGCACAATAGTCATCCTGACAAACTTAAAGGTCTTGGTCACATTCCTCCAATCCCTTACCTCTTCCGTGCAACTTGTAAGACATTTTATGCTCCCCAATCCCATACAATCAGACCCTCAACATCCGCTACTCCTACTGCTCATGTCTCCCAACATTAAAATCAAGAGAATGAATGCTTTTGATTCAATTTTAAACAATCCATCTCCCTTATTGCTATTAGGTAGTTCTGTGTTGATAGGGGTTTATGAATCTCCCCATAGGTTTTCTGGCTTTCCCAAAGCATAGGAGTTTGTGAGAGATGAGGTATCGGTATTAGGTAGGCAGAAATAATGGGTTATAGATGATCAGCTGTACATGATATGGGATAATCTATTGATGATAAAAATTTGGAAAATTGGGTGTAGGTTGATTGGGTCAATTCCATAACTTATGCGGTGGTTGAGGAGAGGGACGTTGAATAGGTTTACTCAACTAAAGGTATTGAGGTTGGTTTTGAGTTTAGTTTGCTGGTGGGGGTGTTTATTGTAGATGATGGCAGAGGGTTGTAGTTTGCAGCAGAAAGTTATTCACTTTCAGATTATCTTCTCTCAATAATATATTAGTGTGACACTTGGGGTTTGCAACTTTGATTGGTTCTCCTACTATCATGTGCTGCTTAAGTCAAGCACCCTCTACAAATTACCACAATCTCAACCATTAACTCCAAGAACTAAACAAGTAGGCACAGCAACCACACTCAATATTTAGCCACCTCTAATTAGTAACAAACCTATTCCTCTGAGATAAGACACTTTCCTTAGTTCCTCCCCCAGCCACTTTGTATAGTTCCTTCTCTCACATTGGCTTCTCTCTTTTCTTTGGAAAAAAAAAAAAAAAGAACATGTAAGGAGCTAGGAATTGAGGCAACAAAATTTCTCAAATACAGTGGGATTAAATTGGGATGACAATATAGGCTTTCCATGTTTAGGGAATCAAAATATATAATACAAACGTGTTGAAAAGGGGTTGCAAACACGGAGATGCTAGGTACAAATTTTTGTTAAGGAAATCAAAATACATGCCACAAATATGCATCAGAATTATTCAGAAAGTGTTTAGTAAATTGAACCATTTGTGGGTTTATTCTCTTAAACCTATTTTCAGCTTTTGTAGTTCAGGTTTTAGATTAAAAAAATAATTAATATAACAAAAATGCATCTATAAAAAATAATTGCACATCACATATCTATATCATATTGCATTGTAGTTTGACATAATAGAGCTAGGGCTTTTTCTTTTTCTTTTTATAAGTAAAGACTTATTATTTTAAGACATTAACTAATAAGACTTTACTTTAAGAAAAATGACATGCCAATTAAGTAACAAAGAGTAGGACTTCGGATAGAATAGAATGACAGAAATGAATACATGTAATCTGACTAATCTGTTGAAGATCTATAACTGAGCCTAAATTTTTAAGATTAAGGTTTGGTTGTTGTTCTTCTTGTCGTCTTATTATTTTTATAAGGAATCATAAATAATAAGAAGCAAAAAAAATATATTGTTTTCATCCTTAAAGTTCACATGAAGTTAGGTTTTCGTCCCTAAAATGTCAAAAGTTTTTTTTTTTTTTCCTTTTTTTGATAAGTAAAAGAAAATTTATTGCAAGAGACTACTTCACGTACAATTGACATAAAGAAGTCTAAATAATTACAGATAAGCAAAATAATGTACATAAAGACAACAACTTTATAAATTTTGAGATGGAATTGGTAGTGGTGAATCCCCAAACGTGAGACCAATCAAATAAAGAACTAGTAAATAGAGATCATAAATGAGTCCCTATAGTTTCCGCATCCTCAAACATAAAATTTCGTTCCCACCATATTGTCCACATCAAACATAATGAAACTATGTTCCAGATATCCGACAAGTGCTTGACAACCCAATTTCTCCACCCAAACAAAAGATCAATAACCTTTTTCCTGTATCACCCATTGTACACCAAGTGATCTAAAGGCAAAACTCCACAAATCAAACACAACAGTACAATGCAACAAAAGATGATCCACTAACTCCCCGGTGCACCAATACATACAACACTACCCAACAAGCGTATAACCTCACTTCAAGAGATTATCACACAAGAATTTTCCCCAAAATTACAGTCAACGCTACCCAACAGTAAACTATATTTCTTCTCAACCTCCACTGCAATTGGTCCCCACCTTCTCTAAGTGGGAGATTTGCATAAAGAAGATACACTACCGATTCAAACATCCAATCATTAAAGTCTCAATGAAAACATCCCAACCCCTCCCATCCCCCTCATTTTGTCTTACCAAAATGGATTCCACTGACATATCTCTAGCTAATGAACAATTATAACAAGACTGGAAATGCCTCCCTCAAAGGCAGATCTCCAAACCAACGGTCAAGACAAAAATGGACCCTGCTACCAGTACCTACTTAAAAGTAACAGTATTGCAGGAACCTATCCCACCCCTAGTGCTCTTACATAAACACCATCCATGAGCTCTTCAAACAGATTTTGTACTCCAACCACCCCAATCCTCACTGAACTTCACAGATACAACATTCTGCCAAAGACATGTTTCCTCCATTTCGAAATGTTATGACCATTTCCCTAGTAGAGCTTGATTAAAGGTGACTAACTACCTAACTCTCATTTGTCAGGGTGCAGCCTAGTAGTTGGAGGCTTAAAATGAGTTGTAAATTTAGACATCCTAGGTTCGATCCCAACTAAAAGTTCCCTTAGATTACCTAATACACAATTCTGGCCAATGGGGTCGTGTATTTGTGGTTTACTCTCCAAGGGTGGGTCCAAAGAGCCCTACCTTGGTGAGGCTCCATGTCATAAAAAAAAACTACTTAACTCCCAAACCCTAATTAGCAATCGGAGTACACGCTGTGTCCCATCCCACCAAATGATGTTTGAAATTGTCACCCATACCACCCCACAAAAAATTCCATTGTAATCTCTCAATCCTAATTACCACACTAGTAGGAATGGTGAATGAGGAACTATTGAAAACATTACATGATATCCTTCTGTCCACATTTGTTAACTTTCTAACCTACATGTCTAACAAAATGCCTAGGTGGCATTACTTAATCTAACATTCACCAATAAATAATAAAATAGAGCATTGCTTTATATGACATGGACCAAAACATTAAAAAAAAATTTAAATCTCTAAATATATCAATTTCCTTTCCTTTCCTACATTTACTCAACAACCAAACATAAGCTTCCGAAAAATCAAAACTCAGGCCAAACCTCATCAACCAAACCAATAAGTATCAAATAAGGGTACCACACTAGTCAAAATTGCTAAGGTACTATGTTTCTAATCAATGTGGAAGAAGAGAGAGCTACAAGCTTTTGAATAGCGCATGGGAGCTACAGATCATAGCTTTCCATCTTAATTTAGCTCTAATCTTAACTTAGCTCTCTCTCTAAATGTTAGACTTCAAAAAATTATGAAAGCTCATCAGAAAAACAGATTTGATCATACCCATTTTCTTGGTATAATATAGCTTCGGCTAACAGATTGAGAAGCAGCTAGCAAGGACTTTGAACCTGGGTTGTTAATCTGTTTCACTAAGCTTTAAACCCTCTTTTTTTTTTGGGATAGGGAAATAGTTACAAATTTTCTTTTGTTTCTTTAATAAATTTAAAAAATAAACCATATTGAATTTTTAATGCACATGCAACTTAAAGTTCTATATTCCCTGGCAGCCTCTTCCCTACATATTCTCTAGACTTGTCTTTCATGAACCTGTTTCTTTTCCATTCAAGCCAACCCCAAAACAAAGATTCAGTGTGTTACTTTACAATTTCGTGAATACAATTGACGCGCTTATAACTTATTTAATTTCAAATAATTCTGCAGTTGCATCAATAGTACCTCAAGTATGTGCGCAACTAGTGCCTCAGGCAATGAAGAAGAAATTATATAGATGCCCTAAGAAGATAATAACAATGGGTATCTACCTAAGGAGGGTTAAACAAAGTGTTGGGAACGCCACAAAGTTGGACACATATACGGCAAACATAAATGCATGCCAAACAGTAAGAGCGACTATGCTTGCTACTACCTTTTAGATTAACAGGAATAGGAGTCATGGCTGGAGCTGGATTAAACATCTGCACAGTTGAGGGACTTGACATTGGAAGTATTGATAAAATAGTGGGATGCCAGAAAAGCCGGCCATTACTAAAGATTTTAATTTTTTTAATGTGTTTGTCCATGTCATATCAAGTAATGTTTTTTTATTTATTTAGTGCTCCATGTCAGATTAAGTAATGTCGCATAGGCATTCTGTTAGGCACGTAGGATAGAAAGTTAACAAAATCGCATAGAAGGACATAGAGTGTAATGTTTTCAATAATATTTTGGGACAAAAAAAACTTTTAATAGGTTAGGGACCAAAACTGAACTTCATATAAACTTCAAGGACGAAAACAATATTTTTGCCATGAAATAACCACAGCCATGCCATATAGCTCCCCAGCATGAAGGAAACATGGCTTTGTAATTTGTGAAATATTTATTATCTTCTCAACAATACTCCATATTTAGTGTCAAACTTCCAATATGAAATATACGACAAAATGAATTAAATGCATTTGCATCTAAGGTGGAAAATGTATAAAACTAGCACCCAAGAAATGGTCCTAGTTTATTTCATTTCCTTATAAGAAGAACACACACGCGCACGCGCACGCACACACACACACATATATATATATATATATATAGAGAGAGAGAGAGAGAGAGAGAGAGAGAGAGTTTTATTTATTTAGTACTCTATGTCAAATTAAGTAATGTCACATAGGCATTGTGTTTGACATGTAGGATAGAAAGTTAACTGAAGTAGACAAAAGGACATAAAGTGTAATGTTTTCAATAGTTTAGGAACAAAAAATAAATTGTTGATAGTTTAGGGAGAAACAAAAATTCATATGAACTTCAATGACCGAAACAATATTTTTGCCAAGAAATAACCATAACCATTGCATAAAGCTCCTCAGTGCATGAAGGAAACGTGGCTTTATAATTTGAAAAATATTTATTATCTTCTCATAAATTCTCTATATTTAATGTAAAACTTCAATAATGTGTTATCAAAATGAATTAAATGAATTTATTGCACCATTAATATACATTTAAAGCGGAAAATGTAAAAAAAAAAGTAGCAAGAACACCATAAATATATAAAGTGAAATCTAACGGTGGAATTTTCAAAATATGAATTCAATAACAAATTATTAAATGGTGTAACATTGCTTAGTGTCACACCAGATGTAACTTGAGCCCAACTCATATATATATAATGAGAGAGAGAGAGAGCGAGAGAGAGAGGTATCAATAAAGTATATAATAATTTTAATGATTTTAGAACTACATGAAATAAACTTATCCAAAAAAAAAAAAAAAAGTGCATGAGATAATTTGATGAAAAAAAAAATGAAACACCATATATGATAACATTAAACCATTTGAAATACTAAAAATATTGTCATTTCCATATTCTTTCTTTAATACACTATTAATTATGTTCTAATACATTGTTATTAAAAGATAAATTAAAAATGAAAAAAAAAAAAAAAAAGGAGTTAAAACAGCATACCTTTTTTTTAACCAAGAATGGCATTAAAATCATTGCAAGACACTGCAATGGTAGGTTGGTAGCTGTCAAGCAATACAAACACATGTCGAAAAGAGGTTGCAGTGTTGCACACGTCTCTTTTCTGTGACTGGCTTATCTTTTGATATCTATATATGATCTCAGTCTCTCAACTTCCATGCATCTCCATTGCTCTCCCTTTCATGTTAATTCAACCCTTGATGATGAACTAGCATCTCCTATTTATTCCATTACTCCCCTGCAACAATCGCTAGAGGTAAGAATGGTTTAAGGTTGCCTTTCATGCTTTATTATTCCTTTAGCTTCAATAATCATCTCTCTAATGAATATCATGTCAATGGAATCTCCAAGGATTAGTTCATACTAGCAAATAATCAAAGTCACTCATTTTAAAGAAAAACTAATGGGTAAGCTTGATTTGGTTACCACCCAAACTTTGCTATCTAGATTGTTTGGAACTTTGCAGCAGAAGAAAAGAATATGATAATAATCACCAATGTTCAAGAATAAATATAATTTTATGGGTAAGCGGTGAGCCTTAAATTGTTAACTACTCCATTATGTTTCCAAGATAAATGATACTGACTTACTTTCCCATGAACTTCCCAGCTTTTGATTTTTTTTGGATATTCTATCTCATAATTTTTTTTTTTGGAGTTATTTTCCCTTTATGAAGCACATAATAGATCATTCATATCAGAAATTTTTTTGCATTCTTTGAACTTTACTTTTGTTCCATTTCAAATACAACATCCTACTCCAGAAAGCAATTTCCATTATATTACTGATTAGGAAACTTGTTTGGACTTTAATATTTTTTCAATGCTCACCATCTAAGTACATGATTGATTTGCCATGATCTGACTATTGAAACGAATTGACAAAAGTTTCCATAAGATTTTTTTTCTTTTCTTTTCTTTTTGCATGTAATTAAAAATTTTCATGGAGGTTAAAAATTAAAACCCCTTATGAACATGAACCAGTTTTAAGCAAGGAGGCAGGCACAAAGGATAACATAAGGGAACACACCATCACATGTGCTCTTCTGATATAATGTATAGTTTATTGATTCTTGTGCCTCAACTTCATTGATTCGCTAACTTGTCCATGAAATTAAACTCCAATCTAGCCTAGTTAACTGATTGATGATAAATAGCTCACCAAGTATATAGGCAAGCAACAAGTTTTCTTCCTTTAGATTTAGATATTCAAAGTCATACCTCCCTGATATGCTAACATTTTTTTACACAGCTCTCAATCAAAGATTAGTTCCCATAAATGAAGAAAATTAGAGGCAGCAATAACAGTAACAACAAAGGCAAAAATGAAGGTAGGCAAAGTAGAAGAGAGAACAAATCTGAAGGAATTGATTACATAAGCCACTTACCAGAAGCAATTATACTTCATATCCTCTCATTCCTGCCTTTAAAGGAGTTGGTTGCAGTAAGCTTTTTATCAAGACTCTGGAAAAGCATGGTACTGGCCCTCATCTCAATGGTACCATCAAACTTAAATCTTGATGAAATTAAGATGATGGGAAAATATGTATGTAGGAGAGAAATCTGCTATCCCGAATATGGCGATGGTCATACCCCCAATAGTGCTCATCAATGCCTATGCCATTCAGTACGAGCAGCAAGGAGGAAATTCGAGGAGTTTGTGGACCGAACTCTCCTGCTTCACACTGGATGCACCATTGAGAAATTACGATTATCTATTTGTTATGACCAAAACATGCCACTAAAAGACTCTACTGAGACTTATGATGCACACAATGAATACACCAAAAGAATTGACAAGTGGGTTCAATTTGCTTTTAGAAATAACATAAAAAATTTGGAATTAGACTTTTCCAAAGGGAAAATGTTTGAGCCCACAGGCTGGGATAAAATATATGACATGCCTCATGGCAATTTTGCACCCAAAAACTTGAAAACTTTTATTCTCAACTACTGCAAGCTAAGACCATCTATTTTTGTAGTTTTTGGTTCTCTTCAAAGGTTATCTTTTAAGCAGGTGAAAATTTTTGGCTGCTCGGTACTGACAATAGGAGAGCTTGTAGCCAAATGTCCCACTCTGGAAGACTTAAGCCTGGAATACTGTATTATTCCTAATGACTTTATGGTAAGTGACCAAGACATGAAGATCAAAAGATTGTCACTGATCAACTGTAAAACAGATGAGTGGCCCATGTTTCCTATAGAAATATCAGCTCCAGACTTATTGATGCTGACTATGGTAGGAGTATACCTTATGAACTCAACCGTTCGAAAAGCATTGCATCTAGCCGATGTTGTAATCGACATTAAACAGAAATATGGAGACCATATACAAGGAGATGCTCTAGGTATACTGCTGACTAGTCTAAAACATTGCCAAACTCTTACATTGAGCACTTGGTGCATTCAGGTACTAATCCGTGCTCTTTGTTATGTATTTTTACATATTTAATTTTGGTATATCTTCTGTGATGAAATTTCCTGTTCTTGTCTGTAAGGTTCTCCCTACTGGTGAAAATTTGCTACAGCAATTGCCAATTCAACTCCTAAATCTTAGGCAGTTAAAAATTGTAGTGGGCTTAACAAAACAAGAATATCCTGGAATAGCTTGCCTATTAAGGAGTTGCCCCAAAATGGAGAGATTGACTCTAGATATGCGTAGACCTATGAATGTTGTTTGGGTGGGTATTACTAAACACTCCTGTTTGTTTTGGAATTTTCTGTTGGAAACTTCTTAATCTAAGGCTTTTATATGTTATTCATTTAACCATACAGAATGCACTCCAAGATTTCATTCCAAACATATTTGACTTTGAAGAGCACAGCTATTGGCAATCACAAAATCTGCCATACCAGTGCCTGCAACACAGTCTTAAGAAAGTCGAGGTGAATGGGTTTGTTGGAAGAAGCAATGAGATGAAGATGATTCAGTTTTTACTGGAAAATGCAAGAGTACTTGAAAAGATGGTCATCTCCTTCATTGGAAGGAACGCTTTTGCAGCGAGCACCCAGCAACAACAAAATAATTATATGCAACTCCAGAACAATTCACTTCAGCTGTTAAATTTCCCAAGGGCATCTTCTCAAGCTCAAATAGAAATTTTTGGAAACCCTTACAACAACACCATGTGATATTTTCTAGAATTCTCTTAGACCTTGTCCATTGTCCTGAAGTATATCATCATCAAGCATATCTTCAACATGAAGAATATGACCGTCCTATTTTCAGTCTTTGAAAGGTTTTAGGTGCCATATGCAGAGTTGTCTGTGTTTCTGTGTGTCAAATCTGATATAAACTTCTTCTTTGCACAACTGGAAATCAATTAATATTCTCTAGTCTATTTTAAATTGATTCTAGCCAAGAGGTAATCCATAAGAAATCACTTTCAATATCTTGGCCTATCATCCACTGGCAAGAAAGATCTCATCTGAAGGGAAATGGGTGTATTATATTTGTGTTCCAGAAGGGCTGGTATGCCTCCAAAAACAAACAAACAAAAATAGATTATACTGAAAATTTAAGATTTTGAGACATATGAGCGTTAACACAAGAAAAAATTATCCATGAAATACATTCATAAAAAGTCAGAGGTGCCACCAATCAAAGATAGAATAAGGGAAACTCTTGGTTCCTTCTTTTGCAATTATAACTAGCGAATGAATAGGATTGGAGGCATTGTGAGAAAGACACAAGGATGCATAACATCAAGTCTATTTGTATATAGACTTGTGAGGAGAAGAAGAATGCTGACAATAATAAGAATAAGTAGAAGCTGAACCATGAGGCTTCATTGAATTAAAAGAATAAATAGTGATAAGTATTTCTTCACATTTATCTTCCTATATGTGAACTAGAGCTCTTTATAGGCATTGAACCCAACAATGCTAAAAAAGACAAGATAAACCCATTTGAAATAACAATCAAATGCAATGATATATTAGTATTTAAAAGTACCACCATCAATCGAATTTTATAACAATCTGTGACAACAAAAACAAAATTAAATTCCTAGAGTTAAACCAATTACACAACCTAATAAAAAAAAACAAAAAAAAAAAACATACAGCAATTTGGAAAGTTCATCACATGCAATCACTACAAAACATGTCTCACAAAAGAACTGGCCAACAATGAAACAGTGTATCAAAAGAAACAATGTGTAAGTAATTACAAGAACCCATTTGAAGATTAACACAATCCTTGAACAATTAATTTCAAAAGCAAAATTTTGGGAATGTTAAAATTCAAAAATAAATAAATAAATAAATAAAAGAAACAACGTTTGCAATAGAATTTAAGGAAGTTAAAAGACATAGTTACCGGTAACGATTAGTGTTTTTGATAATTCCGGAAGATAACGAGAGGCCTGCCTGGCATAGAATAGTCCCATGAATTCAAAACCAGAGAGAGAAACTAATAAACATTGCAAATACAAAAACAAAAAATATATATATAATAACATCGCTAGCATTAAAGCGGCGTCGTTTATGTTCAGGCCCTGCAAGTGTGTCAAAGTTGGGCCGGTGCAATCCAAGACTGGCCTATACTGGACTTTCTTGGATTAAGCTGATGGGCTGATAATTGATAGTAAGAGTACTATAAGAGAATGTTCTTTTTTTTTTTCTTTTTTTTAATTCCAGTGAAAAAACTTACAATTTTATAAGCAAAGACTTTTACTCTAAATAAATATTGGGGTTTCTATTCTGTTGTGCCTCTCGTTTTAAATTAGTTACTACAAAGAATTTACACACTTATTGATTGATTTTTCCTCGGCTAAGAATTTGCATACAACCAACCAATTTTTTTGTTTCTCATGACAAAAATTAAAAAATTAAAAACACCAACCAATTTGATGAGCCGACCCAATGCAACTCAATGCCCGAGTTTTTTTTTTCCTGGGTTGAAGGCTTGGTTTGGGTTCTAAATTTATTTATTTATTTATTTATTTTTAAAGATTAGGTTCATGTTTAGTTTATTTTTGTATTTTGATTTAATTTTAGTTTGTTAATTTGATTCTTTTAATATCTTGAGAACTATTTTTTTATAAAGTTTGACCATCAAGGCCAATTGTGTAGATTTTAATCATTTTTTGAATAATGAACTTAAATAGGTGAAATTTCCCATTATCATTTATTAGGCCAGGCCGAACAAAATGATCCATTACTCAACTTGACAACCAAAACAACTCAACCTAACCCAATCCTCATGGATTGGATTGGGTTGGTTTTTAAAGCTACCATGAGTTATGTTTGAAAATTTATTACCTCAGAGTTGGATTGGGTTGAAAAATACTCATAACCCAACCCAAACCCAACTCATACATGTCCCCATCCTCACCCTTCACTATACTCTTATTTTTATAAAACTATAAAATAACGCTTAAGCATAAGTTTTTAAAGATAAACTTAAAATTCATTTTAGTTATAGTTTGATATAATTAGTGAATTTGGTAGCACAAAGTTGGACTATGTTTATGTATGTGTATATATAATCTAGGAAAATTTCTCATCCAAAAAAAAGAAAAAAGAAAAGAAACCTAGGAAAAGGTTTTTATTGAAGGAATTTTTATGCAACCCACTAGGTGTTGATTAAAAAAACAATCCAATTGTATACATTTTTAACGAATCATATAACTTACTTAAATAAAACAAATAGATGGTTTTTTTAACTGCCACATAGTAGATTGCATACAAATTCTTGCAATCCAGGTTGCATAAAAACCTTACTCTATATAAGAGAGAGAGAGAGAGAGAGAGAGAGAGAGAGAGAGAGAGAGAGAGAGAGAGAGAGAGAGAGAGAGAGAGAGTTTTATCAATTAAATTATTGCTCATTTTGAGAAGATCTGTTGTCTAGGACTCTCGTTGAGATTATTATGAGCTAACGTCAAATCAAAAAACAAAGTCACCAACGAAGAAACACAGTATAATCATCATTGACTATAATTATTTTTATCTTTTTAACAGATACAAAATCTTGACTATCCCATAATTTAATTAAAACAAATTGATCAAGGCAATTGTTCAAAACAAGCAACATTTTTTTTTTTTTTTTGGAGAAAAAAAACAAGCAACATAAATGCACTCATTTTCAGCAAGTTAAACTAACCTTTACACTTTGTTTTTTTTATTGGAAAACCTCTGTAAAAATAATTTTTCACATTTTCTAGTATTTGGTAGCATATAAAAAATTGGTCAACGAAAAACTATTTTTAATTAATGAAAAACTCTAATAAAAATAAGGCTAATTTTCTATAAGTTGTTTTCAAAAAAAAAAAAAAAAAAATCTCTTTCTCATGCATCACATAAATCCTATAAATATTATCTTCTTTTGTTTGTAGATACATTATGTAGAGTATTTGACTTTTCATAGGTTGTGTTCAACTTTCTAGTCTTTATTTGATTTTTATTTGTACATGTTGGATGTGTATGGCCTAGCATTGCAGATGCATTATGTAGAGTATGTTTTGAGTAATATTTGATGTTGTATTGTTTTAATATTTGGCTGTTGTTGGGCTAGTATTTCTGTAACCAAAAATTAGAATTAATATTTACATAACCTAAGGATGGCAATGGAGCGGGGGGGGGGGGGGTCTGAAGGATGGGGTCTTCACCCTCGCATGGTTTTGTCTTATCCCATCCTTGGCCCAACCCACATGATGGGAAAATTTTTCTTTCCCCATCCCTACCCATTGGGGCTCCACGAAGCCCCGCCCCCACCCCGTAAAACTCTATTTCTTGTTAATTTGTCCACAACTATTACAATTGTTTTTAATAAAACTTTTTTTATTAATAAAAATATACTTGAAATTACAAATGAATTTATCCCATCAAATCAAACTAATTTTTAGCAAAAATTGAATAATATTATTAAAGTATTTAACAAGACAATATCACAACAAAAACAAAAATCTCATAATACAAGATTAATGATTCAATAATATATAAATTTGTTTATAAAAAAAAAAAAAAAATGTTAAAATTGGTACCTTATTTCCAACCTTGCTAGAGAGAGAAAAAAAGAAAAAGAAAAAAAAAAGAGGCAGAAAGCCTTGTTGGATAAAATAAAATAAGTTAATGATATGTTTGTTTAAATAGTAAAATTTTAGGGTATGAAAAATTTACAATTTAACCTTTATCAATGCAGGCCGGGGCGAAGCAGGTTGAGTCTAAAAAATCTAAACTCATCCCCACCCCACCCTATGGTGCGGGGCTAAAATCTCATCCTCGCCCCACCACCTTTGCTGGGCAGGGAAAGCTTGCATGGGGAGAAGCGAGAAGGGGCGGGTCAAGCAAGGCAGGGCAAAATTAGCATCCCTAACGTAACCTCATATTTACTCATCCATGTATCTTGCTTTAGTAACACATCCCCGTGGGATTAAACTATTCTCTTGTTACTAAATTTTTGTTAATGATTTTTGTGGGAAGTAGAAATAGTTTATCGAAACAACATATTTACCATATGGAGTTACTAGAAAAATTGAAGATTTGTGGTTGAATTGAGTAGAAAATTAGTTTTCTAGCAAAAAGAGTAGACAATTAAATAGTGTAAATTTTTATTGATAGTGTGCCAAGAAAAGGGAGAAAAAGAGTAAAAATTTATCCGTTAAAGAGTTAAATATGGTGACATTTTTAAAAAATGTCACAATAGACCTATAACGATGGTGATATTGTGGCATTTTTAAACGTTGCAAAAAAAGGTCGACGTAGACCATTTGTGTCTACATTGACGTTTTTTGAGTTTTTTGCAACGTTTTACAAATACTGCCTAAACTCAAATTTCTTATAATGTGAGGTCATTACCAAATACTAGAAAATGAGATAGTTTTTCAAAAAATGCTTTCTGAAAAATTATTTATTTTCCAAAAAACGTTAATATTGAATCAAATAGAGCGTTAAAGTGAAATTTCCCATAATAAGAAGATTGTTTCAACCTCCTTTATTATTCAACACTTTTTTTGGAAAATAATCATCTTCTTTTTGTTTTTTTCTTATTCAATATCAAGTCATATAAAAAAAAAAAAAAAAAAACTTTAAAAGATAAATATAACATTCAAATTTAAAAGAAAATCATATTTATCCACCCTTATATCTTTTTCTTTTTTATGAACGCCCTTATCTATTTCCCCAATTTCAAACCAAAAAAAAAAAGTCTCTGGCTCAGATTTCTGGAATGTAAATAACATGTGAAACTGAAATCCTGAAAAGGGAAGTTAGGTAATAAATTTTAGCAAAATAATACGGGATTCTTGATAAACTAACGAAAAATGTTGTGCAAACTCAATTTTTTTAATAAGGCTCATTTTTATTTTTTATTTTTTTTATTTTAGGTTTAGTGAAATAATGTTTAAAATGGAGATAAAGATAGTTTCCTAATTTTTAGGATTTTGATAAAAGTTTGAAAGCCTAAAACTAAGGAACTCTTTTAAAAATAATAAATTATTATTTTAACTAGATTGTGTTTTTAAATTTAAAATTATTGAACTAAGAGATTTACTCTTTTAACCGGATTATGTTTTTAAATTTAAAATTATTGAACTAAAAGATAGGGGTATTTTAGAAATTTTAAGAATTTGTGTGAGGGTATTTTAATTTGCAAAATGTTGAAAAAAAAAATCATATTATTAATAGTATAGATATATAATCTAGCCTGCAGAAAAGGAACTTAACCCATAATTATGGAAGTAAATTCACTGAGAACCTTTAAAAAATTCCTATTTTGTAAATAAAACTTAAAAGAGATTTTTCTGAAAAATGAAACATCAAAATTGCCTCCATGCAGGATCGAACTACAGACCTTCAGTTTACAAGACTGACGCTCTACCACTGAGCTATAGAGGCTCACATACTATTTTGTTATGAAATACATATTTTTACCTTTTGTTGAGTTGTTAATGAATACATGTACAGGTACAGCATTGATAAAAAATGACAACCATTGATTGTTGAATTAGACGATCTGATCATGCCAGGCAAATGATGCTGGTCAAAAGAGTAGCAAAAGTTAAGAAGATTCTGACTTTGAATGTACCAATCACTGGTTATCTTTGAGTGAAAGCGACTAGGGTCATGATATATGTACAGGATACAAACATAAAGATACCTTGTTTTCCTTCATGCCATTTTCGTCAATGCTGATTTACACTTTTTTCACCATGTGCACCTTTTTATGAGGTCTCGTGGCAATCAGTAGTCTCTCACAACTCAGATTTTTAACCCTAGGGGATTGCAGTCTAGGAAGTAGAAACTTCATTATTCAAATCGAAAGCTTGATACCTCACGGGGATGAAATTTCCTGGAAAATGTTGTTCCCACATATATAGCTTTGCTTCAACAACAAAAAAAAGTGAGGAAAATGAACATAAATACTTCTTCTTTTTTCTATTGAAAAGTAGGATTTGAAAAATGGATCAATTTTAGCCCCAAAAAATAAATTTTGAAAAAGAGAACAAAGGAAACATTCATTATACATGTTAACGTGTCAATTACCATGTTCATTATTATTTTTGTGGAGTGCTTTGAATTGATGTCGTTTATCTGAGTACGACCATTTTAAGTAATTATATTTTTTTATGTTTTTGTCTTCATTTTAGATTCCATGCTAGCGTAGGGAAAAACTTCCAATCTTTTCAACTTTTAACATGTCTTATAATTATAGCAATTTTCTCTTTCAGAGTTAATTTTTTTTGTCCTCAACCAAGTGATATTTAATAAATTACATTAAAAAAAACATAATCAATGACAATAATGATATTGCCTTGTAATGGGTCAGGATGGGGCATAACTATCCCTTCATTAATGAGGTGAGTGAGGCCCATGGCATTCCTTACCCTTTCCAGAGTCTAAAAACTCTCGATATGCCCCCACTGAAATTTATATATATTTCACAGATCGCACTGTCTTAAAAAACCCATGTATAAATTATGTTAAGAATCAATCAATTCAGTCCCATACGACCATACCTAACCCCAGTTTTCTCCCATAAATGGAAAAGGATCTGCGGGATAAATTGGGCCATTTCTCATTATGTTCTGATAAGTGCTATACCTGCCGCTGCATCATTTTGCTTTGACTTTTACCCAAAAAGAAGAAGTCAGAGTCACTTTAAAGTTTAAAGTGTAGGGCATGCAAATAAATTGGCTTTGTCAAATACAAAGCTCTATAATAGATCCTCAAGGATTCATGTAAAAAAGGGAAAAAAAATTTAATATTTTTTTCTCTCAATACATATAAATAATAGTTTTAAACAAATTAAAAAGCCTGCCATTTTATGGAAACACACCCATAACGAACAAACAATAGCCATTACAGAGAGACAGGTTAAGCAGGAAAGACCCTGATTTTCATAATCTCATTGAAATAAAGACTGTGCCACTGCCACATAGGAGTTTTTTGGCAATGAGTTACAGTAAACGACACATTAATGAAGCATCATTGGAGGTATAATAATGATTGACCTGTGAACTACTTTATGTTGGTCCTCGTGGTAGTGGCTTGATTAAGGGGTCTCTTTTTCAGGTATATACTCTCTTTTTGAGCATCTAACCTAATACTATCATTTTAATTTTTTTTTTATTGCAGACTGAGTCTTCGATTCATTTTTTTTATAGTAATTTCCCCCAACTCAAATATTGCCAATCATTTTAGCTCACTTTTTTATATTTTGGTGCATTGGATGCTTCCAAACCCCAGCTAATATTGAGCCTTTGAGCTATTCATGACCACCTTTAGAGCATCTACTGTCGGAATTATCATCTCATTCTATTTTACCATCTCAAAAAATCACTTTATCAATTATACAATACTATTTTACAATACTTTCCGCATTCCAACTTTTATTTTCCTATTCTACTCATTAAAATAATATATATTCACAATAAATTTTTTTTTCTCAATTTTCTCCCCCACACGCGTCCCTTCCATAATTCTCCATTACTTTACTTTTCACCTTCTTCCAACCTCCTCCTCCATCATCCATATCAACCCAACTCCTCCACACAACTCCTTCATCATCCATATCAATCCAGATCGGAAAAAAAAAAAAAAAAAAAAAAAAAAAAAACACCCACACTAATCACAACGCCACAACCACCACAACGCCATAGCCACCATAGCTCCATTGATCTCGCCACCCACCGATCTCTGCCATGCCACAGCCACCACAACGCTGATCACATATACCAGCAAACCCAAAAAAAACAAAAAACAAAAAACCATTAACACCCATGTCGATCACAATGCCATAGCTACCACAGCTCCACCGATCTCCGTCACACCACAGCCACCGCAACGCCAATCACATATACTAGCAAACCCAAAAAAAAAAAAAACCCATTAACACCCACGTTGATCACAATGCCACAACCACCATAACTCCACTGATCTCCGCCATGCCAATCTCACCACCCACCGATCTCCACCACGCCAATCTCCACCACGAGGTCTTGGGTCTAAAGAGAGAGAAAAGAAGAGAAATAATGAGAGAGGAGAGAGAAATTTTGGGGTTAAAAAAAGGAGGAGAGAGAGTATTAAATATTATTATTTAAGTTTAGAATTGTGCTACAGTACAATTCTAAAGGTAGAATTGTATTGTAGCACAATTCTAAATTTTTTTACAATACTTCCCTTTTACAATCCCAGATGCTGAGGCTTTTTGGGCTTAAAATGCCAAACTCACCTTACATTTGGCATATACAATGCCTAGTGCTGATGCTCTCAGAGATAATAATATTTTAGAACCCAAGCCAATTTATTTGAGCATTGGCATCAAATCCGGAAAAACTTTAAGCTTTCTCCACAATTTAGCAAACCAAAACCCAATATCATACACCCATTAGACTTTTAGGTACGTGGAAAATTTTGTAAAAGCTAGTAGTCTAATACAAACCAAGCGAACCACTATAGTTAAATACCCAATATTTTTGAAAAAAAAAAAATCTCATTTCCAACTATCACATAAGCATCCTCGCTCACCACCAACTTTGTAAAGTCATTGGTAAATTTTATAATGGCCTAAATGTAAAAACACCTGGGAGTTTGGGTTAGTTGTGAAAACACATCGTAGTTGCAATTCTTCATTGTAATTCTTTGAGGTTTTCATATTTGTTAAATTGACCTCTATTACTAACTTTTGTTAGCTCTTGTGGAAAGAAAAATCATGTGACTATTATGTGAGTAGTGACACGAATAAATCGGTAAGTCTTCTTAATATGATCACATGATGGTCCCGTGATTTTTCCAAAAGTTAGTCCAAGAAGTTAATTTGGTGGATATGAAAACTTCATCGAGTTATAATGAAGAATTAAAACATCAGGAGGTGTTTTTGCAACTAACTCAAACCCTAAGGGGGTGTCTTTACATTTTAGCCTTCTATGAGTTCTATCAAAGCTAGTATCCAAGCAAGCACTATAACTCAAAATCCTCCAATTTCAACAATTTTTTATTCTCGTCTCCAACAGTCACACAATCATCCTCATTATCAAGAAGTTAAATATATAAAATCGCAACCACCACATATGATGGCTCAAACTCCAACTCCCCTTTTAGATACCAAAATCATTCAAACCCCAAGATAATCCACATATGATGTACCACCACAATGGCTATGGCAAATCAGACATTGGTTGCAACAATGGAGGTTGTGTCAAAGATAAAGAACGTTGAATCAAAGACACCAACAATGTGCACCCCGCGAGACTCGTCACCCATGGTTCTTGTAATGAAGTTGCGGCCACGATGGAGTCCATACTGCCAAAAACTCTTCAGTCTTCGTCCATGGTCACTCCAAATTAAGAAATTGGCATTCCTAAAGGTGTGAGACGATAGAGAGCTTAAGAAGAAATATATATATATATATATATATATATGTATATTTATATATTTATATTAATAGACAAAATTCAGAGAAAGTTCAATTAGAATTTGAATTAGAATCTAGTTTTGAGTCATGTGTCTAAATTTATGTGGGGACCATATCATAATTATCCACTTAAGTTTATGCAATGTGTCCAATTAATATTTTTAATTTTTGTGCCAAGTGAGTTAATTAATGCAAAATACTAAGAATCTAATGTGGCATTTGATACGGGGGAATTCACATTACTCCTCGCATCTAGATTACTGGGAATATGATGTCTTGCAATCTGGATGTCTATGAATGTAACTATTTCTATGTTTAGTTTAATTGAAAATCTAATAAGATTACTAGGAATGTGAAATTATAATGTTTGGTTTATTCCTAGGAATCTTAACTAAATTATTTATTTTTCTCATTCTATCCTTAGATTTGTAAATCCAATATAAGTCTCTTTTTTTTTTTAATCTCCCTCTAAATAAATAATGAAAAACAAATATAAACTATATATTTTGACAAATTCATTAAAACTGTAGTCTAACATTTCAAAATGATAAGTACAATACAAAAATAACTATTTAAATTCTCAAATGCTTTATTCTTAATAATAATTTTTAAAAGAGCTTAATCCATAGCAAAACAACTTGACAACGTTTAGGTCTATAAGACCATAAAGTAGCAATAAAAATAAAAGTAGTTCATCAATAATGAAACAAATGCAATCTATTACATATATAATGTATTCACCCTTGCATCTATGAGCACTTGAATAACATAGTCATACATAAACAAAACAAAACGAAGATCTGAGATACGAATAGATACATTAACAAATTTTCATGAAAATAGATTCATTAATAATTTGTTGAGTAACACACACACAACAATAAAAGTGAAAACCTTGCAATAATATAGGGTCCCCTTCAAACTTTTTTTTTTTCACACGTGAAACCTAAATAGAACTTTGTTAATGAATATATCAATAGAGGTGTCTATTTTGTTTATGTTGTTTTAACGGGAAGAGATAATGTTGTTTTGGTGGGAAGAGATAAAAACAAAAGAAAATATATTGATAATTTGTTTTATATTTTATCTCAATTGCTTAAATGATAAAGGAAAAGGGTTAAAATTGTCAATTTATAAAAAAAATACAATTTTCTTTAAACTTGAAAATTTGGATACTCACATATTTTAAAGGGAATCCACATTCCTACTAAAATGGGGTTAAAGGGGAAATCCAGATTCTCCTAGCACCTGATTCCCTAGTGTGATTTGCAACCAAACATGGGAATTTTTAAACATTCTTGAGAATCCTAAAACATTATCCCATATCAAACGTCACATAATATTAATGAACTATAATTTTTTTAAAACTATTCACATATTCTTAATAAAAATCACTATACAATAAAAATTACCACACATTCTATTGTATTCAAAATTAGAAAAAAAGTTATCATAAGTAGTATTAAATTTGGAAGAGAATTTTAATATATGACTAATTACATTTACTTTTAAAAAAAATGATTTAACTAATTATTTATATTTTTATGATAAAAATTGTATTTAATTTTAAATATATCCACACATATACATGTGTTACATGCTTTTTTAAAAAAATAATAATTTCACTAATTATTTATATTTTATAATAAAAATTGTGTTTAATTTTAAATGCATTCATGTGTTTTCATGGGTTACATGCTAATCTATATATATAATAATAGGTAAAACAGAGAGAAAATCCAATTAAATTTCAAATTGGAATTCAATTAGAGTCTAATTTTGCACCATGTGTCTCATCTAATCTAAATTTTAGAATTTTGTGTCAACTGAGTTAATTTAGTATAAAAATTGAATTTCAATTAGAGTTTAATTTTGCGACACGTGTCCCATCAAATCTAAATTTTTAAAATTTTGTGCCAAATTAGTTAATCTATATATAAAATAATAGGTGAAACAGAGAGAATGTGAAATTGAATTCCAAATTAGAACTCTAATTTTGTGCCATGTGTCTAGAATCTGAAATTGAAGTTGAATTTTGCATCATGTGGTTAAATGTATGTGGGCTCATTCTTATTAAAACCACTTTTATGTATCGGGTCAAGTGAGTTACTATGCTAATTAAGGTTTTCTCTTGATTTTGTAGTCAAATGTGAAAACCAAAGAGATTAATATCGGTAATAAAAACTTTGTTTCGGTACATTGCATAATTTCCAAAAAGATAGCAAAGCCAGAGTTTGCATCTTTGTTATAAATTACTTACAAAGTTTGCATCTTTACATTTGCACTGAGTTTCGGATTAAAGTGTTTTTGTCTTAGTTCTAACACTGAGTTTTGTTTACTATTCACTTACAAAGTTTGCATCTTTACATTTGTTATAAATTTCTAATATGTGATTAGATGCACATTATGCCTAAAATTCACTATCCTTATATTTGGCTTTTTGTTCAAGTTTGACACTTATAACAATGAAGAAAGCACTGCTATGGACCGATGGATGATACTTTTTGCAAACTGCAAAGGAACTTAGTGATCAATGGAATCTCACGCGAATTGGAGAGGATCCGGCTGTAGATGTCTGGATGGCAGATGTGAGTCACTATGTTTTTAAAATGTTCAGTGAAGGTAAATGTTATGAACAATGTAAATTTTCCAGAGAGAGATTTATTATTCTATATTTACGCAAATTTGGTTGCCTTCTTGGAGTGGATCACTCCACCCTATCTTTCTACTAGAATTTTTTATTCAGATTGTTACAATTTAATTCGAAATTTTATTTGAATTTTCCTATTGTTGTTACTATCATATATTATCATTCCAATTGTTCGATTAGAATCTAAAATTGGAGTCCAAATTTACTATACACGTGTACAATCTAATTATTTTTAATTTTGCTGTCATGTGCAGAAGCCAATGAGATGAAATTAATAACACATTAAACACTCATACTTTGGGAATCGGTAGTACCAATCTAAATCTATTGGACTTGCTTCGTGATAATACAACTATGAAGGATATATAAAAACACGCACAAACCCCTCTCTCTATAAAAAGAGATTAGAGAGAATTTCTTTTATCAGCCATGGAACTTTAGAGTTTTTTCTTCACACAAATGCCCATCATGTTACAAAATGACCCATTGTAAAACTACAAAATGAGTACAACTCTGAGGATTTTTTTTTTTTTTTAATTTTAAATTTTTTAAGCTGCAAAAATTTCAATCACCAATAGAGATGAATGGATCTTTTGGATAAACATTATCACCAAGGTTCATTTTTCTGTGTAAAATATATATACTGCTAAATTTTGTTAATGAAATTTTCTGGTTAATAATATGAATTTAGACTTAACTGAACCTTTTAAACATGAATAAACTCATGATTAATAATATATCCATTCCCGTGCGGTAGCACG
This sequence comes from Quercus lobata, assembly GCF_001633185.2. Lineage (NCBI taxonomy): Eukaryota > Viridiplantae > Streptophyta > Magnoliopsida > Fagales > Fagaceae > Quercus > Quercus lobata. The sequence goes on along the minus strand of NC_044911.1, from coordinate 14,577,956 downwards.
GGGCTACATACTAGTTTAGTGTAGAAAACGAGGAGTCCAATATAATAAATCATAAAAAACATAATCATATAACTAAAAAAAATTCAAATTTATAAGTCATCTATATATATATATATATATATATATTAATAGGTAAAACTTAGAGAAAATTGAATTAGAATTTGAAATTATAATCCAATTTTGCGTCATGTGTCTAAATTTATGTGAAAACTGCACCATAATTATCCACTTAAGTTTGTGTCATTTGTCTACTTAAGTTTTTTAATTTTTGTGACAAGTGAGTTAATGAGTGCAAAATACTAAGAATTTAATATTAATGAACTATAAAATAAAATAAAAAACAAAAAAAAAATAGATATACTCAATAAAAATCACCATATGTTTCTTAATAAATAAATAAAATAAAAATCACCACATAAAAAAAAGCACCACAAGTTCTATTTTACTAAAAATTAGAGAAAAAAAATTGATCATAAGTAGTATTAAATTTAGGTAAGAATTTTGATATGTGACTAATTACGTTTACTTTAAAAAAATAATTTGACTAATTATCTATATTTTCTAATAAAATTGTGTTTAATTTTAAATTTATCTATATGTATGCATGAATGCATGTGTTACATGCTTAAAAAAATTTTTTTGACTAATTATTTATATTTTTATAATAAAAATTTTGTTTAATTTTAAATGCATCCATGCATTTGCATGGAGTTACATGCTAGTTGAAAATAAAAGGTGGGAAGGCGCATACAAAAAAAAAATAAAAGAAGAATAATATTTAAATAGAGTAAAAGAAAATAAAAGGCTTTATTTATACATGATGAATATGAAAAGTTGGCTAACTAATTTATTTATTTTAATGTGAGTTTTTAACCACAATTTAATAAAATTATGTGCAAGACTGGTGCAAATGATCTCAACAACTTAAAATTATGTTCTACATTCATTGCGGGGATTATGATTCTTTTTTTTTTTCTTTGGCTCTTTTTTTTTTTTTTTTTTTTGGAGGGAATCTTTGGCTCTTAATTAAGAAGAAATTCTACAATTGCAAAAGACAAAATAAGAATAAGATCAATCATATATATATGAATATTACCCTCACTCACAGACAGTTCAAGTGAATGAATTCGAATCGCAACCTGTAAATGACAGTGAACACTACCACTTCCTTTTCACTTTTATTCCACCTTTTAGGACCAAGCCTCTTCGATCATAATTGAAACTTAAAAAATCAAATATGCCCCATGAGTCCATCACCACTTTCAGTACCACAAATTGTAGTGATAGAGACAAATTACCCACCGACCACCGTATATAAACTTGTAAGGCACTTTGGTTCGGATTTTTTCGCCTACATATTTATTATACCATAAAATTGTTAATACGTAAAAAATCATAGCGGAATATCTAGCTACTAGCTAGATTATATACTTATTAAAGACTGAAGTGAAAGGTGGAAGAAGAAAAAAAAAAATCATGCTCGAGTCTTAGCAACGTTCAACAGATCAAGTGATCAAGATATTGTTCAAATCTAAAGAATGAAAAATAAAAGATGAGATGAAGTTTTGCTAACAATGCTAATTAAGTATTACAGCATACTTTTTTTTTTAATTATTCTCTGGTATTAAAAAAGAATCCATTTCAACAAAGATTTATGCAAATATCGCAAATCTATATATCATACATTTATAATATACTGTTATATTAAGCCAATTTTCATCACTTGAAAATTGAAGTTGTCACTTATCAATTGTTTTTTTTGTCCTTGGAAAAGCCCTTTATATATATATATATATATATATATATATATATTTATATATTTATATATATATCCACTTTATTTAAGTTTGCAGAAAAAGTAATAAATTTAATTTTCAATTTGTAACCAAATTGTAAACAACCTTTCACTCTCTCCTACCTACCCAAACTACTATTTAAAAAATTGAAGCAAAAACATCCACAACCTATCAATTTTTCTCAAACATAAATTAACATCCTCTCTATCCCAGTTTTTTTTTTTTTTTTTTTTTTTTTTTTGGCTTATAAAAAAGCGTAGCTCTGTACCAATTAGTCAAGCTTGTAGATAATTACCATTCCCTTTATACTTAATGAAGAAGGGGAGGAACAAATATATTTATCAATCTTTTCTCCCCCTCTTTCCCAAATTCTTTACACTCTCACTGTCAAACAACAATATTTACCACTAATAAACAGTAAGAATACCAAAAAAAAAAAAAGGGAAAGAAGGAAATTAGTCCTTTCTATGATTTTTATGCATGATGAAAATATTTTTTAATCAAAGGGAATATTTATTTATTTCTTCAGCCAAAAAAATTATGTATAGCCCAAAATTACTAGAATTTGGAATATGCTACACATAGAGGGTAAAACTTAAGAATAATTTTGTAGGTCAATGCAACAAAAAAAAAATGCATGAATTTAATTAAAAAAACCTAAGATACAACAATTAAAGAACTGTACTCAAGGTTTGTCTTCCACTTAACTCTATTATACATAAAAGGATACTTGTGGTCGGGATATTGAAAGGTCAATCTGTGGCTATCACTTGATTTGTACATTGATTCACTTTTTTCGGTATAATGATGAATTGGTGTTTGTCAATCTCTAGATAATAGGTGCCTGCAGCAAAAAAATCTAATAGCATGAGAAATCATGTCACCATGTTAATGGTCGTAAGTTAATATCCTAATTCCAAGCATGCAGTTGTTAAATTATTGATTGTCTCAAAAATTTAAATCATTAAGATATGGTAAATTTTAATCATTTAACTAATACTTCTAAAAAATAGTAGGTAGTGAAATACTTATACACACAACTCTTGTGTTGATAAATTACACCAAGAAATAGAGTAACAAATGATCAATTAGTATTGATATGTATGAAAGTGGGTATAATTTTCTGTATGATTCATTATAAGAAAAAAATACAATGAATTACTCTAATTCAAGCTTCAAAAAACTCTATAATCCAAGGAGTATGAAGCTTGATCTTGAATAGGTTATTGATATCTTCCAACTGGATGTACATGCGTAGATGAAAGTGTTGGATTCAATGTTGAGGATCGGCTTGATCTCTGCTACAATTTATGACTCAAGGGCTATGAGCTTGAGCTAAAATCGTTTCATGCTATCTTCAAACTCAAAGTGTATATGGAATTAATCCATTCTTATTTAACTTGACTTGACTTAATAGTGAAGATCAATAAAAATTATAACATGGAGTTGGCCTAAGCAGAGGCTCAATAAGAACTAACTAGATGAAGAATTACCATAAGTCATTATTTAAGAATTTGTAGTGAATATCAATAAATATTACTCAAATGAAAATGTGAAAATTAAATAACACATAAATTGATGTACTTGTCAGCCAATTTTGAATATAATAAATCGAAAATAAATAAATCGGATAAAACGAATTTTTTTCCATTTCAAAAAATTGATCATTTATGTAAGAAATACAAACTTTTTTATAAAAAAAATTTACAAACTACTAATATGATGAATGATTATTGATATATAATATGATGAATGATTATTGATATATAAAAAAAATTGTGTTAATGGTAGGCGTAAATAAAAATTAATAAGAAGTTGGTCATATCAACAATCAATAAAAATGTTATAAAATAATATGTCGCATACTCGAAAAAAAAATGCAATCAATTAAGTGCCAAGGAAAAAAAATCAATGAGTACTGTTAATGATTAGATTAAAGTGTAGGATAGTTGCAAAAAAATCTATATTCGACCTTACCAAGAAAAAAAAAAAATATATATATATATATATATATATATATACACGATAGTATTACAATCTTTTTTGGGCCATTCTAATGATTTTACTGGTACATCCATCATGGAGGAGGTCACGATTCTCACGAACAAGTCACGCGCGGGGACTTTCAGCAAAAAAAATATGTCACGCGCGGGGACCTGCAGAACACACGCGTGGGCCATTTCAACCGGCAACCTGGTATCACAGGAACCCACAAACTCAGCTAGATTTTTCGAGAAGTTAAATAAAACTAACCGTATGCCTATATGGAATTATTATTTATTAGTATAAAAGAAAAAAAAAATCATATATGGAATAACCGGATCGAGATCCCATGCAATGTGGGATAGTTTTGAAGGATTTAGATTGAAAGTTCTTTTGATAATTTTGAATTGAATTAAAAAAAATTTAAAAGAGTAAAAAAGTTAAAAACGTTGTGAGAGACTATTAAAGGTAATTTAGTGATAGAAAATTCTTATAGCTAATTTCCTTGTGAATTTAAAGTTGTGGGACAAAATATTAGCAAATACCATTATTGCACAGATAGTTTCATGCCATTTATGTGTATATCTTAAGTGGGATAAGAATAACAACCACATTTACGAGTTCTATTAGTATCAATAAGTCTAAAGACTTACCAAAATCAACAACAAATTTCACATATGTATAAGGTGACAAGTTGTTGATGGTAAATAATAAAAAAGTCTTATTAAATGTTGACTTGGGATCATTTGTTAATAGACCATTTTAAGAAAATTTAAATATCACTTTCATAAAAAATATAAAAAATTGTCAAAAAAATTAGTTACTTTTTTTTTCTCATAAAAAGTTTCTAAAAATAATTTATAAACCAATACACTTAAGGCATTCATTAATTTTTCTTATAATAAAATAGTATCAGTGATGAGCCCATGGCCAACTCAAGGCCTAGGCCCCCACTTGTACTTTTTTTGAAGGGTTTTAAGGCCCCTAATTGCATAAGAAAAAAGTCCCCAAAATTGTATAAAAATCTCTTTAAAATTTTAAAATGAAGATTTTTTTTTTGGGAAAAAAAAGGGTGAATTTAGCATATTCCCCCACCTTCAAGAAGACCCCTAAAATATTGAGCCAACAGAAATTTAACTCAATTAAAATTAAAATTTATTTCCCTTAAAAATATTATTATTAATATGTCGAATAATCATTGACAAAATTTTCTTAACAACTTCTAAAAATGATGTAAATAAAATCTAATACAAAAACTTAAATAGCAATTTTACATCTCAAAAAATAAGAGCAATTTTAATTAAAAAAAGTATATAAAATAGAAAGTGAAACAAATAGTATTTAATTGATATTTAGTATTGTAAACCCATTAATAAATATTAATCTACCAACTCAATTTTTGTGAAATTTAGGTGGCGTTTGGATATTGCGTTTTTTACAGTGCGTTTCTTGCATTTTTTTTTTGGACGCACATCTAGCACTGCTCATAGTCTATGAACAGTGATTTTAGGTTAGTGATTTTAGGTTTATGAACAGTATCAAATGCATAAACAGTAACTTTTTAATTATTTTTAGTTTTTAATTTTTTGTAAAATAAATGGTATCTAAACAAAATTTTAATTAAAAAAAAAAAAAAAAAGTAATAATTGTTGTGCATATATCATGGCAGATTTGTATTGCACGCAATGTCAATCCCCAAAAACCAGTGTGAAGTAGGCGATCACTCCTTGGTCCACGTGTATTGAATGATATGGCATCTTAGCTGCTAGCACCTACTAGAGGTCCCCCTATGTGTAACGTAATCATTATCTCTGGAAACTTTTTTTTGTCCAAGCACTGTGACTGCGTGATACTACAGTGGCATAAAGGAAAATATAATATTTTCATTGCCCTCTTTTGTGAAAAGGTATGGAAACTTCGTAATTTTCTCCCCGGGTATTAAGCTCAGATCACTGACATGATTCCTACGCCTCGCTCATGCACTGGTTAGCCAATCTGTGTCCCAACACATTCAAACATCTTAGCACAACTATGCAGTGTGAATCTACTTTTTTTTCACCACCCCCATGCGTAGCTTAATTAATGGTGGTAGTAGGAAGTTTTTATAACTCATTACACATACGTGTCTCAAAATAGTGAATTTAAGTTGAGAAAAGTGCCACTAATGCTTAGATAGTCTCACGCCATGCATGATGGGATTTAAATAAGAGCGGAAATGACTAAAGGCGTGAACTTTTTTTTTTTTTAAATTATAAAAAAAAAAATGGATTTACCTTCTTCACTATCCATTTAGTTAAAATTGATGTGAAGGGTCAAGGGACCTTCTGGGTTCTGACTTTTTGACTGTAGATGCAACCGTTACTTTGTGTGACACTCCGTTGTCCTTACTATGAATTATGGATTTACTAAAATACCCTTTTCACTGTTAAACCTTGGTTAATTTGATAATTTTGTCTTGGGGGTAATAAATGTTTTGGATGGTGTAACAACTAACAACTGAGGCTTGCATATTAATTAACCTAGCTGTCCATATCTGTGATGAAATGTGACCAATGTGGATGTACATTGATTGAGCTGTTTGGACCACTTTGGAGTTTAGAATGAGATATTCTTATTCATGACTTATTTGCTTGTTCATAGAGTAGAGTATAAACTATAAATAGTAGCAAAATTGATAAGCCAAATAAAGTACAGAAAAATATGCAATTGTATCCTCTCCAATTATTGTGGTCATTGGCTTTGAGAGGTTAGGTGATGAGTGCACATTCATCAAGTAACTATGGAAATTCTCTACTATTTAATGAAATTGTGAGAATCATCAAATCGAAGTACATAGGATTTGAGTCATTTGACTGCAGAATTGACTAGATGAGGATGCAAGAGAATTTATGAGGAACGGATAATAATCTTTTTGATAGAAAAAAAAAAAAGGGAATAAGTAAAACTAATCCCAAAATAATTTTAGCAAATATAAGATAGAAATTCTATTCTAATCTAATCTAAGTGTATATGTGTAAAACTCTCTCTTGAAAATTTGAACCCTAACCTTTGCCCTCTATACCCAACAAACACTTATACTTATGAAGAAACCATCACACCAAAAGTATATAATGGTTCTAATATGAATTTCTAGTACTAGCACGGTACCCGCATAAATTGGTGTTAATCATAATAAATAAATTAATTTATTAAGGCTTAGAGGACAAATAAATGAGAGATTAAGCAAGGTACCAAAAAATATTTTTTTTTTGGGGGAAAAAAAGTACCAAAATGTTACTCCCATATAAAGTATAAACAACCAAGATCCAATTAAGGTTCTTTAGGTGATACAATACAAAAATAATTAAAACCCTAATGACAAAACCCAATTGGCCCCACTTAGTCACCAAACAAGGGTAGAACAGTAATTCAACATCGCCCAAATACATCTTTTTTAAACAGTCTTTCCACTTTCCAACCTCCCTCCAGCTCTCTCTCAAAAACCACTCCTTAAACCTCATTTCTCTCTCTCTCTCTCTTTTCTTTGCTCTAAATTCTAATCAACCATGGCCAACTTCTTTAACACCCACTTCTCAGTCTTTCTATGTACCTTTATGATCTTTTTCTCTCTACCTATCTCTCTCTCTTACTCCTCCTCCATCCATGACCTTCTTCGCTCCAAAGGCTTACCACCTGGTCTACTTCCTAAGGAGGTTAAGTCCTACACACTCTTAGACAATGGTACACTAGAAGTGTTTCTAGATGGGCCATGTCTCACCAAGTTTGAGAATAGGGTCTACTTTGACAGCGTTGTGAGGGCAAATCTTAGCTATGGAAGTCTCATAGGTGTTGTTGGTTTGTCCCAAGAAGAGCTTTTTCTATGGCTACCTGTGAAAGATATCATTGTTGATGATCCAAAATCAGGGCTTATACTGTTTGACATAGGGGTTGCTCACAAGCAACTCTCTTTGTCACTCTTTGAAGATCCACCTAGTTGTAAACCACAAGGTAAGTGCTTTCTGGGTCTTGGATCAAATTTGCTTAATTAACTTTCTTTAATTATAATAATACTTTGTTGTTTTTTAATTGAATATTGTCTGTTTGGTTGGGTCATGGGTGTGTCTTTTTCTGGCTTTTGTTTTTGCTTTGGAGTTTGTAACAACTGTAGCAGTTTGATTTGATGTGGGTTTCTGTTATTTATTTGTGTACGAAACAGCTTTTTGGATTTTAATGCCAGTGTTATCTGATAATTCCAGTTACATATTATTCATGGTTTTGTTTCAGAAACTGTTCGCCTTATTTATATTTATTATTATATCCCTTGTTTTATTATTTCCTCTCGTTTTCTGTATTATAAACACCCAGAAAATATTAAAAGGAAAAAAACAAGTGGATGAAATTTCCCAACCTCACAAAAGGAAAAACAAATAGAAAAACAATTTGAAGGAAATTTCCTATTAAAATACAAGTTAAACACTTTTTTTTATCCAGCAAAGAGAACCAGTGCAAATGGCAGAAGTTATATATATAAACATCAATTCTTGATTAGAAATATAAATTGAAGAGTGTTTGATTAATTGCTGAATCTTTTTTTTTTTTTTTTTTAAATTTAATCTACATGGGTTTTATGATCTTTGATGCTAATAAGTGATAACTATTATGTGGCTGTGCAGGTGGTTTGGAGAATCATGTGAGGAGGGAGAAAGGTTTTGAAGCTTTGAGATAGAGAGATTTCAACTGTCTCAAAGTCTGTCGTTTTCAATTTTATGTAATAATTAATAGTCTTCTAATTATAGTTATATGTGTAGGTGGGTTTAGATTAGAGGCTGAGCAGTAGTTTGTAAAGATGTGAAGTCCTGGAATCAAGGGTCCCAATCAAATTAGAAGCGAGTTCTAAATTCTAATCTTCAAACTTTTGTTTATTCCTTTTTGTTTAATTCTTTATAAAGATAAAGATTTAGATGACTATCAAAGTAAAGAATCTAATCTTGTTATCTCGATCATTATCTCTTGGGTTTTCAAGCTCCTTAAAAAACGACGAAATATTAATGTTGAAACTGTCAACAATATCTAAAATCAATTTTCATTGGTGAAAACAAATATTTCATTTTTTATTTTGAAAGGTTTTTCATTTTTTATTTTTTAAATTTACAAATTAACATGGAGAATTGAAGTTAAGAATATTATTTATATTCCCTAAACTGGAGCCTTTCTAAATAAATAAATTACTGTGAATTTATGAAATATACACATGGTTGAATTTATTTGGACCAAAAAATGGTCCAAATAAATTCAACCATGTGTTTTTATTACCTCTAAACTTTTTCTCTTTTGCTGACATAAGATGGAAATTTTATTATTATTTAATCTAAGTGTCATGTGTATGAATTTTCTTCTTAGAAATTTGAACACTAGCCTTTACCTTCTACACCCACAAACACTTATACTTGATTATCTTTTTATCCAAACACATAATCAAAGAAACTCCACATTGTTTTTAATTTATCATTTTCTTTTTGTTTTATGCTTCTATTTTTACTTTTCTATTTTATTCTGAAAGTTGTTTGAATCTTTATAGCTTATACAGTCTTATAAAACTAGGTATATGTAGATGTTCAAATCAATTAAAAAAAAAAAAAAAAAAAGCCTCTCTTCACGGGCGAGCTTTGTGCTATATTGTACAGCAAATCACAAAGCCACTTTCTTTCACAAACTTATGGTCAGATTATATTCTTGAATTTTTTCAAAAATATTCCTTGGTAATATCATCTTTTCATTTACGTCCCTAGGGACCTTTTTTTTATATATAATAATTAGGCGGGAAATGTGGGCCAGTCACGGGTGGGGTCACAGTGTATTGTTGTTGTTATGTGGGGGTCACACGCACCTTGCTAGAGGGGGTGGACCCTATATGCCTTTCACTTTGTCCCTTTTCTTTAGCTCTTTTATTGTGCCGTGAAACTGTCACAGACTTTTCCCACTGAAAACACAAGTTATTATGTTTATCCTCATTTGGTTAGAACTATGATTGAGAGGGATTGGGTCTGTGTTTTAGTTTGGGAATTTTTCCCCTTACCCCTCTGTTCATGAATTAAATGAAAGCATTTGCCATAAATATAGAAATATAGAGATAAATACCAATTTGGCTGCAAGTGTCCCATGGTCTATTTTAACAATTTATAGTTTACAGATTTTTTTTAGGATACAATATAATTTTAATTTATGATGTCCACTTTATAATAATTATTCGCTTTTATCATTAGGTTAATATATCAATTAATTTTTTCATATAAGTAGGATTTAGTTGAGCTAACTAGATTCTTGATCAATAAGTTTTTTTTTTATAGACAAGATTCAAATTCAGATTTCTTATTCAATGATAAAAATTTTTACCAACTGAGTTAACTAGTACTGGAACCCATGTAAAAAGCTTTTTCTAGTGAACGGTTACAATGAAATTCCAATTTGTTTATAATTATTGACCATTGTAGATTATCGCTGTTGCTTGGTAATATTGAAAGGAATTGTTGAGTAGTATTTTTTTTTTGGTATGTTGTGGCCGCAACATGAAGAGTTTCATTACGTTGTCTGATATTTGTTATTGTTCAGCTTGAGTGAGCTGGTTGGCAACTTGGCTGTAAAGTCGAAATTTGCTATTAGTTTTCTCGCCAAGTTACATCTACAATCACATTCTTCATTAGAAAACACTTTTATTGACCACATACAAAGATTAACAATTAATTTTTAAAAATATAGTTGTCATTATATCATACGGTGTTGCATGCAGCCTGCCAACAAAATAATAGACCAAAACATCGTCTGGAGTCTGGACATGACAGCAAAATTTAACTGGGACACAACTATTTTACACTGTTTTCAATTTGAGAGCAGAAAAAGTCTTTAAAGCGTATTGGCCAAACAGTGGATTGTAGTACTCTCGTGGTATATATCAGCTACACTGTAGATTGTAGTCGTTATTCGTTAGATAAATAAAATGTTAACGAGTGCCCTTAAGACACTCATTAATAATCCATTTTAGGAAAATTTTGATACTACTTTTATGGGAAATGAAAAAAACTGTCAAAATATTAATTACTTTTTTTTTTCATTTTCCATAAAAACTTTCTTTTAATGGATTATTAATCAGTATCCTAATGACACTCGTTAGCATTTTTCATAATAAATAAAGAAATAAGTAGGGGAGTAAAAAGCCATTGACAAAACTCCATGGTTTTCACCTCTCTTGGAAGTTGCAATAACTACAAAAATTAACAGAATGCTACTGGTTACATTTTAAAATCATATCAAAAGACCATAATGGCGCTAATAGTTTTGGTCAATATAGGCCAATTAGTCTTAGTAATTTCAATTGTAAAATCATATCAAAGATTTTGACATCAGAAACCGTTAAAACTTTTTTTTTTTTCAAAAGAAGAAATAAGGGAAATGAATACTATGTTTTCCTTAAATTTTAATTTTTTTTTTCAAAATATTCCTTATGCTTTTAAATGTTTCATTTTAATCCTTATTATATATATATATATATATATATATATTAATATTGTTTCAAAAAAAGCCCTTGATATTAATTAAGTAATTGAAAATGTTGATGTGGCAAAGTTTTGTATTTATAAATCATTCTTAATTGACAGGGCATTGATTATGTGGGTAAAAAAAATAATTTTAAATGATTTAAACAGCAATAATTTTAAGCAATTTTATATATTAGACTCTACGTGGTGTGAAATTAAATTCCACATAAACATGTAGGAAATTGCAAAAAATAAACAAATAAAATAAAATAAGACCATTCATTCGACCACATTTTCCTTATTACCAATCTAAAATCCTTAGCCCTGTTGTTCTCTCTAACTTTCTTGCTACCCAAACAACCAAACAAACCCTTCTCTCTAAACGTCGGCCAACGACAATCCAAACTCAAATCACTCACAACCACAAATTAAACACAACAAAATCCCCCCCCCCCCCCCCCCCCCCCCCAATTGCCAAACTTGATCTTTGTACGCAAGAGTGACAAGACAGTGGTGATAAGAGTGCCTTAGGTGGCCAACTTGGACTATGCGGAATGTTGAGGACCTTGATGGGGTTGGGGTAATAACAAACTCTTAAGACTCCATTCTCATTCAATTATCAATCTGCATATTGATTGCAATTACATTAGGCTTGTCTAATTATAGTTTGACAGTAATGTATGTCATTGGTTGGCTTAACAAACATAAGCTCCAATCATTTTATTGGCTATTTGAGTACTTAACCAAGCTCCTTGCTTATCTTTAACAACCTTTGTTAGAAAAGTATCTCTAACCACCTTTGTTAGAAAAAGTTAAAGCTTAGAATTTATAAGAAAATATAAAACACATTACAATTATCAAAATGCACCGCATCACTTGGATTGAACCCACCATTTTGATGCCCTTGATGGCGTATGAGTAGCATTGGATTCATACTGTGTTGGTGATAACTGATAACAAAGCTGGCCATGAAGGTTTCAATATATAGGAGGTATTGGGATAGGAATCTTAGGAGAGTGAAAAATCATATGGCTCTTGCTAGTTTTCCAAAAGAAGAATGCTATTGAACTATAGTAGTGCCAATCTATATAGTGATGGACTTGGCTTTTGCTTTCGAGGTAGCATTTAGATGTGTGGTTTTGTATTTTAGCCTTTTGGGAACTTTTGAGGGATGAGAATTGAAAGTACTAGAGTAGTATTTTGGGTTTTTGCTGGTTATGGATTTTGTGTAGTGTGTCTATTGATGTCTAGAAAATGCTGGCAAGAAAGAATACCTGGGGATTTTAGATTTCTTCCCCAGCTATTCTCTCAATCTAACCCAAATCACCCAAGTTCATGTGAGTATCACATGATCATTTAACTGATATACCTTTATTTTTTTTCTTAATTAGTTTTAATTTTAATTATAGTTTTTGCTGTATAGACTCAACATTCATTTATTTAACCCAGGTCATTCCTATATCATTTAAAAAGTAGTGTTATACAAAACGTGTGAAAAGCGAAAACAACATTTTTAGTTACTCAATTAACGGTAAGGACTCTTGAAATATGGGTAAAATTTTGAGTCAAATGTGTAATTCAACCATTTAAAATATATATACAGATAATAAATAAATAAAACCCGTGATAGGAATCTTTCGTCTAAATTGTCTAATCGTTATTATTGTCAACTTGAATTCTATTGGCCTGTATACATCAATATCACTACCATCCATTTAAATATCATAAGTCCACCATTGAACTTATTCAAGTACTGGATTATAAAATTTAAAATATATATATATATATATATTCAAGTACTTCTCCACAAGCTTTCCATTCAATATTCTTTCGTATTATTATCAGACTTGTTAGTTTATGTGGTCGATCCAAGGGGGTCAGGTCGAACATAGGAATGGCCATTTAGATATTTTATTTGACAAAAAAAAAAAATTATTAATTAAATAAATTTAAAACCGCTGTAGTTTGTAGGTGCCTAGGTGGGATCTATTAATTAGAAAATTTCCCATCATTTGCATATTTTTTTTCCTTTGATTAATTATTTGGCATCTGGTGTTGGTAAGTTGCTTTGTCCTTTGGTGTTCATTGGCTTGCGAAAGGTCACGTTCCTATGTCAGTTTCTAATAATGATAGTCAAGTTGCAAGGTTGGACGTGAAAATAATTAATATATACTTATCGAATAATAAAAGATGGGTTCGTTGTCTTGAGCTGTTGGATTATATTGGGATTACAGCCTTACACTAATTATATGTGTACTTTGTTCTGTATTTAGTGGTTTTTCCTGTGCTTAAACTCTGATTATGATATTGATTGGGGTTTTTTTTTACGTTACTGAAAATGGTTTCACACTTCATCTAGCCAACATCATCATTGGACCACAAGTAACGTTTTGTTACAATCAGTACACTAGGGATCGATACTGATGGCTCAACAACTGTAAATTATATATTTGTTAAATTGAATTGATTAACTTGGGCAACAAGTAGTGTTTAAGAACTTGGAAAAAGTTTACATGGATTAGACTTAGACCCTTCTTTGGACCTTGCAGTTTCGATCGGTTTGATCTTTGGCCGATTGATATATGTATATTATTTGAAGATAAATAGTGCTAGTAACGCATCATAAACATGACATGCTTATTTTCATTTGGCCTTTGCTTATGAGATATTTCAATGATTATTTGTTAGATGAATTATTTATATTGATATTTAACCTTAAACTTTATAACGATGACCACGTTTGGTGGTGCTTATTCAAAAGGATGTTCTTGGCCTTTTTATGTGCAATGGTGTATGGGCTAGATGAATAAAGGAAATTGGAAATTTTGATGAAGGCAAGATTTTTTTTAATCCATTTAAATGCATTCAATTTTGGGCGTGGCTGTCATTTTTTTAGTTTTTGGTTAGCCTTTACTAATTCATCAAGTGATCCTCTATTTGATAATTAAAATAACATTATGAGAGCTATTATTAATAATTTCAAATGTGTGGATATAAGCCCAAGAATGAGACCAATAGCACACTAGTGGGGCTGTAATTATGGGGTTTCACTCTAAGTTAGAGAGAGTACAATTCACCCCTTAGCCAAATGTGTTATTTATTTATAAAGTTTAAGGCTCAGTTGTTTGTATTAATAAGGAGGACACATGATTGTTGTATTTGAGCATATATAGTCTTATTTAGTTACATACATGTGTGTGTATATATATATATATATATATATATATTTGTGGGCATGTGTGATCTTGATTGGATATTAATGTGTTTAATCCCAATATATGTTTGTAATATTTCTTTGGTTGAAGTATTTGTTATATGCCTTAGTTGATATGCTTAAGTAGTCTAATGTTTTGAAATGCACAAGAGTCTGTTATGAGTGTTTATTAAGTAAGCAAGAATGAGGCATTAGAGATATTCATTCATTATAAGAATGAAATTGAGAAATAACTCAATGAATATAATAAGTTCTTGGTTATCGTAGAACTTGTGGGGGGAAGCTATTATTTCCACAAATTATTTGTTCATTGAGATGCCTGAATAGAAACCACTAAAACACCTTGTGAATTATGGAAAGAGTAATCGTCTTTCTATAAATTCTTTAAATGTGGGGGTGTTTGATGAAGGCTGTGGTTCCTATTCCTAAATGATAAAGAACCATTGATTGTGTTTTCATTGGTTATGGTCATAACAGTAGTGCATAGTGCTCTCTAATTAATGAATCTCTTATTTTTATATGCATGACAATTAATTAGAATATATTTCAAGTGTTAAACTTTCTTAAAGAAAGTTTGAGTCTACATTTAGTATCTCTCATGATCAAGAGTTGATGGAAGAGAGGTTGAGCCTAAGCGTAGTACAAGGACAAACGTCATGGTTGTTTGGTCTAAATTTTCTAATATATATATTAGAAGATGAACTTAAGGCTTCAAAGAAGCGATATCCAGAGGTGCTTTCTTGGAAAAGAGATTGTCAATAGTGCAATAAATCCATCTTTAAAATCTATGCATAGTAATTGGTGGATCTACTACCTAAGAGTTTGAGAGTTGATGGAATTATTGACTATTACAATGTGAGACTTGTTTTATAAGGCTACAAATAAAAGGAAGATGTGAGTTTTCTTGATACACAATAAACCAAAGAGGTTTATGGTTCTTGTACAAGGAAACAAAGTGCTTAAACTTGTTAAATCTTTGTATAGATTGAAGCAAGTTTCAATCCAATGACATGAAAATTTTGACAATGAGATGATGTCAAATGAGTTTAAATTTAATGCAACTAGTGTGTGATGTGAAATATATCACAAGAGGCTATGTTGTTGTGGGATATGCTCATGTAAGTGTTGTAGATGTGATACTAGAAATAAAGTTTCTAATACATCTGATGGACTTATCTTATCTCAATCACATGAGAGATGCGAAGATAGTCTAATGAGAACACCTTATATTAAGAGCATATGTATTTTTGGGAAGTCAATAAATCTAAACAGACATGCATTGTTGGATACTCGTGCATCCTATATGTATATATTGGTAGGGCACAGAGTTATGGTAGGTCTCAACATATTTGTTGGAGACATAATACCATGAGGTAGTTGCTCTCAAATGGAAGTATTTCCAAATTATAAAACGGATCTGTAATCAATTTTTGAGTGGAGAGCAATTAAATTGCGTGTTCATCGAGGGGAATGAGGTTAAAGTCTATTACCTAAAAGTCTCCGAGATGGCAACCCAATCTAACTAACTGAAGATCCCAAGATCTAGGTTCAAAGGGATAACCGAATTGTGGAGACTATATTTATTACTATGGAGATAACATCTCCCTCTCATTCCTATGATGAAATAGTGATGCCTGCAAGCGATGTTCAAGATAAGCTTTGCTTTTAGTGATTCCTATATCTTGGAATTCCAAGTGGGGTATAGTAAGATACTCTTAATAAGAGTCACCTATATGAGTGTGAAGTGGGCCGCTTCCATGAGAGTTTCTAAGGCTGAATTTTCTAAAGCACTTCATGAATTTACCAAGATATGTTCAGGGCCGAAATGAATACAACTATAAGAATCGAAAAAATGTCTGAAAAGGAGCTGTGTGAATTCTATTGTCTTGGTATACACAAATGGCTGAACAGTTCAAGACATCATGTTCACTGGTTAGCTAGTATAAACTGCGTGTTCATCGAGGGGAATTGATGCGAACCTCAATCGACATGCTTTGAGATCCAACAAAAATATTGGAATACTTGCTCAAGAAAACTAAAATTTAGATTTTTGATAGAAGTCTTGACCCAACGTTTATAATCGAAACAATAACCAAAAGTATAAGTGTAACACTTTGACCCAATGATTATAATTGAATCACGAACCAGAGGTATAAAATTTGAACGCCACAAGGAAAAATCTCTGATAAGTTCACAGTTCTTGAAGAACCAAAAGAAGAGCAAAGCCTCACCTTTTTTCTGATTTTTATTCAATAATTCTTTTCTATTACAATGAGTGCATGCTACTTATAAGACATGACTGAAAATAGAAAATCTAAAAACATACTAAATAATAAAACCCTAAATAAAAGTTGATTTGGTCTGAAATTAGCAAATCCAAAATAGGAAAATAGCTAAAAAACGTTCTAAATAATAAAAGCCTAAAATTAAGGTAGATCTGGTTCGAAATTAGAAGCTCCAGAATAGGAAAAATATCTATTGACTGATATGGAGCTGGAAAATCAATCAGCCATTAATCCACGCCATAAATCAAGCCCAAATAAGCCAAATCAGCCCTCAATAGCTTGAATTAAATTTATTACGCCTTCATCTTTCTTTGAGCCAAGCTTGGAATGTCCTGCATTTGAATTAGCCCAAATCTCTTGAATCAGCTCATTAAGTGCTTCTTTGATCTTCTTAGATCTTGCTTTAGTAATAGGCCCAACTGGAACATGCAATGGATCCTTGAATGCTTGTTGATTCTCATTAGGAATGGGGTTAAAACCTATTACCTAAAAGTTTCCGGGATGGCAACCCAACCTAGCTAACGGGAGATCCCAAGATCTAGGTTCAAAGGGATAACCGAATCGTGGAGACTATATTTATTACTATGGAGATAACATCTCCCTCTCATTCCTATGATGAAATAGTGATGCCTGCAAGCGATGTTCAAGATAAGTTTTGCTTTTAGTGATTTCTATATCTTGGAATTCCAAGTGGGGTATAGCAGGATACTCTTAATAAGAGTCACCTATATGAATGTGAAGTGGGCCACTTCCATGAGAGTTTCTAAGGCTGAATCCTTTAAAACACTTCATGAATTTACCAGGATATGTTTAGGGTCGAAATGAACACAACTATAAGAATCGAAAAAATGTCCGAAAAGGAGCTGTGTGAATTTTATTGTCTTGGTATACACAAATGGCTGAACAGTTCAAGACATCATATTTACTAGTTAGCTAGTATATCTAATAATCTTTCACAAAGGAAAGTTCAAAGCCATAAGCTACTTCTCCCGATACAGTAACTTTTCTTCTACTCTCTCTATGTTTGTATCATCATTTGTATTATGCTTTATCAATTTCTATTCATGTGAGGGATTGTTGGAAAAATAGTATGTAGTGAATAAGAAATTGATGTTTTCTATATTCACTTGAAGATATTATTATAGTGATGAAAATCCTTGAATCCCACATTGGAAATGATAGAGAATATGAGTTTGGGCTGGATTTTGGGTTGGGCTTTAGGTATGTGTGGATTAGGCCCACTTATCCAATTAGTAGTAATATTTTATTATTTTATTTTTGAGTCAGTAAGTCTGTATATAGCAATTATCTCTAAAATAGTATTTCAGTTTTAAATTATGTATAATTTCATTGTCCCTTATTCATGAAAAAGAACTTTTTTTGAGAAAAACTCTCGAAGTGAGAATATTTTTGAGCATTCATTTTGTGTCAAAGAGACAGAAACAGACATTGAGTAGTTCGCAGAGCACGACCTTGTGTACTTTGTTTTCGTGCAGTAGATCATTTTATCCTAAGAGGCAGACGTCCGCGAGTCTCAAAATACCACAGTGATTGTGTGAGGGGCGAAATCTGCTTTAAGGAGATTGTGTCAAACAAAAGACTTGATCTGATTCATTCATTTTTCATGCATTTGGTCTGTAAGTTTTTAATTATATTGCAAATTTCTTTTATATATATGCTATATATATTTATTGTTTTGCCTATTACTTCTTTTGTGTTAATATTGCTTATAATTAGATTTGTGTGTTATTCCCTTTTGCTTAATCACAAAAGTAAATTGTTGAAATATATCTTTTAAGAAGAATATACTTGATAAAGGACCACATTATTTTTTGATAATTTGATAAATAGATAGTGCAAGAAAGGAGAAGTGGTGATCGAACCACAAATATAGAGTATCACAAAAAATATCATTATCGTTAAGTTTTCACTTAAATTCCAATTGGAAACCACACTTATGAACCTAAGGTGTGAGGACACTAATATGTGCAAGGGGCTTACTCTTTTACTCCTCCATTATTGGCTTGTTTATGAAGTCAAAGTCTTGTGAAATCTCTTTTCATTTTTTTTTTTTTAATTTTCTTTTTAAATCCCCATAAGAGTTAGTTTTAGACTAGTACTGATTATTTTATTTTTAAAATCATTGTCATTATTGTTATGATTATCGTATATTATATATATTTTTTAACCCATGCTTAGTTTGTTTGGGTGGAAAATGTTTTTAAAAAAATCTTAAACTTTGCATGGATCTTGCCTTTTGTCCCTAAACTTTTAAAAAAGATTTTTTCAATAGTTTAGAGATGAAACTAGAATCGAAAAATTAACTTTTTATATTAATTTAGAGATAAAAAATGAAAATTTTGAAGTGTAGGAACAAAAAACGAAATTCATGTAGAATTTAGGGACAAAAACAATATTTTAGCCTATAATTAAAGTGGAAGCTCAAAAAATCATTAAGCTCATCCATTATAATTTTGTGCCAACTCCCAAGTGTCCCAAGTAAATTTTAATTTCATTATAATTTTGTGTCATGTATTCGTTGAATTAAAAATCACTCCAAGCCCATTAATAACTATTTCGAAGTTCCAACCTGGCAACTCCCCTTTTCAATAGATTTTTTTTATAGGGGTAAAAATTAATTTTAATCTTATTTTAAGGAATATAAGCAAAAGTCTTTGTATTACAATAACGAAAATTTCGTTAACAACTAAAATCTAGAATATAAAGAGATCAATAATACATAATGCAAGGTTTGTCATAAAAAAATAAATAGAACAACAAAATACATTCATAAAAAAATAAATAGAACAACAAAATACATTCTTTTCTCTTAATAAAATGGAGCAACCTGAGTCATTTGCATAGTCTATCAAACTAAAATTATGGAATAAGGTTTATTAAAATTTTGATAAGTGATTTTTCGTCATATGTCATTATCATTGGACTATTACTTAAATTCGAAGTGGAAACCATGCTAAACTTGAGGTGTGAGGTCATTTACTCCTCCATTATTGGCTTGTTTATGAAGTCAACGGGTTGTGAAATCGCTTTTCATTTTCATTTTCTTTTTTAGTCCCCATAAGAGTTAGTTTAAGGCCACTACTATTGATTTTTATTTTATTTTTAAAACTCTTTTTATTATTTTTATCGTATATTATATTTTCTGGACCCATGCTTAGTTTCTTTTAGTGGAAAATGTTTTCTAGAAACCTTAAACTTTGCATGGATCTTGCTTTTTGTCCCTAAACTTTTTAAAAAGATTTCTTTCAATTGTTTAGGGACAAAACTAGGAGCGAAAAAAAAAATTATAATAGTTTACAGAAACAAAATGAAAATTTTGAAAGTTTAGGAACAAAAGAACGAAATTCATGTAGAATTTAGAATTTAAAACAATATTTTAGCCCATAATAAAAGTGGAAGCATAAAAAACCATTAAGCTCATCCATAATTTTGTTCCAACTCCCAATTGTTCCAAGTAATTTTGTGTCTATGTGTTCAATCAATTTAAAATCACTCCAAGCCCATTAATAACTACTTTCAACTGGGCAATCCCCTTTTCACTCCATAAAAATAAGTGTTTGTAGAGTGTGAGAGACAAGGGTCGAGGTTCAAGCCTCCAGGAGAGAGCTTCATGCATATATACTAATATACACTTAGATTAGGTTAGCGTAAAATTTCTATCTTGTATCAAATATATATATATTTATATATTTTTAAAGAATATAATAAATGTAAGCAAAATTCTCTTATTACAATAACGGAAATTTCGTTAACAATTAAAATCAAGAATATAAAGAGATCAATAATACATAGTGCAAGATTTGCCATAAAAATATATAGATCAACAAAATACATTCTTTCCTCTTACTAAAGTGGAGCAACCTGAGTCATTTGCATAGTCTATCAAATTAAAATTAGAGAATTAGGTTTATCAAAATTTTGATAAGTGAGTTTTCGTAATATGTTTTTTTTTCTAAATAGGTTTGACGTTTGAGTATATGCAAGTGATTATAAATTAATATATTAATGCATATGCCACTATCACGATTGCACTACAAACTTGAAATTTAGTTCTCAATATGATATTGTGTGATATTGTGTGATTGTGAGTTCCAGTTAACTTAATTATGTGATTGTGATATTGTGAGTTCTAGTTAGCTCAACTGGTAAAGCTTTTGATAGTTGAATAAGAAATATGAAGTTCAATTCCCGCCTACACCAAAAACTAATTGGTGTCTTGGTCTAATGATAAAGAACTATCATAAGGAACAGACGCCATAAATTGAAACTCTCTATTAAAAAAAAAAGTTCTCAATATGATATTGTGTGATTGCGGTGCAACTATGCAAGTGCAACGGATGGCTAGTATCGCGCAATATGTTGGAATTGTAGGGGTGGTATGCTGGTGCTCAGGGACGGAGTTAGGATATGAGTTAGGGGTTGTACTACAACCCCCTAACTCATAATAATTTCCTCAAATATATATATATATTTTTTTAATCTATTTTGTACTACATCGGCTATAGTATAAAAAGAAAATTATTATGAAATTTCAAAAAAAAAAAATTTTTTGGAGAAAGTTATGAAATTTTAATTAGTATTAACAAATTGTTAACAAAGACAAATACACAATTATTGACTATACCATTTATCTATTTTGTATCATCTGTGGCAAAAAAAATTCAATTTATATAAACATATTATAATAATAATAATAAAAATCACCCACAGACATAATTGGGTCTCGCCTCATGTATTTATTGCTATACTTATAATGGTTGCAGGAACGTAGGTGAAATTTTTTATCCCAATTGTAATTTTGGACCCATTTGATCAACTAGTTTTTTTATTTTTTTTATTGCAGAGAAAATATCTTTCAATGTACTGACTCACTGCACAACACGAGTCATTATTGAAACAGAGAAAGATAGAGGCATAAAACTCTTTACCCCTCTCTCTTCTCTATTTAGGACAATATATATGGGAATTGAGAAAGTGAAAAGATTGATTTCTTGCTCAAATGAGAGAGATAGAAATATCAGATTTAGAGGTTGGAGCGCAGCTTTGCCATATGTGTTGTGCTAGAAGTGTGCTCAATCTATCGTCAAGTTGTGCTGTAGTTCAGCATCTCTCTCAGTTAAGGGGTTTTCTTTTCTTTTCTTTCTTCTTGTTGGGAATTTGATGGAAGGATTGAAAATTTAAATTCACTGAATAGTTTTGTTTCAAAAATTTTTAAGGGCTAGGCTTTTTTATTTTGGTAAAATTGGTAGATTAGGCTAAATTTTGTAACTTCCCTATTGTTGATTTTGTTATGGGGCTTATTTTTTGGGTTTGCTATTTTTAAGGGGGCAAGTGTAATTTTATTGAACCAAATTGGTAAATTATTACCTACATATATACATACATATATATATATACACTAATAATTTTTTTCCAAACTTTTGGGGGGGCCACTGCCTCCTAAAGCCAAAGAATGGCTCCGTCCCTGCTGGTGCTAGTGCAGGAAGAAACCTAACATGAAATTGTGTCGTTGGACATGACTTAATGATTTCTAAGGCTTTATGGTGTTTATGAGATATTGGGTTCGAAATCTCTAGCCAACATTTTGGGGTTACTCTGAGAGATTCCTCCCAAATTAACTTGGTTTGTGTGGGATGATGAGACTATACACACCTAAGGTGATACACAAGGGCTCGAAGAGTTTTGAATGACCACGTTTCTTAAAGAAAATAAAAATAAAGGATAAATTACACTCTTCCACCCCAACCTATCACCCAGAATCACACTAAACCACTTGAACTATTGAAATGCACAATTGATCTTCCAAAGTTATAACTATGTTTCAATATCCCCCTCGCCGTCTATTTTAATTTGGTGTTGAGTATGCTAGAATTTAACATTGAACTGCCAACCCCTCTCTCCAAAACAAATGGTAGAGGGGTAAATTGGTCTTTCAATGCTAAATTTTTTCAAATTTAACAATAAAACAAACAACTGGGAGTTAAGTGTAACAAATCTTTAAAATGGGGAGGTCATTCGTGTGTTTTGATAGTTCAGGGGTTTTGTGTGTGTGTGTGTGTATAGTATTGAGTTCAAGTTACACATGATGTAACATAGCTTACACCACCTAATAACTTTTTATAAAAATAATTTTTCAAAAATCTGACTATTAAATAACTTAAATTACATGTTATTTGTATTCTTAACATGCATGCCAAGTTTCATACCAATAAGATTTTATTACTTTCCGATCTAAAAGCCTATTTTTTATTCACAATTTTAAATACCAAATCTTGAAATTTTAATATTTGATCCATAATGATGTCAGATTATTTTAAAATTTTGCAAGAACATAGAATATAAGAAAATCTTAACTATGAATTTGTTAAAATTTGTATCTAATAAAAAAAAAAGGGTAAAATAAATAAAAATTATACCAAATATGCACACGCTAAAAAAAAAAAAAAGGTTCATAAAGCAAAAGGAGGGATACAAAACAACGGCCTCCATTACACACAATCAGGAAAGACGCAGAGGCCCACACAGATTACATTTACTTCTCGTTAGACCCAGTACATGAGGACAAGGTTGTCAAAATCGGGATCCTATGTAGGATCGTTGAAGGTAGGTGAGATCATAGATCGTAGGATCGGATCGTAAATCGTAAGATCCTACATATTTTCAGATTTAAAACAAAAAACACATTGATAATGACTTTGTATGTTGAATAATTACGTAAATTATAAATTCATCCATAAAAAAACTTAGATTTGCATCATATGATGTAATTTACATGTCATACATCGCTAAGTCTATACTAACGAAACAAATATATTTAAGTTTTGACTTAATGTATCTAAAAAGTTCAATAAATATTTAATTAGCAACTAAATACCAAAATATTTATCAAAACATAAGGAAAATATTTTTAAGTTCTAAGTTCTAAGTTCCAAATTTGAAATCCAAAATAAGTTAGCAAATGGAAACTAGCTAACTATAATATGAAATCCAAAAGTAAAATGAATATTAAGATAAAGTGAATATTTAATTATTCCCATTCTAAGGTTCTTATAACCACCATCCTAAATTCCTAATCATCATCATTCATTTCATCATCTATGTAGACATTATATATTTGTATACTAGAGTTGTAAAAGATATCAAGATACAATTTCACACTCAACTATTCAAGTTATACCACTCAGTAACAATTAAAGAGTATACTCAAAAAAATCAATCAATCTATATACAAATACAAGCATAACTAATAAAATTATATATAAAAAAAATATTTTAGTAATATTAGAACACAAATTAGTATATTGATCAAACAAATTTAACAATATTATAGTTTAAAATGCAACAAAGCCAAGTCAAATTCTTCATTTAGAAATGATGAAACATTCTTTCATTTTGATTACAAGTGAACTAGAAACTAGAAAACATTTGCTTAGGTTGACATAATTTTATAAAATAAAAAATAAAAAGTCATACCATCACAACATGAAAAAATAAAAATCCTTAAAGCTTCATCAAAACAAAAAATTTATCCAAAAAAAAAAAAAATTATGTTTTTGGTAGGATCGGTAGAATCTCATACGATCTTACGATCCTATACGATCCTACGTACGATCCTACCATTTTTACGATCCTAGTGCGATTCTAATCGTTTTGGTGAGGTGGGATCGTAAAATTGTGCGATCCTACGATCTAGATCGCGATTTTGACAACCATGCATGAGGATGAGCTACCCTTCACACTGTCTATTGAAGTATTGATCCATCCGAAGTCTACCTCCTGATTATAATATTGATTCAGAGTTAGGTGTTTTAAATCCAATTTTGGGTCAAATTTTTCAAGGCACGTGAACAATCTTGCAGAATTGTTCTTCGGATACCCCCAAAAAGTGCTACATTCTTTTGTCCTTGACTTTGTGGGAAAATTTAGTGGATGTCGCTAAGATCAAGCAGTATATTGGCTGTGAAATAGACAAAAATAGTGCTAACATTGATACCAAAGGACCATATCTCAATGAATTATTGGGTACTTCAACCAACTTGTATGCTAAATGATGGTACCAAAAGACAGAATAACCCCAAATTTATAAAACTCGAATCCATGAAAGTACCACTAGGCACTAGCTGCTTTCTGCATACTACTACTCTTGGAATTTCGTCGTCATTCGTCACTGAAGTAAATAATACACTTTCATAATCTTTTTTATTCAACCATAAATAAAATTTTTAAAAAAATCCCAGAACATGCCTTGTAGCTAAAAGAAAATGTTTCAAGGCGAGTAATTCTCACTGCTGGCTCCTCTAATCTAAATCATTACCATCAGAGAAAGTCCTTCTCATTTCAAGATATTTGAGCGCTCCCAAATACAATGACAAAAGCATAAAAACCAGAAGTTTAACCAATAATATAGACCAATCGCCATAAATGAAAAGCAAATAGCAGAACCATAAACAACTGAGTATATAGGCAAGGAAATTATTTGGCAATACCGATTGAACCTCACTACTTTTTCTTTGATAAGATTTAAAAGCAAACTAATTGCAAAATCTTAACGCAGGTTTAACACTCAATATAATGATGGTTTGAGCCAAAACCCATCAATTTCGCATGTTTGATATAGGGACCTACAAATAAGAACTAATCAAAGCTATTTTTGTACCCAAAGCTATTTTATCGAACGTATTAGCCTTATCTTATCAACTCAATATAATGTTGTTTCCTATTGTTAACAATGGTATCGAAATAATAATAATAATAATAATAATAATAATAATAAAGGATTAATTCCACTCTAATTAAAAATTCATGAGAAACAATGAATGGCATGTTAAAACATTATTGCCAAAACAAAAGAAAATAACAGGGTGACATTCAGTTACTTTTTAAAAAAAAAAAACTTTCACCATCGGCATAACACAAGACATTGGAATGGCATGTTAAACTTCATTCCAACTCCAATGGGCGTGGAGGAAGTAGTGTTGGCCACGATGGTTGCCCGAGTAGGAATATAGGAGGACGAACATTTGAGAAATCGTCCATTCCATCTGGTATTTGGCCGGCCATGTTCAAATCCCCGGTGTGCATGTTGCACGAGACAATGTAACTTCCGAATTTTAGGAGGACAAGTTCAGCATCATTTGGGTGGAAGGCCAGGAAATTCACATCGGAGCGGATGCCATTGAGTATTTCATTGAGGCTAGGACGTTCTGGAACTATGTCGGTGAAGTAAACTTTGTATTTGAAGCTCCATCAGTAGCATTGGCGTAATCCTCAAGTTCCCAAACAGAAAAACAGTAGCGACGATGATCAAATTTCCCGTTGCCGGAAAAAGCTGGGTGATCACGATCATGAGTACGTTGGATTATCCAAAGACACCCACGGAACACTCCGAATAAGATGAGGTCTTTAGGTGAAAAGTCCTGCTCTACGGGTAGATCGATATAACGAAGGTGGCCAATATCGTTGAATGGATCGTAGACAAGAAAGCCTTTGATGAAATCCTTACTTGCATCCACCAAATACAGCATCCTTAGACATTGAATTGAAAGGATTCAATTCCCGTGGTGACTCAACAAACAAGTTGCACCATTCACCAGTTTCGGAAGAAAAGATCTCCATCTGTAACTGAGTAGTAGTAGGTTTTTTAAGGACAATGAATGCGTACCACCTTATATCTGTAATTTTCAATACTACCCTCCTGCTGGCATATAATTAAGGCGTGCAAAACAACTCTCTCTCTCCCCAACTGATCATAGTTCTTCTTTGGAATCCGAGCCATTGTTTTGTAAGCGGATTACAGATGAAGAAGTCCAACGACGAGTCATCATTGCGTGCTGCCAGCAATAAGTCGTTGGAGGAGGCGTAGATGTGAAGATGATGTTTTGGGAAGGGAAGAAATTTGAGCAGATTCACGAATGCTCCCCTACAATAAATATAGGGTGTAGGAATCAGGGCGAGTTGCTTGTTAGACGCCATCTCTAACACAATAGTAATGGACTCGTCCGCCTCGGATTGGATGTAGTGAAGAAGGAAGCGGCGAGCAAAGTAAGGACTTGAAATAAGAGAACTCCAGTGCTTGGAGACGGACTTGCATTAGACAGCCCATTGGGTAGGGAGTCGAGAAAGGATCTCGACGAACAGTTTATCAGGGAATCTTTTCATCTCTTTTTCTTGCGGAACCAAAGCAAGGGCTGTGCCTGTGCTTACAACGTACAACTACTCTGTCTTTGTTTGTGGGTTGATTGGCCTTGAGGGTTCTTATATTCAAAACTAATAGGACTCATGTTTCATTTAGGAATTTTAACAAACACTTACAGAACACACACGGAACGGAAGCCTTTAAATCAGATGACAGGACAGCTAGTAAGGTAATAGATTCCTAACCTCTGTTTATGAAAGAGATGATGGAGAAATTTGGACAACGCGGCAGCGACTGACGTAATAAGAAATTTGGACCGACTTTTTGGCTTTCAATAATGGTTTGGTTCGAATAGAACAATCCCACAAAGATGGGAATTCGGAACTCCTTCAACCCCTGGGCAAACACAACTCATCAACATCTTGAAAGAAGCCATGGCCAAAACCATCAACTCTCACTAAAGAGTGATTTTGCAGATTAGCACAACGAGGGAAAAATATATGATAAGTTAACATAAGTTGGGAAGGATTCTGGAAATTAGCATTTCGAGTTTTTAAAACTTGAGATCGATGAAGAAAATTAAGGCTTTCAATCTCAAGTTCTACTGCTGTCGTGTACTAATTTAGCCACATAAATCTCGAGTCTATAAGACTCGAGTTCTAAAAAGCAAAACCGAGTTGCGAGGAAGAAGAAGTGAAACTCAAGTCTTTAAAACTTGAGTCTTAAAAGTGCAACTCGAGTCTTAAAAACTCGAATTCTACATGGATTTTCTTCCACATCATCTCCCACCACTTACATATGAAACTTAAAACTCGAGTTTTAGACACTTGAGATGCTAGTTTATAACATTGTTTTGAAACGTGACAACTAACTAAAATTTTTGATATTTAATGTTATATAGAAAAAAAAAATCCTCACTAAAAGCATGGTTTCAGAAAATAGAACAGGCTTTTTTTTTAAGCGATTACAGGAAGAGAGATAAAAGAGAAAAACAAAGCAATATAATAAAATTTATTAAAAATAAAAAGCAAAACTGGTTTTTGGCTCTTACGTTTTGACTTTATTTTCACTTCAGTTCTTACTTTTTAATTTTATCGTATTTGGTTCCTAGAATTAAATAATGAGTTTCATTTTAGTCCTTAATTTCATCTCACTAACGAAAAATAACATACGTGGCAAACAGAGTACACAGTTTGCACACAAAACATACACAGTTTGCACACAAAACACCTACGTAACTATTAAAATAAGAAAAGTGCAACGTCCACAATATTTTCACAACAAAGAGTAATGTTACAGTCACAAATTATTTTACAACATTTTTACAAATTGTTGATGTGGCTAATTTCTTATTAGTTGTTATCTAGGTCTACCACTAATATTACTTTTTCATTTGTCAATAACTATCCACCACATTAGCAGTTTGTAAAAAAAAAATTGTATCTCTAACATTACTCTTCATAATAAATTATAGGTGGTTAGTTGGTATTAGTTCAAATTTGGACTTACCACTAAAATTAATTTTTTGGCCCAACAATAACAACCAGTAACAACCTGTCACTTAGGATTTGTTATGAAAATGTTGTAGACATAACATTTATCTTAATAATACAATTTGCTGTTTGGAATTTAAATAATGTCAACATCAGCATTTTAAATATTGAAAAAATCCATATCATTATTTTTCTTTTCTTTAATTATTTTAAAATAAAATAAAATTTTGGTTATTATTTAATTATTTAAATAAGAAGTAAATAATTAAAATAAAATTTTCTTTTCTTTTCTTTTCATTATTTTGTTAGGAGATTTTTGTTGGAAGATCTTGTTTGTTTATGTTCTTTGTGTTCTTCCCCAAAACTGTTTACGTTCTTCCTCACTTCCTCAGAATTGTTCATGTTCTTTATCAAATAACTAGTTGCCCAGAAAATTTAAAAAATCAATATTTTTTTCTCTTCCATTTTCTTAGCAACCAAACATGCAAAACACACATAACAGTCTTCAAATTGAGGCCAAAACCCGGCAATCACCAAAACACCAAAAAATCTCTATTGGACCCAACCGACCAAACACCAAACAACAAAACACACCACAACCCACTTCAACAACAAGCCAACCCACCCCACAACCCACCACTGAACCTAACCAACCACTGACCACCACCACCAATCTTTGTTTCATAAGGAAAATCAGAGAGAGATAAAGGTCAGAGTACTAGGGGTGTAATCGGTTCAAGTTGGTCGATGTTGAAGGCAGTTTTTGCACCAAACCGAGAATTTCGGTTTTAACATATAGAGCACTGAAATCGACTTGTAAGGAAGGAACGCTGAACCAACTGACTACATTCGGTTTCAATTCCATTCAGTCGGGTTTCAGTGTTTGGTATGTGAGAAACAAAAGCAAGAAAAAAAAAATAGAAAAGAAGATTTTTTTTTTTTTTTTTTTTGCATCAAATAGAGACATTATTGAAAGACAAAATCAGTACAACAACTAACAAGAAAAGCAAGACCAACACAGACTTTGTTTTCAACACAAAATACAGAGCAACACAGGAAAAACATAAAACACTAACTAAGATTAAGCTACCATCTACAACAAAAGGTAGCAGCTATAAAGTGTCTTTAAAACAAACATCATGCCGTATATTTTTAGTAACCAAACAGATCAAAGAAGAAAAACTTATTTCCCTTTGCTTTCCCACATTTTCTCAGCACTTAAACACCAAGCAAAAAAAAAAAAAATTATACTCAAAATCATGTATATATTTAGAGAACATACCAAAATAAGAAAAAACCTATTTCCCTTTACTTTCCTACATTTTCTCAGCACCCAAACACCAAGCACCAAGCAAACACAAGAAACATATACTCAAAATCAAGAAGATTGTGTTTTCTATTTTTTCTTTTTTGGGTTAAACGTTTTTGGGATACTTAAACTTTGATTTTGAGAGACTAAAAGAAATGGAGAAGAAGAAAGTTGTGGGGAGAACAACTGTAGATTGAAGTGAGAGAGAATAGATAAAACTTAGGATTAGTAGGGTTACATACAAACCCAAAACGACGTAGTTTTGTTACAATAATGAGAGAATAAATAAAACTGCATTTACTATGGGTCGAACTTGAGTTAAAAATGTTGTTATAATAAGGAGAGAATAAATAAAACATCATTTACTATAGGTCGAACCTGAGTTAAAAATGTGAACATACATGAAGAACTACCTTGATATAACTTGTATATATTAATATTTAATATATTTCAGTTCAGTTTTGGTTGGGTCGGTGTTTTGTGTGGGACACCAAAACTGAAATATTTCTGTTTCAAGAAATTCAAACCGAAACTGAATCGAAAAATTGGACTGAGTTTGGTAGGTTTTGCCTAGCTTTGTTAGTTTTTCGCACACCTTTAGGTTAGATGGAGAGGGAGAGAGAGAGAGACCCATTGATTTGTAAGAAGAGACACCAATTTGAGAGATAGAGAGTTTAAGGTGAGAGATCGAGAAGAAGAAAGAAGAGAGAGAGAGAGAGAGAGATTGGGAAAAAAGAAGAAAAGAAAGAAGAAGAAAAGAGAGAGAATCAGGAAGAAAGAAGAAAGAACAAAAGAAAGAATTAAAAAGGATTTAGCAATACCGATCAAACCTCACTTTTTCTTTAATAAGATTTAAGAGCTCACTAATTGCAAAATCTAACGCAGATTTATACACTCAATATATTGATGGTTTGAGCCAAAACTCATCAAATTCGAATGTTCTGATACAGGGACCTACAAATAAGAACTAATCGAAGTTATTTTTGTACCTAAAGCTATTTTATCTAATGTATTAGCCTTATCTTATCAACTTAATATAATATTGTTTCCTATTGTTAACAATGGTATCGAAAAAAATAATAAAAATAATGGATTCCACAGTAATTCAAAATTCATGAGAAACAATGCAATATGCTGGAATTCAAAAAAAAAAAAAAAACATTCACTATAGGCATAACACACGACATTGGAATGGCATGTTAAACTTCATTCCAACTCCAATGGGCGTCGAGGAATTGGTGTTGGCCACGATTGGTACCCAAGTAGGAATATAGGAGGACGAACATTTGAGAACTCCTCCTCAACTCGCCGTAGTTTGCCGATCTCTTTGAACACCTTAGTGTTCACGTTGTACCATAAAATGTCCTTCCCGATTTGAAAGAGGACAAGTTCAGCAGCATTTGTGTGGAAGGCCAGGAAATTAATAACGGGGCGGCCGACGCGAGGACATTGTGAAACTATGTCGAAGAATTTAATTTTGCATTTCAAGCACCATGTACCCGCATTGGCGTAATCCTCAAGTTCCCAAACAGAAAAACAGTAAAGACGAGGACGAATCCAATAGTAAAAAGGCGTGTGACTATTCTGGATTATCCGAAGACGCCCACGGAACACTCCGAAGAAGACGAGGTCTGTAGGTGAAAAGTTTATCTCTACGGGTGGATCGATATAACGAAGGTGGCCAATGTCGTTGAATGGATCGTAGAGAAGAAAGCCTTTGACGAATTCCTGATCTGCATCCACCCAATGCAGCATCCCATTGCATGGAAAAACACCAGCCTGCCTAGAAATTGAATTGCAGGGACTCAATACCCGTGGTGACTCGACAAACAAGTTGCACCATTCACCAGTTTCCGAAGAAAAGGTCTCCATCTTTATCTGAGTAGTAGTAGTTTCGAAAGGACAATGAATGCGTACCACTTTATATCTGTTGCTATATGGATAATTCTCCCGCTGTCGTATAATTAGGCCGACCAAAATATCTCTCTCTCCCCCCAACCGATAGTCCTGAGAGAAGATTGGAGGAATTGCGAGCCATTGTCTTGTAAGGGGATTACAGATGATGAACTGCAACGACAAGTCCAAGCGCAATGGAATAAAGTTGCGTACCAGTAATAAGTCGTTGAAGGAGGCGTAGATGGAAAGATGATGTTCTGGGAAGGGAAGAAATTTGAGAACATTGAAGAATTCTAGTGATTTATCAGTCACGAAGGCTTGTACGTAACAAGCGATAGTTAACACGATAAGAAGGCCCTCGGAATCGCTGTGGCGGTTGCGGTGGCAGTGGCGGTGGTGAACAAAGTAAGGATGGGAAATAAGAGAATTCCAGTGCTTGGAGACACACTTGCATTGGAAAGCCCTTTGGCGACCGAGTCGACAAAGGATGTCCATCAGCAGGACATCAGGGAGTTTCTGTAAGACAAAATTCAAAGTGCAGCGGAAACAAAATAACATACACATACCTTCAGTCATAGTTGTTTAAGTGTTTAGAGAAAAAGAAGACTCACTATATGATAATAGTGTTTATAAAAGGTGTCTTCTAGTCTATGACCTTTACTTTTCATATATCCTTTTGATGGAGACAGGCTATATATAGAGGCTAGACTAGGGACCCTTTTAAATTAAGATCTGTTTCATAACCCTCCTTCCATCAAGGAGTTTAAAACTAGTAACTTCAAGGTGTTTATTAACCAAATGAGTTATATCAAATGAGAGTTACTTAGAAATTGTTATTCACCATAACGTCTTTCACAAATAAAATCTTTAAGACATGAATTTCATTTATCACTTAAATGTGGGCCACATAAAGTTTTCTTAAAATCTTACATTCTCCCACTTGGCCCACTTGACATTACTTGATAAATGATATTAACTTTAATATGGCCATGATATTACTCATGTCAACTAATTGTGAAATGCTCCCACTTAAATAAAGAATCCAGTACACAAATCATGGCGGTAATACCCTTAATTATAATGAGTATTTCCTTCCATGTATTATAATGTATGGTAATCCTTATATGAGAACTTTATGAGCCATTAATTCTTTATGAATGGACTACCTATTAGCCATTCGGGTCCTCTTTTATACATCCCCACGGATATATCATCCTTATACATCTCTAGAGATATATCTAACTTAATACATATACTTTATGTGCACAAAATAAAAATCATATATTTTCTTCTCCAAAAATAACCAAATATGTGTCCAAAATATAGAATGATTAGAGAGAAATTAAACACCAAATGAGCTAACAAGTTCCATATGTCCAAAAGACTTTTATACTGTTTTGTCGACAAACCTTTAGTTATGAAATTAACAAATATTAGCTCAATAATTTTAACACAATGGACACTTTCAATTTCTTAAAACTCTCTCTTAGACTGAGTTACTTTATGTCGATATGTTTGTTTCGGCTTTCACATTCATTGTCCTTAGAGAAGAAAATTATAGCCGAGTTATCTTTAAAATCTTTAAAGGTCTCATCATAAGATCGACAACCTTAAGACCTATCCATAATGCCTGTCTTATAGCTACATAGCATATAAGATATCTTACATGACAAAATCAAATCACTACTTCCAAGTAGTATGTCATTCATATTTAGGCATAAAAACAATGCATTTACTCCCACTGATTTTAAGGTATATAGTATATACACTGATTAACAATGTGCCCAGTAAAACCAAATGGCACAACAAAGTTGGTGTACCTTTATATACCATTAGTAGGATGCCTATATGCCTAAATTTTGCAATATAAAACTTTTATTGGGAGTCAAACCTTAATGGATCTTGTAAAGTAATATAAATAGCTTTCACAAAACCTTTACCTTAAAGGAATAAATTCTCAAGTTTTTACTCTTGTGCAATTAGATCACTCCCACCCTTGTACTTAATTTCTCATTTTAACATATTTTATTCAATAAGATGGGTGATTCATCCACATGAGTACCAAAACATAGATCCACAAACCCAAAGAATATAAACTTTAATGCTATGAATCTTGAACTTTAATTCTAAATTAACCAATGTTAATTTAGTAGTAAATTCGACCTTCCTATGGGCAGAGTTGCATCATGCATGAATTTACTATAAAACTTTATTCATAAAACTAGTAAATATAAACACTAAGAATCAAATTTTCCATACCTATGGGCCTAGGAAAAATCTCATCTTAATGCTACATTCACCATTTTATTCCAATCAAATCATAAAAATAATAACCTCCCTATGGGGCCAAGTCATTATCTTCATGAATTAATTGCCACTTAGATGCCTTTGTACCTAATGAAGTCTTGTAAAAATTTCTTGATGTGATTATCATCATGGCTTAGGATGCTATGGCCACTCCCATGTCATTTTGATATTCACCACTTCAAATAGCATCAAAAAGATCAACCAATCCTAATATTGATCATGACAGTATGCACTCCAAAATGACATGAAATAATACTTAAATACATGATAAGTGCAAAGAAACCTAAAATGCACTTAAATAAATTACTCACTTGAATGATCCAAATCTCATATGTAAGTGTAACAATAAACTTTATGAAATAATTTCAAACTTACATGCAACACATTTTTCCCCATAATTTATTGTAAAAAGTTATGGTTTCCAAAATATAAGGATCATTTGTGTTATCATGCCAAATATATTGATCCACAAAAAATAGTCTCTAAAGCAATTTACAATTGAAAATTGTACAAATTATTGAGGCATGTTTGTCATATGAGCCACCATACTGTCACAAATTATTTTCCAAATAATTAAGATTTTATATCCAGGAAACAAACTTAAATACTTGGATGAGCACTTGATGAATATCAAAATCAAAATCAAATTTATGAACACTTTAATATTAACAATTCCAAATAGTTGAATTACCCACTGGTGCACATTAGCATTTTGTAATACACAATACGTGGACAATTTTAGAGAAAACGATGTCATTGAGTCACAAATGTATTGAAAAAACAAATTGATATAACATATTTACCTTTGAACCTATGTAGTTCTATATAGTTAATAATCTTATGGATTTCAAATTCATTCTTCCAATCTCAAAACTCAATGGCAATTCGTTACAAAAATACCAATAAAGATGCAAAACAAAACTTGTTCTCTAGGATTTAAAGTATACATGCTCTATATTTGGATTCAGCACAACTTAAATTTCATCCCAAAATTAAATTAGTGCATACAAACTTTAACCATAGATGGTACAAAAATATACCATGATTGGAAATAATAGAAATTTCTCAAACTAAAATCACTAAACAACATAGCATGAAGGATGGCTCTGATACCAAATGTAAGACAAAATTCAGAGTGCAGCGGAAACAAAATAACATACACATACCTTCAGCCATAGTTGTTTAAGTGTTTAAAGAAAAAGAAGACTCACTATATGATAATAGTGTTTATAAAAGGTGTCTTCTAGTCTATGACCTTTACTTTTCATATATCCTTTTGATGGAGACAGGCTATATATAGAGGCTAGACTAGGGACCCTTTTAAATTAAGATCTGTTTCATAACCCTCCTTCCATCAAGGAGTTTAAAACTAGTAACTTCAAGGTGTTTATTAACCAAATGAGTTATATCAAATGAGAGTTACTTAGAAATTGTTATTCACCATAACGTCTTTTACAAATAAAATCTTTAAGACATGAATTTCATTTATCACTTAAATGTGGGCCACATAAAGTTTTCTTAAAATCTTACAGTTTCTTTATCCCTTCTTCTTCTTCTTCTTCTGATTCTAGTTCTGTTGTTGTTCTTCTTCTTTTGCGGCTACATGGAAGAAGAGACGTAGCCTGTGACACCGAATCTTCTTCTTGCAGAACCAAAGCAAGGGCTGTGCTTGACTCCCCCGCCATAGGACAGAAACCTATACAACAACTACTCTCTGTCTCTCTTGGAAGGAATTTGATTTAAATTTATTACTGTGCTTGTGAACCCTAGTTTCCCTTAAATTTATAAGGCTGGCCGGCCTTATAATCCTTGTACGTGTCGGTTTGTGGGTTATATATCTATATATCTATATCTATCTATATCTATATAATCTATATATCTATATTTATATAATCTATATCTATATAATAAACTAATAACCGAAACGTTTGACCTTCTGTTGACCGCTCCTCATTCCACCACATGATTACATAAATTAATACCACGTTTACCATTAAAAACATAGAACAATGTATCCTTTCGGTCACTTGTTTATTTACTTTCAGTGGGTAACTACTTTTTGTTTGCTTTTTGTTTTCTTCTCTCCATTTTTCCGTTTTCTGTTTTTTTTTTTTTCTTTTTCCCGCTACGAGAACAAACCCAGCGAAGGTTCTTCACAAACATTAGTTGCTCTTGCTTATTCTTGCATTTGTTGGTCTAACTCTTTCAAACCCACACTGTTCACTTTTTGTTTTCGGTTTTCTGTTTTCTTTTTTCCCTTTGTGAGAAGAAACCCAGCAAAGGTTGTGGAGAAAAAAACAGAGTAACCCAGCAAAATCATTACGGTAACCTTCCACTAATTTGATAGAAATATTGTTATTGTGTGATTTATATTCATATTTGCATTAATATTACTTTTGGTGGTCATATTGATTTTGATGTTGGATTACATAGTAACGTTGGGTAACTACCTTTTGTTTGCTTTTTGTTTTCTTCTCTCCATTTTTTTTTTTTTTTTAAAACTGCTGTGAGAACAAACCCAGCGAAGGTTCTTCACAAACATTAGTTGCTCTTGTTTATTCTTGCATTAGTTGGTCTAACTCTTTCAAACCCACATTGTTGACTTTTCGTTTTCTGTTTTCTGTTTTGTTTTTTCCCTTTGTGAGAAGAAACCCAACAAAGGTTGTGGAGAAAGAAATAGAGTAATCCAGCAAAATCATTACGGTAACTGGTTTATTCTTTTCTAATATTATTCCTTTTTCAAACAAGAACTTTAGACAACCTTACAATGCAACAATAAAATGAATACAGTAAATAGAATATGTTTGCTTTGGCAATTTAAAAACAAATGTTAGACATGTTGATGAGAAATATAAAAGCCACGGAAGAGTTGGGTTTATAGCATTACAGGAACTGTTCAATTTGTCAAAAGGTTGTGTATTTCTGTTTTAATTTTTTTTTTTTCTTAATAATAACGAATGTTAATAACTAAGACATTGAAATTTTGTGCATACCATGTGTTTACTTACTCTTGCATTAGTTTTTTACTGTGGGCTTGTATTATAATCATGTTTTGATTTTATATTTGAATTGTTTTCAGTCTACGTGTTGTATTGATTTTACTTGTGGAAGCTTTTATGGTCTGCTTTACTGAAACATTCAACCTTTCTCACAAAAAAGAAAAAAAAAAACCTTTTACTGTGGGCTTATATTGCTTTAGCCCATGATCTGTTAACCCTGCCCAAAATTTATCTTTGGGATTGAATCTGTATTCGTGAATATGTAGGATCAAATGACCCATATTTAATATAGGATTCATTTATGACAGTGCCGATTTGTAATGATGATATAGGATTCAATAGAATTTGAAAAAAAAAAATCAATGATGGTAAAGGATTCAATAGAATTTGAAAAAAAAAAAAATCAAAACTTAATGCATATGAATTCTTGATGCATATAAAAGCATGACACGGCACTTGATGCAAAGAAACATAATCATGGCCTACTACGATTAACGTGAATCAATATATATCTCATATATTAAACGTAGCATAGCATATAGGTTCAAAAATCAAAAGAGATTTACAAAAACAATCACGGCAGAAAACTAGAACACTAAGAAATCAGTTTTTCTTTAATTCTAAAACTCAATCACATGTTATATATTTTCTAAATTTTCTTTATTTATAATGAATGATGATATATTCATCATGTTTGTATGTGTTGAGACAATGTACATGTTGTCACTTTTAGATGGTTCTTGGACTTAAAAATTCATTATTTTTCATTTCACCTATTGGTTTTTCTTTGTGGGTGTTAATAAATGTCTGAAACGTATAGCTGATAGCAAATGTTTTAGCTACATGATTTTATTTTACAAATTCAATTTTGGTGTTGTAGTATGGGTTAGTGACTAGTAATAACTAATAGCCAAAACGTTTGACTTTTTGTTGACCTTACCTCATTGCGCCATGTGGCTACACAAACTAGCGCCACGTCTATATTTAAAAACATGAAACATTATGCCTTTTGAGATTTTAACTTCCGATTTACTTCAATTCGTTTCACAACATTTTTAAGTTTTAACTATAAATAACATCTATATAATAACAACACATTCCTTTTTCTTTTTTTTCTTTTTTTAATGAACAATTACTCATTCATTTAAAAAAAAAAATTGATCACCCATTGACCCCATTTGGTCCCTATAATAAACTGCCTATAATAAAAGCTACCTATAATAAACTAGGGACAACGTTTGGTCCCTTGGGCGGTAGTTGTGAAAGACCAACAACACCCTTTCTTATTTTTTTATGTCTATACCCTTCTCTTCCACCGATGGCTCTCCCTCTGCGACGAGTAAAGAAGCACTGAGTCGTACAAATCTCTATTCAAAGAGACTTGGGAAAGGTTTACAGGAGACTTAATGATGCTAATCGAGTTGGCTGTACGATTGAAAGAACAGTGGAAGCTATAGCAACGACCCTCTTGCTATTGCCTTCAATTGAACAACACGATTTGCGATTCGAGCACTGCAATCTATTGTGATTTTTGTCGGGTTTGATCAAGCACATAGAGGAGACCATCAATTTTTGCATGATTAGAACAATGTGTATGTGGCTTGATTTTTACTCTGAAAAATATCTTATAGACTATTAATTTCTAATGAGAAGTCAGATTCCTCTTCGATAATAGAACATTCTAATGTTGATTTTGTTTTTTAAATGGATCATTTTGAAGTTTTTTTCTTCAGTTCTGTATTTTTTGTAGGGATTCATGTTGTTAAACTGTCTTTTCAATCTCATTAAGAACATGTACACCATGTGTTTGACAAAATGTCTCACTTTTACTCCTGCATTTTTCTTTTCATTCCCTTTTAGAACATGTACACCATGTGTTTGACAAAATGTCCCCCTCGCTCTTGCATTTTTCTTTTTTTGATAATTCAATAGTTATACTCTTACATCAGTTTAAGTCAACTTCATGGTTTATGATTGTTTAAGGTCTCGGATATTGCCAAGAACTATTTTATTTTTGTTCCTCTCATAAACTACACAGTAAAAACATGCATTTTTCTTTACAAAAACTGTCCAATGAACAGTGAGACTGACATGTTCTTCCATTTGGTTTTTGAATTTGATTGTTTTTCATATACTTACTAATATATGAATTGTTTGTGTGTCTTATTGTGGTAAAAGATGAATACTTTAGTGGGGTTTTCAAACTTGGGCTTCTTCCTCTACAGGTTGAAGATTCTTCTATATTTTTGTTTAGTTTTTGGTTTTTGGTTTCTGATTTGCATTACTTTCTTATTATTGTTATATATTATTATTTTCATATGTGATGTGTAGAATTGGATCATGGGTGAATTAGAAATTGAATTCATAGACTGATGAGTTGGATGTAGAAGGTTTTGATAATTCAAATTATTCGATGCATTGTATTTTTATGTTCCTATTTGTGTTGTGATTTTGATACATATGTGTTTGTTTTTTCGATTGACTCAAAAAATATTTTATAGTTTTAATCATCAACTGCCCTTTTTAGTTAGTAGATTTTGGATCAAGCTGAATTGTATGGTTCCTTCTTTCAAAATGCCAGACCTTTACATAAAACTCATTGAGACAAAAGATCAATCACTGAGTACTACCATTAAAAAAAAAAATTACTACCATGTTAAAACATATTAGAATAGTGAACTCTCTTCTACCATGATCAAATAATGCAGTGAAATGAGACTTAAATTTATATTGCTACAATAACTCTCTTTTTCCCCTTTTGGGTATTTGGATTAAATTGGTTTTGGGTATCTTTCTATTTTCAAAAAGGCTGAGGACAACTGCTATACAGTATGAGACTGAAATTCATATTGGTAAAATAACTCTATTTTTTTCCCAGTTTTGCTAATTACCTACCATGAGTCATTGATTTCTCAATTGACATTCTTGTGCTACAACAAAATCTTTTTCTCATTTTGATATACATTAGATAGGCTCATAGGCATTAGGACAAAGGTTAAAATATTCATGAAAGTTATGCCACTATGTTCATATTTATTTTTGTATTGTAGACAATTTAGCCTCACTATATGCACTTTATCTTTGCATCTTATGAGCCTTCAAAGAGATGAATGACAATACCTTCTTTGATCTTGAAATATTGTTGGTATGTCTTGAGCCAAGTAGAAATTACTTATTTTCACAATCTTACTTATTTTAAGATAATATCTAATACCATTATCATCCTGCATAATCATATTTAACTGAGTTATATTTTAGATCAAGTTACGTTTTCAACAACAAATAAATTCATGTGTATGTATGATGCAGGACTGTCTACACCATAATATGTTTGAACAATGCAATTTGTTTTGATGGCTTTTTAAAAAAATAAACAAATAAAATTTAGATACTGTAGGGATTGTTTTATATATCTTTCAGTTCAATTATAGGAACATGTTCATGTTTATATGTCCTACTAAAGTGTCCTTATAAAATCTCATCTTGCCAAATCATGCAATTATTCTTTGAAACTTTGTTCCCATCTGTTGCGGTGGAGTTTATTCCTTACACTTGGCTTTTGCAATATACCTTTCCCTCCATCCAACATTCTAATTCTTCACAAGGCCTTAAATAACTAACTGAAGAATTTGTGAACATTCTTCAAGGTATGAGGTGAATAATTCAATAAAGCTATTAATTCTCTATGGTTTCTTTGTTCTTAAAAAAAAAATATATATATATATATATATATATATTTCTTTACTTTTACTGCCCATGAATATGATGGGCTTATAGTGGATGGTCATAATATGAATTTTTTTGCCAATAAATCTGGGAAGTGAAACCCATGACTTTGATTCTTCAATTAGGTTTGTAGTTACCATTTATATAGATATTAGTTGTCCATTCATGCTGTTTTCTAGGATTCCCTCCTTAGTTTATTTCGAAACTACAAAATGTACCAATACTAAGAAACACTATTTGAAAGGACATTTAATTGGAAAATAATTGTGCTTGCTGAAGGAGGAGTAAAAATTCATAAATTTACTTTTGTAAGTTTGGAATGAAGTATTTTTAAAGGTTATAATTATGGATTTATCAAACTTGCAACATTTAACCATTTAAATTTGTTGTTTAAGTACATGAATATTAGGAATTAATCTTATAGCTTTCATCAATCTAGAGGAAGATGAATTAAAAAAAAAAAAAAAAAAATTCTTGAACATTTTTTTAAATTTTCCCGTGCATCGCACTGGTTAGCGACTAGCTAGTATATACTATTTAAGAAATTAGTGAGGAAATATGGAAGAGAGAAAGAGATACTATAGGAACTTGTGTGAATTTATGCAGGGTTGTTATATTTTGAGTACATAGGCGGTAAACTTGTACCTGTGGTTTTATGAGTCCAAATTGAAGTAGGAAACCTAGTACGAAGAAGATTCTCTAGAGTCCCGATTTTTTTTTTTTTTTTTTTTTTTTTTTGAGAATCAAAATCCTCCAAATTGGTTGTCCTACGATAAAGGAGGACATAGTGTAAGTGTGTAAATCTTATAAAAAAGCTAGTTTTTTTTTTTTTTTTTTGGATTTTGTATCATAATGTTTAAAAGTGAGATAAAGATAGTGTCTTGATTTTTAGGATTTTTTTTTTGTTTTTTTTTTAAAATTAGCTTGATGCGAATAAAAAAAAAAAGTTAAAAAACTATTGTATTTGAAATTGAAACTCTTGATTTTTTTTTCTAAAAATATACTATAAATATAAATAATTAGGTGTATTTTTTTTGGGTTTGGTTTACTTCTCCTACTTTTTTAACTGGACATGTCATTTTGTTTTAAATATACAACGGCAAGTGATAGTGAGTTTTAATCTCCACATTTTATTTAGTTAGTGAGTGATATGGTAGTCTCTTATTAAAACAAAATGAGATTTTTTTAAAAAAAGTACTAGAGGTAAGCCAAATTTTTTTTTTTTAAAAAAAAAAAGAAGAAGAAGAAGAAATAGGTAAGGTAATATTAATTTTTAGGATCTTTCTCTGCATGAGAGTTATAAAAGTTTGAAAATTTGAATTTTGATGAACACAAGGAAGTCAGTAGGCTGAATGTCTAGGGCGTTGATGATCTCAATGTTATTTGGAATGTCCTGAAAAGATAAACACAAAAGCAAAGGAGACCGGGGAGGACCGGTCAAGAATCCTCCGATGGTAAAGTCTGTATTTTTGGAATTCCAATTTGTGTGGAAGTGTCTGAATGTCTTACCCTCTCAGAGAAGAGTCCTTATATTGTCTGAGGCAGTTATTTCTCCTACTGTTGTGGAGTTCGAAAGACTCGGAGGTAACTTCCGTAATCGCTATGGAAATTACACTATTTGGCCTCTGTTTTCCACAATCGTTTACTGGGGGAACAGTTTTTGTAGCCAGACAGGAAAACAGGTCGCTTCGAGTTTGTGTCCAAGGGGCATGTTCAGGACGCAAGGTACTCGTCCAACTGGCTTCACAAACGGACGAGCTTATCCTTGGACGAACATGCCCTAAGCCACTCAACTCTTCCTTAGGACGAGCCATATGGACGAGTTTTAGGAGTTGGTCTATTTTATAACACCATCAAATTTAAAATAAAAGGTAGTAAAATGGAGAAGAGAAAGAAAAAAAGCCTAAAACCTAGGAACTTTTTTATTAATGGTAAATTGCTTTTTTAAGTTTTAACCAATTTTTGTTTTTTAATTTAAAATTAGGATAAATTGCAAATTACACCCCTAAAGTTTGGAAGTGTTTGAATTTTGCACTTTGAAATTTTAGATTTTAGATTTTACTCCCTAAAGTTTGGAGGTATTTAAATTTTACACATTGACGTTTTAAAATTTGAATTTTACCCCATAAAGTTTGGAGGTGTTTGGATATGACAACCATATTCTAAAAATTTAGAGTGTAAAATCCAAGCACCCCTAAATTTTAGGGAGTAAAATCCAAAAAGCCCTAAAATTTAGGTAGTAGTGCTTTAACGAATATGTTATGCCCACGATAATAGCCTTGTCAAGGTTCTGATGGTACACAAGGTATTATTTATTGTTGTCACGTGGAGTGGAGTTGTTGAGTCCACACCAAAGACCCCACTTTTTCTATATATAAAAAGAGTCGATTCCTATAGCTATAGTGTTTTTGTTTTATTCAACTCGCACTATTCATTGGCCTTTTTTTTCTCGTCAGTTGAACTTTTTTGTTTTAATTTTTTTATAGACATTTTTTTAGAATACTAATTATTTTAACAGACACAACATTTTTTTTTTATAGAGAGTTTCAACTTATGGCATCCGCTCCTAATGATGGCTCTTTATCATCAGACCAAGACACCAATCAATTTTTGGTGTAGGCGGGGATTGAACCCCAAATCTCTTATACAACCATCAGAAACTTTACCAGTTGAGCTAATTGGAACCCACTAATAGACACACCATTTTTTATATACACCACTGTCAGTTTTTTTTTTTGTTTTTTTTTATTTTGTAAAGACATGAATTGTTAGTTACCCGGTTTATATATAATAAGTTAGTAACACAACAAATTGTTACAATATTTTCACAATTATTGAGGTGTTAATTCTTTATAGGTCAAAATAAAATATCATATTGGAACCAACTCAACTAAAAATAAAAGTATTGTGAAAAAAAAAAAAGTGATACATCAACAACATTTTTCACAACACTTTAATATAAAGAGTGAATAGGAAAAGCTACATTCTTTATTGAGGTGTTAATTCTTTATAGGTCGAAATAAAGTAATAAATTATTATACTAGAGTCAATCACAACTAAAAATAAAGATATTGTGAAAAAAGAAGTTCTACATTCATAATATTTTTCACAACACTTTCATAACAAAGCATAGATGATAAATTTTTATTAGCTGTAATTTAAACTTACTAATGAAACTACTTTTTTTCCTACCAATAATAACTTGCAACAATCTGCTATTTATGATTTGTTGTAAAAATGTTGTGGATGTAGCATTTCTTTTGTGAAAATGTTAAGACATCTTGTTGTCGTCAGAATATTTTCAAAATTGCTGAACTGTCAATTATTTACAAGTTGAAATAAAATATAACAAAATTATAAAGGTATTGTAGACATCAAAATTTTATGATGCATTCACAACCGTCTGATTGATCATGATCAAATATTTGTGATCAAATTAATTTCCAATAGATGATGTATCAACGATGGACAATCAACAAATAAAATCAAGCCACATGTCAAGTCTTTGAGTCACCACCACTCACATAAAAAATGACACGTGTCCAAGCCACACGATAGCATCAAATGAAGAAAGCCACGTGGCAACGTTAGAAGAAAAGACTCACATGGAATGTTCTTATTAAATGCAAGACCAAAATTCAAGTCAAATTTGAATTTAAATTCAAAATTTGTAATTAACTCTGAATAAATGCTGAGAGGAAAATTTCAAATTAAAAACCATTAAGTTTTTTATAAATAGAGGTTTTTCATATGAGAAAAGGGAAACATAAATTTAGAGAGAAAAACCCTACTGATATTCTATAAAATAAAGAGTCATCTCTAAGTCCAAAAGAGCATCCTTGCTCCCTCAAAAATTAAGCTCATTCCTACTTCTTCAAATCAAAGTAAGGATTTTCCTTCAATTTAAATCGAGATCAAGCCAACGGCCCTTGCATCAAATCAAGTACGTTCAAATACTCATTCAACTTGGAGACATTAAGGCACAATTCAAGATCAAGCTTCACAACCCTTCGGATTGTAAAGTTTCTGGGAGATTGAATTAGAGGAGTTTATTGTATTCTTTCATTGTAAAGAGTCACATAGAGGATTGTACTCACATATATACAAATCAATATAAATTGATAATTTGTTACACTATTTCGTGATCATGTGATTTAT
Organism: Quercus lobata; assembly: GCF_001633185.2. NCBI lineage: Eukaryota > Viridiplantae > Streptophyta > Magnoliopsida > Fagales > Fagaceae > Quercus > Quercus lobata. The sequence goes on along the minus strand of NC_044911.1, from coordinate 14,533,123 downwards.
CATTTATGAATTTTGTGTGTATAGATATTATGAAAATGTTATGATATTCTATTGTGTTTTTAGAAATTTTTTGTTGGTTTAGTCAACTTTATTGAGCTAAATTTCATTGTTTCATGATGATGCCGAAAAATAACAGTAAGTCACATGGTCCTCACGTGCTTGAAACAGCACTTGCACAACAAAAAGAGAAGACCTCACAGAGAACACCGGTGTGGTGCAGGCCAAGTACCCTCCAAAAGTCAAGTTAGAACTTCTCATAACTCTAGAGTGCTAAAGTTGGGGGGAATTATGCGTACCTTGGTTAGTGAGGGTCTTGGGGCTTTTATAGTAGTAGAGAGTTGACATCTCTTCCTTAGTTTGGAAGTCTTTTCCTTATAGGAGTCCTCATAAGCGTATTTTGCGGAATCCTTTCCTTGTAAGAGACTAACACTGGCCGTGGGACACAAGATGTTTCCTTATACATGCATACGTGGAGGCCAAGTCAAGATTATGCCAGAACACTGGCCGTAGACTTCCTACTGTTACTTGTTAGTGGGCACAAAACAAACCGACGGGTTTGTTTGGAACGTCGCTCTGTGCCTTGACATCAATGAGTATATTTACAATTTTATCCTTATCATTTCACATACAATTTTCTTGAGTTAACTTTTTGTATATTTTTTTTCTTTACGCGCCATTTTAAGTAAACACACATAGTTTTATACACAAAAGAAAAAAAAAAAACAAAAACAAAAAAAAAACAAAAACAAAAACAAAAACAAAAGCAAAAACAAAAAAACAAAAAAAAAAAACCAAAAAAAAACAAAACAAAACAAAAACAAAAACTTAGGATAGAAAAACTTTTCATTGTTTATGTTTGGGGTAGTTTACAATTTCTCTTTAAACTTTAAAATCAAGCAATTTTTTTCTTAATATTTTGGAAAATAGCAAATCTGTCATATTGTTATTCTCTTAGTTAAATTCTAATTAAAACTTATGATTCTTAAAATATTTATTGTGTAATGTCTAAAATATTCCCACTAAATTTTTACATCTCAAAAGTTTTCACGTATTTTGAATTTTAGATGGTAATAATTCTTGGAAAGTTGGAATGATGATATAAAGTGTTTTATTTGTTATCTAAAGAACATGCTTTTTGTTAAAGTTTTGAAACTTATAATTTATCTAATGGAAAATTCAATGACACATGCTTTTTGTTATCTTTTTGTTTTTCCTTAGCAAAACTCAATTATTTATTATTGGAAGATGATGATATTCATTACTATTTTTAGAAGTTTTTAGTGAGTGGATATATTGCTTTTAGCAAATAGGTACTAAAAAACTATTATAGTAAGATAGATATTTATATGTTAAATAGCTACCCTAACTTTGTGGTTGATCAAAATTCTTATACGAATGAGATTAACTTTTTATGACATAATTATCAAAATTATTAATATTAATGTCTCTTTTGATTAATGTAAATCTCTATGTACTTTAAAAATCAAATGATTTATATCTTTGTTTTGTGATATAAATAAAATATAGAATTAACTTTAATCGCTACTCTTTTTCCATGGCAAGCACATGCTGCCCTAACTAATATTCATTAAAAAAACTAATGAAAGTAAAAAGAGCGGCTGGGAAAAATAGAACTTACAGTAGCAGCATGTCTTTCATTGAAGTATTTACACAATTTGAAAAATATGATAATAATTTTGACCTTTTCACATTCAGCTTGGCTCAAACTAGTTTACACTTTACAACCCTCTATTTTCCATTTCCACACCTAAAAGAATAAAGAGGGCTTATATCAAGAGTCTTATAGTTCAACTGCTTAATATTTCTTATTTTTTAATAAAAATTAATAATAAAAGATATTATTATGACATCGTGGGCGATAACTTATAAATATATTTCCTTTGACACCTATCACCCGACTATCATTTCTCATCTTTTCCAATTCCAAATCTCAGAGAGAGAGAGAGAGAGAGAGAGAGAGAGAGAGAGAGAGAGAGAGAGAGAGAGAGAGAGAGAGAGAGAGAGAGAGAGAGAGAGAGAGAGAGAGAGAGAGAGAGAGAGAGAGAGAGAGAGAGAGAGAGAGAGAGATTGGTGGCCAAGGTTGCCGGAATCAGAGTTGTACAAAAATATACTTAAAAGCTTGAGATTTTAGATTGTGTATTTGTCACACAAAAAAAGATTATTCAATTTTGTAAATAAGTTCATAAAATATCAAATTATTTATGATTCATTGATAAGATAACAGTCCATTTTGTAGTAAGAATTATATATAACTAGCTTGTAATCCTATGTATATGCATAGTTATACTTAAAATATATACATTAAGATGCATAGTGTAATTCTTACATATATAATTTAAATATTATTGATATTCATTCTTATAATTTTTTTAAGCTCTTTAAAAAGTATTGTAAGAATATTATTAGGTAGAAAATGTAAATTGTCCATTTTTTTTTAAAAAAAAATTATGTTTATTAATTTTAAACTCTTTGATTTTTGTACGCAATAATATTTATGATGTGATCCCACATTTGACTCAAAAATTAAGAAATAAAACTCTCTATAAAAATAAATAATTTAGGACACATGGCACAAAATTGTACTTCAATTATAGAATCCAATTGGATTTTCTATAAACTTTACCTATATATATATATATATATATATAAAGATTTTAAACAATACAATTGCAGGGGTATTGGGTCCAGGAGCTCATTATCTATATATATAATGGGCCTAAGGCCTAAGTCGAGGACTAGAGGTCATCCGAGGAGGGTAAACACTGTCAAGGGAGCCCACATTAGTATATGAAGAAGTCAGTTTTGATCATAACGGCCCAAGAGATTGGGTCGAGGATAAATGCCTCCTCGGCTAACTAAGGTCGAGATCCGTAGAGGTGGTCTGTCGTCCTAGGGAATGTTCCAAGAAGTTCCGTAGGCACGGATAAGCATTACAGAAACAAAGGACATAGGGAATCTAAGGAGAAAGCTGCTACCACCGCATTAAATTCTTTGCTGCTAACTCTCTGACTGCATTAATGTGAATGTGATACCTGAACAGTGGTTTTGAGCCTTATAGCTATTACCTAAAGACTTCAGGAAGAGGCTGATGAGACAAGGATGAAGCAACCACCATTAGGCCTGCACGTGAAGGGTAGAGATGAAAAGGGAAAAGAGTATAAAAGAAGGTGGGAGCAATGAGAGTGAGGGGTTGGAAAAATCAAGAGTGGAACACTGTAACAATCAGGAACTAAATCTGTAATCAAACTTGTGTGAAATATATAAGAATCGATCTCCTCGGATTGTGCCGAGGACTATTTTCTCCAAAAAAAGTCAATCTATCTTTCTGTTCTTGTCATTTTATTTTACTATCCAACTCATTTTAGCCCAGTTTTCCAACTCACTCTCTACAAATTCATTATTTTGGGCCTAAATCCTTCCATCTTTTAGACTAGGAACTCAAATCTAGTCCTTACAATTGGCGCCGTCTGTGGGAATTCTAGTATTATAGTGAGCTTGATTTCCAACTATGGTAGGGTCAGGTCCACACCAGACAGAATCAAGAGAGTCCCAACGCAAAAATCATTTTGTTAACCTCGAGTGAAGAAGGGACCGGGAGGGGAGTGTGCATACTACCCGCACTAGTGGGAGTCATTCTAGGGGTGGTAGCCATCTCTTTCAGGAGAAAAATACCAGAGCCATGCAGTAGGAGATTGATCATTTAAAAAGGAAGTTGCGCCATGAATGGAGAAAGCAAACTCCCTCCATTTTTTATTTCTCATTTGATGATGAAGAGGATGGTAGTTATAGGCAAAGATTAAGGACTCCTCCTAGTGAGTCTTTCTCGTATGATGAGGGCTACCACCATGAGCACAGACACAGAAGCTCATCTTCTAAAGGCCTCGAGAACAACACGATGAGCAAAGCACTTAAACAAATTTCCAGATCGCCTTTCACGCGTAGGATTAAGGAAGGGAGACTTCCTCGGCGGTTCACTCAACCCACGTTCATCATATATAACGACCGTATAAATCCTGTGGAACACGTAAGTCACTTCAACCAGAGAATGGCTGTACACTTCAAGAATGAAACCTTAATGTGCAAGGTATTCCCATCCAGCTTAGGGCCTGTGGCTATGAGGTGGTTTGATGGCCTGGGTGCAGGTTCTATTAACTCCTTTGAGGAGCTCACCTAAGTGTTTGGGTCTCGTTTTATTACGTGTAGTAGGGTTCCTCGGCCCTTAGATTCTCTCTTATCAATGTCCATACGAGAAGGTGAAACCCTAAAAACATACTTGGACAAGTACTGGGAGATGTTTAATGAGATTGATGGCGATTTTGATGACGTGGCTATAAGGACCTTCAAGGTCGGCCTGCCCACAGAGCATGATCTAAGAAAATCCTTGACCAAAATGCCGGTAAAGAGTGTGCGCAGACTTATAGACCACATCGATGAATACAAGAGAGTCAAGGAAGACCAACAATAAGGAAAGGGGAAGAGTAAGGTTATCCCTCAGGAGAGGAGGGATTTTAGGTTGGACCGTTACAACAATAACAGGCCCAGGAGGGATTTTGCAGGGCAATCTGGATCTACGGTTCCTCAGGTGGTTAACACTGTGTTCCAAGAACTAGTGCATAAGTCTTGGAGAAGATCAAGAACGAGCCATACTTCAAATGGACAAATAAAATGGGAGAAGACTCCTTAAGGCGCAACTAGAGCCTCCATTGCTAATATCACCAGGAGCAGGGGCATACCATTGAGGATTGCAAAATCCTATGGAATCACCTCGAGCAACTAGTCAGAAAGGGAGGGTTACAGCAGTTTCTATACCAGCCCTACGGGCAGGGTGACCAATCAAGGCCAGGGGCTCAGAAGAACGCATCTTCAAGACCCCATTTGGGCACCATTAACGTCATCTTTGCTGCCCTTAGGAGAACCAGCTCGCAACCCTCCAGGGCGATGTCCGTGACTTGGCCTCTCATCGAGGATGTTGATCTTGTGTCGAAAATGGCTAAAGTGGAGGTTCGACCGGCGTTAAGCTTTTCAGATGAAGACAAGGTTAGAACTACACAGCCACACGATGATGCTTTAGTGATCACGCTCAGGATAGGAGGGTATGACGTGAAAAGAGTGATGGTGGACCAGGGCAGTGGTGCAGAGATTATGTACCTTGACTTATACAAGGGATTGAAATTGAAGCCCGAGGATTTAACAGCATACAATTCACCTTTGGTAAGTTTTGATGGAAAAGTTGTTATCCCAAAGGGTCAAATTAGACTACCCGTACAAGCGAGATCAGAAGTTGTGAAGGTGAACTTCATTGTGGTAGACACCTACTCTCCCTATACAACCATCGTGGGAAGACCCTAACTTCATGCCCTAGAGGCCGTTTCCTCCACTCTGCATTTGAAGGTGAAATATCCATCCGGAGACCAGATCGAAGAGCTTGTTGGGAGTCAATCCATTGCTAGGCAATGCCTTGTGGCCGCCAATTTGCATCAGCCTGAGGCTGAGTCCTCGACCTCGGCTAAAGGGGGCTTATAGCAATCAAAGACCCTGGTCTTACCTATCAATGGGTCAAGCGAGGAGGTGAAGTGTAAGGATTTGGAAAAAATTGTTGTGAGGGATGATCCGGAAAAGTTTTTTCAAGTTGGAGCTCAGCTACCTCCTCAGAAGAAGGAAAAGCTGATAGAATTTCTCAAGAGGAATATCGATGTATTCGCGTGGAATGCTTACGAGGCTCCGGGGGTGGATCCGAGCTTCATTTGCCATTATTTGAATGTCAATCCGTTCGTCACCTCCAAAAAGCAACCTCTTCGGAGCTTATCTAGGGATCATTCTAACGCTGTCAAAGACAAGGTGATGAAACTTAAACAGGCTAGGGCTATCAAAGAAGTGTTCTACCCTGAATGGTTGGCCAACATTGTGATCATGAAGAAGAAAAATAAAAAGTGGCGAGTATGTGTGGACTTCACAGATCTGAACAAGGTCTGCCCAAAAGATCTTTTCCCCATGCCTTAGATAGACTAGCTAATGGATGCCACTGTAGGTCATCCTCGAATGAGCTTTTTGGACGCCTTTCAAAGTTACCACCAAATACCTTTAGCCTTGGAAGATCAGGGAAAAATAGCTTTTTTCACTCCTATTGGAAACTACCATTACAAGGTGATGCCTTTTAGGTTGAAAAATACAGGATCTACCTATCAGAGGATGATGACTAGGATGTTTGAACCACAACTGGGAAAGAATATTGAAGTATATATAGACAACATGGTGGTTAAAAGTAAGTTGGAATCTGAGCACGTTAACGACCTCGGGAATATCTTTGAGATCTTGAAGAGGCATAAGCTACGACTCAATGCTTCTAAGTGCTCTTTTGGGGTCGGATCAAGGAAGTTTTTGGGGTACATGGTTACGCAACACGGAATTGAAGTTAACCCTGACCAAATTAAAGTAATTTACAATCTAAAGTCACCTTGGAATCCCAAAGAGGTCCAGAAGCTAACAAGGATGACTGTTGCCCTAAACTGATTCATCTCTTGGTCAGCAAACGGGTGTAGACCTTTCTTTCAGCTATTGAACAAATGGAAGGGATTTGAATGGACTGAGGAGTGTGTTTTAGCCTTCCAACAGCTGAAAGAGTATCTATCTCGGCCACCCATTATGTCTAGGCCTGAGACAGACGATGTCTTGTTTGCCTACGTCGCAGTGGCCTCCCATGCGGTAAGTTTGGTACTAGTACAAGTTGACAGTGGTGTGTAAAAGCCAGTTTATTATGTGAGCAAGTCACTACATGAGGTCGAGGTATGTTACCTACCATTAAAGAAGGTCATTTTAGCAGTGGTGCATGCCACACGTAAGCTCCCCCACTACTTCCAATCACACGCGGTTATTATCTTAACCCAACCCCCACTTAGATCTTTTCTTCGGAGCGCTGATTATACTGGAAGGATTTCCAAGTGGGGTACAATCTTAAAGGCCTTTGATATCAAATACATGCTTCGCACCCCTGTCAAAGGCCAGGTCCTTGCTGATTTGGTAGCTGAGTTTGCTGAAACCCTATTAGAAGAGAAAACGGAGAGGCAGAACATGGATGAAAAATCAGTTGGTGCATTCTCTGTATAGAAACCCCCGTCCTGGAAAGTATACGTTAACGGCATAGCAAACCACAAAGAATCTGGAGTGGGGCTAGTTCTGATATCTCCAAAGAGAATCATAATTGAGAAATCCTTGAGATTGGGCTTCTCGGCCACAAACAATGGGCTAAGTATGAAGCTTTGTTGGCTGAGATGACCATGGTTCAAAAGATGGGTGGAAAAGCAATGGAAATATTCTTTGATTCAAGATTGGTTGTAAGCCAAGTTCAAGGAGAGTTAGAAGCTAGAGATCTCAGAATGTAGGAGTACTTGAGCCAGATCAGACATTTACAGTCAAGATTTGAATCTTTTAGCTTATCAAAAATCCTTAGAAGTAGAAATACACATTTTGACTCTCTTGCCACACTAGCAACCTCCTCGGCACAAAGTTTACCTCGGGTGATTCTTGTGGAAGACTTATGTAAGCCTACTGAGGTAGGGAGCAATGTGGTTCACATTCATCAAATAAGGGTAGGACGTAGCTAGATGGATTCCATAGTGTTGTTCCTTAAGGAGGATGTCCTACCCAAGGATAAGGCAGAGGCAGACAAGGTGCAAAGAAAGGGTCCTCGGTTTTAGCTGTCCGAGGACCAAAAATTGTATAAGAGATCTTTTTCTAGCCCATATCTACTATACATATACCCCGAAGCGGTTGAACTACTCCTAGAAGAACTACATAAAGGAATTTGTGGAAGTCAGATAGGAGGCAAATCATTGTCTTATAGGGCCCTTACTCAAGGCTATTGGTGGTCAAATATGCAGAAGGAAGCACAGGAGTATGCGAAGAAGTGTGACCAGTGCTAAAGATTTGCACCAAATATTTATAAACTGAGTGGAGTCCTTAACCTGCTATCCAGCCTTTGGCCTTTTGCTCAATGGGGTTTGGACATTGTAGGTCTTTTCCCTAAGGCAGCAGGGAATAAGAGGTATTTGTTGGTCGATACAGATTACTTCACCAAATGGATTGAACTTGAACCATTAGCAAATATTAGGGATGTGGATGCCAAGAGATCTGTTTGGAAAAATATTGTAACTTGGTTCGGAATCCCTTGCACCCTCATCTCGAACAACGATCTTCAGTTTGACAATAAGGCCTTCAGGAGATACTGCTGTGACCTGGGCATAACAAATAGATATTCCACCCTAACTTATCCACAGGAGAATGGACAGACTGAAGTTGTCAATAAGGTCATAGTGAGTGGACTTAAAAAGAGGCTGGACTACGCAAAGGGAAAATGGGTGGAAGAGTTGCCGCACATTCTTTGGACATACAGAATTACCCCTCGTAGGTCCACTGGGGAGATCCCATTTTCAATAACTTATGGAGCCAATACCGTTATTCCTCTAAAGATTGGATTCCCAACATTGAGAATGAGTTCTTTCACTCTGAGCAACAATGATGAACTGTTAGAAAAGAACCTATACTTAATTGAAGAGCAAAGAGAAAATGCCATGGTCCAATTAGCCTATTATCAACACAAGCTCAAGTAAGGATATGATGCCAATGTAAAGTTAAGTTCATTGGTACCTGGAGACTTGGTATTAAGAAAAGTTTTGGGTACTGCAAAGAACCCAGCATGGAGAAAATTGGGGCTCAATTGGGAAGGGTCATATCGGATCACATTAATGGCTGGAATAGGTGCATAATATCTTGAAGATCTAGAGGAAAAGGCTGTATCACGCCCATGGAATATAAATAACCTCAAAAGATATTATTATTAATGAAAGTATTCTTTGTCACATTCTCGTGTGTTACATTATCTGTTGAGCTTCATATTATTGTCTTTCTAAGTATCAAACAGACACTTGGTCATGCCTGGATCCTCTGACCACAGACCATGGGTAAATTGATATCTTTTAATTATTTTCCTAAGTGTTAAACAAAACCTTAATTATGCTTGGTTTCTTGGACCATCTGCTTTGGGTAAATTAATACTTCCTATTATTTTCTTAAGTGTTAAGTAGAACCTTAACTATGTCTGGTTCCTCGGACCATCTGCTTTAGGTAATTTAATACTTCCTATTATTTTCCTAAGTGTTAAACAGAACCTTAACTATGTCTAGTTCTTCGAACCATCTGCTTTGGGTAAATTAATACTTTCTATTATTTTCTTAAGTATAAAACAGAACCTTAACTATGTCTGGTTCCTCGAACCATCCGCTTTGGGTAAATTAATACTTCCTATTATTTTCCTAAGTGTTAAACAGAACCTTAGCTATGTATGGTTCCTCAGACCATCTGCTTTGGGTAAATTAATACTTCCTATTATTCTTCTAAGTGTCAAACAAAATCTTAGCTATGTCTGGTTTTTCGAACCATCTGCTTTGGGTAAATTAATACTTCCTATTATTCTCCTAAGTGTTAAATAGAACCTTAATTATGTTTGATTCCTCGAACCATCTGCTTTGGGTAAATTAATACTTCCTATTATTTTCTTAAGTGTTATACAGAACCTTAACTATGTTTGGTTCCTCAGACCATCTGCTTTGGGTAAATTAATACTTTTTATTATTCTCCTAAGTGTTAAACAGAACCTTAGCTATATCTAATTCCTTGAACCATCTGCTTTGGGTAAATTAATACTTCTTATTATTTTCTTAAGTGTCAAATAGAACCTTAGCTATGCTTGGTTCCTCAGACCATCTGCTTTGGGTAAATTAATACTTCCTATTATTTTCTTAAGTGTTAAACAGAACCTTAGCTACGTCTAGTTCCTTGGACCATCTGCTTTGAGTAAATTAATACTTCCTATTATTTTCTTAAGTATTAAACAGAATCTTAGCTACGTTTGGTTCTTCGGACCATCTGCTTTGGGTAAATTAATACTTCTTATTATTTTCTTAAGTGTTAAACAGAACCTTAGTTATGTCTAGTTCCTCGGACCATCTGCTTTGGGTAAATTAATACTTCCTATCATTTTTCTAAGTGTTAAACAGAACCTTAACTATGTCTGATTCCTCGGACCATCTACTTTGGGTAAATTAATATTTCCTATTATTTTTTTAAATATTAAACAGAACCTTAACTATGTTTGGTTCCTCAGACCACCTGCTTTGGGTAAATTAATACTTAATGACATTTTTCTAAGTATCAAACAGAATCTTGGTCATGCCTGGATCATCGGACCACATACCTTGGGTAAATTGATATCTTTTAATTATTTTTCCAAGTGTTAAACAAAACCTTAGCTATGTTTGATTCCTTAGACCACCTGCTTTGGGTAAATTAATACTTCCTGTCATTTTACCAAGTGTCAGGGCAAGGTCTTATTTATTTCAGACTCTTTAGACTAAATACTTAAGGTAGGTCAGTGCTTCTTATTAATTACTTGAATGTCAAAAATGATTAGCCACCCTAAATAGCAAAGATTTTCACTGTGATAGCGGGTTCAAATGGATGCCCATAAGCATCACTTAAAGCATTTATAAGCATACTTGTACTTGTTTGAGAGTTGGTTGTCCCTCTAATCCTTTAAACTTGAAAATGATTAGGGAACAAAGTAAGTTTAAATCTGTATGTAGGCTACATTACTGTGTATGCCTTTAAGGTTAAATTTATGCTTTATTGAGATGGTGGACTTGGTGGATTTCACTTGTTTTGCTGCTAACCATATGAGATGGGATGACTTTTCTGTTACTTATGTAGATTAATGAAATGGGTTTTTACCTCATTACTATGTTTATTAAGTGCTAGATAAAACAGAAATTATATCAACACCAGAATGGGAATCATAGGAAGAAAGAAAATATACATAACTTTCATTAATCAAAGCCTTAAAGCAAGGCAGATTGAGTACAAAATAAGCAACTTCATTACAGATTTTGAGAACCAAAACGAAAGTTGCAAATAAAACAAAAGAAAGGAAAAAAAAAAAAGGGCTACACTAAAACCTACTTCTTTTTTATTACAAGTTTTTCCTCGGGAGGGCATTTGATAGGCTGAGTAGATGCAGCCTCTGAGGCTTCGGGGCCCTTGCTTGCAAGATCAGTTTTGGCAGGCAGGGGCAGAGAAGCCAGGACAATCTCCATCGTTTTAGGAGCTTCTTTCTCGATAGGAAGGTCTTGGGTGAGGGTTGGGGGCTTCATGACATCAAGGGCCACTCCCTGATTTGCATTCTTTTCTTTTTCTATGGCCCCAAGCTGCTTAGCCTCCTAGAAGGGTTGGCAAATGAGGTTGGAACGTTGGTTGTGCTGTCCTTGCCCACCTCTGCCACCTTGGACTCGATATCAATCCTCGAACCAGAAGGGACAGACACTTGGATGGTAGGGGGGTAATATACATTCTCTGCCTTCCTAAGCATAGATGAAGCCTTAACCCTAGCCTAGTTGAGGGCTTCATACCACACTTGGGAGCAATAAGTTCTGTATACCTTCGGGACCTCAACCCTAAGGGCTTCCTCGGTCTCCGCCACTCTGGCATTGTATCCTTCTTGCTCAGCCTGATCCCGAGCCCTCTCTACTCATTGCTTTGCCATCTCGGCCTCCTTCAATTTCTTCTTAAGCGCAATCACTTGTGCTTTAGAGGCGGCCAGCTGATCCTCGGCATTGTAGAGGAGCACCCGTTGGCCCTCAACTTGCCTTTTAGCGCTATCAAGGGCAGCTACGGCGCTTTTCCTCTCCCTCTCCTCCTCAAGTAGTTTACTCTTGAGCTCCTGAATTCTCTTTTCAGTTATGTTAAAGGCCTCCACAGCAACGTTATGCCTTCCTTCCTCTTCCTTCATCTACCAGTGGCAATAGTTGGTTATCTCCTCCACCCAGAAAGAGGCTTGAACAGCCTGCCGAGGAAAGAAACATGAATTAGAAAAAGAAGGAGAGAAAAGCAGCAAAAAGAAGAAAAGAAGAAGAAGGGGTAAAGTAGAATACGTACCATCGTGAGGTACCTCTTCAAGCTGAGGAAGACCTTATACCTCTTCATGGATCGAAGCTCGGCCATGTCACCGGGGAGCAGTAGAGCCTGGTCCACCGCGTCAGCTACATAGCTGGTCGTCCCTCCTTGAAAATCCTTGATGGAGGCACTGGCTAGTAGTGGAGCCCCATCCAACATTGGGGTAGGGGTCCAGGCTGGAGGGGCAACCTGAGGATCACTCCTCCTCACAGCGCCCCTTTGCCCCACTTTTACTTACTTGGCTGCTCTTTGGGCCTCATCCTCTAGGGAGGGGTGGGTTTTTCCAACTTCCACCACCTCCTTGCCCTTTGCCTCCCTTTTTCTTTTCAGGTCAGCAAGCTCAAGTCTGAGAGGTAGGGCAGGCTGGGGGGAGGGGGGGGAGGCTTATTCTGAGCTGCCTTCCCAGGCACGTCCCTCCCTAGTTGGGACTCTATCAGGTCTAACAGAATGGACTTAGGCTTACATTGAATCCCCATCTCGTCGAGTATCAATATGAACGGATGGCCGAGGTCAATAGATGGGTGACCGAGGTTAAAGCTTGAAGTTTCTGGAGACAAAGCTTGATTGAAGACTTCAAACTCGTCCTCGGAATCGGGCACTTCAACTACTTCTTCCTTTTCTTCTTCTTTTGTGTGGGCAGGGCGACCTTTAGGATGCCTTCTAGTATCGGACCGGTGGTAAGTGTGCCCTCTGGGATCGGACCAGTGAGGAGGAACCCTGGAGCAGCTACAGTGATCCTTTGTAGACGTGGGTCCTTTGCTTTAATAACGCACTTAGGCGCCTGAAAACTCTTGGATATTGGAGTATAATCCAATATCAAGTAGGCTGCCTTAAATTGGCATTTAGAGTGGACAAAGACCTCGGCCTTCAGGATCTTGTCCAAACTCGCCTGGTTTACAAGGTTGAAGTTGGGCACAACAGCGTGTGGATCTGCAAGCCATCAATAAAGACAGAAAAACATCATTAGCAAAATGCAAATCAAAGGAAATTTTAGGTAAAGAAAAGTTAAAGAAAAAGAGAAGGGGATAACTTTGAATTTGTGAATTTAAACCTAGAACCCCACCTAGTTTCCCCTCCCTTGTCGGACAAGGAAGGCCATTGTGCCACTCCCCTGATAAGATCAAAAAGTTCTTTTTCAAGCCTTTATTGGAGTCAGGAAGGCATTGGATGAGCCTAACCTCAGGATACCTAGATTTTAGATTATGCCCCTGCCTGGTTAGGTGATGGAGGTTGTAAACCCACTTTATATAGTGGTGGGTAAGGTTTAATCCCATCCTCTCATTTAGGGCATCTACACAGCCTAATATTCTAAACATGTTGGGGGCACACTGGGTAGGAGCTAACCTGTGGACCCTAAGATAATCCTTAGTGACCGTGCCCATAGGGACTCTTATCCCCCCCCCCCTCAATGTAGGCGATCATTGGGACTACCTCTCCCTCTCGCTTTTCATCAAACCACTGCCCTTCCTTACAATATCTAATGCCTACTTTTGCAGGGATCCTATATCGAGCTCTGAAGCTCTCTAAACCCTTCTTAGAGTCTACCAAACTTATGAGTCTACCCATTCTTAAGAGAGAGATGGAGGTACTGAAATGATAATTAGAAGGAAGTGGAGCCGAAGAGGAAAGAACGCAAAGAAAAGAAGAGTGTATGGAAAAATAAAGAGTAAAAGTTCAGGAAGACTTACAGAAAGATTAAAAGTTTCTCGGATAGGCTTTTGGTATTTGTAAGGGCACGGATGAGTTGGAAAAATTTGTAGGTTCAAAGTATGTGCACTAAAACGGAATGAATGCTAAAGTAAGATGATTGGTTGATTTGAGAGGTATTTATATCTAGGAAGGAGTTAGAAGTGAGAAAATTCCCGCTCAGTACCCAACAAAAACATCAGCCATTGGATTTGCATCACGCCGTAGAATATGGGGGACAAGGAGCCGTAAAAATTTAATGAAGGCGCGTCTCGAGTGCCAAAGCACCAGGAGCGTGCCTTGGGCAATCAAAAAGGCGTATTCACAAGCAGAGGTGGGATGCAAAGAGCATAAGGCAACTACAGTGACATCGTAATCCTTCTTTCTTCCCGAGGAGCTAGAAAGAAAAATCTTGAGGAGCTATTGTAGGGGTATTGGGCCTAGGAGCTCATTATCTATATATATAATGGGCCTAAGGCCCAAGCCGAGGACTAGAGGTCGTCCGAGGAGGGTAAACACTGTCAAGGGAGCCCATATTAGTAAGAAGAAGTTAGTTTTGATCATAACGACCCAGGAGATTGGGCCGAGGATGAATGCCTCCTCGGCTAACCAAGGTCGAGATCTGTAGACGTGGTCTGCCATCTAGGGGAATGTTCCAGGAAGTTCCGTTGGCACGGATAAGCATTGCAAAAATAAAGGACAAAGGGGAGTTCTAAAATATCTAAAGAGAAAACTACTACCACCGCATTAAATGCTCTGCAACTAACTCTCTGGCAGCATTAATGTGGAGGTGATACCTGAACAGTGGTTTTGAGTCTTACAACTACTACCTAAAGATTTTAGAAAGAGGCTGATGGGACAAGGATGAAGCACCCACCATCAGGTTTGCACGTGGAGGGTAGAGATGAAAAGGGAAAATAGTATAAAAGAAGGTGGGAGCAATGAGAGTGGGGGATCGGAAAAATCAAGAGTGGAACATTATAGCAATCAAGAACTAAATCTGTAATCAAACTTATGTGAAATATATAAGAACCAATCTCCTCGGATTGTGCCGAGGACGATTTTCTCCAGAAAAGTCAATCTATCTTTCTATTCTTGTCATTTTATCTTACTGTCCAACTCATTTTAGCCTAGTTTTCCAACTCACTCTCTACAAATTCATTATTTTGCGTTTTTTGGGCCTAAGTCCTTCCATCTTTTAAGATAGGGACTCAAATCTGGTCCTTACAACAATGTTCATGAATCTAATTTTTTATAAGTTTACAAACGAAAAAAGTCATCCTATCTAATTAAATCAAATCAAGTATACAAATATTACCATAGATTTGAGAAAAGTGTGAAAATTTTAGTTGTAGTGTTTACTATATATGTGAAAAAAAAAAATTATCTTTTTAAATTTTATTTTTAGATAGGATAGAATTTAAACTCTATGGCGTCAACTCTATGGTGATCATTTTTTATTATTAGAGTAAGACATTAATTGGTTTTTTATGTATACATGGTTTCAATCACAAATCTCTTATTCAATAATAAAAGACTTTACCAATTAAGTTAGTTGAATCCCAATGTGAAAATAATACGCTAATCAAATAGTTTGTGAGCAAACTCTAACTTCTTTAATAAAAAAAATGAATCAAACTTGAACAGATAGTGATGCTTGAACTTGACGTGTTTGAAAAAAAGAAAAAAACAATCTTGAGCTTTTAATATTTGATTCGACTTAACTAGTTTGCATCCCTTGACTTTTGGCTTCATATTCACATATACAAAATTAACGAGGGCTTATTGACCATGCGTCAAGTCATAATCTAGACATAACAACATCTTTTACTCTTATCTAGGGTTCAAATTCCACCTTTGCCATTATTTACCTAATAACACAATAAGTCTACAAACACAAAAAATTCACAACTGCTAGGATGACAAATTGTTATAGGTAAGTAAAAAATTGGTTTCACCACCCAAATGAAAACCTACAAATACATACCAACTCAACTGATTCTCTAAAAGATTAAAAAAAAAAAAAAAAAGCCCAAACTTACATGCGATCGTGAGGCCAAACTCCACAGCAATGGCCGATCTCAATGGCAACAATCTAGGTGAAGAAAAAAGGAGAGAAAAAAAAAAGAGAGAGAGACAGAGACAGAGACAGAGAGGCACAGAGAAAGTGATAGGAAAAAAAAAAAGGTCCAGTTAATGTGTTGACACACATTAACAAATCTATTTTTAGAAAAGTTTTATTGCGAATTGAAAAAGTTGTCAAAACTTTTTCAATTTTCGATAATTTTTTTTTAAAATTGGTTTATTATTGTGTGCTCTTAGAGCACACATTAGTAAAATGAGCACATATTAGTAAAATCCAAAAAGAAAAAATAGAGAGGTGAAGGGCCTGTTTGGTATGTGTATTTAAACAACAGTAAGAAAAAATAGAGAGGTGAAGGGCCTGTTTGGTATGTGTGTTTAAACAACAGTTTTTAATTTTTTTTAAAATATGTGTGGGTGAAAAAATGTGTAAAAATACGTGTAATATTGTTTAAAAACAAAAAATATATGTTTAAAATCTGTACCAAACAGGACCGAAGCTTCCGGAGAAAGAAGAAGAAAAAAGGAAGAAGAAAAGAGGAAAAGAGAGTGAAGAGACGAAGGAGTGGCCTAAAAGGAAAGAAGAAAAAAAAAAAAAAAAAAGAGGAGTGGCCTAGAAAGAAGGAAGAAAAAGAAAAGGAAAGAGAGAGAAGAGAAAAAGTCATAAAAGACGAAAGAGAATCAAGATTTTCCGAAGCTTTTTATTTATTTATTTATTTTTTTGAGAATCAAGATTTTCCGAAGCTTAAGCCTTAAGCTAACTGTATTTGGGCCGTTCCAGTTATTTCGCCACTGACACATATATCCACAAAAATAGAATTATCATTTAAAAAAAAGCAAAATATTAATAAAAAGATATTATTATGTTGGCGTGGGCCATATCCTATAAAGACCTTTCCTTTTCTAACCCTCATTCGACTCATCATTTCTCATCCAATTCCATTTCTCATTTCTCAGATAGAGAGAGAGAGAGAGAGATAGCGTGCTTTGAGCTTTAACGGAAATTCTCTAGGGTTAGGGTTTCCAAATCAATGGGAGGAGGAGGAGTCATGAGAGCGGCGGCCAAGGTTGCCGGAGTCGGAGTCGTCAGCCACGGCCTCCGCGGCATGCCGTCCGTGCCGCCATCAGAGCAGTCTGTGCGCAACGCCTCGCGCCCTGTTTCCACGATCTTGTCGGCGAAGTCCGCATCCGGTGACGCGGCGGCGCCGATTCAGATGCCGGTGCCGGCAGCGTGGGACGACTGGGAGTTCGCCGACGGTGAGGAGGCTCTGGTGATGGAGGCAGGGGAGCCGATGCCGAGGCTCGTCTTCGGTGGCGTGCCGAGCTTTGAGGAGGCCAAGGAGGCTACCACTGAATTGAAAGACGCACTGGATAAGTATATATCACTTCGATTCAAACCTTTTGATTTTTCATCGATTTTTTGAGTTTCTGAATTTTATTTTTGATCTTTCGTCGAATCTTTGGGTTTAGATTATTATGTTGCTATGCGTGTAATTTAGTGAATGGATTACTTTGTGTTTGGTTACTTAGCAAAACATTGGAAAGATTTTTTTTTTTTTTCCTGAATTGAAAGTCATTTTCTTTTTTTTAAGAATTGAATTGAAATGTCATTAAATCATGGGAGAAAAAAAAAATTGAAGCTTTAAGCATTACATTTCATGGTTTCAAGTAAAAAAAAAAAGAAGAAAAATACTACTACTAGTTTCTTTTTTCCTCAAGAAAACTGAGTAACTGAGTATGACAAGGCAATTGCTGACTGTCATGCTCACAATTGGAATCACATGGGCAGAGCAGTTACATGTGTAATTGGGGTTTAAAAATGTGTTAACGCGATTCATTTCGATATTGGGTATCTTGGACTATCTTATTGCTGATGTGCTGCTGTGTTCGATTCCTATATTGTATAATGAAATGTGTTTGCGCTATTCTTTTAATTTTATATGCATTGGTGTGTGGAAATGTGTTTTTAATATATTGTATAGTGTGTAATTTTTTTATTAGTGTAATTTTTTTTGAATTAAAATAGTTGCTTTAAAAAAATATATATATATATTCTGTTTGTTTGGATTAATGTCCCTTCAAATTTTATTCTGTCAGCTACTTTTTTTGTTATCCGTAGTAGCATAGTTACATTTAGGGTGTGTGTCGGTTAGGTTGGGTTTAGGTATTTTTTTCAATCCAACCTAACCTCTACGAGTTGCAAAATCTCAAGCCAAACCCAACATGTAGGGTTCGGGTTGGGTTGACTCATTGGGTTAAGGCCATTTTGTCAAATATTAAAAAAATAGGGTTTGCATTCAACTATTTGAGGCCGACATTCAATAAATTATTACAATTTGCACAACTGAACATAATACTAATGGATAGGGAAATTTTAGGACAAATTGTAGTGTTGGGCTGTGTTATCTCAGTTGGGTCGGGTTTGGTGGATTGAATGCACACTGCCTACTCACATCAAAGCGTAGGCTCTCTATTTGAAAGATGCAATTTTGAGAATACATGCACTCATCTGTAACATTTTGTATTCTCCAACATCTATTTTCTTTGCATTTTGGAGATAGTTCAAGTGAGGTGGTTTCTTTCAAGACAGGTTATGGAATTGGCTGTGAGGTTCACGTGTATTTTAGAGCCTAAAACCACCAGGTTGTGTTGGTCATGTATCTCTTTGGGTTTTCCTGGGAATCTCTTCAATTGCATTTAGAATTACTGTGAGGATGTTCAGTATGGATTCAATAGTCTGAAATTTAATTTAAACGTATTAAATGATGATATGTTTTGGGCATTCCCATACTTGGTTACATTATTTACCAATGTCCCATTACTCACTGAAAGACATCCTTTTTTTGGAGGATTGTTTATGTAATATCATGTAGTACTGTAAGAGAATTTTTTTCAAAGTAATTAGATTTGGGACGAATCTAGAAGTGTTTCCTTGCTAATTTTGGTCCACATAAAAGTCAGCTAAGCTTGAATTGTTTCAATCTCCTAGGAAGGAGACACAGTTTCGAGTGGGTTGAGATGACTAGGCGACATGATCTTTGAGTAGTCCTAAAATAAAAAAGAAATGATGATGTCTCAAAGATTTAGGGACGGATATTTCTGAGTTAATGAATTTTTTAGTGTTCTTGAAATTTGAACAGAAATGGATGTTTTAAAGTTACTGTTGTTTTTTGGTGGGAGAACTGGTTGGGGGGTGTTAACTGTGTGCACCATATTGAATAATATTATTTTTCAGGGTATATCTGTCATCGCCAAAATCCAATGGATCTGGTGATATTTTTTCTGCAAATCATGTTCCTGGTTTGTCTCTACTTTCAAGCCCTGAGTTAGAGACTAAATCTTGTGTCATCTCTGAGGATACACCAACTGCTCTTGCGCCAAACCATGTCCTTCAGGCATTTAAGTTACTCAATGGAAGCCCTGAAGCTCAGGTAATGATTGACTTCCCTCTCCCATATAATAATTCATGGAATGCTTAAGGCTCATCTGAATCCTATTTTTTTGGAGGGTTCAGTGCAAACAACAATTGATAATTAAACCTAAAAGGCTTCTTCAGATTTTTCGCTCTCTTATATTATGTTCTATCAGAGCTAAATATATGTTCATTGACTGTCTCAGCTAAGTTTAATATTTTCAAGGTTTCACCTACCTGGATATCTAAGATGACTGACCAATATATTCCTTCTGTGATTATATTTCTGTTTTTGTTTCATCCCCAGACTGTTGTTGCTTCAATTGCTTGTGACCCAAATGTCTGGAATGCCATGATGGATAATCATGTGCTTAAGGATTTCTTCCAGTCACACCAGAGAAGTAAGTGTTGTTTGATATATTAGTTTTATTTTTGGCCAATTAGTCAATTTACTTGAGCATGTTTTTTAAGTAGGTCTCATGTACCAGATATGGTCACTAACCTAGAGAAATCAGTTGTAGGTGATGAGTTCAATGATGTGCAATCGGCTAAGAAGTTTGAAGAATCATCTGTTGAAAATGAAACTGGAAACTCAGAGGGTGGGTTTATGAATATTATGGAGAACATTAAGCATAAAGTTCAAGAGATGGTGAGCAATGTGTCCAACTACTTCCAAAATATCTTTGGACATTCAGCAGCAGAGAGTACTTCTGAAGACAATGGAAATACCAGCAAAACCTTCATGGATAGGAGCCTAGGAGCATCCTTCATGGGGTTGGCAGTGCTGGTTATTATGGTGGTGGTGTTGAAGCGTGTCTAGACCCCTTTTAGCTGAACCTCCCTGTAAATTTGTCAAACTCACGAAGTCAAGATGGTTTTTTTTTTCCTCCTTGCCTGCATGTCATAAATACACGAATAAGAATGAAATATGATGCCGAAATTATTAGTTGGTCACTTCAAATTCAATATATGGGTGGATGGTAGGTTGATTGTAGTCAAATTGCTTATTTTGCAGAATCTATTTACAGTTTATGAATGGAGCTTTTGAACTTTTGTCATATTGTCTTGGATTTGGTTCTTTTATTTTGGCCATCAGAAGTAACAAATTCTATAGTCATTGCATTTATGCAAGTTTCAACTGATTACGAAATTTGAGATGGTTGGTACCAACAAAATCCGATCACAGATTGGGTCAAGTGTTGGTAGCGGTTTGAGGTTCCTTAAATACTTCTTGATTTGGGTTGGTTAGTGGGTTTACACGAAATCTAAGCCCGACCAACCTCTCTGACCTTCCATATGAGGGGTTCTTTCAAACTGCTTTAAAAAAAGATAATATATAAATAAATAAATTATGGCTAATACCCCATTTACGAAGCTTGTCTTCTCGAGTGTGCTGTGCTCTTTATGTCAAAAGTAGAAATTACTTGGTGTTAGAGAAAGAAAGATATTTACAGCTCATTGTCGGCTTTCCACTTTATCTGTTTCCATGGCCTTGCAACTTGCAAGGGTTCCAAGAAATGGTCCGGGCTTGGATTGTAGGTGTTGTGATATCTTTATGTAAGGATTGTAGGTCTTATGTAAGGATTGAAGGTTTTATGGTGTAGGGCACTTTTATTTTAGGAGAAATAATCAAGCTCTTAGATCAAGGTGTTGGTGCACGTTTATAGAGCATCTCTAGTAAATTCTTCAAATTTTTGTACTATTTGATGAGTGAACAATGATTTTTACCTTTTATCTACCTACTTTATTCTTTATATTTTCTCTATTTCATTAAAATATTATTTTTTCATTATTTCTTTAATATTTTTTTAGCTCTTCATTTACTCATGCTAGCACAAAAAAGTTAGTTCTAGAATTTTTTAATGTGATAAATTCTTTTCCTAATCTACAGTAACTCATCAAATTAGATGAGTTACTGCTCATGAGCAAAAAACTTTTTGAGAAGTGAAGAGGCTATTGGAGTAATGAATTATGGTTTCATTCTCTATTATAGAGAGAATTTTGGGTTTAGCTATACCATTGGAAATGCTCTTAGGAGCCAAAAATATTATCACAAAATTTACCATCCCAAAATAGCAATCACACTCAAGAACACACATTTTAAAAAAAACTACGGGACAAATTTCAAATAATTTTATTATTATCAAATCAATTATAATAAATCTCGTGTATGTCTCATGGTTAAAAAAAATCTCATTATTTTTCTTTTATTCTAACACACTATTTTTCTCTCACAAGCAGCAACACTTTGCACTCTCTTCTCTATATTCTTCTCCACACACCTCTCTTTCTTGGTTGTTCTCTTATAACCAAATGGCTGAGTAGCCTCAATTAAATCTCTTCAGCCTTTTTTTCATCTCTTTATACATATCTTCTCTCACATACCTAGCACCACCTTTTGTGCATAAAGTACGCTGACTTTAGAGGCTTGAAAGAGATGTCCAACCACTTCATTTAATGAGGAATCTAATTAAGTATGGGTTGGATCACAATGATGTCATGCACCCAACAATCTCCCTTTCAGCCCATTAAGGGAAGAGATCTTCAACCAACTCTTCAATTAGTATTCATGACGGTCAAGCCAACACTAAGTTCAACTTTTTTCATTATTTTCACTAACACTGACAATTTTATTAAAGTCAATACATTACATTTTCAAAGAATTTATTTCACATTGGATATCCATAATCCAATTTTTTGGCTTTCCCTTATCAAAAGCCCAAATATTCTCAAAATTAACTGTTTGATGTTCTCCAACACACTTCCTTTCATGAGGTTCAACAATCTGTAGTGGAGGATATTGCTCCCCTTGCTCAAGACCTCCAAGATCTTTCACTTCATCATTATCCCTAGCATCATGATATTCTTCATCAAATATCATTTCCTCATTTGAAGTACTATTAGGTAAAGAGAATTTTACTCTCTTAGAACCAACACCATTAATTCCAACTCTCACCTATAAAGTTTTCTCAAAATCTTTAAGTTTTTAGAATCCAGTCAAGAATTTATTGAAAACAAACTAATGAATATCACGAATTACAAAAGGGGCTACTTACAAAAGGGGCTACAAATTGAGGAGTGTCTTCTAACCAAACCTGAAATTCCTCCAAAATCTTTGCCTTATGGGCAACCATGTTGCCTCTGTGTTTTACGTGGCTAAAAGTAGACTGACGAAAAAAAAAAAAAGAGAGAGAGAGAGAGAGAGAGAGAGAGAGATCAAATGTTGACATGACCAAATTTCTTTCTGTTTTTGTTTTTTGCAAAGTATTTGTTGCTTCCCGTGCTTGCTGCGTGCCACGAATACAATACAATATAGAACTTTTGTTTTTGCATAGTTAATAGTCATAAACATAATTGGAGGGGGTCTTCCTGGATATAAATCTCAAGAAAGATGGGCCCAAGCCCATTTGGTTTTGGAGTGTGATATTGCAATGGCGAATTTGCTTGATCTCTGGCTGAAACATTGGGTTCCGTTTGGATAGAGGAGTCGAAAAGTAGGAAGATGAAAAATATTTAGTTTTTCCTCTTGTGTGTTTGGTTGGAAGAATGGAAAAGTGGGAATATGAAAAACTCTTTTGTTTGGTTGGAGAGAAAATGGGAAAGATGAAAAATGTAATTTATATAAATTGATTATTATACCCTTATTATATAATATGTAAGGAATAGATTTATTTGTACTCATTACATAATATAAAATTTATCACATCATATATATAAATTTATATTATCATTTTTATTATAATAATGTAAAAATTAGATCGGGTCACGTTGAAAAAAATAAATGTTCAGGTCACGTTGAAAAAAAAAAAAAAAAAAGAGAAAAGAGGGAGGAAAAAATTTGTGGGGCCGGAAAAAATTTGTGGGCCCAAGAGAGAAATTTTTCTCCCAAGTTTTCCATCTTTCCTATTTTCTTTCTATTCCCAAACAGTGGAAAACACTGTTATACCCCCTATTTTCCTTCCTATGTTTTCTATCATTCCTAAATTCCACCCAACCAAACACAGTGTGAAGTTGACAACTTCCCAGTTGACTCCTTTGCTTCAATCCTCCTAGGAAAAGGAACGGTGAAAGGCTGCAAGTAGATGATTTTACAAACTCGACTACGATGTTTTGTTGCCAGTGTTGTTGTTGGGCAATGACAAGGCATGGTTAGCTTCCTGGAATGGGTAATAAGTGTTAAAAAGGTATGATGAAGCATATAGAAAGTGTGTAAACCTGATTGGCTAAGCAAGAGAAAGTTTAAAGTCCCAAGTGGGAATTGGTGCCTATCGTTGAAGATGTGAGAGAACATTCTATCAAGGTTTTCAAACCCGGACCAGACCGTACGGTCCGACCGGAAAAACCTCGAACCGTTCATTTTTGCGGTTCTTTTAGCATCAAGAACCGTTCTATGAGCAAAAAACAGGGACCCGTGCTAACCGCGGTCGGACCTCACGGTTCTGAGAACCGTGATCAGACCGGTTCTCACGGTTCTCTACTTCCCATTGAATTTGAACCCAAAAAAAAAAAAAAAACACAGAAAAGGAGAAAAGGAAGAAGATGACGATGAAGAAAGGGTGGTGCCATGAAGCAACCCATTGAATCTGAACCAAAAATTAAAAAAAACACAAAAAAGGAGAAAAGGAAAGACAACGACGAAACAGGAGTGGCGCCATGAAGCAACTGCTTCTTCTTCTTCTGCTTCTCCTTTCTTTTTTTTCTTCATATTCTGCTTCTTTTTTCTTTTTTTTCTTCTTCTTCTCTATCCGTCTCCCTCTCTCTCTTCTTTGCTGAAACCTTGTTAAGTATGTGGTCTGATTTCTCACTTTCCCTTGTATTTGTTATGACTTGACTACACTGACACGGACCTAGTATTGGAAATATTGAAAACTTCCTAAGCTCTCCACGTGTCTACAGTACATGGACACTTGCTGCCTAGCCTTGGAAATAATGAAAGCTTTTAAATTTTGAAGTTCACGGACACTTGCTGCCCAGCTTCATTGGATTCATGTTTTTGTTAAGTGTGCTGCACTGTTTTGCTGACAACACCACTACCCACTTGACCTTGTGAAGCCCAATGAAGTAATTAGAGTGATTTGACTATTCAAATGTTTTTAAATTTTACTATCCGCCAGTGTTGATACCAGCTTGTATCTTCTTTTTTTTCTTTTTTCTTTTTTAATAAAATATGTCACTTTTAAAAAATTTATTTAAGGTGGGTGGTTGCCCTTCTAATTTTTATATTATAATAATTATTATTAACTATTATTATCATAAGTTTAACTAATCAAAATATAAATAAAGCAAGAAACACTATATTTTTGTTTATAAAAGTTATAATATGAAAAATACATTTGAAAAAAACAAATCTTTATATTTAGTTGGACTATTTTAGTTAGTTTTTTTTATTTGTACTAATTTAATATATTTATTTATATTTTAAATAATTATTAAATTAATTATGACGTCGTCACGGTTCGACCTCGGTCCAATCTCAAAAACCTTGAACCTCTTCGTTTTACGGTTCATTGAACGGTCCGGGTCTGAAAACCTTGCATTCTATATGTTTTGGTGATTGTGATTTGCAAGTTTAACTGGGCTCGAAAAGTGCGCAACAAAGGCTGCACACGTACCAGCCCAATGGGCTCTATGCGAGAGATACACAAAAGAGTAGTTAGTAATCATAAATTAATACAAGACCTTGTTTGAAGACAAGAGCCTATGACAACAGTGATAAAATATAGTATAAGTTTGTGATAAGGTTTTAGTCACAATTTATGCGAATTTTTTATTAAAATATTTTTAAAAGTTTACTATTTTAATAAATTTTTTTAAAAAGTATGATTTATTTTAAAACCACATCAAATTATATAATTACCCAGGTCAAAGTAACTACTTAACACTAGGGTTGTCAATGCTCGATCCAACCCGCGAACATAACACGAACCTGACACGGGTTTTTTCGGGTTAGGGTTGGGCCTTAATGGGTTTGGGTCATAAATAAGTCAACCCGAAAGTGACACGATAATAAACGTGTCATAAGCGGGTCAACCCGCGTAACCTGTAATAGACATGTTTGACATGCTAATTTATTTGTGTTAACCCAAAATGACCCACTTAACATAACCCATTTAATTTGTATAAAATATTTATTTTATTTTAGATTTGTCAAATACCTTTTATATCCAACATATATATATATATATATATATTTTTAAAGTGAGTAATTACAAAAACTTATAAGGGATATAATTGAAAATTAAAATTTTATAAATTCTAGATCTCTAAATACTAAAAACCCTAAATCTCTAAACCTTCTTATAAATATCTTCTTCTTTTTTTTTTTTTTCTTTTTTTAATTTCAACCGTACGACTCACTTTACTATCTTATAGTTTCATGCCCAATTCTTAAACTCAAAGTCTCAAACCGGTTATTGCTCTCTCTCTCTCTAATGTGTTTATTTTTTCTACATAATACTTTTGTTCTATAAACTTTGAACCCATGTGCCGTTATTAATATATGAGATATATTAATTGTTGATTAAGGCCACAGTTGTAGCTTTTGTCTTATGATGTGTGTGTGTGTGTGTTTTTTTTTTTTTTTTTTTTAAATTTTTTTTTAATTTGTATTAGTGTTGGGCAAAGTCTGCATATCTTGCAAGTGAGTTTATTGAGATAGTTTATAAACTAGATCTTATGGGTATTGCTTTTAAAGATTACAAGAATGTAGGTTGAACACTTGAAGTATATGCATTGCTTTTGGGATGTAAAAAAAAAATATTTCTAGATAGATGTTATATTTAATATTATACAAGTTGAAATAAGTTTCGTTACATTCGTGTCAACCCAACACAACTCGTTTATTAAGTGTGTCAAATGGGTTAGGTCAGATCAACCCGCTTTATTAACAGATCGAGTTATGGTTGAAGGATCATAACACGATTATGTTGAGCCATTTAGTCGAATACCCCTACCTCGACACGACACAAACCCGATACGCTAACCTGAATTGACACCCTTATTTGACACATCACAGAAGAAGAGTATTGAAACTTTCTCCATGAAAAGGAAAAAAAAAAAAAGATTCCAGTTTGACGCAAATACAAATTCTAAGAACCAATTTTTATTAAGCAATATGGCATAGTAACACTATTTTTTGGGCATCATAGAGCAACACTTGTAACTTCACTATCTACCTTCCACACCCGTTAAGAAATGAGAGTTTTTATTTATTTATTATTATTATTATTTTTTTTTCTAGAGTGAGAGAGATCGTGTTATTATACTATTGTTCGACTATACTATTGTTCGACTGGCAAGTGAGATACACTTGTCCTACAATATAATCTCAATAATAATCACTACATATAGAGAGAGCCCTTTAATAAAAGTGGTAAATTCATCAATAGCATCAAGAATAATGTCGTTTTCGACGTATTTGTAGTACTTGGTCAAAGACAATTACATCAAATTTTAGTTATGTTACAATTAATCAAGATTGTTGCATCGCCAGAGTGTATTTCCTATAAAAATATTCCTCATCTGGAGAAAAACTATAATCTTTATCTTCTCAGGAGCAGCAAAGGCAGATTATTACTACCATTATTATTGAGGCTAACAAAATTGAATAGTATTAACCATTTCGATGAGGGGTTTGTGATAGAGCACTTTTCAACATCAAACCACCCCGTGACAAAGGCTTCTCCATGCCTTTACAAACATTGTTATCATCCTGTCTAAACTTGGCCTCATGATCTGCTAATGTACATGATGTCCTCCTTCGATATTTGCATCTGCCCCCTGTCTCTTTTGCTGTTTATCTGTGTCCGGTCAGGTTGGCCTCGCTGAAAAGAACACAAAATATACCCCACTTTTAAGTGGCTTGTAACATAATATCAAATATCAACATTGTTGTCACACAAGCACTTCTTTTTCCTGCGTTGGTATGTGGGTACTCACCTTCTTCAAGACAAATGCCAAGTATAAATAAGCTACTTCCCATTCATCTGGTGAGAGTGTACCTGAATATCACAAAAGCAATAACAACAACTATTAAAGCTAGGGCGACAGAAAAATGACAGTTATGAGTAAAGATGAAATATTACATCAAAGATTTTTTTCTCTACTTTTTTCTTCATTTTTGTGGGGGAGACATGGGGAGATAGGTTTGATACCAAAGCACAAAAGGCAAGGTTAGATGATCCTCGACCAACATAAAAGTTGGGTTCTAGAATTACCGAGTACTGACTAGTTTTCTACCCAGAGAAGGGAAATAGTACAGGCCAACAAAAAAAAAAAAAAAAAAAAAAAAAAAAAAACACTTACTCTTATCTTGGTTACCATCACCCAAGGCACCAAGCCTCCGCATGAGATCCACGTATTCTGGTTTTTTCAAATACTCATGCACGAATTCATGTGAATTCTTTGCAAAAACTAGCTCCAAATCATACTGAAAAAGCCAAAAACAAATATGGTCATAAAATGTGAACTGTTTTAAGTGTGTAAGTTGTAAAGCAGAAAAAACTTTACAATAAAGTTTACATGAAAGTAACAATTGAGTTTGGCAGCTGCATCAGAAAAAAATTGCAACCAGTAAACAAAGTTATACCTCTTCTGCCAATGATTTGAAGACATGAAAGGGGACAACCCATTCAGGGCAATCAACAGCATCCTGCAACAAAGAATTTTAATTTAAAATACTTATTCTCTGCATGGAATCTAAGTCCATAGGTGCACATAAATTGAGCTAATTGACCCAAAAATAATAACAAATAGCAATCAGGTGAAAACATTCCAGAGTTACTGCAAAAATTCAACTCATTGAGAATAAAATATTATATTACTTAATTAAATAATAAACTGGCTGCTATGCACACACACACACACATACTCAGATGCACATTCTTTCACAGTAATGCACTGTGCTACATAGCCTGCATTTCCTTGACATGAAAGCCCGCCATCAAATTTAGAGAAACATGAACAATCACCAACAAAAGAAATAGTAACAAACAGACTTGACAATTAACAATACCTCTAGGTGAAACTTGTACTTAATACCAAAGGGGCTGGAAGATTTGAATTTCTGCACCATATAATGAAGCTTTTGTCAAACTAAGAGTAATCTCCAGTAATTGAATAACAAAAATTGATATTCAAGGTTTTTAGGAAGTTATATCATTTGAGTTTTTCAATAAATGTTTCTTCATTGCTTACTAATAAAAGTTTACCTTTTCAGAAAATTCTTCATCAAAACGTATCCAGTAGACACTATTGCCAAAGACCAATCCTTCAGCTGCATATCCAAGTGAAAATAGCAACTTCAATAAAAAATTACAAAACTGGTCCACCATACCACTTAATCATAATGCTTATATATGCTAGAAAAATATCAAAAGCTTCACAATACTAAATTATCTGCTCTAGTTTAGAACTGGTTAATGATGGGTTAAGAAGGTATAAAAATAAATCAAAGAATTTTTTTGTGATTTGATACTTCTAATACTATCCAAGTCACAACAGGTATATTCATCTATCACCAAGCCCCTCCATTATTCCTTTCTTTTCTACTTATCCTCCGTATCCACCACCATTAATCTTATCCAGCTTGATGCTTCACTTTGTGGTCAATGAAAGGAATAATGAAATTCTTAGACTCAAAATTTTAGTTTCCTTCACATTCCTGTTACAAGAAGAAAAGGTATACATGATGAGGTGCAAGAAAAAAACCTTCTCTAAGTTTTTTAATAATCACATTGGCGTCTGGCATTGTTCCAATCAAGGTGCCTCCTGGACGAAGTAAAGCTGATATGTTTGCCAAGGCTCGTCGTGCACGTGCCTCCGTAGACCAGGAGTAATGCAAGGCAAACTGAAAAATATAGTATATTTTTAAGGTTAAGAAACTGCTAAGTTAAGCCTTGAGAAAACTAAAATTAAATCTATATAAATGATTTGTCTGATATACTAGAAAAATAGCACAAAAAATTTTGTGATTTGTTTAATGCACCAAAAAACTATTGAGATTTTATGTACACCATATAACCATCATTTACTACATAACTTTAAACATTCAACATTGTGAAAAGGGGCTGCTCCTGAAATATTTGATTTTATTTGAGAGGTTAAGAGTCTCCAACATTAATCATTCAATGAAATATGATGTGTGAGTGTGTGTGTGTGTATGAAATATGATACCTTTAAAACACAGTTGGTAGACTAGAATATCACTCACCTGGGAACTGCAAACATCAAAGGGAGCATCATCTGCAAGAACATTGTCCAAACGAGCCTGAGAACATAACATGGAACACAAATCAAAGTTATTTCAGCTGCTGTCTTAACAAAGTATATAAAAACTTCTAGTGAAGCAGCCAGCCAAAATTTCAGTTGCTCAAAAGCAAATTCAGTGTTGATCTTATCCATGGAATCATGACAATCAGTAGTGTTCATGTCCAGATATGACACTTGACACAATCCTCATTTGATCAAGTGCAATACTAGATAAGCTCAATTAGAAAGCAGACATGTGGATATATAAGGAAATTCATTTAACTAGCTACAGAACTGCAATTACCTCATAACAGTCTCCACATATGAGGCGGGCAGGAAATGTGAATTTTTTACGACGCTGATGATGGTCAGCATCACCATTATAGCGTGTACGACAATCTTCTATCTGCACAATGCTTAAAACAATGTTAAGATGGTTGATGTCAACATGTGTAGCAACAGAAATACTTGAATAAAAGAAGTCGCCTCACACATCTAACAAACTAACTACCATGATGATTTGCTAGACAGTCTCACCCAACCACAATCCGGCACTAAGCATAACTGAACCCATTAATGTCAATATGTCCACACGGAAAAAGTGGACCAATGAACAGTAAAATGGTGATATGAAGTACTTACTGAGCCTTCTGCTATATCAACACCAACATAATACCCAACTTTTGCCTTATCCCATTTGATGAGATCACCACCCTGGTGAACATTAAAGAAAAACAAGAAATTGCTTAATGTTTACTTTTTTTATAGTAGGGAGGTAAAACGCAGACGCAATAGAATAAAGAACCTATAATACCTTGCCACAAGCAAGGTCAAGAACAGCATCTCCTCGTCGAGCATAGAGTTGAATTAGAACACTTTTAATCTGTTTATCAAAATAAGGAATGACAACAAATAAAAACAATGAATACTCATAAAAATCTCAAGCTCATAGCATGTTACATAAATTGACAAGACATACCCAATTGTTGAGTTTCTTTAAATGGATGATTGGACTAGCTTCTCTTTCTTCCAGAGTCTGATTTGTCCTTGCACTGTAATGCTCGGCCACTTTCCGAGCAAAAATCTTGGTGCTTTCATCCTCTAAAAATTGTGAATCACCTAACACCACAAAGCAAAACACTTAAAAAAGCTAAAATAAGAACTTAATACTCAATTAAGCTTTTATGAAACTGCAAGCAAGGGAAGGAAGAACTCGAAGTTTCTATCTTTAATTCTTCATTGTTTGGAAAGAGAGAAGCAAAACAGCTTACACTAGACAATCTCTGATACAAAGGTTGGTGTAATTCATGTAACTTTTTTATTAACTGCATTCATTTAATTGGATTTGTCTTCTAAACCAAATAACGCATAACACCAAAAACCCAAATTTCAATTTCTTCTTTTGATTGCTTTCTCAACTACCAAACAATTAATATAGCTTACAACCCATGTTCCAGAATTAACACATTAAAGAAGCAATTACCAAATATTCCAAAACCCAGAAATCAATATCAGGAAACAAACTAAAAAAAGTTCCAATTTCTAGTTTCTCTGCCTTTTACAGCCCTTTCCCAGCAACCAAACAAAGGGCCAAAGCACCTTAAACCACAAAAACCCAGATCCAAAAAAGATTCCAAATCAATAGCATCAAAATCCCCAAAATCAAAACCCAGGGAAAGCACAAAAATTAACCTTCAGGGTTATGCTTCAATCTGGACTGAGGTGGCCCAACAGAGCCTGAAGGAGATTCTGGGTACCCTCGTTTCATGACCAAAAGAACACCAAAAAAAAAAAAAAAAAACAAAGCTTTTTGTGTTGCCGATTGAAAACAAGTTCTGGGTACTTTTTTTTTTTGGTGTGTGTGCGTGTGTGTGTTAGATATAAGAATGGAATGTGGGTTTGGTCCAAAATAACAAGTAATTGGTTATTGTTTGAGGAAACAAAGAATACAAAAACTGAAGAAGGTTTTGTTGATTGATGATCAGACTTAAGTGCGACAGAAGGGCACAAGTAAGTAAGTAAAGCCGGAAAAGAGGCTCAGAGAATGTGAGAGAGAAAAAGAGAGAGAGAGAGAGAGATATTTTATACATGTTGGGTCTTAGTCTTAGATCTCGTCGGATGTGGGCCCCTTAAACGAGCCCACCAATTTTTCTCACTAAAGTGGGCTTGGCTCACCTCTAGGCTCTAGCGGTCTAGTCCCCCTATAGGCTCCAGCTTCTTCTCTGTGCGGAGTTTATGGACGGTGGTATTTCAGGAAGTTAAATTTTTTTTAAAATTAAAAAAAATCTAAAAATCCTACCAAAATGGTTAAAAATATACCCTTGTGAAAGGAAAATTGACGTTAGAATGAGGTGGTAGGCAATATGGGACTTGGCTTGGCCTTTTAAGATGGTGATATATATGATTACCCTAACGAGTTTAATTTACTAAAAGCATTAGACTTTAGTTTTGTCCTGAGATGTGTTATGAAATAATGAATTTTTTTGTTGTTGTTGTGATCTTAGAAGAACTTTTTCGCAATGATTAAGTTAACATATTTTAACTAGTTTCTATATGAGCGTATTACTGAGAAAATTAACAACTTATCACATAAAAGAGTTGTGAAATATATTTTTGTAAAATTGTTGCCACTTTAAATGTATTGTTGAATAAAATGATGCATAAAACATATCATACAATCTAAAGTAGAAAAGAAGGGTATAATGCAAAAAAATTCTCTGAACTTGGTCAATATCAAACTAACATTCCTAATCTTCTATTTTGAAATAAGAAGTCATGAACTTTGACAAATATCTAAATTGATGATTTTGTCTAAATTTTTGTTTCATCTATTGGGAAAAAAAACACAAGACAAAATATTTAATTAAAGTATATTCTAAAATGATTTTTTTAATAAAAATGAAATGAGGTTAGGTGAAAAATTGGATAGGAAGATCAACTTGAGAATCTCTCAAAGTTCAAGGCCTTCCATTTTAAAATAGAAGATCAGAGAGTCATTTTCATTTTGATATAAACTTTAGGAAATATTTTTGCATTTTACCAAAAATTAAAAAATAACATGTCAAAGCTATACAACATTTTGGGTAAATTGTACTTTCCTCCTCAATTATTGGGCCCACTTCAATCTCTGTCTAAACTTTAAATTGAGCAATGTCCCTCTTGGTTTATTGTTAACGTGAAATTAACCCCTTACTATAATATTTTATCTTAAATTCAAACAAAAGTAACAAAACCTGTTTAATTTTTTGTTTCAAAAAAGATATTACATTGAATTTTTTTCTTGAAGAAACTCTACCTTGATTTTTATATCAAAATGCATAAACCATGTCTAAGAAAGAAAAACATTAAAAAAAAAAAAAAAACATAAAATATGTCTAAGAAAGAAAAACAATACAAAATACATAAACCATGTCTAATAAAGAAAAATATTAAATTATTTATTTCCTTGTTGTTCAAAAAAAAATTATTTATTTCCTTTTCTGTTTGGGATCCGCTTATTTTGCTGAAACTGAAAACTTTTTGTTGAAAGTATTGTAGATAAAAGTAAAAATTAATTGAAATAGTATAGTGAGACCCATGAATAGTACCAAAAAGTACAGTGAACCCATAAATAGTAGCAAAAATAAACTGACTTTTTAAATTGGAGCCAAATATACACTGAAAGTTACATGAAATTTATAATTAAAAAAAAAAAGACACGTGGTTTGTTTGGTAGAGTTTCTTACCAACTTATTTGTCTTATTTATTTTGTAATGTAATATTTAAGTCTTTTTTTTAATTTATAATTGTACCCTTGTCAAGCTTATTTTTAAGACCTATTAAGCATCAACATCCGTGGAGTTCTTTCTCACAAAAAAAAAAAAAAAAATTCGGTGGAGTTAAAAAATTAGCAGTTAACACCTTCAAAAGTTACTTTATCTATTTTAACATATAATTTCATAACACACCCTACATTAATAATCTTATTTTTACCATCAGCAAAACACTATTCATTTTTTATTAATTTCTTTCCCTCTTCCGCTCTCTTCCTCTATGCCACCAAACCCAAAAAGTGATAAAGTATTTTTTATTTATTTTTATTTTTTTATACCACCTTGTTACAATGAACTGCTAGTCTTGGTGGTTCACTATATCAAGAAGGCAAAATATTGTGCCTTTGGCTCCACTAATGTTGGCACTTAAATTGGATTTGAGCTATTTTACCACCACCAATGATGCTTTAAGTGAATAAAATAACCTTTCTTAAGTGAAGATCACATATAGAGTTTTCAACACTAATTTCTTTATGATGTATGTAGGCATGTGCATCAACAAACATAATCTATCTCCAATGACATACATACATACATACATATATACACACATACATACATGCATATATATATATAAGCTACGAGTTAATCTGGGTAGCGAGTTCATCACTCTTTAGTTTTTATCTCATAACAAATAATAATTTCAGTGTTAATACTATGCTTAACATATTTGTAAGCATTTATTTTGGTATAGATAGAATACATTGTTGGTCACCCAAACGTTGCTATCTACATTAACAGAGTGATCATAGACCACAAAGAGAAGAAATTGTGTAAAATTGTGTCCAAATACAAATAAGGGTCCTAGTATTTATTGGAAAACTCAAGCCCCTTTGGAATTGAACAAATTCATACAACCCAACTAGTTAAACCCTTTCTCAAATATGGATTCCTTGCTATTAAAACAAATACTGAATATGTGAATTAACACTATCCAACAAAATGAGTTATTATATGTGTATGTGTGCATCATATTATAGCATAATCATCTATTACAACCATGTACTAACATGCACATAATTAAAGCTAACTTGTCAAATCCGTTGAGTTGAAAAATAATAATTTTTGCACTCCTGGCCTTCAATCTTTTTTTTTTTTTAATATTATTTTTATAAATAATCGAGAAGCAAATGTAAAATTTATTTATTTATTTATTTATTTTTGAGAGAGAGATATTGTGGCGAAGATTGTCATCTTAGAAAGTGAAAGGATCAGAGTAACAAACCATTCAAACGTCGCCGCTGCAGTTACTTGTAAAAACAATAAAACGACGACGTTTCCCTTTGTCTCTTAGTCTCTCTCAACCCCTGTCATTTTCATTTTCAATTTTCCATTTCACAAGCCAAAGAGATTTCAATTCCCAGATTCCCTTACGGATAACATCAGATATTATTATTCAGATCCAGGCCTTGGCCTTGGAAATTGATAGTCAGTGCAAAATCTTGGGATTTAAAAATCAATGGAGTATTTTACTTTCTCATTTATTTAGATTTCAGTGTTTGGCTGGCAATGACATATTTTTCCCTCACAGTCACAGCTCACCTAGCCCTTCCTCTCTGCCTCTGAAACTTCCGATCCAAACCAGGTACAAATTCTGTATATACTTTTAAACCGTACACACTTACATTATACATATGTACATATCTGTATTTATACGTATGCGTCGATCGATTATGTATGGCTATGCTATAGACTATAGTTATACCGCATCTTATGTCTGTGTGTAATAAGAAAACGGTACCGTTTTTTGTTTGCCCGATATATTGTAAACGACAGTCGTTGAGTTGCTTTGCCAGTTGCCACTCTACATTTTCATCTCGTCTATACGACTGACCGACCCGTAATTTCCAGTATGTTTTCCTAACATTTTTATAACAGATTCGTGGCAAGTTGTTAATGCTGGGCAAAAAAGTAATTTCAGTGATAATTTTAGTGGTGAGGTCAATTTAGAACCAATAACAACTTATCATGGGGAGGTATTGTGGAAATATTATTGACTTTAACACTTCTCCAAAAAAAAAAAAAAAAAAAAAAAAAGCTTAAGAGTAAAAGGAAACTAGTTTATTAACTTCCTCCAACCTATTATTGTAATGAGTGACGTGACTTGTTTAAATAATATATATGAATAATTGTATAATTCATCATGTGATGGGATGGAAAAATAGCTACAAACTAGTTTGAAGTTGGTTTGTTATTTTTTGTTCTTTAGAGAACATTGATTAATGCATTATCTTTCATTTAAACTCAAAGTGAGAAAATTTATTTACCTTTCAAATAAGGTGGAGGGTAAGTTAGGAAAGTGATAAAAATATTGTGTAAACTGTAAATTGACATTTCAAATATGACTATGTTTTACATCTCAAAATGGAATAAAGTACCAATAATATGGGATGAGGGAGTAGTAGTTTTGTTATAAGTACTCATTACAATGTGAACATGTGAATTATGATCTTTTTAATCTTAAAAGTTCATACTTGATGATTCAAAAAAAGGAAAAAAGTTCATCCTTGTATATCTTTTTTCCTTTTTGGTGTCATTGTCGATATGGAATTTTGCTAGTTAAGTTACTATGTTCAGCTTGATTTTCAACTGTTCCTTTCAGGTGGGAAGCCACCATTTTAGATTTTTTTTTTTTGGGCTGACAAGTTGGGTAACGTGCTGAAAATTCTGTTTGTTTGTATGGAAGATGTCAATGATGTTATTAATAATCCTTTTCAATAATTTATATGGTGATGTTGTTCATGCATCAAAATGATATTAGTGGGTTCTTTTGCAATAAATTGAATTGGTACCAGGATAGATAAAAAGGAATGCTTCACTAATATGTGTCTTCAACGAATTTTTCTCTTTTCCTTTCATTGAATTTTCCTTTTGTACCTTTTAATGCATGGTACAACTTGTGTGTCATATGGTGTGTGAGAACAATAACTTAAATCTGATTGTTTAGTTCACCATTTACTCTGAGGATACTTCTAAACCATTTTACAGAATCTTTTGGAATTCTTGTAAGGTTGTTCTTGTAATCCACATAATAGAGTCCAAAGCGTACTGAAAATCCCAAGTTCCATTCCCAGTTGTCAAGCAAGGACCAGACAAAATATCCATGTATATTGCAGTCATCTTGCCTGCATTGGTTAATTTTCTGTTAGGTGGAGTGTATAGTATCGAAAGTAATCAAACTAATGGACATAATTATAAAACTGCAGAGACTCAATGAAGATACTTTGAGCAATCAATCTAGGGAGTTGATATTATTACCTTATAGCAGCAGATAGGTTTGAAAGATAGTCTTGGTGGAATCTTATCCTCTTATCATCCTGTAAAGCCTTGTCTAAAGCTATAGAAGGTTTATTTGGATCATCCATACCTGTTGTAATGAATTTAAATTATGTGATCTTACATGAAAGTGCAGGTTTAGCTTTTTGATATGAAACCACTCACCATTTTCTGTTATAATAACTGGAGGGTTCCCATACTTATCTTTCACATAATTTGCCAACTTTCGGATGCCCCATGGAACTATGCGTATCCAACGGGAAGCTGCCTGGAGGAGGTAAATATCATAAGCTAACTCTGATTAAAACCTATATTAGAATCCTAGGCTTAAAGACTCATAGGTACATACTCTTTCTCCAATGGCAACTCCACCTCGGTATGCTACAATAGAGGACATGTGTAGATTGTTAGTCAAAATTGTGATATACACACACAGAGACACAAATGTTAGATTTAGGAGATTGTGACTTGACATCTTACGGGTTGTAATGACAGCAGCATCAGCTATAGCATCCTTCAATATCAATTTTCTAATCTGAGCCCTGTCGTTCCGGGCATACAATGTGGTATAGTGATTTATGCCAAGAAAGTCAAAGGATCCCAGCAGGAATTTTGAGGTTGCAGGTGAAATCTCTGGTAATCTCTTACCAACAAACTTCTTCATTGAAAGAGGGTACTCACCAAGCAGAAGTGGATCAAGGAACCTGATTCACTTTGATTTGTTGCATTTAATTATTTATGAAAGTTGATATCTTCTCAAATGTTGTGAAGTTGAATTTTTACATAAGAAATTACCATCCAAGCCCAAAATCTATTGATCTGTATGCTGCATCTCTATCCTCATCAGTATCGGATATGGGTTCATACCATTTGGCATCTAATGCTATTCCTATTTGGCCTCCTTGTCCTTCCTGGATGATCCATTTCAACAAAAAATAAAGATAAAAATACAAATAAATATATTTTTCCTCCGATTTCTTTTCACACTTGGAACACAAGAGTCTGTTAGAAGGATCATGTATGCAAATTAGAGCACCTTAAAATGCAGCTGGTAACTATGATAAGCAGCAGCATGAGACAACAGGATGTTGTGAGCGACAATGTATGGTTCAGTGGATGATTTTCCCTTCTTACAGAACAGACGACCAAGAATTGAACATCTCCCAGGAGCTTGAATACCTAAGTCGTAACCTTGGATTGAGAAACCACGAGGTTCATTGAAGGTGATCCAGCGCTTTACTCTATCTCCAAAAACTTTGAAGCAGGTGAAGGCGTAATATTCAAAGTCTTTTCTGTAAGTTAATATAGGCTATTGAGAAGATTGATTGGTATTTTAATAATTTTTTATATGATTTTGTATTACTTACACTATCTGTTTGTTCAACCATCCTTCATATTTATCTTCAAGTGTCTGTGGAAGATCCCAGTGATATAGAGTTACATAAGGCTGGATTCCTGATTGAATGAACATCCTAACCTTAGAGAACATTGTGCCCAAAAAAAGAAGGAAAAAAAAAAATTGTAACTGATGTTTCTTTAGTGACCTTTTTCCAGTAAAGCATTTATGAGGCAGTTGTAGTAGTTTATTCCTTCTGCATTAGGTTCTCCTGTTCCATCTGTTAAAGGTTATTTTAAAAGTAATTAGTGGTTAACAGATGGTAATGAAATATAGATAAAAGTAACTTTTTTTGGCAGAATCATATCTTACTCGGAAAGATTCTTGACCATGATATTGAGAATCTATAAGCATCCATGCCCAAATCCTTCATCAAGTCTACATCACTCTGTAAGATATGATATTTTTATCTAACTTCGGTCAGAAGCAGACAAACTAGAGTCTTATATTGACATAGAATATTTTAAAACTCATGCCAATTGTCTGCTA
This sequence comes from Quercus lobata, assembly GCF_001633185.2. Taxonomy (NCBI): domain Eukaryota; kingdom Viridiplantae; phylum Streptophyta; class Magnoliopsida; order Fagales; family Fagaceae; genus Quercus; species Quercus lobata. Next base: position 14,494,701 of record NC_044911.1, on the reverse strand, counting down.
TGATACTTCATAATTTTCAAAACTTGCTAATACATCATCTTCGTCATCATCAGTACCTTCTCAATATTCTTACTTAATCTCATATGATTGTTATGAATTGATTAAATTAGTTATCCTTGTCTAAATGATTCCTTCTCCAATTATGGCCATGTACTGTCACTATAAATTTTGAGTGTCAGTTTTGGTTAGCAAGGGAGTTTCGTTAGTCCTATATTGACCGAAAGTATTTTATGCAGTTTGGCAATTGTTTTAATAAGAGAAGTATATTTATGCCAATTGTCTTCTTTGGATTCTTATTCTTACATTATTAAAGTTGGTGATACATCATTGTCAGCATCATGGCCCATCATCTCAATTATCTTATTTTCTAAAAGCCTCTAGATTGTTAGAATTTTGTATTAGGAATTCTTATCCAATTTTCTTTCTCAACTTATAGACATCTAAAAAATTGCTCTCGTGTAAAATGAACAAGTTTGTTTTTAATTATAATAGAATGATGTTGTATGCGCAAGGAAAGTGGAGAAACAGTAGATCATCTCCAACTTCAACGTTTGGTGGCAAGAATAAGATAGCTCTGGTCATTATTCTTGTCTTTTTTGGGGGGTTAAATGAATGATGCCAAAGACCATTGTTGTTTTGTGCTCTTGCTGGCTAAGGAAGCATAGTTGGGCTACAAATGGTAAAATCTGGAAAGCTATTTGGCTTTTGTTATGTGGATTATTTGGGAAGAAAGGAATAACCAAACCTTTGAAGGGGTTGATCATTCAGTGATTTCACTCAAATCTTTATTCTTGACAAGTTTGTATGATTGATGAAAAGTATTAGCTATTATTCATTCTTCTCTTTTGCTGAAATTGTTGATCTTTTAAACTTCATATTGTAATTTTTCTTTTTGGAATTGCTCTATTATGCATCCTGTGTACTGGAGTAATCTTCTTTTCTTAGTAAATGGCTTCTCTACTTTTCAAATATGAAGTAGTTTGTTTTAACTCATGTATGATTAAAGTTGAAATTCTCTCCAAAAAAAAAAAATAATAATAAAATTTCTTTCCTATACAAGGATAAAATTAAGTGCGGGAAAGGAAGAAAAATTTGGACTCATCTACTTGTGCTTTTACGATAATTATGCATTTGAAGTCCACAAATGTATCTTTGCAATTTACCTTAAAACGGTGATACTGATCAACAGCCATGTCTGCATTGCTGAAATCTAAAATTCTTCCTGTTGTAATACAAAATTGTGACAGTGCAAGAGTCAAGATCATAATTATCTCTTATGTACACTTACTTTTCAAGTACATACAAATTTGCCTTCCAAATTTCAAGACTTACCTGGTTCCCTTGAAAAAGTATCCCATATGCTAGCTCCCTTATTTCCTTCATTCACAGCCCCTTCAAACTACCACAGGAAATCATCTGATTGTTAAGCTGCTCTTCAGAATTTGAAAATATATAAAACAACTGTATATATGCTGTGAAACTAAATTAATAACAAAGGAAAATAAAAAGTACCTGGAAAGCAGAAGAAGCAGTTCCAAAAACGAACCCAGCTGGAAAATCATCTCTGCTAATTGGTTCTGAGTTCACAAAGTGATGGGTTAGAAGAAAGAAAATTAGAGTGACAACCATGGTTGAAAGGTTTTAGACAGCATAAGGAGATGTTTTTGATGAGGATTCAGAAAGAATTGCAGGGTATTATATGGAGGAAAGAATGTTAGTTATCTTAGTTTTAAAGGTGTGAATAATAAGGTTGAAGAAGAAATGGACAAAAGTGACGGTGGGAACAATTAATATTGTACAGGAAGTTTCTTGGATAGGTTGGGTTGGCTTGAGAAGGTAAGCTTAAAATATTTTCTTTGCACTTTGTGTGCACGTTATGCAACATATACAGGCAAAATTCAGCTACTCACCGGTCACCACAGAGATAAGGAAAGGGAAGAAGTAGTAGGATGGATTGGAGTCTGGAGATGACACATGTTACACTACTTAATACACAGGGAATTCTGATTCTTGGTAGAGAGGATGAGTATTGAAAGGAAAACTCACATGATAAGCATAATAATGTGTTTTCCCTTTTAATGTTACTTTACAAAAGAAAAATTTGTGTGGGATCTGAAAAGGGCATATGCGGAAGTCCAAACAAAGAAGAAATTGTTTTATTAGATTTTTGGCACCATCCACGTCACCTGTAGGTTTTTTTTTGGCTAGAAATTTCTAGGTTTTTAGTTGGTAAGGAGAGGACTATATATTTTCTCCTATTAACTTTTTTTTTTTTTGGTTAAAAAGAAATTATCATAAAATTATGAAACAAAGGAAGTCTCATGGCAGAGCTTGTTTAAGTACAAACCAGAGAAGTTAGCCTCTATTAGGTCAATCAAGTCCACAGGCAGACTATTAAAAAAAATAAAATCAAAGTTTTAACAAGCTCAAATTTTTGCTAATATGTCTGCACACCTATTTGTCTCTCTAAAACAATGCTTGAAGTGAATCTGGGAAGCTAATTGCCTGCAGTCATCCATGATGGCGCGAGCCACAGAGTTAGAATAGTTCAAATTGGCTAGAATATCCACAACAACTTTAGCATCTATTTTTACTTCAACAAAATAAAAATAATGGTTAGTGCAAAGAATAAGACCATCCCGAAGGGCCTAAAACTCAACTAAAAAACTCATAGTTTTGCCAATTTTTCTAGAGAAGCTAGCCACCCAATTACCTAGCTGATCCTTGATAATGGATTGCCAAAAGAAGAACCATTTTAGGGCTGGCTGGGGGGTCCCCCGCGTGTGGGGGGGGGGGGGGGTGGGGTGTTGGTATCCTTATTTGGTTTGAGTTTTTTTTGCTCCTAATGCATTAGATGTGTGCAAGCTCAATAAATTTTGAGGTCTAAGACTATAAATTCAACTTTATATTATTACTTCCACCGTCTTAGTTTGTTTGTCCTCTATTTCATTTTGAGATGTCCCAAAATATTATCTTGTTTCTAAAAATAAAAGTTATTAATTTACTAATGTTCCTAGTATACCCTTACTTTATTTTCAAAACTATTTGAAAAGAAAACTAACAAATATTTAAAAAATCAATCTAATTGGGGTACCTTTTTAGTTGCCTCATTAAGAATAGCTCTTCTTCTTTAATAAAAAAACATGATAAATTTATTTAAGGATAGTTTTGTAAACTTATACATTTTTATAAAGCAGACAAAACAATAAATGATATTTTTTAAAAAAGTTTGACTTTTCAAACAGGATAAACAAATTGGGACGGAGGGAGTATATTTTTATTTAAAACCAATTTTTTATACTTTTTGAGATGTCAATTTGCTAATTCAATTTTTGTATTTAGCTTTTATTAATATATTTTTTACAAGGTGTTAGGAAAATCGATTGCCAATGATTGTTTGGCACAATCATAACAATTTTTTTTTTGGGTGAAACAATTTAGGGTTTCAAACTTTTAATTGGGTTTAATTTCTATTGGCGTTAATATTTTGGGGGCATTTTTAAAGGTGTGGGTAAAGAATACAATACCCACATGTGTGTGTACACGCGTGCGCGCGCGCGCACATATATATATATATATATCCTTTAAGAAAAACCAATTCTCATTCTACAATTTTGGGATCTTTTTGTACATTTTGGGGACTTTTTGTTTTATGTAATGGGGTTCTCAAGACCCTTTGTAAAATTTTGGGACAAAAGGGGCCTTAGTACTATGCCTAAGTAGCCTATGCCTATAGCCAACCTTGAAAGAGAGGAAGTTTAAGGGAAAAGTGAGAAAAGAGTAATATGTGGGAGAGGTTGGCTTTATTCGGGTAGTGAGTGATAACCCAACAAGGCTTAAAGATAATTTGGTCTCAATTCCAAAAAGACGTTATAAGTTGTCTTGCTACTAAACGAGAGCATGAGGTTTCAAAAGGGTAATAAATCCCAACTGAACAAGAGAGAAAAGAGGTACCAAACCTCTCTACCTTTTCAGAAATTCACATGGCCATTAGAGGCATGCCAAAATCATGCATGTGATACTCATATCCTATAAACTTCGAAATGGGCTGCTAAATCATACTCATGTCCACTAGACCACAATACCCAAACTTACCCCATGAAAACCCATGAGTTTGGACCATGAATTAGACCTTAAGGAGACATTCCAGCTTGATGTGTCGTGGGTGATGAGAAATTTGTTGCCTTGGAGTGCTCAACCTTGATCCTTCCAGCTTCAACGGAAACTTACTTCCGTTATGCTGCAACATTACCAAGGAGGCTAGGATCGTTATAAAAATGCCCAAATTTTTATGATAATTATTGGTTTAGAGAAAAGAAGAAAAAAATTATGCATTAATTTTTCCACTTCCAGGAGGGTCTCAAAAATATTAGACCAATAAAAACTCAACTCAATTGAAACTTTAAATTATTTGAAAATTGTTGTAAATGTGTCAAATCATCAATTACAATTAATTTTAATGAACAGATTGTGGCTTTAATTTTAGTAAACCAATATTCTATACAATAAATTGTCAACATTAGCTACCTAATTTCTTATATGGCCATACACCAAACAATGTATATCTCTCTCTCAACACCAAAATCAAAATGAAAATTAGATGACAACTTTACTTAATCATGTATTGTCTTTTCCAAGGTAAAATAAGGCTCCTTAAAAAAAAATCTAACATTTTTATACTTGAACCATAATATTTAATTCTCTATATTAAATTAACCTTATTTTGGTTAGTAAAATATAAATTGATTTAATTGATATTTTAAATATAAAAAAGTCTTATTTAAAATTTTTTCTTTGGCCCTCAAATTATATTGAATTGACCCTAATTTCTTTTCCCAAAAAAAAAAAATCTTAACCTTATTTAATGAGAACAATAGGTGCACCAAAGTGATCATCATGTAATCTGTCTTCACTCAATACTTAGATCATTACACACCTTTCCAATTCCATCTTGGTCTAAGTACAAGAAAGAAAAAAAGAAAGAGTTCTAATCCTCCTTTTCTTCACTCAATGTTGGCAATTTACAGACCTATACAAGCATTTTTGAAGCGCTGGTATAAACAAGTTTTTTTTTTTTTTTTGGTAGTGCTTTACATCCATTATCTCAAAAATCCTTAAGCCAAAGAGAGTGCTTGAAATTTTGTAATAAGAGTTCACTTTTCTTTGAATGGTGATTGAAAGTATACTATAACTATCCTTGCATGTATTTAGAACCCTTAATACTAGATTTTACGGCTAAGTTGGTTTTAACATTGAACTAATCAAAAGTTAAAGTGTAAGTTACTTAGCAAAAATTCCAAAACACAAACTACACTACACAAGCATGGCAATATAGAAAGCTAAAGGAAATAGAGAGAGGAAGACAAGCAAACCACACATAACACCAAAAGTGTTATGGAAGAGGAAAACCTAAATCCCAGGCGTAAAAAGCTCTCCCTTGACCACCTATCTGAAATCTCCACTAGGTAAGATAGTTGCAGTATATAAGGTATCCAATGAACCCTCCAAACCCAATCTCCTACATGTACTTGAGCCTTCCAAGCTCCAGCTAGCAACTGACTTCATTGAGCCCTTTCTCTTCCTAACTTACTGGAGACCCTCCATTGAAGCTCTAATGGAATCACCACCAATAAGGATTGAATTTAGGTTGTGGCTTCTCAAGTTTCCTTTCTCATTCACTCACTCACAAGTATGTGTTTGTGGATGAGGAATGTGTTTACAGAATCTCTATCAATGGAATGAAAGAGATGGAAAAGGGAGATGAAGAACTTGGTTTTTCTCAAAGAAAAAGCTTTCACTTTTCATACAAAAGAATGACTTCACTCTCTTGGTACCTCTAGGGTTTCTAGAGTTTGGTCAATACTTATCAGAAGCCCCTTACCACGCCTCACAGTTGGGCGTGTGTGTGTGTGATGGCAGAAAAACAGTGGTTGGTGCAGTTTGTAAAGTACATAGATCATGCAACTCCCAACCTGTTTGCCTCCTTAGGTCACGAGATGGTTGTGAGGTGCACGTTTGCACTCTCAGACAAACACCTGCCATGTGGACTTCACAGGCAGCTTAGGTCGCGAGCTGGTCACCTCCGGGCTGCGAGATCTCGAGTTGATGCAGCTCCCAATCTTCAAGGAAAGACTCAAATACACTCTCCCAACTTACATGAAAACCCAAAAAACAATACATCACCAAAAATACATTACATATAAAGTTTTGTCATTGATTAAGTCAACATAAAAACATGATTTCTCAGTAATTAACAAAAAGATTCAATCAATTTACTCTCATGCATCATTGCTCATACTTTCTCTTCCTCATGTGTAGGTTGTATTATATAAATGATCTTACTTTGATGGTAAAATAATGGAGATCAATTTTCAAGAAATAAAAAAAATTGAGGTTAAGGTACTTACTCAAGCGAACTTGCTTGCTTATGCAGAGGCCCTTCCTTTAGCGAGGGATGAGCAAAGGTACATGCAAACATTTGTACTTAACTGTTACTCAAGCAAAGTATGTTTTTTTTATAGAATTTTGTCAACCAAATAAAAAAAGAAAAAAAAAAGAAAAGATGAGGCAAAAGAGGATTTTTGAGTCCCTAATAGCTAGTAATAGTCAAGATAATGTTTTAGAGTGACCTTTCAATGGCGAAGGCAACTCTTTATTAATTATTTAATTTTATTTATTTTTTCTTGAACCCTTTATTATTTATAAATAGACCTTCATTTTTTTTAATCACCATTAGAAGGAATTCACACAATTATCCAAATTTGTTACTTGTAGAATCTTGATTTAGTTGTATCATGCAGACAATTTTCCTGCAACCTTTTAGCAAATTCATTTGGGTAGGGACAAATATTGTTTTAAACATAATAATCCATTGTGTCTCTAAACCTTTTGTTCTTGTAAATTTTTTTCCCATTGCTTTTCCCCATATTGCCCCACACTTACTGGTGGAGTTGTGTTAATTTGTTGCTACTTTACCACTAGATCCAAAATTATTTTATCATCATTGTATATAAGTCACTGCTAATTATTTTTACCTTGGGTTGGTGGTGTTATTTTTAGATTTGACATTACCATAAATGAATTTGGGTTTAATAAAACCAAACTTTTAATGATTGACAGTTTGACACATTGTCACACGAATAGAATCCCTCATTATAGGAAAAATTATTAGGTAACTGAAGTATGCAATAATTACTCCATAGGCACTCAATCCATATATCATCCCACTAAATAGAATCTCTAACATCAATGACAAACACAAAATGCTCTCTATTTTAGAGAGTATAACCCCAAAATGCTGCTCCAGTGGCCTTTCTAAAAAAGAAAAAGATTTTTTCTAATCTACATTACCTCTCTTGATCAACCGAGTAATTGTAGATACTCCAAAAGAGTTTCTCTCCTTAAAAAAATTCCAATAGTTGAATAAAAACACACACATATTACATATATATATTTCTCTCTCTCAACAAAGGATGTAGAAGGTTAGAGCTCTCTCTCACAAAACGACCCGCCCACATCTTTTAACTCCAAAATTGTGGCTTTCAGTTGAAGTTTAGGTCCATTACCTGTGAGGAAGAATGAAGATCTGGGAACATAGACTCAACCACGAAAATTGGTACCCAAAATTTGATTTTATGGGTTTTTCATCATATTAAATTATATTTCATCTTTTAGCTACCCATATTTGAGCATTAGTTACACTCCCCAATTGTTATTTTAGCAACTGACCATCTAAAAAATAGCTTTAACCAAGTATGCATACCTAAAATATTTTAGCATTTGTGAATAGTCAGGGGCGGCACCACCTTAAGGCTAGGGTGGTCCTGGATTTTTATATAAATATATAATAATAATAATAATAATTATTATTATAATTTAAAATTTTTTATTTGTCTACCCTTCAAAAAAATTTGGGTACACCCTCAGTTTTTTTTATTGCCAATAAAATTCAATTTTGTTCCATAATTTGTTCTACATTCAATGAACGAATGATTGCTTGGTTGTGTACATTGAAAGAGATATAGCTTGAAATATTGATAATAAAACTATCATGTATCGATTTCAAAATATGAAAACTCGTAGAAAGCAATTCTAAACTTTATATATTTGCTTGTTTTTTTAATTGTTGTTATTGTCAATATATGAATTTCTCTTTTTATTAGATTGTATAATTTATACTTCTTACGGAACACCCTCAGAAAAATTCCTAAAACCGCCAATAGTGAATTTTTATATTTACAACTTACTAATTATGAGTTTGTAAACTCAAATACTATATTTTATTCTCTCTCTCTCATATATATATATATATATATATATTATTGAGTTGTATATAAAAATAAGAACTTGGACATAAAGTGTATTATAAAATGAATTGGTAAAATAGATAAAGTAGCATTTGAATATGTAAAGTAAGTTTTTTATTTATTTATTTTTACATCCGTGGATGTTCTTTAGGGGTGGATGGCCTTAAAAAAAAAAAAAAAAAGGACGACATATGCGACGAAGATGGAGTGCATGAAACGCATGGCAGCATGGCAAAGTTAGCTAAAAAATAAATAAATAAATAAATAAAAAAATAAAAAAAGAGAAAAAGGGATAAAGGTTTTTTTTTTTTTTTTTTGAAGTTTAAAAAGGGTTAGAGTTTGGAGAAAGAGACAACGTGATGACATGTGACAAGATCATCTACTTTTTTTTTTTTTTGGTTAATAAGATCATCTACTTTTCGAATGTGTTATTGTTTTCATAATTATTTCTATTTATTTATTTTTATAAGACGTCGTTAGTGTTTGTTTATAGCGTCGGAAGGGTTGTTTGATTGTTTTTTACTTTTTCCAGGAAATAGGTTTTAAAAATTAACTATTTTTCGGATTAAAAATATGGGGATAAAATAATTAAATTAAAAAAAAACTAAAATACAAAACCCACCCTATATATTTTATCAAAATTCATTCTAGTATTCTAACTTTATTTTCGTTCATTTCAATCATTTAAGTTTCAGATTTACTTAGTTAAGGCTTTTCCACCAACTTTTGTTAATTTTTCTTTAAAAAAAAAAAAAAAAACTTTTGTTAATTTTTTTATAAAAAAAAATCTAGAAAATATTTTTTTAATCATTAATTGAATTTTTTTAATTTAAAAAATTTGAAGAAAAATTTTAAAAATTGGAAACTTAACCACAACATATAACAAAATTTGATGGAAAAGTCTTAATTGAATAAACTTGAAAGTTAGAAGACTGAAATGAATAAGGGTAAAGTTAAAGGATTAAAATAATTTTGGTAAAATATAGAGGGTGTGTTTTGCATTTTAGTTATAAATAAATAAATATATATATATATATTTCTATTTCTATTTTTATTTCATATATACATTTTATTCATAGTTATAATCTAAATATTTTTAAAAACTATAGCTACACAAGATTTTGAATTTTTTTTTAAAAAAAATTGAAAAATGAATTTTTTTCTTTTTAAAGTTTTGATCATGTGTGTAACACATTTGAAGAGTCTTGTATTCTATTAAGATAATTCTCAAACATAAATTCCGACATCCTTTTAATAGAAAACCACTAAAAGAATACATACATATAATTTAAAATGTTAAAAACTCATATGAGCTTGTACTTTTTTTTAAAAGGTAAAACCCTTAACTTACCCGTTAACACATGACTTGAGTTACTATTTAATTATTATGGCTTGGGTAATATCTAATTACTCATATATATAAATATATATATATATATATATATATATATATATATTTATAGCGGCGTGTTCATAAATTTATTGTTCCACTGGATCCGCACTGTTTAATTATGCTTCATGCGAATTTTCTCCATCTTGAAGGAGTGATGGGATAAAGACAAGTTTTACTTACCTTATCCTAAGTGTGTGTATATATATTCAAATTATGTATACTTCTAATTTGATATTTTTATACATATTCTATTTATAATTTATTTATTTTAAATATTTTATTACCATCCTTCAAAACACTTGCTTTCTTCCATTCTTATTACCATAACGACTTTTCCTTCGAATTATTATTATCTTTTTAATCTCTATCTGTTAATATCAAAATCACCTTATTAAAAATGATAAAATACTTCCAACCTACTGTTCCAGCCTAAAGAGGTGATTGGAAAACTCCAATCCAACCAATCTGTCCTGCCCCCTTGTCTTTGCTAAAAAAGATGTAGGTACAAAATCCGGCAACTTCCTGAATGGTATTTGTAGGGTTAAGGGCCCAAATTATATATATTGGGCATTGAGCCTTGGCCGAGAGCGTAAGAAGTCTAAGGAAGAACGAATGGTGATGAATGGTTCAGACTCAAGACTTAATGAGCAAGATATGAAGGGGAAGGTAGTTCGAGGAGGAATATCTCCTTGGATAGGCTAAACACAGATCAGACATAGATCCTAATGATTAAAGTGAGCTTCCAAGAAGTTCTAGTGATAGAGACTTGCGTCATAAGCGTACAAGGATGATGGGAACTCAAAAATATCTAAGGAAAAACTGCTACCATCACATTAAATGCACTACAACTACTCTTCTGACCGCATTTATGTGGAGAAGACCTCTAAATAGTGCTGCCTTGGCAACCACAACTCACAGAAAGCCAAAAAGAGTGTCCGATGGGATAGGTACTCAAGTGAAGGTTCAAATGATCAACAAGTGTAGGATCAAGATGGTCCTAAGGAAGATATATAATGTAAGAGACCTCCCATAAGAAGGGGATCAGAAAAATAGAGAAAGAAGATTGTAGCGATCAGAATTATACTTGTACCCAACTGTTATTGATTTGTATGACAAAATATCTCATCGAACAGTGAATTCATTCAGCTCTACTTTCCTTGTTCTTGCTTGGTCATCTTTTAAATCCATACTAGCCGTTGTCAAATTTATTAGAACTTAGTTCTTCGACCCACTCTCTATAAATTTATTGTACTAGGCTCACTGAGCTAAGATCCCATACATCTTAGGATTGGGCTGCAAAACGTGTCCCTACAGTATTTTCCTTAAGAAGTTGGCAATTGTTTTAATGGAACCAAATTACCTACTATACCTTGTAATGTAAAAGTCGATGCAATTTAAACATAGTCACCTTGTTTCAACAACCAGATCTGAGCAAAATTTTGTAATGTTTCAATTCTTGCCAGCGAATTCTGGATAAATTAAGGATGGTGTATTTTGTCTTTTATACGATGCACTGAGTCAGATGATTATGATTTATATAGGATGGTGTATTTTTTATTTTGGATCATTTACATAATAATAATAATTGTAAGGACTCAATTTGTAACGATCCCAAACCAGTATTGGGTTCGTACGTTTAAGACTCAAACAATAAAATTTGTAGAGCGTGGGTGTTCAAGAACTAGATTAACTTTTTAAAGTAAAACGATTCAACTTCACGTTTATGGTGGATTAAAACCGATATAACAATCTGTTTTACTTTGAGAACAAGTACCGTTCTTTGGTTTCTAAGCTCTTTTCTTCTGAGTGTTCTTTGTGTCTTTTTTTATGTTCCCCTCTCTTTCTGCATGCTTTTCTTTCATATTATATACTGTCCTCTTCATATCATCTTCACCACACACGTGTAGGTTGGGTTCAGGGGATCTCTTTCTGTCCCATCTCACACCTTCTGGAACCTTCTACTAGTAGCTGTAAGACTGCCTCATCACTGTTCAGGCATCACCTCCACATTAATGCGGCCAGAGAGTTGGTTGAGAGACAATTAATGCGGAGGTAGCTGTTGTTATAGATATTTGTTTGCCTTCTCTTTCTTACCCTTGATCTCTTATCCCGCCTTTAGTGGTGATGTAGCTCCGAAATACGTTTGTAACAAGATGGCATTCTGATCGTCCTCGGACTCATACTGCCGAGAAGGATTTTGTCCTCGTACGAGTACTGAACTCACCGTTCATGATATTCACTCTTCCTTTCGTTTGGTTACCCCAACAATCTGATATGGGCCTCCTCGGACAAATTTACATCCTCAGATGGGCCACAAGCCCAATTAACTTGACTTTAATAATTTTAGTGACTATCCGGCCCCCACAATAACCCCTCAAAATCTTGCTTTTCGACTCTTCGGGAGAAAAGATGGATTTTGACGTCATAAGCCCATACCCATTCATGTTTTAGGGCATGCTTCTGACACTTCAGCATTCCGATCTTGGCAGCATTAAATTTGGGCGAAGCCCTTGTCTCCCACGTTCGATGGTGAGATGTAAATCGAACGGTAAAGGGCCTATCTCGTTTCGCGAGCGGGAATTTTACCGCTCATGATTTCTACACGACTATAAAGGCGTTCTCAAATTAATTCTCTTTCTTAACTTCAGTAACCACACAATTCCAGAGCTCATACACTGAACCTGCCTTTCTCCTTTTTCGTCATTTTCTTAGCGTCTACAAATAATTACATCTTGTCCGAGGTCCCTCTTTCAAACCAGTAAGTCTTCTCAAAATCTTTACCACTTTTATCTTAAACTCGTTAATTTCTCTACTAAATCCTTTAGAAAAATGGGGAAAAAGAAGAGTCCATTTCGATGTCTAGTTGAGTCCGAGGAAGGTATCAGAAATTTCCGCTCTAAGTATAGGATCCCCTCCACGGTGGGTATGAGGTACGCAGCCCAAGGAGAATGGGTAGACGCTAGACAAACAGGGGAAGTGGTTATTCCCATGATTGCCTTCATAGAAGGCGGGATGATCATCCCCATGGGTAGTATTACTAGGAGTTACCTTAGTTTCTTTAGGTTATCCCCTACCCAGTGTGCCCCAAATATGTTTAGGGTCCTGGGAAGTATAGATGCTTTGAACAAGAGGATGGACCTAAAATTGACCCACCATGACGTGAATTGGGTGTACAATCTCCACCACTTGACCGGGCAGGGGTATTATCTCAAGTCGAGGTAAGGCTGATTCAGTGCCTTCCCACTTCGAACAAGAACCTAAAGGAGGATTTCCTTATCTTCTCCGGGGAATGGTACGATGGTCTGCCATGCCCTACGGTGGAAGGAGTACCAAGTGGGAGTATAGTCATAGATTCATAACGTTTGATTTACATATACAATTTTTTTTTTTTTTTTTTTTTTTTTGTCTCGGTATTCCTATCCCTAACAACGCTTCGCTTCAATTCAATGGTTTTACAGATAGCCGTTACACAAAGCCCAACCTTAAGTTAGTCAATAAGGCTAGCTTGGACAAGGTATTGAAAGCCGAGATATACGTGAACGAAGCTGACGGCCAACTCCTGACAGCATATTTAATCCTTGGCTACACCTTCCTATCGTTTGCTTTCCAGGCACCGAAGTCCGTGATTAGAGCCCGCGATCCTCGGCTTCACCGTATCAGTGTTGCCTACAAAGGGTTCATTATTCTAGAGGGTATTCCATTTCCCCAATACACATCCTGTACCGAGCCTCTTTTCGTGGCCAGTGTCTTAGCAGGAGCCTTTTCATCCCAGCTTACCCTCAGAGAAGAGGAAGTAGAAGAGAGAGAGGAAGAGGAAGAAGGAGAGGAAGAAGTTGTAGAAGTCTCTGACTCCTCGGACGACTTTGAGATTTTTGATTAATCCATACACTCCGGAGAAGATCCTGACGAGATGGGGATACAAAGGAAGCCTCAAAGAAGCTTGTTGGAGTTGATGGAAGGTCAGCCCGGGAAGAGTGCGCCGGCAAAATCAACACAATCCCAGACTCCATCTCTTCCCACTAGGTCTCTTCCTCCTGCTCCTCACCAGCCTTCTCGTCAACCTCTCCAGCCAACCCGTCCTAATGTTGCCGAATTAAAAAGGCGTAGGGAGCAGAAGGGCAAGGAGGTGGTAGACGTTGGAAAGTCTTGCCCTACTCGCAAAGAGGATACCCAACGAGCTGCAAAGCAGCAAAAAACTAGGCACCAAGCTCCGCGGGGCCAGGAGAGGTCTAATTCCCAACTTTCTGAGCCACAAGCATGGTTGCCAGCACCTATGCACGATGGTGAGCCCCTACGAGATGATGCATCTATAAGGGACTTCAACGACGGCATAGGGTGTCATATAGCCTCGGCCATAGAGGAGGCCTTTGTTGCTCCCAAAAGATATGGCCGAAATAAAGAATGTGAGGAAGAATGAACTCATCCTCGATAATAAAAGATACTTGGACATGGTAAGAAGCTGACTCTTTTCTTCTTTCTTTTTAGGATCATTACTCACCAATATGTACTTTTTATTGATTATAGTGTTAACCTCTTTCCTACAGATTATCCAAAATACTTTCAAGCTGGATGAGATGTTCAATATCTGCTCCAATCAGTTAGATGATGAAAGGAAGAAACGGGCCGCGGCTGCATAAACCTTGTCCAAATTTGAGCAGGACTTGGCCAATGTGAAGAAAAAGTTACTTGCTGAGGAGCAAGTTCGCAAGAGCGACGAGTCAACCCTGGAAGGCTATCAAAAGCAGGCCGAGGGCCAGTGGAACCGCTTGCGTGAGGTGAATGCCGAACTGAAGAAGGCTCAAGAACAAGTCCTAGCTCTTAGGAAGCATTCGGAGGAAACCCAAAAGCTGAGGGAGTAAGCTGAAAAGTCCAGGGAGGAAGCCGAGAAAGCAAAGACTGAGGCCGAACGGGCAATGAATGAAGCTGAGCAGAGAGGCTATGAGATCAGTATAGCTGAGACTGAGAAGGCTTTGAGAGCCGAGGTTCCAGTGGTGTGCCGTATCTACTGTGCAAAAACTTAGGATGAGGCCCTTAACCGAGCTGGGGTTGAGGCTTCATCTGAGTTACGGAGGCTAGAGAATGTATTCTATCCTGAGGCGATCCGTCCCTCAGCTCCTTCATCCCATCAAGCTGAAGCCCCTCCTTCAATCGTTAATCCCAATGAGGAGGTTTTGCCTCAAAGTCTTCCTCCTCCTGGCCAGCCAGAACCAGCTAAAGGGGGTATTGCCCCTCCAGAAGCTTCCTCGGACAATACTGCAGTTGCTTCTGAGGCAGGGGTGGCCTCCCCAGGTTTTCAACAGGATTTGGCCTCCACAGTCTTGCCAGCTGGGGGAGCTACTAAGGATAAAAGGGAAGTCACTACCTCGGAGGCAAACAAATCAGCCAGCCAGGCCCCGAAGATCCAATTTAAATTGAAAAAGTAGGATTTGTTTTGTAATTTGACTAGAAATTTTGTAAGGACTCTTATATTTATTTTCTTACCACTATTGCTGCTTTATATTATTTTTGTACTTGTTCACTGTGTTACTGTAATTTGGATGGGTTCATTTTGACTATCCTTTGTTTGCATGGGGAAGTTTTACTTATAAACATCACCAATTGGCAATTAAAAGTGGATAATAAGCATTAAAACTGCGGGGTCTTAGGGAGACATTTTAGATACGCACGTATTCTTTCCAATCAATTGAAGCTTTATAAAAAGTTCAAAAACTAAATAAAATTGGGTCTTCAATACTTCGATTGTACATTAAATGACGTTTATAGATTCCTCTTTAATACTTCAATAGATGTTATAGGGCATTAATTTCCACTAAGTTTGTGATCCGAGGACCTGACATAACTTAGTTTCTGTTTAACACTTCAATATGTATCATAGGGTATTAATTTCTACTAAATTTGTGATCCGAGGACCTGACATAACTTAGTTTCTGTTAAACACTTCAACACATAGCACAAGGTGTTAATTTCAATTAAGTTTGTGATCCGAGGACCTGACATAACTTAGTTTCTGTTTAACACTCCAGTACATATCATAGGGTGTTAATTTCCATTAAGTTTGTGATCCGAGGATCTGACATAACTTAGTTTCTGTTTAACACTTCAGTACATATCATAGGGTGTTAATTTCCACTAAGTTTGTGATTTGAGAACCTGACATAACTTAGTTTCTATTTAACACTTCAGTACATATCATAGGGTGTTAATTTCCACTAAGTTTGTGATCCGAGGACCTGACATAACTTAGTTTCTGTTTAACACTTCAGTACATATCATAAAGTGTAGGAACACAGGATGCATGGTTAACATAAACTAAAAGAAAAACTCAAATTGAACTACTTTTATTAATAATAATACCTCTTGAGATTATTTACATTCCAAGGATGAAGTACAGCTTTTTCATCTAGGTCTTCTAGATAATAGGCTCATATTCCGGCTACTGAAGTAATCTGGTAAGGCCCTTCCCAATTAGGCCCCAATTTTCCCCAATTTGGATTTTTGGTGGTCCCCAGAACTTTTCTCAGCACCAGATCTCCTACGGCTAACGACCTCAGCTTCACATTACTATCATAGCCTTGTTTGAGTTTATGCTGGTAGTAAGCCAATTGAACCATCGCACTCTCCTTTCGCTTTTCGATCAAGTCCAAACTTTTCTCCAACATCGCATTGTTATTGTCCGAGGAAAATGTACTGGTCCTTAACGTTGGGAATCCAGTTTCCAGGGGGATGACGGCCTCGGCTCCATAGGTCATGGAAAAGGGGGTCTCTCCCGTTGAACGTCGGGGCGTTGTTCGATATGTCCAGAGAACATGTGGCAATTCTTCTACCCATTTTCCTTTTACGTCATCCAACCTCTTCTTAAGCCCATTAACTATTACTTTGTTAACAGTTTCAGCTTGCCTATTCCTTTGAGGATAAGCCAGAGTAGAATATCTGTTTCTTATACCTAAGTCTGAACAGTATTGCCTAAAGGCATTGCTATCAAATTGAAGTCCGTTATCCGAGACAAGAGTGCGTAGAGTTCCAAATCGTGTGACGATATTCCTTCAAATAAACTTCTTAACATCTACGTCTCTGATGTTGGCCAAGGGTTCAGCTTTGACCTATTTAGTGAAGTAATATGTGTCGACCAACAAATACTTTTTGTTTCCTAGGGTTTTAGGAAAAGGGCCGACAATGTCCAGCCCCCATTGAGCAAAAGGCCAAGGCCTGGAGAGAGAGTTAAGAATTCCTCCTGGTTGGTGGATATTTGGAGCGAATCTTTGGCACTGGTCGTATTTTCTAACATACTCCTGCGCTTCCTTCTGCATATTTGGCCACCAATATCCTTGTGTGATGGCCTGGTGTGATAGAGACCTTCCCCCTGTATGACTTCCACAGATACCTTCATGCAGCTCTTCTAGGATCGACTCTGACCTCTCAGGAGGTACACAGAGCAGGTACGGCCTTGAAAAGGACCGTTTGTATAATTTTTTGTCCTCAGATAACCAGTACCGAGGAGCTTTCCTCCGTATTTTCTCAGCTTCTACTTTCTCTTCGGGCAAGATGTCACTTTTAAGGAATTTCAATATGGGATCCATCCAGCTCGACGATAGACTGGCTTGATAAACTTGGCAAACATCTTTTTCTGGTGAGGTGGGGGTATGCAAGTCTTCAACAATGATCAACCGAGGAAAATTCCGTACCGAGGAGGTGGCAAGGGTTGCCAAGGAGTCGGCGTGAGTATTTTCACCTCGGGGAATATGCGATAAGTCGAAAGACTCAAACTTCGTTTGGATACGCCTAACTTGGCTTAAATACCCCTGCATTCTTGGATCCCGGGCCTCTAGCTCTCCTTTCACTTGGCCAACTACCAATCTCGAGTCCGAGAATAATTCTGCTATCTTCCCGCCCATTTTCTGGACCATACTCATTCCCATCAACAAAGCTTCGTACTCCGCTTCGTTGTTAGTAGTCGAGAATCCTAATCTCAAGGACTTCTCGATGATGACCTCTTCGGGAGATATCAAAACTAACCCCAATCCTGCTCCCCATTGGTTTGTTGCCCCATCCACGTACACCCTCCAAGAGGATATGCCTTGTGTGGATATTAGGCCAACCGATTTTTCATCCACGTTGTCTTGCTTCATATTAACTTCTTTTGGGAACTCGGCGAACTCAGCCACCAGATCAGCAAGGACTTGGCCTTTCACAGAGGTGTGCGGCATGTACTTGATATCGAAAGCACCTAGAATTGTGCCCCACTTAGCAATTCTTCCGGTGTAGTCTACACTTCTTAGTATGGACTTGAGAGGTAGTTGAGTCAAGATAACCACAGTATGGGCCTGAAAGTAATGCGGAAATTTGCGTGTTGCATGGACCACCGCCAAGATGGCCTTTTCCAATGACAAGTATCTCACCTCGGCCTCATGAAGGGACTTGCTTACATAGTACACTGGCCTTTGGACGCCACTGTCCTCTCGTATCAAGACAAAACTAACTGCATGAGGGGCAACTGCCAGATAAGCAAACAATACCTCATCCACCTTAGGACTAGACATGATAGGCGGCCTGTACAAGTATTCTTTCAACTGTTGGAACGCCACAGCACACTCCTCGGTCTATTCAAATCTTTGCCACTTATGCAATAGACGGAAAAAAGGACGACACCTCTCGGTTGACTTGGAGATAAACCGGTTCAAAGCAGCAGTCATACCAGTCAGTTTCTGCACTTCTTTTGGGTTCCGAGGTGCTTGTAAATCGTTAATGGCCTTGATCTGATTTGGGTTCACTTCAATTCCTCTATGAGTCACCATGTACCCCAAGAACTTCCCAGAGCCTACACCAAAGGAGCACTTCGAAGCATTCAAGCATAGCTTATGTTTTCTTAGTATCTCGAAGATATTCGTGAGATCTTCCACATGCTCGGACACCACTTTACTCTTCACAACCATGTCATCGATATAAACTTTAATACTTCTACCAAGTTGTGGTTCAAACATTTTAGTCATCATCCATTGGTAGGTAAATCCGGCGTTTTTCAAATCGAAGGGCATCACTTTGTAATGGTAGTTCCCAATAAGGGTAACAAAAGCAGTCTTCTCCTGATCGTCCGCGGCCAGCGGTATTTGGTGATATCCTTGAAAGGCATCCAAGAAACTCATCCTAGGATGACCCACGGTTGCATCCATCAACTGGTCTATCTTCGGTATGGGAAATGGATCCTTGTGACAAGTCTTATTGAGGTCTGTGAAGTCCACGCACACTTGCCACTTTCCTATCTTCTTTTTTACCACCACAGTATTGGCCAACCATTGAGGATAAAAAACTTCCTTAATAGCCCCAGCCTGTTTGAGCTTGGCCACCTCACTCCTAACAGCCTCCGCATGCTTCTTCGATGGTTACCAAGGAGGCTGTCTCCTGGAAATAACGGCGGGATTGACGTTAAGTCGATGACAAATGAAATTTGGGTCCACACCTGGGACTTCATACGGGTTCCATGCAAACACGTCTACATTTGCCTAGAGGAACTCCAGCAAGCTCTCCTTTTCTTGCAAAGGCAATTTAGCCCCAATCTGGAAGAATTTTTCCAGATCATCAGCAACAGTTACCCTCTTCAAATCTTCACAATCTACCTCATCGGCTGGTACATCCAAGGGTAATGCTGGGGGCTTTAACTGCTATAATTCATTATCGGCCGTAGCCGAGGTCTCTGCCTCTGGCCGATGCTGTATAGCCGCTACTAGACATTGCCGAGCGGCCACCTGACTTCCTACTATCTCCAACACTTGGCCTCTGGATAGATACTTCACTTTCTGATGCAGAGTAGACGAGACCGCTCTTAGGGTACGAAGCCAAGGTCTGCCCATAATAGCCGTGTATGGAGAGAAAACGTCTACGACAATAAAGTCCACCTCCACCACATCCATACCGGCCTGCACAGGTAGTCTAATCAATCCTTTGGGAGCGACCATCCTTCCCTCAAAACTTACTAGAGGGGAGCTGTAGGTTGTTAAATCTTCTGGCTTCAGACCTATCCCCTTATACAAGTCTGGATACATTATATCCACAGCACTTCCTTGATCTACCATCACCCTTCTGACATCGTACCCACCAATTCTCAGCGTGACCACCAAAGCATCATCATGGGGCTGTATGGTTCCAACCATGTCCTCATCCGAAAAGCCCAGAATCAGGGGGACATCCACCCTGGCTCTCTTCGATGCTTGGGAATGATCCTCGGCCGGGGGTCGGAACACCGACAGTACCCTGGAGGGGCAAGATCCAGTCCTCCCTAGGGCAGCAAAAATAATGTTGATTGTACCCAGGGGAAGTCTTGAAGAAGCGTCCCCACACATCTCTGAGCCTGTTTGACTTGCCCTACTGTTGGAGTGATGCAAGAGTTGCTTTAATTTCCCTTTTCGGACCAACTGTTCCAAGTGGTCCCATAAAGTCCTGCAATTTTTCGTCGTGTGCCCATGATCTTGATGATAATGGCAATATAAGTTCGGTTTGCGTTTCCTAGGCTCTCCCGCCATCTTGTTCGGCCATTTGAAAAAGAGTTCATTCTTTATCTTTTCCAAAACCTGCTGCACCAGTTCTCGAAACACTGCATTAACCACCTGGGTGTCCGCAGAACCCGACTGCCCGACAAAGTCCTTCCGGGGTCGGTTACTGTTATAACGATCCGACCTGAAATCCCTCCTTTCCTGAGGGATTACCTTGGCCTTTCCTTTTCCTTGAAGTTGATCTTCCTCTACTCTTCTATACTTATCAATGTTGTCCATCAACTGGTGTACACTGGTAATAGGTTTACCCGTCAGGGATTTCCTTAAATCGTGATCGGTTGGGAGGCCAGCTTTGAAAGTACTTATGGCCACATCATCGTTCTTTCCTTCTATTTCATTAAACATCTCCTAGTACCTATCCGAATAAGTTTTGAGAGTTTCGCCCTCTCACATAGACATAGTCAGCAAAGATCCCAAAGGCCGAGGAACCCTGCTGCATGTAATAAAGCGAGCACCAAAAGCCTGGGTCAGCTTTTTGAAGGACTCAATAGAATTGACCCTTAAGCAGTTGAACCATCTCATCGCCACCGAACCCAAACTTGATGGAAAAACCTTGCACATCAAAGCCTTATCCCTGGAGTAGATAGCCATTTTCTGGCTAAAATGGCTTACATGTTCTACTGGGTCCGACCGGCCATCATATAGGGAGAACGTAGGCTGATGGAATTGCCGAGGAAGAACTGCATCTTCTATATTCCTCGTGAAGGGTGATTTGGAAATTTGGCTCAATGCTTTGTTCATGGCATTGTTACCCAAGCCCCTGCTAAGCGGGCTTCTGTGCCTATGTCGATGGCCGTGCTCCTCTTCATAGGAGAAAGTCTCGCTAGGCGGAGTTCTTGATCTCCGCCTATAACTAACTCCATCCGACTCCTCGGATGATGGTTCAGAGTAAGGTGGGGAGCGTTCTCGCCGAGCATGACGCAACTCTCTCTTCAAATCGGCAATCTCACGTTGCAGATTCTCGTCATGCTTTGCATGGGAGACGTGACTCTTCCCACGAGAGTGAATTTTAGTGGTATGAGTTGTGCGCACACTCCCCTCACGGCCTTCTCTCCGTTCGGGACTCCGATAGGGATCACCATGCTGGGAGCCCCTTGACTCTGCTTGGTGCGGGTTGGCGTCTTCTTGATGTGGTTCTGCCGCGTAGTGATGTGGACCTGCTTCCTCCATCATAAACGTTGCACCGGAGTTCTTTTAAGTTAAAACAAGCTCTTCCCACAGACGGCGCCAATTGTAAGGACTCAATTTGTAACGAACCTAAACTGGTATTGGGTTCGTACGTTTAAGGCCCAAACAATAAAATTTGTAGAGCGTGGGTGTTCAAGAACTAGATTAACTTTTTAAAGTAAAACGATTCAACTTCACGTTTATGGTGGATTAGAACCGATATAACAATCTATTTTACTTTGAGAACAAGTACCGTTCTTTGGTTTCTAAGCTCTTTTCTTCTGAGTGTTCTTTGTGTCTTTTTTTATGTTCCCCTCTCTTTTTGCATGCTTTTCTTTCATGTTATATACTGCCCTCTTCATACCATCTTCACCATACACGTGTAGGTTGGGTTCAGGGGATCTCTTTCTGTCCCATCTCACACCTTCTGGAACCTCCTACTAGCAGCTGTAAGGCTGCCTCATCACTGTTCAGGCATCACCTCCACATTAATGCGGTCAGAGAGTTGGTTGAGAGGTAATTAATGCGGAGGCAGCTGTTGTTATAGATATTTGTTTGCCTTTTCTTTTTTACCATTGGTCTCTTATCCTGCCTTTAGTGGTGACGTAGCTCCGAAATACGTTTGTAACAAGATGGCGTTTTGATCGTCCTCGGACTCATACTGCCGAGAAGAATTTTGTCCTCGGACGAGTACTGAACTCACCGTTCGTGATATTCACTCTTCCTTTCGTTTGGTTATCCCAACAATTTGATATGGGCCTCTTCGGACAGATTTGCATCCTCGGATGGGTCACGGGCGCAATTAACTTGACTTTAATAATTTTAGTGACTATCTGGCCCCCACAATAATAATAATAATACAAATATTGTGGATCGGCTTTTTGAATACATTTTTTATTTTTGTGCATGGAATACTTACAAACTCATAGAAATTTAGTTTAGTTTGTCGACCATGTTTTAACATTTGGACTTCCTAGGAACTAGGAAAGGATTCAAAGTAGACAAAATATATTCATGGTGAGATTCACTATAAATGTGAGAGGAGAGAGTACTATTTCTCATATCTAAGAATTTTTATTTTTTTTTACAGCTTATTATATTTAACATGAAAGTGATATCATAACTTTTCTAAAATAACCTATTAACAAATGCTCTAAAAACGTGTGTTAACGGCACTTTAAAAAGAAAAAGAAAGAAAGGAAAAAAAAAAAAAAAAGAGCACAGTTTACTTTAACATGGTCAGCATTTATAGCACTGCTCATTAATTTCCATTTCAATCAACACCTGAAATCCTAAACATGCGTAAACCATATATAATAATTGAATAGTAACTGAAATGTTTGGTGCATAAATGAATGATATAATGATTAAAAATGTTTAATTATTGCTGCTTGGTCACTGAATCTGGGAACTAATCACTCAAATATTTAAAACGTAGTCAAGATTCAAATAGTGCTCGGCGTGTTCATAATGTACAAGTAATATATTACTTGTACATTATGAACACGCCGAGCACTATTTGAATCTTGACTACGTTTTATTTACTATTTTTTTGAGTAATAGATCGGAAATCTTCACTACATGATAAACGACTAAAACGTACTTGCTTAGCTAAAGCTTAACTTTAGCTCTCGCACACCTTCAAGCTAATTGAGTATAAACTATAAAGTTCTATACTTCCGTCAGATTAATTCATTAAATAAATCTCTGCCAAACTCCCCAGAGCTTTCACAGAATCTTTTAGCAAGTGTAATTGCATCAGATTAATTCATTACATAAATTGCACGAAAACCCAATGCCTTTGTCTAAGTAAAGGATTAAATCCCGTTAGTTGTTTACTGACAATGACATAAATTAAAAATAATCTTTTTTTTAAGAAGAAACTTTAAAATAATCTAGATATGATGAAAAAAAAGTAGGTAAATTACAATAATCTTTCTTGAGATTTATTAAAATAACACTTTTCTCGTTAGTATAAAATGACACGAACCTCCATCATTTATTTAAATATAACAGATAATTAGTCCATACTCTTCAACTTCGTTACTTCCATAATGAGATATTCATTTTTTTTTTAAAAAAAAATTCTATTAGTTTGTACAAATCTCAAGGGTGAGAATCATTTTTAATTTATGTCAAATTGATTAAATATTAGTGTATAGACTTTGACATGGGTGCTCATCGATCAATGTGGCCAATTTTGAATCCCACCAACCTATTGGTTCTCATAAAAACCAAATTGCCGCACTGTAAAGGTCAAGATTTTTGGGGGAATCTAGGCAAATGTCCTGTGCAAAAAAATCAGAATTTTGCACATTTTTTCAAATTAATTAGGAAAATGTCTCTCTTTTGAAACTCGATTTTCTCAAAATCGAGTTTCAATTTAAAATTTAATTTTTGGATAATCGAGTTATAGCAAACTAAAAATTAAAAAAAAAAAAAAAAATGGAACTCGAGTTCCATGCAATTTTTTAAAGCCGTATAGTGGCGTTTTAAAACATGTAAGTTTTTTTCTTAAGTTTGATCGCTTCATAGGGAGCCCTATAGTGGTGTTTTAACATGCAAGTTTTTTTCTTAAGTTTGATCGCTCCATCGGGAGCCCTATAGTGGCGTTTTTAATTGAACTCGAGCTCCATGAACTCAAGTTCCATGTATTTTTTTTTAAAAAGTTTGATCGCCCCATATTTGATTTTCTACAAATTGAGTTTTACATTGAAACTCGATTTTGAGAAAATCGAGTTTCAAAAGAGGGGTATTTCCCTAATTAGTTTGGGAAAAGGGACAAAACGCTGATTTTTTTGCACGGGACATTTGCCCATTTGCCCCCAAGATTTTGACAATGTCGGAATTGGTTTTCAATTTGATAGACATGAAGTTGGCCATGTTAAAGAGTAACAACAATGGTGCTTGTGAATTTGGATTACTTGATGCAAGCTTGTTTGTTTGAAGAAGAAAAGAGTAGGTTTGCTGCCATGGCTGAACTCATATTTGGCTTTGATACCTAACTGTTCTAACAAGTCTTAGTTACAGCAGAATAACAACGCAACTTATAGCCCATGTGTGATAATCCTATTCTCCATGTTTTGTAGCCTTGAGTAATTGACTGTAGCACTAATATTGTTGCAGGCATCAGTTTAGACTTTAGACTAGAATACATGCTGATTTGTCGCATGGGGTGGTGCACCAGCACTGGAAGAGTGACCACAAATTCTGAGGCAGTGTTAGTGTTACTCTTAGCAGGAGAGAGAACGATTTGGATGGGTTGATTGGTAAATTTATAAAACTTTGTGTAAGAAAATCAATTACGAAAGGACATGCAGGTCCAATAACGATAGGTATTCAACAAGATTAGCAAGAACGATAGGTTGATAACGTACAATAGGGAAAGAATGCTTGAGTTAACCCTTGATTCGTTGCATGTGTGAAATCAATCTGTCCTAGACTCATAGGCATATGGCATAATTTCATTTGATGGGTGAAGTTGGGTGAACCACTAAACATGATTGATATATGGTCTATTTAGAATACTGAATAATTTCTCTTTTATTTGATGGGTGTTTAACAGCTTTCTAACATTGTACTAATGAAAATAATGAAATAGATGGTTGTTCCCTCTTCTTACTCACGTTAAAATTGAGAGTAGTTTTTTTTTTTTGATAATTTAATTGTTATAATAATGGGGTAAGAGGATTCGAACTTTGATTATATTCATAAAAAAAATTAGGTAATAACCCAAAGTTACAAGCCCTAGACCAAGAATGAGAATAATTAAGTTGTGGACCTTGTAGCAACAATCCATGATGCATGTTTTGCATATTATTATTATTATTATTATTATTATTATTATTATTATTATTATTATTATTATTATTATTACTGGCTTGTATCACTCTAAGATTTTTTTTTGAAAAAAAAAATATTTTGTGACTTGTTTGGTCCATGTTCTACACAATGAAAAGAATCTATTTAATTAACATTTAATACCTGACCTGTTAATGAGGAAAATTATTGAATACTTTGAGAGTATAATAAATGTGTATTTTTCTCCCTCAAATGAATTGTAAGTTTTACCGTGAATTTAATTAGTAAGACTTATAATTATATAAGAAGAAAAAATATACATTTATGATATTTCGAAAATATTTAATAATTATCCAATAATAAAAGAAAAGTGGAGTTTAATCAAAGATATGTTCTTTGAGAGAGAAAAGACAATAATAATATACGAAACTTTAGGTCCATTAATGTCCAACTTTTTGGGTTCTCGAAAGGCCCGTTATGGCCCAATGCTTCACTTTTTAATATTGTGGTCGTCCAATGCGTCACTTTTACAAAATTAGAATGGGGTTGGGTTGATGTCCACTGGGTCTTAGCTCACCTGTCCGAATCCAATGGTACCAACTCCAAGGCTATGCTTTTCTATGCCTTTAATTACTCTTTTAGAGCGTTCACATCGTTAAAAAAAAATTTATAAAAAAAAATTAAAAAATTAAAAAAAAAAACGACGACAAGTCAAGAGTCAAGACATCAACTTTGTGTGTGTTGTGTAAAAACACTAGCTTATGACACTTTTTTTTTTTTTTTTTTTTTCTTTTTGAGAAAAAAATAAGAATATTTTATTAATCCATAAATGATACACCTCACGATCCAATACATCAGAAAAAACAAAGACGTAAACCCTCCATTCACACCATAGTAGCAATATTATCTTGAGCAAAAAATATATATATATATATATATATATATTAGTCAAGAAAAAATCCAATTAGATTTTAGTTGGATTCTCAATTTTGCGTCATACGTCCCATCTAATTTTTAATTTTTGTGTCAAATGAGTTAAGAGAAAATTCAATTAAATTTTTAATTAGATGTCTAATTTTGTGCCACTTGTCCATTTAACTTTCTTAAGGCCTGTTTGGATGGAGGGAAAAAGGAAGGGGAGTAGAGTAGAATTAGCTAAAAATAAGCTAATTTTTGGCTATATCTACTCTACTTTACTTTTACTCCCTCCCCCACAATCCAAACGTACCATTAATTTTGTTGCCCAACGTTATAAACAAGGATACCAGAATAATAACTCCCAAGTAACCTCCCCCTCTGTTTTCCAAATTCAATGAAACTCATGTTTTGTTCCTAAAAAATAGAAAGAAAAAAAAGAATCCTCACCTTGGTCTCTTAGATCGATCATTTTAACTCTTCTACTTCCACCTCTTCTCCACTACACAGAAACTATATAAATCTGCCAAATTTGGTGACCCTTAGTCCTTAGCAGTCAACACTCTTCAGTTGATTGCGCGCTTAATTCCCTTCTCCAAATGCCAGGCCCTTATAAAGGAGCGAAGAAAATGCGCATTTGGAAGACCGAAGATGTTTTGTATAATTTTTTAATCCTACCAAATAAGATATTTATTTATTTATTTATTTTTCATATTCTTTGAATTTGTTGGTCTCTGTTGAGAGCATTAATTAGTATGTTTGTTGAGCGATTCAATTAAAAAATATATAGAATATGTATATATATATCTCTAATGGTTTTGGAATTTTTTTAATGACTGTTTGTTTGGTTTTTGAAAAATTGAAAGCAATGGGAGTACCGATAAAATTGCTTGATTGATATACTTTTTGTTCTTTTAGTTCATGCTTTATTATGATAAAAATGCATTAATTTTTAATTTCTTCTAAAGATTTTGTTTTAAAAAATTTGATTAACAAAAAAACACAAAAGAAACAATGGACTAGCTCACTCCACCAGAAGTTACGCGAAACATTCGCGAACGTACGTGACAAACAAAATGACTTCCGTTTCACGTTTTCATTCCAAAGTTACGGTAAATAACGCGTTTTATTGAAATGAGGAGTTTAGTTGCCGTGAAATACGGACTACGTAAGAAACGTAGACTGAAATACTGACATAAAAAAGACGGAGTAATTACAAAACTAAAGTAAAGGATAAAAGCTGTTAAAGTTAGTGATAAAGTGATTGATGTGCATGAAATTTATATAATAAAATACTCTCATATTTGCATTCTTGGCCATACTTTTAAGCTATCTCGTGACTGATTATAAAGAATCCTTGTTTTATAGGTGATAAAGGTTTTACATGATTAAGGGAATTAATGAAAGAGAAGGAATAGAAAAATCATTGAAGAAGCAATTCGCGTGGAAGTTAAATGCTACAAGATGGGCCCAAAGTCAAGCCAAGCTTTGAAGAGATCCAGGGAAGTAAAGAACAAAAGAAAAGAGAAGAATGAAAGAAGGCCCAATCCAGGCGTGATGTGTAGATAAGAATAAAAGAAAAGAAAGATTGAAAGTTAGAGAATGAGAAGTGAAGCCCAATTCTAATGTCCTAGACGTGTGGCCTACAACTAATAATAAATAAAGTCCTTGTCCGACTTGTAATAGGAATGTGTCAGGCGGCTTCTCTCTTTTAAGTGGTATAGGTCGGTCTTTGTGTGATATAAATAGAGAGCAAAATAGAAAAATAAGGGGGCTGAACATATAGAGGCTGCGGCTAGGACTGGTGCGTAGGAGCAAAACGTGTTTTTTTTTTTCTATGGCCTTTCTCTAGCATTGTGACTATTTTTTTCTCTATTTTATTTTTTTAGTTTAATAGTTAGTATTTTATTTTTTATGTTTTCTTTCAATTACTATGAGTAGCTAAATTTATAATTAGGGTTGAAGATGAAACCTTATTAAGAATTATTAGTAATATTTATGTGATTTGATTTTTCCCACAATAATTGTTCTTTAATGATTTAAATTGTTCTTGCTTCATATCAATTGACTAAGATGAGATTCTAGATATGAGTTCAATCATGTTTTTCTTATGATTTAGGATTTGTCTTAATTAATTGAATGCTTGGTTTATTAATTCTTGATTATAAAATCGGATATATCTTGTGATTTGTTTGACTACGTATACAATTTATGATTTAATTTTATATTTAAAAAGCGAAGAAGAACATGCTTTAGATTTTTAAACATAAGTTTGATGATGATTTTTTCCATGATAGCAAGATTGATTTCTAGATTATCATGTAGTGAGTTGGGAAAAATTAATGATCATAAATATATGCTGATATGACTTACAAGGCGGATTCCAAAACCTTAATTCATTTCCCTTGATTGTTTACATCTTTTTATTGCTTTTATATCTTTTCCTTATTTTTATTAAACTAGATTAGGATTAATTTGGTTAAGGTTTAATTAATTTTCCTACATTCTTACAAGTCTATGTGGATTCGACCTCGTTTTTGTCTAACTATACTTCGGTACGGTTCGTACACTTACGAGTACTTTAAAATTTCACAACAGTGATAATTACTTCCCCGGACTCATGTCAATCTATTAACACATTGAAGAGACTAATATATGAATATATCTGATAAATTGATAAGTGATTACACTGATTGATAACAATAAAGCTGCTAAAACCTAAGGTGTACGTGTAGGCATAGGCTATAGCCTATTATACTCAATTGTGAAGGTTATACTCAAAAAGCTATCTTCCATTCTACTACACTAGGAGAATTTCAATTGAGCCTTTAAGGCTTTGTCTATGCATCCAGCCATCCAACGCCACTGTTAATGTAAGTGCAATCTATATTTTATGCTTAGTTATTATTATTTTTAAATCTCTTTCATCCATTATACCATTGTATTTGAATCTTCCTTATTATAATATATAGTTATGATTTAATTTTACATTCTATTGAATCAATTATACATATATATCATTCTCAAAAAAAAAAAAATTATACATATATATATATATATATATTAAACATAATAAAACAACTATTGTATCTATAAAATAAAATACTTGACAAATATTTCCGTATTTTTTGTAGCGTTTTTTTAAAATATAAACGTATTATACACGTACTATACATGTACAGTTATTTATCCATTCTCGTATTTTTTTGCCGAATTTTTGAAACATATTTTTCCTAAAATGACCGAATTATACACGTCCGTATATTTTCTGTATCATACACGTACCGTATTTTACTAACTATGTCACTGTAGTCTGCCTCAATCAAATTATCATTATCTTTTCTTGGTTTATTGCCCGATTATAATGGCCATTCGTTGAGGAAAGAAAACGATTAACTAAAATCATATTCTTTGATATGTTCAATTTCTTGGTGTCTATATGGTATTATTACGAGACTTATTTTTTTTCAAATCTATTCACCTTCTAATTTAGAGTAAGACATCTTCTCAAAAAAAAAGAAAAAAAAAAAGAGTAAGACAAAAGTTTTCAATATTCTATATATGTTCATCCGGTGTTGGATGCCATATGTTCAATAGAATTCCTTTTAAACTTAAGATGTAATATTGTCATTCGATTATTTTTCTCCTCACTACAACATTGTTTCTTAATGAAAGCTACATATATTGATTGTAACATCTATTGGATATATCAAATTTCTCCAAGTCTTTTAAACTGTGTGTGTGTTTGCGAATTAACCTTGATAATGGTAATATACCAACAGAAATATCAATCTTTAATTTATGCTTAACATATCTCAAATGGGAGATGCAATGTCAATATCACCCTGAATTGAATCCTTAGTATATACATATTTCTTCCCCACATAGTGAACACAGCATGTTCCATTTTGATTGATAGATTAATGGGCTTTTAGAACTGAGAAAAACTCATCTAAAAAAGAACTGTGAAAAACTGTTGATGTGTGTTTTATTGGATTGACACTTTTTCTTAATTATTAATTAAGAATTATGATATGTTAAGAGGAAAGGGGGAAGGTCTAGCCCATCTCCAACTTTGGGAGAAATGACCCAATCTAAAAGAGAGGAAATGGAGGTGGGACCATCCCAGTTACTAAAGACAGGCCAACATACCACATTGTGTAACAAAAAGCTTTAAGTTCTAGGAACAAAAATAAAATCCCAACAAAGAAAGGGACTTTGTAGCCACATTAGATTTACTAGTTGATGATGCAAAAAATCACCAAGTTGAGGACCTCGTTTCACCAAATGGACGATCTCGCGGTGTGTCGTGTCTTTGGTACAAGCCTGTAAGAAAACTTGAGAAAGAAGTGTAATATACCGGTGTGGTGTTTGCCAAAAACACTCCAATGCTTAAGTCAGAAAGAAATAGAACGATGTAGAGAGAAAAATGGCTTGGGGTAGCTTTTGGGTGAGTATTTGTGTGTACCTTTGGATGATGTTGTCCCCTTATTTTATAGTTGTTTTCCCTTCTTTATGATAATGAATTTTGACATTTATGGGCAATGGCTAGTGTGTCATGAATGGGATCTCTAAAGTACACAACTCACTTGTTACTGTTGCTTCATCTATTACTTTTTATCATTAATGCATGCAGTAAATGCGTAACACTTGTTTGGATCGTCATAGACACGAAATGATGATCCCGTGTTATTTTTGACTCATCAATTGCCCCCCTGTTCGTGTCCTCGTCCTTAGGACAAGGCAAGAACATATTCGTCCGTCTCTTTGTGTTCCGTGTTCGGCACATTTATTGCGAAATGATGTCTTGTCTGCTGTGCACCACGTGTATGATTAGGATGTCCTCATCATGTTAGTTTTCCTCGGTTTTCCCGTGCACGACCCCCACTCATAGCGGTATGTTGTATGGTGATATAGATGTTTGCTAATAACGAAGACATGATTAGGATAGATGAGTTTCTACACTTTTAGTGTCTGTTTGGTTGGAGGAGTGGAAAAGTAGGAGGATGGAAAATTGTGGGAGGATGAAAAATATTTAGTTTTCCCTCTTGTGTGTTTGGTTGGAGGGGTGAAAAAGTGGGAGGGGTGAAAAAGTGGGAGGGTGGAAAACTCTTTTATTTGGTTAGAGAGAAAAAGGGAATGATGGAAAATGTAATTTATATAAATTGACTATTATACCCTTATTACATAATATGTAAGAAATAGATTTATTTGTACTCATTAGATAATATAAAATTTACCACATCATATATATAAATTATTATTATTATTTTTATTATTATAATGTAAAAATTACATTAGTGTACATATAAATTTAATTGGGCAAAGGATTCTGTAACCAGCAAAAAGGTCGTTAGCAAATTTACACTATATTTAGCCCACAAAAACGTGGCTAGCAAAGAGGAATTCAACAAACTTTTGTGGGCAAAAGAATTTGTAACCATTTAACGTGGTTAGCATATGCTACGCACCTCAAAGAGACAATTGAGTCCTTTTATGTCGTAACCAAAAGTTTAGCAACATTTTTTTTTTTTTGGAAATCTAATATATAAAGAACGAGGCTATAAGAAGAGGAATACATAATAAAATTCGAGATTATCGCCAAAGACAATAGAGCAAAGACTTCCCAACCTTGGACGGTTGGACCTTCTTTCTATTATTTCAAGCTAGAAGGGAAAGCTTGATGGAATAAAACAATAATCCAATGTTCAAGAACACACAATCTAGACAAAAAGACATAAACACCCAACTCTTATCAATCACAGTAACTACTTCATCTCCACTATTTTTAACCATGCTTATTAGTTCATTGAGATTTATAAGAAAACTCATATAAGTACAACAACATAGATATGTAGATGACTTATCAAAAAAAAAAAAAATAAAATAACATGCGCTTACTCAGGTTTCATCAGAACCAAGAATGAATGACTTACCATCTCAATCCAACACACCTAGGCTAGACAAAATGCAGACCTGAACCAAGAAGAAGTACAAAACTTTGGAGTAAAATGATATTAATTTCATTCATCCATAGCACAGTATAAGTTAAAATATTACATTATCTTCTAGAGTCTTAACCTAAATACAAATTCATCAAATATTGCTAATTATGTAATATACTACATTTAGCCCACAAAATTTAACAAATCAAAAGTCAGCTACTACCAAAAGTTAGCAAATCAAATTTATACTACATTCAACCCACAAAAGTTAGCTACTACCAAAAGTCAGTTGACAAAGAAGAGGACCACTAAGGTTCCTTAGTATACATCATCTTCAATAATATTTTTCGACGTAACTCACTAGTTGGAACACCAAAAAATGCTCTCATTTTGGCTAGATCCTTAATTAGGAAGAGCATAGCATCAAGTTGCACATTCGTCTGTATTCTAATTTTCACCAATTCAAAAAATGATTCATCCTGAGAGTAACAATATGGACGTCCTCTCTCCATAAAAGCAAGTCCCTCCTTAGCAATTTCATGTCCTTGCATCATAATAGCAAGTCCCTCCTTAGTAATCTCATTTTCTTGCCTTATACTTGCTGCCACATTATTAATTCTGGATTGAAAAATTTCCATTTGCTTTTCAAGCATTTCAACCATTTAAGGTGTTTTCTTTGCCTTCTTGGACAATGTCTCACATGAGTAGGAAAGAGAGACCATTGGAGAATATGATTTTACATTTGGCATGCTAAACTCATCAAAACAATCAATATTTTCTTCCAAATTTACGCTATCCTCTCTTTCCTTTTCCCATCGATGAACTTTCTCCTTTGCGCTTAAAAGAACTTTCACCATTTGCCCTATCCTTGGAAAACAAATCAAACAACTTCTCATAATGTTGAATTGGATTTCTTTTCCATTTTTTAGCTTTTGGGTTTGCCTATAAGAATACAATACACACTTATCCTTGGAAAACAAATCAAACAGCTTCTCATAATGTTGAATTGGAGTTCTTTTCCATTTTTTAGCATTTGGGTTTGCCTATAAGAATACAATATGCACTTATTAGTATTATTATTATTTCAACAGAGTACCAACAAAATGTATCAACTTGATCTAAAAAACATTTAACAATATCAAAATAAATACAACTAATCTCTATTAAAGGTTCTCACACTTCATCTTCAGCTTCAAAAAGTCCAGTTATAGGATTCCATGCAAATCCACTCATGTTCTTAAAAAGGTCATGACATGAATGGAAAGTACCTTTCAATGTTTAGATGCGATTCTTGATGTGCCCTTTCTTAACTGCATAACCGAACAATGCTGAACACTATATTTGAGTAAGTATGAGGACTCCATGTTCCATTGGGCCTATTTTTATTGTTTTGTTCTTCCAACATGACATTAAATAAAAAGCCATCCATGTCATCAGTCCATCTCATGTTAGTCGCTTTAGACTCGCTATCAGTTGTCTTCTTCAATGTTTTAGACATCTTTAAAGACTGCATGTTAAACATATTAGTCTTCACAAGATTACATACAACTACTACAAAAAAAAATTAAGATTTACATACAAATACTATAAACAAACCAACAAAACAAAATACGACATAGCATAATGTTGCTATAAATAAACTAGTAATTGAACATTCTTCTAAAACATTAATGAGGTACACATAATAGTTGTACAAAAGTAACTATTGGTAAATGTTCAGCAACAGTCATTCCATTCGAAACTACTCCATAAAGAAGATACACATAAGCAAGTCAAATCTCATAACATAATGACTAAAATTATTAATCATGCGATACATAGTCATTCCACATTCTAGTTGCTATACTAGTTCGTAATATTGCTCCTCTTCTAGCATCTGCATTACTATCATTTGCATTGTTTCTAGCTTCATTATGTATGTCACCATTCAAAATCTCTTGATCAAATTCTGCAATCAACCTTTCATCTGGATCAACTCCCATAAGATAGTTGTGTAATATACAACAAGCCAAGATAATCTCAGTAACTATATCAACTGGAAAAAAAGGTTCTGTCATTCTAGATATAATAAAAAATCGTTTCTTCAACACACCAAACGTCCTTTCAATGACATTGCGCAAAGAGGAATGCCAATGATTATATATTTCCTCAGCCTTTTCTGGGCCATGTACTGAATACTCTTTTAAATAAAAACGTACACCCTTATATGGCGCCATAAGTCCACTTCTCAGCATAAAACCTGCATCTACTAAATAATATTTACCTATTAAGAAAATAATTTATATAAGTAATTCACTATACATATAAGTAATTCTCTATATTTTTTATAAGAATACTTTGAATTTATAACTTAACATTACCTCTAAGGATTAAGTTGTCTTTCCTACTTAAAGCGTTTTTAATTATCCTCGAGTCAGAGGCAGTCCCTTCCCATCCAACTAAAACATATGTCAACCTCATGTAAAAATCACATACTACCATTACATTTTGAGTTGTGTACTCTTTCCTCCCTCAATATCTAGACCCATTTGTTGCTAACACTTTTACTCGAATATGTGTTCCATCAATAGCCCTTACTCAATCCTGGAATTAAAGCAATCTATTAAATCAAGAATTTTTTATTCATATTAAAGCAATCCATATAGTTGCTTGAAAATATGTTTACCTTAAAGTATGGGTAAAATCTATAACTATTTCGTATCTGTTAGGGAACCTCTACCCCATTAAGTTGTAGAAGGAACTGATCTTCTAAGTAGATGACTGCTTTTAACACATTATGAAAATGATGGCTTATGGTCTCATTAGAATGATGGAAGAAAAAGGAAACTGTACGAATTCTCTCATTATGTGCTAAAATGTAAAGAAACTTGGCTACTTGCTCTTCAACAGAAGCATTTCTAGTGTCTTTAAGATTGCCAGTTCCTCGAAGAATTTCACACAACTTAGCAAAGGCATAAGGCCTCATTCGAATTATGTTTCTACATTTCTTACTACATCTAAGTTCACTTAGTAGTTCTTGCCAAACATTTTCTCTTTCCGCACTACTTTCGGTAAGTACTCTATCCACATAATGTGGACTACAATATATGCCCATTATCCATATTCCATGCACCACATGTACAAGAAGTTGAAAAATTGCTACATCTCGTCTTCTCTGCCAATCAGTCAAAAGTTGTAAACCAAATTTGTTCAATTCATGAATATTCCTTAATTGATCTTGACAATTTTCCTCCCAACTCTTACTCAAATCTTCTGATGGACTATTATCCCAATCAGTTGGATTATCTATCTACCAAATATCCATCACAAGTAAAAAATAATCAACACATTGATCATAATAATTACTAATTAAAAAACTTTACCCTTGTTTTTTTGTTCCTATCATCCCAAACATAACTAGCAAAGAAACACTATAAAAAAAAAAAAAAAAAAAAAAAAAAAAAAAAAAAAAACTAATACACATAACCAATCATGTAAGAAATTATGTTAAGCTCAAGTTCTTAATCTGAGACAAATTATTGGTAGGGAATGTTAGCCAACCATGTACAGTATAGACAACAAACAAAGAACTCGTGTTGCTAATGTTATTGGAGTAAATTTCAACATTGAACCTTATTGGTACAATGTATAAGAAATAGTGGAAACTGTGGAGAGGGGTAAGTTTGCTATTATCATTACACACAAACTTGGATGAAAATTAACATGGATTCAGCAAAACACAACCACTAATAAATCAAAACCTTACGCCAACAGATTCTAACAATCACAACTAATACCAAACAACAAAATCCACCAACTATGAACACACACAAAGGCAGGCACACATGTAAACTAAAATGCTATGCTCTGTAAAGTGTAAACTATAATGCCCTATAATTCATTAAATACTAATAATTGAAAGAATAATTGATAATAGAAGTTACCAGTGAAGTAGTGGATTGAACTGACTGAAAATTTGAAGGCAAAGAACAAGAACAGAGAACCTTTAGCAAACAATGAGATAGAGAGACTGAGAGAGTCAGAGAGATTCAAATAAAATAGAGAAAGTTCAGTTTAGTGTTTACTTGAAGAAGCCGAGAGCAAAGAGAGGGAAGCGAGAGGCAGAGCCTCGGCCACTGACCATCGAAGTCCGAAGCAAAGGCATAGAAAAGGCGAGAAGCAGAGGCAGTGAGTGAGAGTGAAAGGCACTAAAGTCCGAAGTAGAAGAAAACATACAAACAATACACGGATTCTTTACTTGCATAGATTCAATAATCCCAAATGGGTTTGCAAAAAATAAGAAATAGATAATAAAAATAGCACAATGGTGTGTGTATTAAAGGAAAAAGAATTAAAAAAAAAAATTATAGGAGAAAGATTTGGGAAGAACGGAATTAAAAAAAAAAAAATCAAATAGCAAAAAAAGTGGAGGTCATACCTGTCTCGGTTGGAGAGGAAATCAAAAGATCCCTTGGCTAGAGCAAAAAAGAAACGGAAACTAACGAGGACATGGTAGATAAATAGATGAAAAAAAAATTTGAATGTTATACGAAACCAAAAAATCAACAAGAAACAATAGATTAATGAGGATTATAATGAGGACAAGAAACAATAGAATGTATTAACTTGATAAAGTCACGTTGAAAAAAAAAAAAAGAAAAAAAAGAGAGAGAAGAGACCTGGACCATTGGACGTTGGTGTGCTGTGAAGGTAAGATGAGAAGAGGCAAAGTGATGAGGATGATTTGTGGGCAAAAGTCATCAGGTGGGGTAGGTGAGAGGGTCATCAAGTCATGAATGAGGGTAGGTAGGAGAGGGCATTTGTGTAAAAGTGTTGTGCGTTCAGTTTTCTCTCTAGCCTTTTCCTCCCGAATTGGGAGGATAAAAAATGTGGGCTGGGGAGAGAAAACTTTCTCCCGGGTTTTCCTTCCTCCCCATTTTCCTTCCCTAACCAAACAGTGGAAAACAATATTTTCCACCCTATTTTCCTCCTTCTATTTTCCATCCTCCCTGTTTTCACCCCAACCAAACATAGTTATCATCTTTGAAAATCCAAGGACTTGGGTTATTGGGAGTTTAAGCCATGGGGTAATAGCTCAAGGTTAGTTCTTGACTCCCCCTCTTCTCTTCGAAATTGGAAAGCCAATTTCTTCTTTGTCTCTGGCAATGGTTGGGAGTTCGTTTCAGGTGAAGGCCTAAATGATGCCCCTAAGTTGCTTCATAGTTGGGGAACTCCTATGTCTGGTGCGTCTTTCAGTTTATTCTATTTATACGTGCTTAATTCCCTGGATGTTTGTGATGCTGATGTAAATATTTTCATTTTTGTAGCTTCCACTCGTCCTCGTTCGAAAAGGAGGTACCATGCTCGTGTTGAGAAAGTTAGAGAATATCTTGAGACGGTCAAGGATTTTGACGAACTCATCTCTCCTCGGTCTCTTTTTGGCATTTCCTTGGACCATAACCATCTCAGCACGCCCAAAGGAACGTTGAGATCATCAAGAAGAGTAAGTTTGTTGAATCATCGTTTGGGTAAACTTAATATACTTGTAATTATTTCCCTTCATCTATTTATTTATTTATTTATTTTTATTATTATTTTTTTTTTTTAGGGATGACGACTAGATTCAACAAAGCCAAATTGGTTGAGATTCAAGAGAAAAAGGCTAAGACTGGCCTAACCGATGGCCTTTTGACAAGAAAATGTCAAAGGGATGCGGAGCCACCTAAGGACAATCCCATGGTGACTTCGCCCATTGCTACGTCTATCCCATAGCGCCTAGCTTCTCCCACCTCCTTTCTGGAGTTAATTGCCTCTACTAGTGGTGCTTCCAAAACCAAGAAAAATGAGAGGGCTTCCTTGGGCTCTTTTTAGGATGACGTAGGAACTGCAGTGCTAAAGGCCTAAGAGATGATATTAGTTGACGACCTTTCTCCTTTGGGGGTGAGATCGTCGCATGAGCTAATGTTGTCTCATGTGCATAAGGTTATGCAGGTAAGAATTGTGAGTGAAAGTCTTCTCTCTCTTTTTTTTTTCTTTTTTTTTTTTTTTGTGTCGTGTTTTGTTTCCTTATGCTTCCTTCTTTTCTTCATAGGTGTTGGGTGAATCCTTGTATATCTCGAGGAAGTACATGGATTTTGAAGGGAAGTTGGTCGAGGATCAATCCAAGGCTACATCTCTTTCCTCTGAGAACAAGTTGCTAAAGGGTCAGATCATTGCTCTTGTTGATGAAGCTAAGAATGACAAGGATCATTTGACGGTTCTAGAGAAGAGCATTGATACTGAGAAGGCTTTCTCGAGGTTGAAAGATAAGCAGATAGACGAAGCTCTTTCGAAGGTTGAGAAGGCAGGGATAGAAGCGGTGGAGAAGTTCAAAGCTTCTGATGAGTACTCGAACAAGTTGTGCAACTACTATGTAGAGGGTTTTGAACTCTTCAGAAAATATCTGGGCAAGCATCATCCAGAGCTGGACTTCGTTGACCTTGATATGGAAATGGTTGAAAAGGAGGTGTTTGCTGATCGTTAGTTCGTGGAGGGAGTTGGAAAAGGTGGTGAAACAGCTATTGTCTTAGAAAAATTCATTAATTTTTTTTTTTTTTTGGGGCTCGCTGTTTTGAGAATGTCTGCTTGCTTTCTCTTGAACAGTCTTTTGAACAACTCATTGGGCTCGTCTGTTCAAAGTACATGATTTACTTTGAATTGTTTCTATGCCAAGTATGACGCTATTTATTTGTGTATGATATTTTTACGTCATGTATGAATGACGTCTTCATCGTGTGTCAACAAAAGTTTCTTTTTATCATATGAAGAGGTCGTTTATTTTTATCTTCTCTTTTAGGTCACATATGTGTCAACAAAAGTTTCTTTTTATCATATGAAGAGGTCGTTTATTTTTATCTTCTCTTTTAGGTCACATATGAGTGATGAGGTGCCTTAAACGACTTCCTTCATGTATAAATGATGATCTTGGTAGCCTTTGTTGAGCCATGTATGAATGACGAAGTTGTCATGTTTTAATAACATTGTTCTAAGTCATGTATGAGTGACGATGTTGCTATGTTTTAATAACATTATTCTAAGTCATGTATGAATGACGATCTTGCTATGTTTTAATAACATTATTCTAAGTCATGTATGAATGGTGATCTTGTTATGTATTGATAGCTTTATTTTAAGTCATGTATGAATGATGATCTTGTTATGTCTTAATAACTTTATTCTAAGTCATATATGAATGGCGATCTTGTTATGTATCAATAACTTTACTCTAAGTTTGTTATGTATTAATAATTTTACTCTAAATCATGTATGAATGACGGTCTTGTTATCTATTAATAACTTTATTTTAAGTTGTGTGAATGACGATTTTGTTATGTATTAGTAACATTATTTTAAGTCATATATGAATGAAAATCTCGTTATGTATTAATAACTTTATTTCATGCATGAGTGGTGTTTGTTAATATGTATTAATACTTTTCAATGTCATGTATTAATGACGATTTGGCCAATAGTTTGTAATGGAAGAATCTGCTATGTATAATTCCTGAACAGTACTTCTGCGTATATTCCATTGATAGAGAGACAAAACATTCATTTGTCTATGTAAAGCAGATAACAACAAAAAGAAGAAAAATAAAAGTAAATACTGTAAACATTTTAGAATATATGGGGACTATTCTTACTGGTAGTATCTCTTAAAGTGTTCTATGTTCCATGGACGAGGTAGTTCTTGGCTATCCAGTGTCTTCAAATAGTATGATCTCTCTCTAGAATGATGAATGACCTAGTAAGGTCCTTCCTATGTTGGGCCTAGCTTCCCTTGGGACGAGTCCTTTGTTGCCTGCGAGACTATCCTAAGGACGAGATCACCTATGTTGAATCTTCTCACCTTCACCTTCTTGTTGTAGTATCTGGCCATCGCTCCCCTGTACTTTTCCATCCACTTTGAAGCTTCGTCTCTCACCTCGTCAATCAGATCCAAATTATTGTTAAGTTCTTGGTGGTTCCTTTACTCTTCATATGCTTTGACCCGAATGTTTGTCAGTCATATTTTCACTGGTATGATGGCTTCAGTTCTAAATGTAAGTCTGAATGGTGTTTCTCCTGTTGGCACTCTTGTGGTAGTCCTATATGCCCATAGAACGTTAGGTGGCTCTTCTGGCCACGCCCCCTTTACCC
This sequence comes from Quercus lobata, assembly GCF_001633185.2. Lineage (NCBI taxonomy): Eukaryota > Viridiplantae > Streptophyta > Magnoliopsida > Fagales > Fagaceae > Quercus > Quercus lobata. Next base: position 14,454,473 of record NC_044911.1, on the reverse strand, counting down.
CCTCAAGCCGAGTTTTGATAATTTTGAGCAGACTTTTGTTCATCACTTCTTTTTGACCATTAGCTTGAGGGTGTCTTGGAGAAGAGTAATGGTTTTTGATGCTTAAGTCTTGGCAAATTTTTTGAAACTTGGGGTTGTCAAATTGCTTCCCATTGTCTGATATGATTACGTTTGGAATGCCAAACCTGTAGACTACGTTTTTCCATATAAAGCTGGTAATCTTGGCTTCTGTGATCGTCCGTGTTGGCTCGGCTTCGACCTACTTTGTGAAGTAGTCGATTGCGACGATGAGGAACTTGTACTGCTTCCTTCCTATGGGGAATGGTCCCATTATGTCAATCCCTCATTGAGTGAAAGGCCACGGAGCGGTTATTGGTGTCATTGGCTCACTTGGTCTTGTTTGGACGTTTGCGAAGCATTGGCACTGGTCACATGCTTTGACGAGGTCATATACATCCTTCTGTAGCGTTGGCCAGTAATATCCTGATCTAAGTGCTTTTCTCGCCAAAGATCTCGCTTATGTGTAGTTACCACAGACCCCTTCGTGTATCTCTCAAAGTACGTAGTTGGCTTCCTCCTTGTTGACACAACGGAGATAGGGGAGAGATATCCTCATCTTTAAAGGGTGTCGTCAATAAGGATGAAGTGAGCAGCTCTGATTTGTACCTTTCGTGCTTCGTTCCTGTCTTCTAGGAGTTGACTTTCTTTCAAGTAATGAATGATGGGAGTCATCCATTCGTCCTGTTCTTGTATCTTCATCACCTGTTCTCCTTTTATGTTGGGCTGCCCCCTTGTTTCCATGCACAACTCTGGAGATATGCCATGTTTGTCCGACGAGGCTAGACGTGCTAAGAAATCAACTTCAGTATTCCTTGCATGAGGGATTTGCTGGAACTCGACACTATCGAAGTGTTGTAGGAGTTCTTTGACGATCTTTAGATACTTCTACATTCTTTCCTCCTTCGTTTCATAATCTCTTTTTACGCGGTCCAACTACAAGCTGAGAATCGGCTTGGACGATGAAGGTTTTGGCTTCGAGGACTCTTGCAAGACTCAATCTTGTCTTCATACTCAGCTTCATTGTTGGTTGTTGGGAATTGCAATCTAGCTGCGTACTTCATAATTTCTTCTTCAGGTGATATAAGGACCACACCTGCTTCTCCGGCCTTCTTGATGGCGGACCCATTTGTCTGGATCTTCCATGTCTTCTTTTGGGGCTCTTCTTCTTCTTGAGGATAAGTGAATTTTGCAATGAAATCAACAACGACCTGGGCTTTGATTGCTACTCGATGCCGATATTCTATGTTGAATTGGCTAAGTTCTATAGCCCATTGGATGAGTTGCCCTGCTGTGTCTATCTTGTTCATCGTCTTCCTTATCGGTTGGTCTGTCATGACGATGATGGAATGTGCCTGAAAGTAGTGATGCAGTTTTCTGGAAGCAACTACTAAGGCGAAAGCAATCTTTTCTAACCTTGGGTAATTTGCTTTAGCTCCTTGATCAGTGTCGAGCTTACGGCTGTGTTGGATATTGCCAAATAGAGTTGTAGCTTTTCTCCAGTTACTAAAGGGCTTAACAATGGCGGCTGCATCAGGTACTCTTTTAACCTTGTTAAGGCTTCCTCACATTTGTCTATCCACTAAAAGGCCTTCTTCAAGACCTTGAAGAAGGGTAGGCACTTATGTGTCGCTCGAAAGACGAATCTGTTTAACGCCGCGACTTTTCTAGTTAAGCTCTGTACTTCCTTTACTATTTTAGGGGACTTTACCTCCCTTATTGCCTTTATCTTATCTGGATTAGCCTCTATGCCCTGTTGGGATACCACAAATCCCAAGAATTTCGCTGATGAGACAGCAAAGACACATTTTGAAGGGTTTAGTTTCATCTTGTACTTACGCAGTGTCTTGAAGGTTTCCTTCAGGTCGTCCAAGTGGTCCGCTTCATCATTGCTCTTCAACAATATATCATCTATGTGCACTTTCACATTTCTTCCTATCTGATAAGAGAACATGTGGTTCACCAACCTCTGGTATGTGGCCCCCGCGTTCTTCAGTCCAAAAAGCATCACCTTGTAGTAGTATAACCCTTGGCTAATGATGAATGAGGTCTTATCTTAATCTTCCTTGTTCATCATGATCTGATTGTAGCTGGAGAAGGCGTCCATAAAGCTTAAAAGCTTGTGTCCAGCAATTGAGTTCACCAGTTGGTCAATCTTAGGTAGGGGGAAGCTATCTTTTAGGCATGCTTTGTTGAGATTTGTGAAGTCGACACACATTCTCCATTTGCCGTTGTTTTTCTTTACCATCACTATGTTGGTAAGCCATTTGGGGTAGAACACTTCCCTTATGAAGCCTGCCTCTAAGAGTTTTTCAACTTCCTCTGCTATTGCCTTATTGTGTTCAAGTGTGAATATTCTTTGTCTTTACTATACTGGTTTGCACTCCAGATTAACATTGAGACGATGCTAGATGACTCTTCTGTCAATTCATGGCATATCTTCGTGCTTCTAAGCGAAAACGTCTTGGTTCTCTCTCAGGAAGTTTATTATCTTCGTCTTCTTTGGGGCCAAGAGTGCTGAATCTATTTTCAAGACTTTGGATGGATCTCTAGGAACAACCTCAATTTCGTATGGTACTTCTGACGATTTAGGTACTGGTTCAGGTTTGTCTATCATCTATGTGTGGTTTTCCCTTGATGCTAGGGTAGCTTAATATCATTCTCTTGCTAGAACTTGGTCTCCTATGACTTCCCCTAGGCCATGGGTTATAGGGAATTTAACTTTTAGGTAGTAGGTCGACGTTGCCGCTTTCAACTTGTTGAGCGTTGGTTGTCCAAGGATGATGTTGTATGTCGATGGGCAATCTACCACGAGGAAGTCAATCTCCTTGAAGACTTGTGCTGGATAAGTGCCTGCAATTATGGTTAGCTTAACAACACCTTTGGGAATAACCCTGTCCCTGGTGAAACTCACCAGTGGGGAAGTGAATGGTTGTAACCTTTCCTTGTTCAGCTTCATTTGTTAGAAGACTGGCAGATAGATAATGTCTGCTGAGCTTCTATTATCTATCAGTACTTGATGCATGTTGAACTCTTCCATATTGAATATTATAACTAACGGATCATCATGGGGTTGTCTAACGCCATGAGCGTCCTTCTAAAAAAAGATGATGTCTGGTTTGCTGTATCTAGGTGTTTTTGAAGGTGGGAACCGTGAGTGTACACTGTTTACCTCTCTGGCATACGCCTTCTTCAGTGATTTGGAGGATCCTCTTGTGACCAATCCTCCTGAGATCATCCTTATTTCTCCTATGGGGGCCTTATTGCCCCCCGTCTCTAGCTCCTTTTCCTTGTCGTCCTTCTATTGTCTTCTATACGAATTTGTTCTTCGTATGAACTTCTATAATTTTTCCTGATGGATTAATGTTTCTACTTGGTCCTTCAGGTGCTTGCATTTGTCAGTGCAATGCCCCTGGTCCTGGTGGAACCTGCAGTACTTGCTTTTGTCTTTTACTTCTACTAGGGCGTGAATAGGTTTAGGCCATTTCAGAGCTGGTTCGTCCTTTAACTGCATCAATACTTGCTTGATAGGCATCACCAGAGGAGTGAAACTAGTAAACTTAGGTCTTCGATCAGGGAAGTTCTTCTTTTTATCTAATGCATGCCCAGTACCCCGTGTTTCCTTCTTCCTATTAGGGTTATGACTGGTTCTTTCGTTGCTTTTCCTTTTAGTTGTCATTCCTTTGGCTATTACTGCATTCTCTACATTCATATATTTCTGGGCCTTGTGAAGTAATTCCGCTACTGTTTTCTCGATGGAGTCTTTGTGATTGAGAAGAAGAAATCTCCTGGTAGCAATCCTGCTTAGAAGGTCATCAGGATTACTTGTTCTTCTGCTTCGTCCACCTACAACAACTCTTTGTTAAAGCGCATCACATATTGTCTCAATGATTCTCCCTCTACCTGGCGTATGTTGAGAAGATGCCCAGTTGGTTTCTTGTGTTGTTGTCTGCCAATGAAATGACGAACAAAACCTTTGCTGAGTTGATCGAAGCTCGCAATGGTGCTTGAAGGCAGTTTGCCAAACCACACCCTGGTTGCACCCTTCAGCGTTGTTGGAAAGGCCCTACACATTACTTCGTCTGAGGTCATTTATAAGAGCATCAAAGTCTTGAATGAGTCAATGTGATCCAAGGGATCTCTTGAGCCATGAAAGGACTCCAATTGGGGAAAACAAAACTTTGGTGGGAGTGGACTGTTTAACACTTCTGTGGTGAATGGTGAGTTCGTCCTTCGAATCATTCCGTCCAAGTTCTCCACGACTCTGTCTTTTACCGCATTCTTGAGTTCGTCCACCTCACTCCTCATGTTGTGAAGCTTGCTCTCCATCCTTGACGAGTTTTCTTCTAGCGTTCTCGTCCTTCTGTTCACCTGGCCATCCAATCCTTCCTCATTATGGTTTCCTTCGATCCTTCGACGCTCTTCTTCATTCTGGTTCTCCAGGATCCATTATCATTCCTCATTCTAGGATTTAGCGGCTTTCCTCAATTCTTCGTTCTGGCGAGTCACTTCCTCCAAGGTGGCTGTCAGGGCTTGGATTTGTTGTGCAGCGTTCAGCATCCATCTCGTGCTATGAGGTTCTCTTTTGTCACTTAGGGAAGATGGCTTTGAATGATTAGTGTCCCCACAGACGGTGCCAAACTGATGATGCAAAAAATCACCAAGTTGGGGACCTCGTCTCACAGGACGGATGATCTCACAGTGTGTCATGTCTTCAGTCCAAGCCTATAAGAAAACTTGAGAAAGAAGTGTAATACAATGGTGTGGTGTTTGCCAAAAAAATTTCGATGCTTAAGTTAGAAAGGAAGAGAATGATGTATAGAAAAATGGCTTGGAGTAGTTTTTGGGTGAGTATTTGTGCGTACTTTTGGATTATGTTGTCCCTTTCTTTTATAGTTGTTTTCCCTTCTTTATGGATAATAAATTCTGGCATTTATGGGCAATAGCTAGTGTGTCATGAATGGAAGCACTGAAGTACACAGCTCACTTGTTACTGTTGTTTTGTCCATTACTTTTTATCATCAATGCATGCAATAAATGCGTAACGCTTGTTTGGATCGTCATAGACACGGAATGACGATCTCGTGTTATTTTTGATTGATCACTAGCAATTATGAAGGTAGTAAAATTATTATTTCAATGATATGGGAGTGGAATTGTCAAATTAAAATAGACTTCTACCTTTTGCGCATCATTCTTTGTCTAATTGTTATGATACTCTATATTTTAAAGGGTTTAATGTTTTTTTTTTTTTTTTTGATGAGATTTTTAGTGTCATTGTATTTCTTCAATTTTTTTCCCTTTCCATCATATATGATTGAATGTTTTCGTGCATAAACACGAGTTACATGCTAGTAAGGCTAATTACTGTGCTACCCTATTACTAGACTTTGACACCAACTGAAACTGATAAGTGTGCGTTTGTTTGCACTTTTAGGAGTTGAAAATGCGCATATTAGAAAAAGCGGTAGAAAAATGGCGTTTGGCTCATCCCAAAATGCAACTTTTTGATAAAAGCTGCGTTTTGGACTCAGGCAAAAACAACGTCCAAAACACGCAAAATTTATGGACCTCCTAAAGTCCATAAATCAAAACGTGAATGGAGCGTTTTGATATAGCTGTTGGGCTCACAAAAAATTACCAAATTACCCTTTATTAAACAACAAATCTAAAATCAAAACAACAACAGCAGCAGATCAAGAACAGGAAAAAAAAAATTTAGAACAACAACTCTTTTGGAAACAGCAGATCAAGAACAGAAAAAAAAATAGAACAACAACTTTTTCGAAAACAGCAGATCAAGAACAGAAAAAAAAAAATTAGACCAACAACTCTTTCAGATCAACAGCAGATCAACAATAACAACAAGAAAATTAGAACAACAGCAGATCAAGACCCTCTGGCGGATCAAGAAGACTGACGAAAAAAAGGGGGGGGGGAGAGATTTACCGACCATCCAATCTTCCCGATCATCCAATCTTCCCGATCATCCAAGAACAAGAAAAAAAAATAGAAAAAGAAGAAGGATGAGTTCTGGAGTTGGTTCCGATCATCCAATCTTCCCGATCCAAGCACTTAAGGTTACGTTCTGGAGTTGGATGAGTTGGGTGAGTTTGGTTCCTTCGTTCGTTTTGAAGTGCTAAGAGGAAAAAAAAAAAAGAAAACAAAAGAAAAGAGAGCTATGTTTTGGACCGAAGTGCTAAGAGGAAAAAAAAAAGAAGAAAGAGAGCTGTGTTCTGGACCGAAGTGCTAAGAGGAAAAAAAAAAAAAGAAAAGAAAAGAAAGAGAGCTGGGAATGTTCTGGACTGAAGATGGTAGAGGAAAGAAGGAAAAAAGAAAAGAAAAGAGTGTGGGTACGTGGGTGGATGAGAAAAAAAGAGGGAAAAAAAAAAGAAAAAAAAAGAAGAAGTAGAGCCCACGTGTGTGGAGAGAAAAAAAGAGGGAAAAAAGAAATTATATCACAATATTTTCACAATAAATCTTCAGGTAGGTTATTATTAGCTAATATTGGTGAGAAAAAAATAATTTTTTTAGAAAGAGAAAAAATAATTTTAATAGTATGTTAAAATTAAAATTAGTATAAATTTTTATCACAATATTTTTATAATACTTTCACAATAAATCTTAAGTGGTAGGTTATTATTAGCTAATATTGGTAAGAAAAAAATAATTTTTTTAAAAAGAGAAAAATTGATTTAAGTATGATGAAGTAATTGATTTAAGTATGAAACAAACTCACATAAAAAAAAAAAGTATGAAATAAATTCCCTTATATATACATTGTCCTTTTTGGTAATTTATTCCTTAAACTGCCACTTTTATAAATGCTAGCCAAACACTCAGCTTTTTCATTATGCACTTTTTAACAGTTTTTACCAAACACTTATTTTTTTGAAACTCCACTTTTTCATTATGCACTTTTAACAAAACTCTACTTTTTCATTATGCACTTTTACAAAAAGCTAAACCAAACTCACCCTAGGACCGGGTTGGAGAGTGGAGACTATAACTCAATCGTACATATCTTTCAACCAGATGAGCAACCATTGAGTCCTATTCTCCATTAATTCAAAGAACATATCAAGAAGCCTGAGGTCCAAAGAAAACTGTATCATATCTAGAGTACCAGAAACATAGGATTCATAGAAATTATCATATAACATAGTCTACATAGATATCTTAAAACTTTTTGTCGAACTCACTAGGCTGCAGGAATCTCCCACAACCAACCCCAAGCCCATAACATCTATGCAATTTCAAAGCTAGGAAAGCCCAATTAATTTTATAATTCCCATGAGGTGGAGGCCTCCAACACTCGCTATGATCAGTTCTGCCAACAGAAGACTATGCAAAGGAGCTAAAGTATGCAGAAAAGCTAAAGTTTATTTGTACCAAAAAATATATATATATATATATATATATATATTAAAAAGTTGTACATAATGAAATAAGTTTAAAGCTGAATAAAAAAGTTCAATGCATATGAACACTAGTTTTATATATATATATATATATATATATTAAAAAGTTGTACATAATGAAATAATTTTAAAGCTGAATAAAAAAGTTCAATGCATATGAACACTAGTTGAATGTGTTGGAAAATAGCTATGAATAAATAAGTTTTGATTCAACAATATAACCCTAAAAATTAGCAATAACAGAAAAATAAATAGAGTTAAGAAAGATTTCACAAAGTTATAGAGTCACAGCAATGATGTTGTCCTTAAAGACTAATTTGCGCCACTTGGAGTAGAACAATCTCAAGAGTGATACGAACAAGCCTAAGCCCAATTCCAATACCTAACCCATTATCTTAAGTTATCACTTAAGCTAAGAATGACAATGATTTATAAACATAAGGGCAGCTCACTTCTAGCCAATGTGAGACAAACAACTTTAAGGCAAAGTATTTGAAAAACACACCTACACCAACAAAATGGTCCTCTCACTAACAAGTTGGTAACATTACTTATCAAATTAAAGTGAAAGGTCTTTTAGTCCAGGGGCATCTCACTCTCTCAAAGAGATGAAGTTCAAATTGGACATATTGACTCTATATTGGAGGAGTACCCATTTTGTAATGCATTATCACACAATTATTTTTTATTTATTTATTTATTTATTTTTAAGTACTAACCTTTTTAAATTGAAAAATAACTTTTACCAAATGAGTAAAAGACTCTTTTAAAGCAATAAGTTTGAGTTAAATTTTGTTTTTGATTTTTTAAAGTAAATATGAAAAATTGGGAGGTGAGTTTAGAATCCTAAACGCCAGATAATATAAAAGATGTCGGTTTAGTAGTCTAACTTCATTTTAAATTCAACTTTTAATAGCTTTTATGAGAGGAGACAAAGTTTTTTGAATCCCCTCCAATGCATTATATGATGATTTATAAAATCACCCACATGTTTTTTTTAAATATTTTCACTACCACTTAAGTGCATATGATTAAAACGAATAACCTCCATTATTGGTTTCTAAAAAAAAGAAAAATCCATTATTAAAAAAAAGAAAAAGAAAAAGAAAAAGAAATCAAATGGAGGCCACTTTGATAATTTCAGTTGTACCCTCCAATTCTCTCTTATACATTACATAAGTTGTAAGTTGTAACCCCACCTTTCTGTCTTTCTAGAAAAATCTCATCTTTGGTCTTAGATAGAGGGTTTAAACTAAAACCCATGGCCATGGCTTTGAGAACCGCGGTGGCGGCGGCTGCTGCGCCTCGCGGCTTCAGGCGTTTGTTCTCCACCACTTTCACCCCACCTTTCAATCCTCCTTCAGCCTCTGTGGCTGCTCAGCAGCGCGAAAAGGCGGAGCCCAGCACCAACCTCTTCGTCTCCGGCAAGCCCCTCTCTCTTTATTCCCATCATACCCTTCATTTATTATCATATTTCTCTGTGTTCTCTTCTGGGTTTTCCTTAATCACTCCCTTTTTCTACTATGTTGATGGGTATTTGACTGTATTGGGTTTTGTTGCTTTGGGCTATAGATTCCATGAGTTTTATAATAATAGTCATTGGAGGTTACCATTTTTGGCCCTTTGGAAATTTATATTTGGACGTCTAGTTGGTAGTAGTCTAACTGTAGCTGTAATTGTTTAGGATGGTGCAGTAGGATTAGAATGTGTGGTAAATCTAGAAGCAATTGTGTGCTTTTATTTTTGGTTTATGACACACATTTAGATATAAGATAGTTACCTGATATGAAAAAATTAATAGATTTTTTGGTCAGCGATTGGATTTGTAACATTTTGTCTTGTAAGTGCATTCTAAGGGTTTTTGGTTTAGGGCGGAAGTTTTGTTTACTCCTTACTTAGACCTTGCAAGAAATGTTTTCAGATGGTAGCTATAAGCAATATAGATAACATTATAGCTATAACTACTGTCTTTCTGTGGGGATGAAACTTAGATACAGTACCTTATGTGCAATACGTTAGGTTCTCCAATTGAATTCAAACACTTGGTTGCATTGACCAATAAGACATAAATATTATTATCTTTTCCAATGACAATTAAATTCGAAACAACCAAATGTTTGAATTCAATTGGGGAATCTAATCTACTGTACCTATCTAAGTTTTGCCGCTTTTGTTGTTGGTGAACATTGCACTCTTTTTGTTGGATACAACTTGCACTTTTGAATTTGTCTTCAAGCTTGTAAGAGATATTGTTGGTCAAGCATACATGTTGTTTAATGCTTTGTACTGTAAATTTTACCCTTTTTGTTGTTGGTGAACATTGCACTCTTCTTGTTGGATACAACTTGCACTTTTGAATTGCCATCTCTTAAAGCTTGTATGAGATATTGTTGGCTCAGCATACATGTTGTTAACACTTTGGACCATTGATTTTGGTGGTTAGCACACTTCCTAATTGAAATAGATTGAGCTCATAGGTCGTCATCTTTTTGGAGAGTGTTCTGGCTAAGTAAGAATTGACATTATTAGATGATTTTAGAGAGAAGCAGATTTGATGTAGATGAGCAGTAATTGGCTTAGTTTGCCTTCATTTCTTGAGTTGGGATGGGATTGGTATCTATCTAAATTTTTTAGGAAGTAAAATATTCTATCTGAAAAGTGAATTCTCTAGGGTTAAAAAGAGTGGCATAATGATTAAAGCTTGCCTAGTGATGTCTTCTTAAAGTATAAATGTTTCTAGTTGTAGTTCTTATTTTGCTTTTCTCTTGAGTTGTTTTCACCAGTATTTGTGAAGTCTAATTTTATAAACACATGCACATCTACACAAGAAGGGTAAAATATGGCTCTACAAACAAATGAGACAACGGATCACAATTCTTTTAAAAGAGGGGGATCAAGATATGTGAGCATTCATGCCAATGAGCTCTAGCTCTACTAGTACTTCCTCCCTTATAACTTATAAGTGCTAGGTGGAGGGTAAGGTCATGGGTTCAAGAGTCAAGACCCAATGGGTGAGTGTGTATCTTACCATTAAAAGATAAACAATATATGAACCTTCACATTTAATTCAACATTCTATGAAGCATACCTTTTAAAAGTATTAGTTGCTGTGCTAATATATGAAAAAAAGTATTAATTTCTGTCTCTTACTAGTTTTTTCTCGTCTTCCAGACCTGGGGGGGGAGATGGTTTCATTTACTGCTCTTTCCAGTAGCTAGAAATATCCCCCTGGCCTAATGTGATACTCCGTTTTCTTTTAGTCAAATTTCTAAATGTCTTTTATTTCTTGAGATGTTTAAAAGTTTCTGCTCAAACTTCAATTCTTGGTCATCATGCAGTCCATTTGTACCCCTCACACACAGAGGTGTCTGTTAGATTAATACATGTATGATGATGATATTTCATTGATGTAGCTTTTGAACTTACCTGCACGCTTTGGATGATTGAATTGCCGTTCATATTTCATGATTTTTATGTGGTTTACTCTATATTTACAGGGCTTAGTAAGCGTACTACCACAGAAAAGCTTCATGAAGCCTTTTCCCAGTTTGGTGAAGTAGTTCATGGTTTGTTCGTCTCCTTTTATTTATGCTTTTATCTTTTGTAGTGACTATAAAATTCTCAATTGACCTTTTGCCATTAACAGCTAAGGTGGTGACTGATCGGGTATCGGGATATTCTAAGGGTTTTGGTTTTGTGAGGTATGCTACTCTTGAAGATGCTGCAAAAGGAATAGAGGGCATGGATGGGAAGGTTAGTTGACATTGTTCACAATGCTTTTTTCCCCTTGAGATGTTAAATAGAATTTGTTGTGACATTAGATGCTGAACATAAGGATAAAACAATGTTTCCGCCTTTAATTATCTAACCAACAAGCACGAGTACAAACACACACATTCGCGTGCTAAAACATGGAAGCAGGTTCCCTTTGTTATGTTAAAAGTATATCTCCAGTCTTAAGGATTTTATTTTATTTTTGTCTTCAGTTACAACTTCCTATTGGATTAGAGACAAACAATGCAAGGTCATGGAATTTTTTCATAACTTGTCTATGAATGCCTAGAAGATGATACAAGTTACTTTAAGGCACAGCAAATCTTCAAAATATAAAAAAAGCTTCAGAAAAAAGGCCTTCATAAACCCTGGTCTTCTCATGAAGTGGAGGTCACTAGTTTAAATCTTCCCTTGCCCCTCTACTTGGGGCCAAAATTTACTTGTAGCTTTCCAATATCTATGTTCTCTTTCTTTTTCTAGATGTCCATGTCTCGTTGTTGTATGCATCCTACGTACATTCTCCATATTTTTCTTTTCAACAAAATTCCTATTACTTAATTAACAAAAAGGGTCCTTGCCAACATGGCAACTGAGTGACGGTGGTGATTTTTATTCAACTTTGGTCTTTTCTTTTGGTTCTTTAAATTTTATTTTATATTTTTATATTCATTTATTTCATTATTTTTCTTTGTGTTGAATAGTTTCTGGATGGTTGGGTTATATTCGCGGAGTATGCAAGACCCAGACAACCACCTACCCCACCTGAGAACAATATGTATCCTCCATATGGCCATCAGTGACTCCTCTACTAAAGGGAACAAGTTTGTGATCCACTGAACTGCCTGGTCTACAAGTAGCATTTGTGGGTCATAGTTCTCTATGTTTCTAAAGTGACAGCATGGTTTCTCTTCCATTGCCTAGAAGTTTTCATGTGGTGGTGGGATATTTAGCCTTATATGTGAGCCGATCAGCAGATTGAACTGAGAAATATATGGATCTTTAATTGTTGTATGTTGCAACTCTAATGTGCAAGATTTGGGTTTGCCATCTATGATAATTTTTGTCAAACTTCCATTATTAATAATTTTGTGAAATCTTTTTTAATCTTTGCACCATAAATGGAATTGTTTATGGTGCATTTGGATTTGTTGTCATATTCTTTGTTAAAAAAATATCAGTTGAAGACTTGAAGTTAACAATTGCCTGGATTTGTTTCTAAAAAAAAAATTGCCTAGATTGTCTTTTATGCACAGAAGGATTTGGAAGTTCGGTCCAAAAGTTTGGATGTGGATGGGCTCTTGATTATACCACAGTAGTTTAGTTGCAGTTTGGGACTGGTATAATACCTTCATATGCAGTTTGAGTCATCCACTGGTATTAAGACTCGAATATTGAGGATGGTCTAAATTGTCTTTGCCTCATACTGTAGGTTTTGCCTTTTTTGTTTTAAATAAGGAATCATGATTCTTAACAGAGTTTTACCATATCTTTGGATTAGGAGATAGGAGATTAGAGAGAAGAGGGGGATCCTTTTCTCCTTGGAAAAGGATCATCTACATTTAAAATATATTTAGTCAATAGCTAAGCATGTGTGCAAACATTAACCAAGTTTTTTTGGTAGCTAAAACTTGTTTAACTATAAAGTTCATAATTATTAAAATAAAATACATCCATTTTAAATGTAGATGGTCCTTTTCCGAGGAGAAAAGGATTCCCCTCTTCCCTCTAATCTCCTATCTCCTAACCAAACATATGGTAAAACGGTATTAAGAAGGAACATGATTTCTTGTTTAAAACAGTATCTCCTGTCTCCTAACCCAAACATGTGGTAAAACTCAATTAAGAAGGAACATGATTTCTTATTTAAAACAGCAAGGCAAAACCTTCAGTATGAACCAAAGATAATTTGGACCATCCTCAGTATTCAAGTCTTAATACTACTGAGGTATAATCAAGAGCCCACCCACATCTAAACTTTTGGACTGAACCTCCAAATCCTTCTGTGCATAAAAGGCAAAATCTAGGGGTTTTTTTTTTTTTTAATTTTTTTTTTTAGAGAGACAAATCTAGGCAATTGTTAAGTCTTCAACTGACACTTGACAAAAAAATTAGAGTTCTATTAAATTATGATCGGATTCTTGATTGAGTCTCCATTTTAATATATTATATATGATATGCATGTATCTAAAAAAAAAGGGTTTAATATGCATGTTACAAATGCTTCCGTTACTATAGTTAGCTAGGGTGGATGCTGTAATTAAATAAGAAATTTATCAATGGCCCAAATTTCTTAGGGAGCATATCAGCTTCAAGGAAAGAAAGTTGGATGAATGACGAAGAGAAGATATAGTTTAATAAATTTTACTAGCGTGAATCTGACTTGAATTTTTAATTTGAGTGACTAATTTTTGTTGGATCAAATGTGACATATTGTAGGAATTGCATGTTACCAAGTTGCAGGTAACATGCATACATTCTATAGAACCCCCCATCAATGTAAAATTCATTTAGTTTGATCCTATTATTTTTTATTGTTAGAATCTCTTGCTGATCTAGAACAGCAGGCTTCTTGTTTGAGAACTTATTTTGTGGCTAGATTTTCAATGATGCATGTTAAATTCATTTAGCCATCAATTTGGATGGTGTAGTTTTGGAATTCAAAAGAAAGTTTTGTGGTGGCTGCTCCAATTCGAACCAAAAATTCTGTTCCATGCATTTTCCTCCCCCTTCATGTTCCATTCCTTACAACAAAGACAAAAATTGGCTTTAAACATGTTCTTATTATGTAATGAATATGACTCACTTAATTTAACTAAACATTAGACACATGTTATCTTTTTATTGATGGTTGGAACTTAATGCTCTAAACTTGTTTGGAACCAAACATTTTGACTTTTGTTAATAATAAAGTTTTTCTTCAAACTAGTTTGAAAAAATATCTTTTAAACCATTTCATTAAATCTCACATATTATTCTCGTCTCTTTCTTAATATTTATCACCAAAAAAAAAAAAAAAATTTCCCTCTTTACATATTCGATGCCGACGAAAAACCAAGGCAACAAGGACAGGTAAAAGAAACTCTAGTGAAACAGTTGGGAGTATTTGGAATGCATCCATCATTTTTTTCATGCTTATTCCGAGCGATCTGGAATGCAATCGCGACAGTAGAAAGGTCAAGTGGCAAGCGAAGGTAGCACTAAACACTAGGTGCTTGCCATTTGAGAAAGTTGAGGTCTATGGGTAAGTTGGCTGAGAGACTGACATGGAGGTCGGGAGGAAATTCGAAGCCAAAGACTTTGTGGCAAGTATGGCATAAACACCTAAAGAGTCGTCTATGGTACAATTGTTTGTTGTAAAGTGCAAATGGTGGTTTGTTATGTTGTAACTTGTAAACAGAGGGAAGCTCAAACACCAAAATTGAATGTGAAAATATGTTAGATTTTAGAAAGATTAAAAAAAAAAAAAAGGAATGAAGAAAAAATATGTTAGATTTTAGAAAGATCTTAAAATAAAAAAAAAAGAATGGAGAAATTTGTTTAAGAGGCCTCACAAAATCTCTCTAGGGCTCTCTCAAACTAATCCAAAGTCTCTTTACATGTGGACGGACTTTTGGACCTATATTACCAAACTCTTTATGGTGTTGTCTATTTATAAGATTTCAATACTTATTTCTTAGTGGACAAAGAATACATTTTGTTGTATGCTTAAACTAAATAAAATTTTCAGACAATTTTTAATATGTATATATTGTTAATTTTTGTTGGGATTGCTAGGTTGGGTGGACGGGTGGCCACGGCAATGGTGGTGAGTTTGATAGGTCTTGTGATGGTTTGAGGAGGCGGATAGGGAACTAGAATTATAGAAAAGATTATGCCAAAAATATTCATCAAATTTTTTTTTTAGTAGGAAAACACTAGTTTTGAAATTCTCAAAACACCTGGTCTTTATTTTTTATTTTTATTTTTTTGGTTGAAATCACAAAACCAAGACACAGCAAGCCAAAGAGACCCTAATTAAACTACCCCATCTCTTTTCATCAACTTCCCTCTGTTCCATTCAAACTCACTGTAGGTGAGAATTTTGTTTTGGCTAATTAGTGTGTGAGGAAGATTGAAAGAGAAACTTGGGACTTTAGGAGTGGTCCATGAGGAACCAATGGAATCAATTTTAGTTATATTATAATTAAAAAAAAAAAAAAAACCATGTTTAGTATTGATTGATGGAACTGAAAGTGGCCCAAGTCCAATGGAGTAAAGGATTTTGATTCACTCCCAATATGCCAATATCCTAAACCGTAGTGACAGGTACCATCACTACTAAAGTTAAAGTTCTAGTAATTTCAAAACAAAATAGTTTGAACTCGGAGCTCAAATATGTGAGTTAACCTTTTATTCAAAGCTCTTCACATTTCACCACAGAATTCATATCTTCCTTTCTGCAAAACGAGTTAACCTTTGCCACAATTTTCTCCAGACCACATGTATTTTAATGTAGTGTTGCATTTGGTTTAGGTTTCATTTTGAGCCAATGTTACTTTGATTGGACATTTGTGCCACATGATACATAACGACGTTGTGAGTCACAATTCTCGTTCCCTACAGCTGTTTATCTGACTATATTAATTGCTCTTTACATGTGGTCCAAGACCATATAATGCCGTGTCTATTATTTTTCCCAATGAGCCAATTGCTGAAGGACAGCTTTGCCTTCCTTTTGAAGCAAACGAAGCAAATTTATAACATTGAAAATAACTCAACAGTTGATATTTTGAATTTGAGGTGCATTGTCACCATGCTAGGACAAAGAAATCGTTTTAGTTAGTTGGAATTGGTAGGAGGGAATTGAAGTCGATCAAACTAAATGCATTTTGGTTAACATCCCCGACACTCAAAAGCTATAGCTAGCATTCTCGAAACTTGACTATACAGGAGATGATCGATTAGTCCTGTCAATTTTACTAGTTTTATCGAGTTTGTTTTCTGGATGAAGCCAGTAAAATCAGGAGGCTTCATTGGGTGAAAATGAAGTTGGATTGATGATTGATAAGCACCATTCTTTCCCAAAGGTGGATTTTGCCTTTATATGTTGTGAATTCACTTTCAAATGGTGGCCAGACACTCCTTGGTGGGGTATATGTAGCCTCAAAGCTAAGTTTACTGAATTTTAACATGATTAGGTTTGATAATCACAATTACCGAAAGAAAATAAAAAGGTTTGAGAATGGACTTCATGGGCAATTAACATAGAATTATTAAGCTGGTTAGGTAATGGTGTGGGAAGGCACCATTGGTGGCAAAGTAACATTATTGGGAATTGACTATTGAGTAAATGGTTGTCCAACAATGACAAATATGTGCAGTGCTTGGATGGATTAGAGTAACAAAGACGCAAATGACTTTACTCTAGTACTCTTGAATCGTTTAGCCATAAAATGGTTGATGTCTCTTATCAATAGATTAATGTTACTCTACAGCTCTCTCTCCTGGGGTTGATAGAGCCTTGTTGAATGGATGGTTGAATTTGTTAATGTAATTTTTTTTTCCTACTGATAAAGAAAAAATAAAAGAATGAGAACCTTGCCATGAATGACAGCAAGTTGCCTGTTGTAAACCACACATCACATATATTGACTAAATAGGAAATACTGCCATCAAAATATATATCGAGGCACACGGTTAATTTACAAGCATAAACAATGTTAAAATAAAATAGTAAAATCATAACGGAATGTGGATTGATGGTAGGAATTCTCATCTTACTTTACATGATATTTAGCAGAAGTTGACTGGTTTGGTAGACTCATCAAGGTCTCAGTGGTACACGTGGTATTATCTTTTTCATCCCGAAATATGGTGTCAATAAGTTTACCTTAAAGACCTTTTTTTTTAGTGAAATTCTTGGGTCTTTTTTTGAATTTGAAATTCTGATGTTTAAGTTGTTGAGCAGATTTCCCCTCGGAAAAAAAGGTCAGCTATATTAATGTATTAAAAGTTCAACTGATGGAACCTTGACAACACACTTCACCTAAGTTGCTTAAATATATGACACTTGCAATTTACCTGCATATATTTTAAGTAAAGGGCCAATAATAATGGAGTCTCATGCGGCTCATGCCACCATAGTTGCAAAAGATAATATGATATCTCACTTTATAAATCTGCACACTTTCAGTAATTGATTTTTGTTCTCTAGACACATTTTGCGTTCTTCTACAGTGTCAAGCGTGACTCTGAAAACAATATTAATTAGTAGTTGTCTAATTCGTTCTGCAATCAATATATCTCTTTCTTAATTTAATAATCATAGGTGGAGGGTCATGCTAAAGGTCCCACCTCCCACATACCAATGGCAATTTCTTAACCTAACTCTATCAACAACCTCTTTATTAGGCATCTCCTCATTCATGCAGCAATTGAATTGGCCACCTTCCCTAGGACCTGTTTGGTTAATTTATAAGCTGAATTTTTTGTTTTTTGTTTTATTATTTTGATTTTTATTTTTGTTAGAAATCTCCTACATTACTATAGGAATCTTTCTCCTCCACTTCAAGGCTTCAACCCCTATGTTCTTAGCATCTAAGAAGGTGCTATTAGACCAACACGATCATTAACAGTTGACTTATTTGTTAAATCATCATATATAGTTATATACGGTCTTCTGAATTTTTATCTTTTTTCTTTTTAATTTTTTTTTTATTTTAAAAATATATACGATAATGCTTTTCTTAACTTTTTTTTTTATTTAAGTAAAATAAGTTAACGAATTTAAATTTTTCATACACACATAATACTTTATTTACTTATGTTCTAATTAAGAACTACTACACTAGGAGAATGCATCCAATATATGCATCTCCTCACTCACAAAATATGGATCCCACAATACACCCTCACTCCCTCTCTCTTATTTATTTATTTAATTTTTATATTTTCAAGGCGTTTCAAGTATTTTGCGTGGTCTTCATCAAGGTTGTCAACACCAAATTGACATAAATCACACGTAATTGGGTGAGAAATAAATATAGAACTCATTAAAGACGAATTGGCTTTACACAAACAACCTACCGGTTTTATGAGTAATTATAACAAAGGATAGGTGTAATCTCAACACACAGTCACACACATACATGTATTAG
Source organism: Quercus lobata (assembly GCF_001633185.2). Classification (NCBI taxonomy): domain Eukaryota; kingdom Viridiplantae; phylum Streptophyta; class Magnoliopsida; order Fagales; family Fagaceae; genus Quercus; species Quercus lobata. The sequence continues at coordinate 14,436,085 of NC_044911.1, read as the reverse complement.
TTATATATAGAATTCAACCCTACTACGTACGTGTCTATGATGTTTAAAATTATTTCATACAGTACGTATTATAATGTATGGCGAAAATCATCGATAGATCAGGTTTCTTATAGGCTTGTTGGACCTTATAAGATGGTCGTGCTAATATATATAGCCTCAAGTGCATTTTTTTCATATAATTATAATGTATTGGGTAGAAAAAAAGGAGTTAAATATGATTTTTGGGAATCCATAATATATATATATATATATATAGATAAAAACAAACTCCATTTTCGACCTGTAAGTGGGAAGAATGAATATAGAAATAAATATAAAGATTATGATGAACATGGAGGCTAGACATTTTAGGGATCATCGGTGAAAAGTATGAAAAATAAGAATGACCTACTTATTAAACTAAAGACCAACTAGTGGAGTTGGTCTTTAGTTTAATAAGTTAGTGAAAGAAATCAAAAAAAAAAAAAAATGAAGAAGGATGAAGACTAAATAATAGAGTTTTAGCAAAGAATGAATACATCTTCTTTCAATGAGAATGGCTTTTATAGTCTTCTATAAGAGCATTAGTATCAGGCATTTTAAAAAAAAAAAAAATGCTATTTTGCACATCAAAAAGTTATTTTATCTATTTTAACACACCACTTTACAATATACCCTATATCACATATTCTATTTTGTTACAATTTTAATTAAATATTCTTTCTTTATTCTTTTTTTTTTATAATCAATTTTTTTCTTTTTTTGTTGTTCCCAAATGCATTGAAGACATATTAAGAGAGAGAAAGTTAAAATAATTAATATAAATTAATTCCAACAATCACGAAGAGTGAGAATGTTGGAATAAAAAATATAACCAAATAATAATACAATTTCTGATCATCATACCGTGCTAAAATTAGAATTGCACTGTAGCTTGTGCCAAATAATTATTTTGGCATTCGACACATCTCATATAGGTGGTTTTTTAATGTTTGGTGTGTTAAATGTTAGAAATTTAGCATTTAACACACATGATACTAGTGCTCTAAGAGGTGGTGGGTGAAATCCTCCCCATGGAATTAGTTATGGGATTTGTTAATATTGCAATTCATGGGGTGACATGGAAAGAAACAAGAAAACTTTATTGAATTAGAGACACAAATGAAGTTGCAAGCTTTAAGATAATATTCCTCACACAAGAGTTTGCAAATGCTTTACAAGAAAATTTTTCTTTAGGGTACAAGCCTGCTCGAGTGAGACCACGATGCAATAATGCTCTCATCGTGGTCTCACTCGAGCAGGCTTGTAAAGTAATAAATAATGCTCTCATTTTTCATTTTAATAAATATCTAAAATTAAAATTTTTGTTGAACTACATTTTGGTCCTTCAATAAAGGGGATAAGTTCAATTTCTTCTATATACATAAATCATGTAAGTTTCGTCTCTTAGTGTCCGTTTGACTTCAAATTCTTTTTCTTTTAGTTTTTAGTTTTTATGTACAACATTTTAAAACTTCGTTTTTTCTCATTTTTTCAAAGTACAATTATACTTTGGCACACTTTTAACAAAAAGATAAATAAGCTGATACCAAGTGCATACTTAACTTCTAAAATCAAGTTAATCTAATCCTTAGTCAAGTCTTCTTTTATGGATAAAACTAACTTGATTTTAAAGTTGAGAAACAAAATTGACAAAATTAATAATCAAAGGAGTAAAATTTGAAGGATAAAATTGATTCAATTAAGTTGAAACCGTGACAAAGGTAAATTTACCAAAATTATAGTTTGGTTTAATACTACTACTGAGTTATGACCAATAAATGAAAAATAATTTCTCACTATATCCACTCTTTGCGTAAATAAGGATAAATATTAAACGATGAGGTGTTTTTTTTTGACTGAACGTTGAGGTGTTTCATACCATGAACTTGTGATGTGAGTTACATTTACCTATAAAAAGAGTTTCTATAAATATAAATTCAACTTATTTGTGAAGAATAATGTTACATATTTAACAAATTTACAACAAATCTTAATCTGGCCCACGACTGACTACGTAGGTAGGACTTATAACGAAATTTTTGTAACGAATAATAATGTTATAAACAGTTTGCAAAAACAGCATTACCTTTTGAAAATTACTTTTAAGTTAAAAGAAAAAAAAAGTTGGAGTACCTACGGAAATAGCCGCCCATGATTTGATTTGAGTTGGGCGTAGTGGGACATTTTGGTAATAAATGAGAAAAGCATGGGCGATCTTATACCGTTATAGATAGAGACAAAATCCACCACACACTGACACACATCGAATTAGTTATTCGCCTCTATAAAAACTGGAATACTATTACTCTCTCTTCCATGTCTCAACAGAAAGAAAGAAAGAAATTAGAAATGAGAAGGCCAGGAAAGCTGCACAGTAATGGCAGTATTCGTGATTACTCGCAACCCTAAGCCCAGATTTCAACAACAACAACAAATAACATCATAGTGTTTTAGTGTCTCTCATATACGGATGAAGTTTCTATTGTGTTGGGGGGTCATGCGCCCTGACAGGGTGGTGAAAAGTGAGGTTGAGGAGCAGGAGCAGGAGGAGGAGGAGGAGGAAGGGGAGACTACGAGGCTGGCGCCGCTGTTTCCGGCTCCGAGGCGGAGGAGGGTGCGGCGAGCCTCGGCGGGTGAGGCGGAGTGGAAGCCAAGTCTGTGCGCGATATCGGAGGACATGGTGATGATAGAAAAGAAGAAGAAAAAGGAAGAGGAGGAGGAGAAGAGGGCGAGTTCTGAAAGGGTCGCCAACTCCAAGAGGAAGACTAGTACTGCTCCGTCTCGAGCCCGTGTTCTCGTTCGTAGCTATAGCGATGACTACGAGTATGTTTCCAAACTACACGTGTTACAAACTATTTTACAATAAACAGTGGACGATGATGTAGTGAGTTATTATATCATTGTAAAAATATTTTAAAAGAGTTTAGCTTTAACTTTATTCTATTTTTTTAATTAATTTTTTTTTGAAATTTTCGTGATTTTATTATATAAGCAAACAAATATCTTGACTTAATAAAAAAATTATATATATATAATAGGTGTGGATAATTACAAGCAATATTTTTTAATAGGATAAAAGGTTAAAGACACCAAATTTTAGGATTAAGGTTTTGTTGTTATAACTTATTAAGATGGTATAATCTCAAATCCTAATTGTCTTCTCTTATTTAATTATTAGAGATTTTATCAGTTAGATTAATTATAATTTACTAATTATAAACAAGATTTAGTTATATTTTACTGATCATTAATTTTTATGGATTGGAATTATATATATATATATATATATATAAATATTACAATCTGGATAAAGAGAACTTATGCCTTATTGAAAAAGAATTTTTGAAATTGCGATTTTTAAATACTAAAATCTTAGACATGTTTGGTGATGATTGGTTAAATTGGATATAATTTTTTGTGGAAAAATTTTCAGGAGAAATCACATGCCGACGATTATTCCAACATTTGCTCCGGCACCATTCATGTTCTGAATCTTCTGATGGCGTTCACCTGAGCTTTCTCGTTATACGAGAGTGTACATAAGTTAATCGTATTTTATGAATCTAAGTGCAAATTCTGGAAATAAATGCTATTATTATTTAATAGTAGTGCTTTAAACCAGTTTTTGCATTTTATAAAATGCGGTAGTCTTCAACAGAAATACATTTATATGATAGCAATTTTTATGCGAATAATTATTAGTGAAAGAATGTGTTATATTTAAATAAAACTTATCAACCTTAAGGGATTGATTGATGGTTCTTAAGATTTTTTGAGATCTTATGGGATTATACACACTCTGTTAATAGTTAGGTGCTCGAAGACTTTTGAATACTTATGTTAGTCATAGATCAATTTTATCATGTATATATATGGCAAATAATTTTTTGTATGTGCTCTTACTATCTATTCTTTAGTATGGATTTGATGTTCAGGCTTGTAGGGTTTTCTTTATCAGTCAAAATCTTTGTAACTCAATTGATTAACATCTTTTAATATTTGTAATTGAGACATTTAGAGCATAATTAGTAGGCTGTAAGATCTTCTGTTAGTAAGAAATCACCTTCGAAGTAATTTAAAGACCACCATTAGTAATCTGTTCTACAACAACACCAACCATTTCAATCGGTGTCCAGTAACAAAACAAATCAAATGGTGGAATCTTCCCTTCACTAGAAATAATACTCCCATAGCCAAAGATGGTTTACCTGTGGTCTCAAAATTGCCATTCCTTGTGAATCTCATTTTGGCGTCGTTCTCTTTACTGGAGTCAGATCTTTGTTGTGCACAAACCCAAAGAGTTTGTCGACATAAGGTCGTCGGAGGCTGGCCATTTTGTGGCTTGGTGGTGAAGGGGTAACTGGCAGAGAGGTCAATTTTATCACCTCTGATGAAAGGGTTCCAAAGCCGCCTCCCAATTGAGAACTTAACATGGCAGGTTTTTTTTTTTAATTGGACCAAAAAAGAAAAAAAAGAAAATTAGGGTTAAAATGATTTTAATACGTCTGTGCTAATGTGGATTAAATGACCACATGGATTAGTTTAATTGAGACCTAAGGTACTATACCGCTTTACCCTAATTACATTTTCTTTTTCTAATATAATATATTAAAATTTCAGATTTATAAATTATGTCAACAACAAAAACAAGTTTCTTAACAATAATTTTTTATTTCTTTTCATTGTTCTTTTACTACCACAACTTGGCTTATGGTTTTTCTTTCCAACACTCATTAATTAAAATTATTAAGATAATTTTATTGAAATGAATCTCTATTACTAAATTTTAAAAATTATTCTAGATGAAATGCCATCAGTCCCATCACTACATTTTTAAAGAAATTTAATAAATGTTTATGTGGGGGAGTAGATTGAATTTGCGCTGAAGACCTTAAAATGAAGAAAACGTTCCACAAAGCCCTACCCGTGGAATGGGTCTGGCCCATGTGCCAGCACGAGATGATTGCCCCCACCCCCTGGTCGAGAAGAGATCATTTGGGCCCATTATTGAGGTAATCCGAGAAACCCATCATCCCAAGGAAATATAACACAATTGAGAAGTGGTTATTTGCTTAATCGAAAACACCCTTTTTCACCTACTTTCTTGGAAAACATGTCAAAGAAAAAGTAGAGTCTAATGTAACAGTCACCTTTGCATTAATGAACTCTCCTTACCTAATGTTAGTTACATTGAATGTTGAATGACTGGTCTGAATATTGGAAACACCCCTAAAAGTCTATCTTTATAATCAAGAAGTGGTAGGAGAAGTTGCTCATGAGAGAAGTATCCCCTAAATTCAACTAATAGCAGGACAACTGGAAGAGGAAAACAACAAGAAAGCGGATCCAGAAAAATTGAGGGAAGAATATGAGAGGGAAAGTGAGATGAGTCTTTACTTGTATTTTTCCTTTAGAATTCTTGTATGTACATTGGGAAAATGCTTTTCCACTCATATAAAGTTGTAATTCAGTGATATTTGTCTCCAACTATCTTTTTGATCTTCTCATTGTAGATTTCTACCTCTCATTCCTATGAAATTAGTTGTGTTGATCTTAAACGCAAGACTAGTTCTTTGGTTTTTATGTTTTTGACCCCCACAGTTTCATTTAATTTTTTTACACTCTTTTATTAATTAATCGGGCATACTTCGAGTTATGCAGTATTCTTCATAAACCAATTAAACGATATACAATTAACCAAGTCATCTGTTTAAATACGATTTATTTTATTATATAGCTTATCAAAAACAACAAATCCTAGTTTTTGAAAGTGAAAGAACTAAGAACAAGTCTGAACTCAAAACAATCTTTGGTAAAATTGCATTGACCACACTCGTATGGTTCTTTCTCACAAACCCAAATATTCTTGTCTTGTTCTTCCTTCATGATTCTAAATTCTAATACTGCAGATAGATAGGGCCTAAAATGCGTATATACAAAGATTGATTCATATGGAACAAGGTCTTCATGACATTGCATTGCTGATGCAAAAATCGCAAGTGATCGGTGATAGGATTTCTGGCCATGTTTCATGCTGTCTAATGGTCCATCATCTACCTTTTCTTTTAAGAATGTAAAACCATTTATAAATGACAATGACTTGATGAGTCAGAATTGATTAGGTTGGGGGTGACAAAGTAAGAATCTTGTAACTGGAAATTTTTAAAGAAAAAGAATAAAAGAGACTTGAAATAAAACCCGATAAGCCCATGAATATTATATTGGACCCAATTTGCATTGAAAAGTAAAAGAAAATCTTTTATAGTATCCCATATAATAATGTAGGACTATGATCGTGGTCTTTAGTGGTGGTTTGCTAATTGGAAGAGTTCAATTATTGTGGCAAATCTAGTGGGTACTGGGGGGGTAAAGTTTCATTGTAGTAATTGACAAGTTTCTGCATTCTTTTGCTTCCTAATGTACGTTAACTGTGGGGACTCAGGATAATTGAGAAATTAAGTGAACTCTTGTAAAACTCAAATGGGATTGGATTTTGGGTTGAATATTATAGTGGATAATGCTAGTTAGTGTTGCATATTACAAAGTACAAATTAGTGTGTTTTTCCGTGTAGCCCAGCTGGGTCAGCTCAAATAAAGTGACTTTGAATCACATATGACGTAAATTGTTGCACCCTCAGCAGTAGCTATTGGAAGTGGAATAAGCCTCCCCCAAAAAACAGAACCACCAAACAATTATAAATTGTTTGTACTAGGTGTTGTCCAAGTGGGATAAGGTATAGTTTCGTGTTTTCTCCATTGACCCGTGGTAGGATTGATCACTGATTCGATTGAACACATGTTTATTATTACATTTTTTTCAGATAAGAAATTGCAATGCTTATGAAAGCACATATGAGTGGCAGGCTTATGCAGCGCAGAGCAGGGGTTGTGGTTGTTGTTGTTTTTTTTTTTTTCCCTGTTCTTGAGAGTTAGAGGTGAGGAATTTGAACCTGAACGTTACTATTGAAAATACTAGAGTGAACTGTAAGTTTTTTTGGCGGGTTATGGTAATTTGGTTCAGTGCAATATGCACAACGTTAGGCCATGTGATTCTTGAAATCGGACAAAATGGACCACAGTCTGTCACAGAATTAGGTTTAACTTTAAGAATAGCCCAAGAGAATAACAGGATTAGTATCGTGCTTGGTCCAGCAAGCAACATGTCCAAAGCCATTCTCAGCCTATAGCAAATTAGCAATTGGTTGCTTACTGCCTTATTTTTAGGGTCCGTTTGGATACCGCTGAAAACTGAAAACTGAAACTGAAAACTGAAAAATACTGTAGCAAAATAATTTTTAAATGTGTGAATAGTACCGTGGGACCCATTTTTAATGAAAAAGTTGCTGAAAAGTGAAATTTGTGGGTCCATAAACAGTACACGATGTACACTGATTGACTGAAAAAAGTTTTAAAAGTCAAAATTTGTGGTTACTGTTCATTGAATAGTACATAAACAGTAACCGCAAATCTAAAAAACACGTGAAAAAAAAAAAAAAAAAAAGCTGAAAAACGCAAATGCGTTGGTTTTCAGCGCAATCCAAACGCAGGCTTAGTCTCCGTTTGAGATAGCCTAAAATCATTAGTTTTTATATATATATATATATATATATATATATATTTTTTTTTTTCCTTTGAGAAACAAAATTACAAAATCATTAGTTTATTTGGTTTTGAAAGAACTAGATTAAAAAAAAAAATAGTCGTACTGAGAAAAAGAGTAAGGCTTTAGAAAGTCGAATGTGATTTTATTTTATTTTATTTTTTTGAGGTGCCAAGGAAAAGTTGAATATGACTCTCAGAAAATAAAACCAACTTATAATCTAAACCTATCAAATTTTGTCTTTCATGTACAGCTCAGAAGAAAACCAGTAAACCTTGCCATGGGGTCTGCTGACTTCCATTAACCAATTCTTCATTCTGGTTCTTTCAAATTCTCCAAAAATCAACTATGTTCTTTGGTAAAATGGCAAAAAATGGTTAAAGTTAGAACCATGAATCAACAGGACCATAATGCTAGCCTGAACCAGCTCTGGGGGGCATGAAAAGGTAATCCCAAGTTGCATTTGATAGATTTCTCATTAGAATTATGTGGATGCTGATAAATATGCGTTTGAGTAGTTTTTCGGAATCTGATTAAACTATTTTCAGTAAATCTTTTTGCAAAATCAAGGCTTTGAAAAGATGCCTGTATCCAATACTACATTGCATTATAAAAATATTCTGAAGTTCTAAATATATTGCAAGAAGTGCAGCAAATGCTTTTACTAGGCTTGAGAATTAATAGGAGTGAATGCTTGAAAGAAGGTTGCCTATAATCAATGCTAACATTCATGGGGTACCCCTATAATATGTGCATGAATTGCTTTCAAAAAAAAAAAAAAAAAAAGGTTGCATGAATTGTATTGGATCATCACCTGCATTTGCTTATATTATATTGGTGACTGGATGTTTGATTTGTAAAAGACTAGCCTCATGTTTGTTCTTTGATTTTTGGTTGGATAATTAAGACATGATTGCAGCTTCAGTTACCATGTGATAGCCATTAAATTGCTGCCCTGCCTTTTCAAGTAGAGGAACTTTGCTGTAGAATGCTTATCAACACTCATGGTTAATGTTAAAGATACTATATCTTTTCTTATTAATGTATCTCCTCATCTCCTTCATTAATGTATACCCTAATTTTTATATCTACCAGTTTAGGATTCATTATAACACAGAAAATATATAAAAATATCAAGTAAAAATGTAACCTCTAAGGCTTTACACAATATCGTAGGCTCACAAGCCAAACCAGTAATTCTCTTCGTGTTCTTTCTCTTATGCTTTCACTCTACAATTTTCCTACATCTACTTTATCTTTCTACAAATTTTTTTTTTTATATTTCATCTTTCATTTCAAGAGTTAGGTATGTGAAACATGCTATATTACACACACACACACACACACACAAAACCTATCATTAGAAGCTTACATGCATATTCTGATGAACGTAGAAAGTACAAAAAAAGAAGCAAAAAGTACACACACTGTGAACATCTTCACACAACTCTGCAAGCACTTTCTCCATCCTCCATTCCTCCCATAGTGTCATACAATGGCTTATGTAATGTCTCTGGCAGGTAAAAGGCAAGTATCCCTCCCAAAGTCCCACACACTCCAAACACTACAAATGGCAACCCACCACCCAAAACCACAACAAATGGTGCTAATATTGCTCCCATTTGCGCTGCCTGTGTTGCACATCCTAGTGCTGCATTTCTAACCACTGTTGGAAACAGTTCAGCTGTATAAATAAACAACAAGTTGTAAGTCCCAGCCATCCCAAAAATTCCCAAAATCCCACAGGCCATCCTCACTATCTTCCATATTCCAACACTGGTCATTAAGCTTCCCAAAAAGCAGAAAAATCCACTAAACCATAATGTCCCTATTGCCAATGGCTTCCTGCCAAACTTGTCCAACAAAACTGCTGTGATTGTAAAAGCTGGCATTTCAGCCACTGCATTAAGGAGCACGTTGAGATAAAGGTTGGTTTCAAGGTTGACAACATTTAGGCTAAGACCATAGTATACAACCGAGCACAAGAAGTTAATGGCCACAGCTAGAACTAGACGGGTACGAGTGATTGGTGATCGAACAACATCTATGAGAGAACCACTTATTGCTTCTTTAATTTCCAATTGCTCCTTGCAAGGCTGTTCATAGTTTGAATCTTTATTTGTTTCTTCATCAAGTGCCAACACAACTCCATCAGGAAGGTGTTTTCCATTGGTTTTAGCTATGTTGTGCATAAGTGTCATGGCTTCCTTTACTTTTCCTCGAACAAGGTACCATCTTGGAGACTCAGAGATAAAAGGAAGGACAATGACAAGAAAGAGAAGGGAGGGAATGGAAGAAGCGATATAAAGGGTACGCCATGACCGGAAAATATAGGCTATGCCAGAGAGTAATGCAATTCCGGTTGAGAAGAAGTAGAATGTGGACATACCAGCAACGCCGCGCTTTGTGGGGCCAACAGGTTCGGTGGCAAGGACGAAAGCACAAAGGCCAACACCGCCTGTGCTGAAACCAGTTAGTACGCGAAGTAGGACATAAGTCCAGTAGTCTGGGGAAAATGCTGTCAAGCAACCAAAGAGAGCGTTTAAGATACAAACTACTGTTAGGGAGCCTTTTCTTCCTAATTTGGAGTCTGAGAGATGACCAAATATTCCGGCACCTGAAAATAGAATATAAATATGTTAGCCATGATTTTAATTGAATTATCTTAAGACAAATTCAAGCAATAATCGTGCCAAATAATTGGGTTCTAACTCGTGGATGGGGGCTAATGCCTAATACACATACAAGAATGTTTATACGTACATACATGCAAAGAACCTATAAGTGTTAGTTTCTTTTATGAATCTTGTGGGGGGGCTTTTTTTTTTTTTTTTTTTTTTCAATAGCAAGAGTTTCATTCAATGTCCTAATGTCCCATATATGATCTATTGCTAGCATTTTTTTGGATCCAGCCTGCACAAAGAGTCATTATTGTCCTAGCATAATACAAAGGGACTAAAAGAATTTGTGGTTTTGTGAGGCATTTGATAAAGCAAAATCAAAAAGTTCAAATAATCTTTTTAAATGGAGGACCATCATATGTTCTTGATGAGAAGCAAACCCACATATCTATCAACTTTTTCTTTTTGGTAGGAAACAAAGCTATATCAACAATCTAGCCAATAATTTATATATATGACCAAGTCTGATGCTTGGTGAAAAATCCTGCAATTCAATTTCATTCAAATAGTTGGGGTGCCCCGCGAAAAGTGCAACTCAAATTTGGTCCCAGACTTAAAGCCAAGATAAAACCTCGGTACAAAAGTTTAATAACAAGATAGTGTGGGCATATTTCATGGCTGAAAAGGACTTATAGATCAATTTCATTCAAAAAGTTGGGATGCCCTGTGAACGTCCAACTCAAATTTGGTCCCAGACTTAAATCCATGATAAAACCTCTTTACAAAATTCCAATAACAATATAGTGTGGGCACATTCCTTGGCTGAAAAGGAATTATATTGCCTCACTCTTTTAAGATGAAGCCACAAACAAATGGTAAGCTTTATCCTAAATTGGAACAGAAGTTATCATCAAATTTATTTAGTTACTTTCAGTATGGATATGATGAAAAGTAGTGGCAAAAGGAAAAGCAGAAAAGAAGAGAAAAGTGCACAAACTACCACAGCAAGGCTACTTTCAGTCTCAGCTAGAGAAAATGTATGGAGGCGCATAAGCAATTAAAATAACAATAACAATAACAATGACTTTAGTGATCATTTATCCACATATTCGTTGTTTATGCGCTTTAACATAAGTGATTTATCTCATTTGTTCTTTCTACCATTTTATCCTTGAAATGAGCACAGCTAAAAGAGTCCTCCTAGTGCCACATAAAGTGGCACAAGACTTATTCAAGCTAAAAAGACAACATAAAAAGGTCATGGGGGCTTTTCACATGTGATATTTTAAGTTCTTTTTTTTTTTTTTTTTTTTGGTAAAAGTGATATTTAAAGTTCACATGTTAAAAGACAGGCAAATTTTCATGGGGCTCAAACACATTTTGGCCCATGCTGCGGAACACAGTAGTGGTTGTCACCACCTTTTTTGACATTCAAATAAGGGTGAGGTTTGGGTATAGTGTCTAATTGCACAAGTTAAGATTATAATACATGTCCACTTTTGAATACATGTCATCATCTTTAATGGGTTCAGTACATTACATGCACTGGACTTAAGCCTCACCCTTCAAATAACATATAGTATACAAGATTAAAGAACATGAAACTACAAATAATGGACATAAATTCCTGCAAATATTCATGCCTGGTGTTGAAATTTTGACAATGAAATTTGTAGGGAAAGTTAAGGTAATAGGATAGAGGCTCCGAGAAATATAAATGCAAACAGGCAAGAATACAGTTCCTGGAGGTTTGTCAATAGCTACACTCTGCAAAATTATCTACCAGATACAAAAAGCCTTACTCCTTATCCACAACTATGGAAATTCAAACCACATTGATTATAATATAAGATATTATTACTATGTCTTTTGTGTAGCAGAACATGAGCTATCTACCATCTAGAGGTCATTTCTTATTCAATATTCTTTAGGTAAAGGGACAGATGCTAAGACTATAGGCATACCGACAACAAATTCAATAAATATTTTTCTATAAGTTCTAGCTTTATCCAAAAGAACAGGATCTTTCCCCCCCGCCCTCTTCAGACATGCGTATCACTTTCCTTGGTCTCCTAAAATACGCGTCTGTCCTACCATATCTTTTGACTTTGTATTTTAGTTGCTTTTGTTTTTATCATCATTATTGCTATTGATTAAGCAATTCTTTGAAATTTCATATGTATGAAATCATTAACCAAAGCTTTATTCTAACAAATAGCTAGCACTAAACACATCTGATGATAAGGTAGTTACAATACTTTATGTGCACCAAACACCTTTTTCTTCTTGATAGTGAATACGATCTGAATTCCATAAATGAAACCAAACCTCATTATCTCTTATAAATTCCCAAAAGGCAAAATAATTTGCCAACTAATTTTCCATTAAAAAAAAAAAAAAAAAAAAATCTGCCAACTGGTGATGGTGATTATTCGTAACTCAACTTGGTACCACTCAATTAGCAGCATAAAAAAACATTAAAACCTTAGCCGCATGTTCTGACTAACTATACTAAGTTAAAAACAACAATAAAAGGCCATAGATTCCATTTCCGCATTGATATGCGTGTGCAAGAACGTGAACTCACTTAATTATGCAGAACAAGACAATCTATACCCTTTTCCCATTTCTTTCTTTATATTATCTTTTTCCTCTAGTTAGCCATTTATTAATAATACACACAAAACACAACTATTATAATATACTGTTCATGCATCTAAATCAAATCCCATCTAGCATGCACTTAACATGTCACAAAAATCCAATCAAAAAAAAAAAAAAAAACATGTCACAAAACAAAAACACACACAATCAATCGTTATCACACTTGCTGGTCAAAAACGGAACTCTTTCCTCTTCAATTAAACCCATTCACAAACTATAAAAAAATAAAAATAAAAGAACCCTACCCACAAAAATGTAAGTGGCTGGACATATTTTCACGTGGCTCACAACTAATACTGTTTTATTCTTTAACACTCACAACTTCTTACTGCAACTTGTTTGAAAAACCATTGTATTATTCTTTAAAATTTTAAAGCAGTGATTAATATTAACAAAATAAGAGAGAAGTGGAAAAAACTGACCTATCATGCAGCCGCCAAAAAAGAAGGCTTGGGCGAGCCCAACTCTATACTTGTATCCACAAACCAAACCCCACTCCGAAATAGTCGAGCTAGACGAGCCGCCGGTCCACTCCCACGAGCCCGGTTCGAACCCACAGACGGTCTTTGCCGTGGCATCACAACCCGACCCAGAAACGCAGCTCCAACCGGGTTCACGGTCCGCGAAGATCATGACCATGGTGTGGAAAGCCTCCAGAGCCCAAGCGAGGCTCGTCAACACGAAGTGCTTCAATTGCCACCACCCAAACTCGCCGCAATACATCCGGAGCATCTCGTCGATGCAGAGCTTCTCGGGTTCTGATGATTTCTTACCCGGCTCCAGAAGTGGCGATCGGAGCTCCGAGTTCACGTCCCTGGGATCAGATGAGGCTGTCGTGTCCGCCATTTCTACTGTGGTACTTTGTTGTTTCTTCGGACTATTAATATATATACACTTGTGGTGGTGGTGGCTTATTGAATTTAGATTGGACACGTGGAGGTATTACAGTATTAGAGCCGTTGGATTTGGGGCAAGATTAGACGTTGATTGGCATGGTTTAAAGGTTAAAGGTGAAAGAGGAATGTTCTTGGAATCTATTGGTTTTGGGAGGCTACATTGAGACTTGGAATTTCTAAAGTAAATTGTGTTTCCACGTTGGTGGGACTCTTGTCATCATCTTCTTTTTTTGATGAATTTGTCATCATCTTCTTAGGTATTTTATACTGGCTCTACTATATTTTCTCCTGGACTTTTGACACTTTGCCACACGTTGTTTCAAACTAGCTTTATCCCATTTTTATTTATTATTATTATTTTTTTTTTGGTTACTGGTGGTAAGTAACCACTTTTAAACCTTTTATCTCTCAAGCATGCCCTATCATTTCAATTAAAAATAAAAAGGTATAGCGTAAACTACATCCCTCAAAACTTATGTTTTGAAATTGTAAGGAGGGTGTTTGGTAGGTAAATTCAAACACATTTTTGAGTATTTTAAATAACATTACATATATTATCACATACTTTTTCATCCGCACATATAATAAAAACACCCAAATAATATTACTCAAACTCCTTTACCAAATAGGCCTACACCCTATAATTTTAAAATTTAAATTTTATTCACTGAAGTTATATATATATATTTTTATATCAATAGTCTTTATGTTCATGTTTTTATTTTATTTTATTTTTATATTAAGTGCTACTACATAAACCTGGCACAAGTTTTTAGTTTATCCAATATAATGATATCACGTTACTTTCACTATGTCAAGTCCTTTTTGTAGTCTGATTTTTTTTTAAATAATTAATAATTTTAATAATTTAAAGTTTTTTGTAGGTTACGAAAATGTCTTTAGAAGAACTAATCACGAGTAGCAAATTTATGTGGTTCTTAATGAGAAATATGGATGGAGGAATTATGGATGCAAACAGAATATACTTCACAAGATAAATCCAAATTTTGAAACTTTAGATGTAAAATCTAAAGATTCTCAAACTTGAGCTATGTAATCTGCACTTTAACAAAAATAAAAATAAAATAAAAATCTCTCAATCATGCAATCCATTTTCTTAGATGGTTAGAAATACTTATAGACTAAATATAATCTACCCGCAGCTAGAACCCATGCTCGATCTCTGCCTGCTTTTCTAAGCCAGGCTTAGGATGTATTGACTCGCCCGAATGATGTGGTGGTCTTGCTCTCTAGTCTCCATTTATTAACCGGCTTAATTGTAATTTATATAATTAAAGTTTGAATTATTTTAAATTTGTCTTCCAAAGTTTTAAGTTTTAGATTCATACCCTTGACCACTTCCATTAGTGTGTGTAAAATAGGATAAGTGTTAATTTTGCATATTTAAGCCTAAAAATCACCCACATCAGTCAATTTAAAAGTGTGTAAATTTACATTATTGTTACAATAACTATGTAAATATACACGATTACTATTCACATTCCATTTTTTAATACTTATTTACTCATATATACAGATAGTAATAAAAGTTGATAATCTGATATAGGTGTTTTTGAAAAGTTGTTGTGTGGAATAGAAAAAGTAATTTTTTTATATTAGAATATAGATAAATTTTTAGACAAATTAATGTGAATGCTCTTAACTTATATCTCATTTGAGAAAAAGCTCTTCCATCTATAACTGAAATGGTTATTAGGGTCCGTTTAGATACAACTTATTTTTGCTGAAACTGAAAACTGAAAACATTGTAGCAAAATAATTTTTAAATGTGTAAATAGTACCGTAGGACCCATTTTTAATATTTTTAAATGCATGAACAGTGCTGCTACAATACGTGAACAGTGATAATTGTCTCCTGTACAGTAAATCCATGTGATTTTACTGTTCATGTGCTAAAAAAAAAGAAAAAAGAAAAAAGATTAAGGAAACGTGAAATAGAAAACGTAGACGCACAATAAGTCCTATCCAAACACATACTTAGTTTAAAATGTCATAGTTTTTTCTGTTCAAAACTATGTTGTGTTAGCTTAAAATATCAAGATTTTTGCTTTTTGCTAAACTGCCCTTTTTATCTCTCAATACACCTAAACAACCCTGACATATTTTTTATTTATTAATTTATATCATTAAATTTATACAGTATTTTTTATTCTTTTGTCTTTTTATTCTCTCTCTGTTTGGCATAGGTCTAGAGAAATCAAATGAGTGCGATCCATGGGCGGCTCTAGGTATAGTCCAGGGGGTTCAAATGAACCCCCTGAGCTAAGCCAAAAAAAAAAAAAAAATTTATATATAATTTTTTTATTTGACCCTCCTAAAATAAATTTTGGACCGCCTAGACCTAAGTTTTAAGCTTAGCTAAAATGAATTTGAATATGATCATCTTGACAATATCTTGGTCTTTTTAAACACAAAAAATAAAATAAAATAAAAAAACCATTAACAAACCAATTTGATCTAAAATATGGGGAAAATATAGTAAGCCTAAAAACAAAAGTATAAATTTGTTCATCTTAAATCTTAAAAAAAAATCATTTAGATCTTAAAAAATTTGAAACAAACTAATACATAAAAGTTTATTGTATTGAGATCTCACTTGGAATTCAATTAACAATAATAATTCATATGTTGATTGTATTTAAAAACAATAGATGATTTCCAATATTTAATCTTAACAACAATAATTAGTATATTCATCGTATTAATAAATAATATGCAATGAATTTATAGTTTATCTTATACGAAAAACACTATGTTCATAATGTGCTCATAATTAATAAAGTCTAAGTGGCAGACTGTTACTCACTGTTATTGATGAGAAAAAAAGTAATTTCAGTAATGAATTTAAATTAGAACTAATAATAATTTATAACCTAAAATTTGTTAAAAAAGTATTATAAAAATATTGTAAATGTAATATTTCTCATCTTTTATTCTCTTGCTAGTACGTACAACAAAATTTTTTGTAATAAAAAAATCACATAGACGGCGAGATTCACTTTATTTTTACTCAAAATGCATTTTGTTATTGACTACTCTCAAAATATATCTTGGAGCCGCCACTGATGTGATCATTGTACAACTGGTGATCCTTCATTCCGTTTGCCAAGTCTACATCTTTAGTTTTTTTTTTAATCATATTTGACGATAAGCACGAGTCTATTCAGTGCACTTGCTTGTGATGACATCATGAATCTTCAAAGCCGCCACTGATGTGATCATTGTACAACTGATAATCCTTCATTCCGTTTGCCACCAAGTCTTCATTTTTATTCTTTAGTTTTTTTTTTAATCATATTTGACGATAAGCACGAGTCTATTCAGTGCACTTGCTTGTGATGACATCATGAAGCTTCAAATCAAACTTGATGAGGACTAACATGATCATAGACACTTGCCCCAAGACCTTTAGTTGTGGACCTTGTGGTTTCGCTCGCTTCAAGACCTTCAAGATCATGAGAGGGAAGCATTGTGCACGAGAATCTTCACCACATCCGCAAGATAGTGTTTGTAGTAGTGCAATGGGGTTTCTTGTTGAGAACCGAGAGAAAGGTTGGTTGTGAAGGTGGTTTGGGGTTTGTTTGGGTTTAAGCGTATTGGATTTTGATTTTTGACACCAATCCATGAGGATTTGGAACGAGGTGTTTTGAGTTCAAATTTATTGGGTGGTTGGGTGTTAATGGCAGAGCTAGGATTTAAGTTGAGGGGGGCAAAATTTATATATAATATATGCACTTATATAAATTTTTATGTGAATATATAATATTTGAGAACAATTTGAAAAATTAAAAGCTATTCATTTAAATACTAAGTAATATTTAATGTAATTATACCAAAAAAAAAAAAAAATCTACAAACAAAAAAAGCTTACTCATAATATTGTATTTGAAATATTTCTAACATGAGTGATCTATTTTTTTTTTTTTTTTTAAGAGCCAAAACTCAAGTCATGAATGCAACTATTAGTAGTTATATAGATACTGAGTACAATATATGTGAATTTCCATTATTTTGGTTAATGTGTTTCCATAAAATGTTCAAATTATAATATGGTAGGAACAAACTAAAAAAATTTCAGTGCAAAACATGCTAGTGGAGGACTTAAGATTCCTCAATAGTTCATTTAGAAATTATGCTCTATTTCAAGGTTAAAGAAACAAAGTGGCATTTAAAAAACCTAAAAACAAAAAATAGATAGGGGTATTTTAATAATTTAAGGTATTTTTTGGGTGGGCCATGAGGGGCGATTGCCCCCCCCCCCCCCCCCGGACCCCTCCTGGCTCTGCCCCTGTTGGGAGTTTAGGATATGAGATTTAGATCTATCCCAACGTTTTTTTCACGGAGTTTCCTAAAACCGCCGCTATATGTCACCTAAAGCGACGCTTTAGTTGGATGTATCTATTGAGGATGTTTGAAAACGCCTGTCTTGGTCTTTTTTTTGTTTAATTTATATTTTTTAAAACAGGGCCTATTATGGCGCTTCAAAAACACTGCAATAGGTAATTGGGTTATAAAGACCTATTATAGCGGTTCAAAAGCGCCACAAATTATAGCTCCAAAATTGAGAAAAAGAAATTTTTTTTTTTAAAAGAGCTATTATGGTGGTTCTAAAATGCCGCAGTAGGTATTTGGAAAATAAAAACCTATTACAGTGGTTTGGAAGCACCACAATTGGTCTAAAATTGAGGACCAAATTTTTTTTTTTTAAAGGACGAGATATTACAGTACTTTAAAAATGCCGCAATAGATAGTGTAGTGGTATCATGATAGTGTTAGATCAATTGGGTTTTGTAGGGATTTAACTTTGGGCCTTGGGGATTTGTCAATTAGGATTCTTGATTTATGTTTAGATGCCAAGTAAATACTGAGAATGATTTTTATATTTTTAGTTTATTTTTTTTTTAGATGGAAATTATTTAATTTTATATTATTAGTTTATATATGATAAACTAAGAATGTATTGACCCCTTGTGATAAATTAACCAATTAATTAGCCAAGTGAATTAATTAAGTTAATTAACATGCAATACACGTGGTAGCACAAACAAATCACCAACTAAATTAATATGCAGCTAAAAATAAAGTTGACACGATGATTTGTTTACAAATGGGGAAAACCTTCCAGGCAAAACCCCACCAGGTGATTTTAAGGTCACCACTCTCGAGAATCCACTGTTATCACAACAAGCGGTTACAAGTAAAAGAA